>NW_026562382.1:6027500-7227500 GCF_027474105.1 Poeciliopsis prolifica
ATTTTAAATAGCTTGATCAATGCCCATTTCTTATGGTGCAAATTTATCTACACATTTGCACCAGAAGAAATATGCTCCTTTTTCAAGAAGCTGTATCCAGCCTGTAACTGTTGACTTCAGTTGTGTTGCTGTCAACTAAAGAAAACTTTCTTCCTAAATACAGTCAAGCAGCAGTATCTACTGCAGAGAGATGAAATATATTGTTGATATTTGTTAGAAATGACGTAAAAATTCCACATTTATTTAACCATGTCATGGGAATTTACAAAGAGCCAGTGAAGCTGCAGCAGAAGAAAGAACTTGTAGAAAATTTTCCTTGTATCTTGATACTCATAGGTGTCTCCCACTTATACGTATTCGGGACTTAATTGTTTTTCAAATTTGCACTGGCCTTGGGATTTTTACTGGGTTTATTATGATATATCAACTCTGAAGCATATTGGTGTAAGCTTATATTGAGGAGAGAGTCAGGTTTGCCTCGAGTCATGCTGTTTCCACAGGGTATATGTGAGGAAATGAACTTTCGTCAAACCAAAATATAACTTTTTGACCAATATGTGAAATTGTTTTAACACTATCCTTGCGGTGAAACATAGCATTGGCAGCATCATACTGTGTGGATGAATTTTCTCAGGAGGCAGTCGGGGTTGACTGGAAGTTTTATGGTGAAAACTTGTCAGAGGCTTTGAAAAATTTTAGAAATGCTCTTCACCCAGAATCTAACATCTCAACATCTCATATATATATATATATATATATATATATATATATATATAATATATATATATATATATATATATATATATATATATATATGGAAAAGCGGTAAAGGCATGACGCCAAGGGATTTGTGGATGGAATTGTAAAGTATAAAGTACAGACTCAGGGAGCCTGAATATAAATGCCAGACACATTTCAAAATTATTTGTTATATAATTTTCCATCATCTTGGTGATATTCACTACTGTGTATTGGTCTGTCACTTAAAGTCACAACAAAAGTTTGTGGTTAACATGTGACAAAATGTGAAAATGTTCAAAGATTGTGAATACATTTGCAAGGTTCTGACTATGTTGTGACAGAATTACATGCTTTAGTACTGCACAGAGCATAGAAGGTTTGTCTTACTTGCTAAAGACAAATAACTCAAAAGTTCTGAAAATAGTAATAACACTTGTGCCAATCAAACAGCAAATGAGTCATGAAAGAAGAGGTGTGCTTAAGTATAAGAAAAAACAGTGGTTCAATACTCCTACAAGTGGGTTTGATCTATCATGTGAAAACTGACATAAATGATCTGACATTGAACACATCTGATCCAGAAAGATAAGGATGTCTTTGTGAAAAACAGCGAACATGGAGTATACAGTCATCTAACAACAATGTGTAATGATAGTTCTAATGAAATTATAATAAAGCTAACAAATCGAACAAAAAATTAAATCCCTCAAGGAAAAGGATAGATTGAGCCATACATGGGATATAAAACAGGGGTCTGTGACTTCAGTCTCTGAGTGGTATTGTCCTGCAACTTCTGAACGCATCCCAGGTTCAGTAGTGAATGACCAGGACTTTGCAAAAAAAAATAAAAATTGCAGACATTTACTGGAGGTAATTCGGGTTTTTGATACAGGGATGCATGCAAAAAGTGGCATCTGAGGACATTCATACACACACACACACACACATATACATATATATATGTATATGTATTTTGATAGATAGACATTTTACAATGTTCTAATTTATACATTATACTCATGTGAACACTAGAAGTATATTGAAACATCTTGACTGAATTGATTTTTTTTTTCATTTTGTTTCAACATTGAGAATCATTATTGTGTTCCCTCCCTTACGTGTCAGTAATGTTATGGACGGGTAAAATGCCAGAGAAACAAAACTTTCTAGAACTTGCACAGAAAGAAAATGCTGGTTGTAGACGTGGTCTAGCAGTTTAACAGGATGCTTTGCCCTCATAGTCTTTGCAAATGGCTCTAGATGGATCTCATACATCAACACAATTGTTTCCAAACTTTACCTTTGAGAGAAATTTTGTTGTGCTTTTTAGGAGATCAGTCCCACTATTAAGCTTTTTTGTTTTCTCTGTTTTGCTTTATTTGCTATTGAAAGCTGGGGTGTGTAACTTTTATTAAAATAAAAGTGTTACTGGATATGTGTTAAAACTGTCGTGTGTCATGACTATGTTGTGACAGAATGATATAAAACAGATAGTTTGTGAAAAAGTTTAATTTCTTCACCTTTTGCCAGTGATGCTAATGCCATCTAAAGAAATGCACCGCTCCTGGTCAAAAACTACCAACAAGAGCCAGGAGGACTATCTTAGCGATGTCAATCAAACTTGGGTATGTGTTGCTCAATGACCATCCTCCTGGCTCTGATTGGTTGTGTCTGACAGAGCTTCAAATTTCTGTTAGGACTGGGAGATGTTTGAGGAATTACATTTTTTTAACAGATTATCTGTGTCTTTGTACTGTCACAATATAGTGACAGATTTAACAAATATGTAAATAAAACATTTTTAGAAAAGTTACATACTCCATCTTTAATGATCATTTCCATTTACATGAAATCATTATTTTCACTCGTCAGCATGCAGTTGTATCTTAAAATCATTTAGATCCCAATGGCGATTTGCTTTAGTCTAAAAGACTTAGTAAGTCGGCCTTTAAAAACCTAATTTTTCAAGGTAACTCCTCTGCCCTTGGATTAGATCTTGTTTGTTTTGAGCCCTCTGTGTAATCCCTCTTAGCAGCTAGCCTTAATAAAGAATAAAATGCTGAAGGGTGTGGACAGTTCACTCGAGATAAGAAAAAAAAAAGCTACAAGAACAGGAAAGCGACATGAATCGTGTTTTGTTGGGGGATTTAAATCGTCACAAAAACCTTTCTGGGAATTGGGCAACCGCTCACAACACCACATAGGGCACTGGAAGCCTGAATGAGGGAGCAGGAAGAACTAGCTTCTGAGGTTAGCAGTCGAATCTGTCACGCATCATGCATGACAGCCTTTGGCCTTTTGGCACCTGACTTAACATTTACAGTAAAATTTGAAGAAATTTACGGTTTGCAGAGTTGTTGCACTGGTATTAAATCGCTTGAACCTTTTTGCATTTTATCATGTCACAACCATAAAACTGCAGTGTACTTAACGCTTTCTTCTTCATGCTGATTTCACTGAAAAAGCAGCACAAAGTAACACAAGTGGTGACATGATATATGGCTTTTCTTTTTTTTGACTAATGAAAATCTGAAAAGAGTGAGAATATGCTATATGTGCTCAGCCTGCTCATATTGGAGCTTGTAGATCCACATTTAAATGCAATTACATCTGCAACTCTTTAGAGGTATGTCTCCACCAGCTTTACTCATCTAGAAATTAAAATTGACATTCCTCTTTGCCAAATAGCTCAAACTCAGACATACTGGAAAAGGAACAGCAATTTTGAAGTCTTTACACAGACTCTCAATTAGATTTAGATCGTAACTTTGACAGGGCCATTCTAAAACATTAATATGCTTTGATCTAAAGCCTGCCATTACTGCTAATGGTGGTTTCTGTTCTACTGAAAAATGAACCTCTGCCCCAGTTTTCTTCCAGAATCACCTTGCATTTAGTTCCACTGACCCTCTTATTAAATCACACTGTTTTCTTCTGCCTTTACTGATGGTAAGCAACCCAAAGCATAATGCTGCCTCCACCACGTTTCACTGTGGGGATGGTGTGTTTTTGATATTAGCTTTCAGTTTTCAGTGCATGACTAATAATTGTCCTGTCAACAAATTCTGATGTCTGCAGCTCCTCTAGAGTTATTATTTGCCTCGTGGTGGCATGTATGACTAATACCCATGTAGCCTCTGTGGACGACCATGTCTCTGTAGATTTGTATTTGTGCCAAACTCTGTTGGTTGGTGGTTTTATAATGTGACCATCACCTCTACTGTATCCCTGACCTGTTCCCATGTCTTCAGGATGCCCTGGTTCTATAATATTTTCTGAAGAACCTCTGAGGCCTTCACAAGACAGCTGTATTAACACTGAGATTGAATTGAACTCTGCTCAGTAATTAGATGAGTTCTGGTGACAGGACTTTAGTTAGGGAGCAGGTGGTTGAAAACCTGTTCAGGACACACTTTTCAGATTTGTCTTTGAAAAAATAGTTGAAAACAGTGTATTTTTCTTTCTCTTTCCTCTTATGTCACGTGAAACAGAGCGAAATGTACTGAAGTTTTGCTTGTATTGTGACGAAAGTTCAGTGTGAAGAAACACTTTTTTTCAGAGCTGTGTACGTAAGCAACACACTTTGGAGTGAGAGGGTGTTAATTTTAAGGATCATAATGAAACTTCTGTTCTGGATGCACTGTCTCACATCACGTGCAATATCTGTTTGTCTTATCACTTTTTATTAGTAAAATAAAAAATCTCAGTCCCTGTCATCACTGGAGTGAGCAGTGTTTTCCTTCCTAATTGCCCTTATTTGTTATGAAGCCACAGATTGCGGTATGAATTATACCCACTTAATTTGATTGTTATGCATCAGAATGTGTGTGAAACTGTGGCGGCTCAGTCAAACAAGGCTTCTTATATTGTCAGATCTGAACTTGCTGCTGTGGCACGTGACAGTTTCACAGAACTCCAGCTGCAAAAGTGTTTGTTTTTTTTCCCTCCTTTATTTCAAGCTTAAGTTATCCCAGATTTTAAAGTGAGCGTTTATTAGTGCACGAAGTGTAAAGTGCGGTTTACGATCAATTTCACACGTCAAAATTTCCATGTTGTTGCGTTGCATATGTGTGTGCTGCACACTTTTTGATAGGGCCCGAGGCTTAATGTGGCCACCTCGCAGCCTTTTGCGCTAAAAAGAGGTCAGAGGTCTCTGTTGTGTTTTCAGGATGACCTGCTAGTGACTATTAGCCATTGATGAATGTAATGTCCCACAAGTGTGCGGGCTGGACCCCTCCAAAGGGGGAGGTGTCACAACACGCCCTACTCTAACCTCGCAGCCAACCCCACCTCACCGAGTCCATAGACAGACGCTCACACACACACACATACACATACACACACACTCTGCCCTGCTGACAGGAGCACAAGGGGGCAGCTGCTACAGATGTCTGAGAGGGGGAGGGGAGCTGAGAGGACATCAATGGAGACTCTCTGTAGTATGGAGTTCTCTGTGGGGCTCATTGTGTTCTTTAGAGACCAAGACGAGGGAATAGTCAGTGTTAATATAGTAAGCTCATAGTCTTTTATACTTTGTTGCAGGGTGTAGTTCAGAAGGATTTGTCTTTTTGGTGTCCAGTGTCCTGAAATGTTACACAGGGTGATAGTTGCTAAAATGGGATAGTTGGGAAACATCTCGCAGTGTGAGACACAACTTCTAGCTTAAGAAGCGATTCTGCTAATACTTGGTTTAGTTAAACTTACCCTGATTTCACTTCTGCTTTTAGAAAAGAAGAAGAGCATATTTCGCGCTTGGTTGATTTGTGATGCCTAATTTATCTCAAGTGTAGTGAGAGCCGCAGTAAACGGAGCTCCATGAAAACAAACACCTTGTAAAATCACCTACTGCTGTTGTTGTACGCTGAGGAGAGCAGCGGGTTTTTTGTCTTCTGTGGTGAATGGGTGCATAGCCTCAGTTTAATTTTACCCTTGACCCCAATCTGATCCATTTCTGTGTTTCCAGTGTTTTTCCAAAGTAGCCATACCCTTTAATTGTTTCACATTTAATTTTTTCTGTTGCATGAGTGTATCCTATTTGTAATTCTTTTTAGGCAGACCAACTCAAATTAAGGTATTACCGCAATTTGAAAGGAAAATTATACACGGCCTTCAGTCTTCTTACAAACAGGAATTTGAAAGATGGGTGGATACGTTTCAATCCACTTTACTCATACACCCTCAAATAAGCTCCAGAGCAACCAAGTGGTCTCAGAAGTCACCTTACTGGAGAAAAGAATTTTACTACTTCAGCTCAGGGTAACTGCATTTGTTCTGTGGAGACCCCAAAGGTGTTTCCTCAGAGAACTTCATGCAAACAGCATCATAAAGACACTAGAACATTGCAGACTGTTCAGGGAGTTGTGGAAAAATTTTACCATTGCAAAAATACTAATATGTCGCTGTTCACCTAAACAGATAGGAGAGGCAACACTATATATGAGTGAGAAAAGTCAATAAGAGGACAATGGGGACTGTGGAGGATCTGCAAACATTCACTTCTCAGGTGAAAGAATCTGTTGACAGGGCAGATAATAGTTATACAGTCACACAAATCTGCCCTTTCTGAAAGATTGTGGCAAGGAGAAATTCATTGTTGAAAGAAAGCTCATCAGAAGAACAAGCCATGTATGGACACAACAACTCTGCCTACATGCAAAACAATATATGTGAAAGAAAAGTAACACTTTATCGACAATGATAGAGCGGCAAAAAAATCTTCAAATTTTTATTTGGAAAAGCCATGTGTGATTTTCCTTTCACGTCACAGCCGTGCACTTCTTTGTGCTGATCTGCTCGAAAACATTGCATTTTCTGAACCTCAGCAATAGAGGACAATCTGCTTGCCGCCTTTTACGTTGTTGTCTTGCTTCTCTGTGAGCACTCCCTGTGCTCACAGAGAAGAGCAACCAAGATGTGTAAAAGTCACCAAAGAGAAGGTATGTGCATTCAACAGACACCCATGCACATTAGATGTCTCAACATGAAATCAAATTACACTGAACTAAAGCCACCCCAGGCTGGCAACTCTGCAGGCCAGGTTTGCCTGCTGTGGCCAAACACCATGATACATGACACTGTGGCTCTTGTTTAGCTGGCCTATCAGAAGACAAGGGAGAGGCCATCTCTGTCTCAGTCCAGCTAATGAAGAGATGCATTATGATGTGATTTCATTTGGGCTTGCACGAAAAAAAAAGAAAAAGAAAAAAAAAAGAAGCTGCTGTGGTTAGCAGCGCCTGAGTAGCATGGTTCATTTGTGTAGTAACATGTGACTTGTGTTTTCGTGAGTCATAAGGATCTCCTGCCTAATGGAAGGCAGTGTGCACTCATGTGACGCTGACACAATGCAGGGTGAACTGTGTAGTATTCTCCACAGCTCCGCTTTGCTACTGTTTTGGCACTACAAATTCAGGCCAATGAGTGCATTTCTAATTTTTTGATTTTGAAACCAAACCAACTTCAACTATGGTTCAGATTGCAGAACAAGGCATTATTTCTAAAGAAAATCGTTCTTCCTGTATCATTTGCCAAGCTAGAAACATAGCATAAGTCTGCGGAGGATGTTCAGTACTATGGTATATGTGTGTGTGTGTGTGTCTAGGAGTACAGCGTGATATCTGTCCCATGGTCATGGTTGTGTTTTTTTGCTGGCTCATCCCTGCCTCTCCACATGCCTGTTTAACAACACAGAGCTCCTCCTTACTGGCTTCCTGTCCAAACCAGTTTATCTGTAAACAAGTGTGTTTTTTTCCTCTCCGCCCTATTGTCCACACTACACCAGAATGCATATACAGTGGGCGACCTCTCTTTCTCTTTCTTTCTCTCTCTCTCTCTCTCTCTCCCAGTTGGCTTTTGTGCTCTAAACGTAGAAAGCGTCTTGTTTTTTTATTTATTTATATATATTTTTTATGAAAACACACAGTTGTGCAATGAAATATTGTTCTTGTTTGATAGGATCTAGAAAGATTTAACACTTTAAAGACGCTATTACCTTGACTGACAAAAAAGTGAAAAGTTTGGATTTTAAGCACCCTTTGCATTGTGTGTACATTTTGCTTAAAGTACATCAAAACATTTTTGGTCCACTGGCAAACAATTTGTGAAATAATCTGCCAACGTTACTGGAACTTTTTCATCAATATTGAGGAATTATTTAAAACAAGCGCCTATATCTTGCTGATAGGTTACTTTTAAGTTAGTTTTGTCTTATTCCATGTGTACTAAGATATTTGCACTACAAACTAGACAGAAAAAAAATACTTGGTAAGATTTAGCATTTTTGCAGTGTGCAAAAATAGACATGACAGCAGCAGGGTTGCTGTCGAAGAGTCATGTGTGTACACCACACCACAATGGTCAGCTAACATAAACAGTGTTGCCAGTGTGATCCTGAACTGACAGAAATAGTTATGTCATAATTTTTTCACATCAAATGAGTTCAATCCAATTCCCATTTATAATGGATATTTGGTCAGACGAAAAATCCGTAAAGGATTTATCTATTTTTTTTTTTTTTTTAATGATGCCACCGAAATTGAAACTTAATTAAAACTAGAGCAGGCAATGTGATGTCAGCGCAATTTCAGATAATGAAGAAATGTTCTCATTCAGACTGAGGGAGAAAATAAGCCAACTCCAAATTATGACTGAGAGGAAGAACTGCATCATGAATGTCTGTGCTTACTACTCACTGCTGCTCCTATGAACCCTCTAGAGGTTTTTAATCCCTGAAATATTAGTCACTAATTTATATGTTGACCTGATAGGTTTGGTAGACAAGCAAGATGCTCACTATAGGGACCAACTCTCTCCCTCTCTCTATCTGTCTCTCTCTCTGTGTATGTGTGTGTGTGTGTGTGTGTGTGTGTGTGTGTGTGTGTGTGTGTGTGTGTGTGTGTGTGCACACGCGCACCGTGTCTGTGTGTGTGTGTGGGGGAGGAGGGTGTGTAACACATGTTAAGTGCACATTAAGAGGGCTTGTATCCAAAACATTGCTATTCATTCGCCTCTTTAAAAAATGTGTCTAATATAATTATAACTATTTGTTTTTGTTATAGGCTAGATCAAAATTTTTGAATAAGGTTTTGTTAAAGATTTATCATGACAACTGATATTATATGTTTTTCTTTTTACACTTTTACATCAGACAGTTAAAATGACTGGAAACATTTAATGTTCTATTCCAGGAATGTGTTTCATTCAGGTAGATTACCGGTGGTGCACCAACCTCTAAGAAATCACCAGCTTCTCTGCTGATATCCCCCCCCCCCAAAAAAATAGAAGCATTCACACAAACCAGCATTAAGTTTTTGAGATAGAAATTCTTCAAAGTGATTCGAAATAACTACACTTTGGCTTCGGCTCCTTTCAGATTAACTATTAGCTTCAGCCTCCTGTTCCACTTTTTCTGGATACAAAGTAAAGATGCCAAGAGAATTGTCTTCTGCAGGTAAGATATAAACTGCTTAAACAGAACAATTTAAAAAAATATACATATATAAAAAAATACAGGAATCTGAACTTTTATTTTAAGATAACTCTCTTGGTGTTTTTATTGAGTACGATCCAGAGTTGGCTCTGGAAATTTAAGCAAAAAGCCAGTTTGAGAGATGCCAAGACCAAAACAAGCTTCTGCTGTGCTAAAGGAACCACATTGTCACAGCGGTTTATGCTAACATTAATTTATGAACTTTCTACTTGTCATTATATTGGCTTAGAGCTGTTATTTACGCAGAAACCTACTGTTATTTAATGCAAAAATAAAAATAAAAAATAGAAGGAGGAAGCAGTTTGCCACCAGAGGTCCTCCTGTTTAAAATGTACTGAGAAAGGAACTTACAAAGCAATTTTTGTAAGAGAAACTGCCTGAAATAAAACTGAAGTGATCTAAAAAGCAAAAGGATTTTAGGAGTTTAAGTTAATGGTATTTTATTGATTTTTACCCTGCTTTACTTTATTGTCAAACAGGTACTCTGACCAAAGAAAAGTTTATATGTTCTGTCCCCAGTACCCAGTGGAAACACACAAACTATTTCATATATTTTTCATGTAAATAATCATTTACGTAAGGTTTTTTTTTTGTAAATATCTTCTCAATACAGACATAAAAATAGTTTGTTCTAAAAATTTTTATAAAATAGAATTAGGATGAATGCTATTGTAACACAGTTGAGAAGGGTACAATATGTTTTAGGTAGATGGGCCAATAGGTTCGGCTGTCAGAGCACGAGGGGTGTTTAAATGACACACATACACAGTTGAGTGAATTTAAAAAACAATTAGCTTTAGTAACATGAATCATAAACTCACAAGTGGACAAGACATACAATTAAGAAAATAAAATTACACACAATAAAATACATGAAATAAAACAACAATACTTGGCCAAGTGCTAAATATCAAATTTAAATCTATTGGGTGCACCCTGGTAGTTTGCGCTTTAATCTCTTTTAGATGACAAATGAATCAAATTAAATCCTGGTTCAGGTCTCACTCAACATGGGAGGAAATCCAGATCTTTCTAAGTCCAGGTGGGAAGGCTCGCCATCAAAGTCAGTAGGGGAATCCACTCCAGGAACAATCCAGGAGAAGAGAAGAAAAAGCAAAAAAAACAAAAACAACACAACAACAAAAAAAAACCTGATCTGTCAACAGACAAGACCAGCAGAAACATAGAATTATTATTAAACCATTCTAGCTTATTATGTTTCATAACTGTTCGAAAAATCCTTTTCCAAGAACAATAATAAACATTACATTTTACACAAACTCAGCAAAGGTTCACGTTTTAATAACTAAGTAGGTCAAATAAAGATCATTATTTGACAACAAGATAAAAGAACAAAAACCAAATGAAAGGTACAAAATATGCTCACCGATCTTAGTGCGGCACGTTCAAAACAACTAGACAGGGACTCTCATTCCAGACACGGAGGGCACTAGACAGTGTAAAATGCATATTTTTTAAGTTTTAACTTAAAGAAAATGAATTAAGTAAAATAAAAATACATTATTATATAGGCTTTACCTTCAGTTGAACTGAAAACAACTGCCAATCAACTGCCAGAAAGTGCAACAGTTCCAACTGATCTTAGTGGTTCTAACAGCAGAAAAACTGAAGTTCAGTTTTCTGAAACTTATCACTCTTTCTAACTTATAAGTTGGATTTAAACAATAACTATTTACAAAAAAAAATCCTTCAAAGTCAATAAATGATATTAGAAAGAAACCAAAAGACTCTCACTATGGCTCAGCTGTCTGATCAGGGTCAGATCTCCCGCTCACAATCAACGCTGCCAACACGGGAAAGAAGGTGGAGCCTCTGTGGCATTCCGCTCTCTGATTGGTCTAAACATTCATGGGAATCAAACTTCCCATTGGCCAGGCAGACTACCCCGCCTACCCAATCTCTATTTCCCAAAAGGCTATCCCCACTTTATGTGGGTTACACTATTTATCCTAATAGCATTTAGGATAAATAACTATTAGGATAAATAGCTATCCTATAGCATCAACATGATTGCACTGCAATGCAATGATGCATTGCATTGCTAAAACAATGCAAAGTATTTGACATTGCATTGTTTTAAGTTCACTTATATTCTGGCCAATCTCAATCTTGCTTCTATTTGGATTTATTTCTATTCTGGATTTATGCTAAATGAAGACACCAATTTGGGTATATTTTGTTTATTCATCAGGGATAAATGCAGGGAACATCCAAGTTCATAGCAAAACTGCATGCCTAAAGGTGCTTGAGAATTAAAACATAAACACAAAACTGTGATTAAATTAAAAGATATGTCGTAACATTACACTAAGTGGAAATGTAATGATTCAACTATAATATAAATAATAAAAATAATGATGGAAACCACTGATATTTATAGAACCTAAAAGCCAAACTAATGCTTGCAGAAGTTTTAGCTAGTGTAAAAGTTATTTATAGCAGGTATGATACAGCTTAATGACTTTTAACATAACCCAACTTTAAGTGTTCTAAAATAGTCCTAAATAGTGTATGTTGGTTATATGTATTAGTTCAATGTAGCTTTTTTATGTTTACATATTCTGAAAACTTCTTCCACACACTTGCAAAACAAATATAAGGTACGAATAACCCTTGAGTGGAACTCAAGGGTTATTGCAGGCAGATGACTAATTTGTGTCTTCCTGGTAAAGTGCAGAGTAGTGTAACCCTGAGGATAAATAGAACTTAGTTGTTTTGATGTGGGTCACTCAGTTGACACCAAAGACTTTCAACAAGCTCACTATACAAACAAGATGAGATTTAGGTGCTAAGATACTTGACAGAGTACAGCACTTGATGTTCCATTATGTCAAGCATTTGGTGCAATGTTGATACATCTAGAACAAATGCAGTAGTCTGGCCTGTTCATGACTTGACGTGTCCTAATAGGGTCTTTTCTGTTGCTTTAATTGCAGTTTAAGACTTTTCCAGCCTTTCAGTTGTAATTTTTTAATAAACTCAGATGTTGTTGCATTCGTTTTGAAACAACATTTTGCTTTTTAAAAAGTTTAACGTGATTCCCTATACATTTTTTGCTGCAAATAGCCAGCCTAGGACACAAAGAGTTAAAGCTGTCTCTTTCAGCCTACCACTGCGGAAAGCTGTGACATCAGCACAGAGTGCATTTTCAGCGACCAATCAGCTGCGCCGAATCCGCTTCGCATCCAGCCAATAGGGAGAATGGGAGGCTCTATCGAATTTGAATGAGCAGTGTATCTTTCGGCGCCATTTTCGAGTGAGCAGCGATCGCTTCAACAGCTGCGGGAAGAGGATGCTGCTGCGAATATAGAGAGCTGTCGCTGAGACGGAGAGAGGTGGGGGGGGCGAGAAGAAGCCAAGTGGTTAAAACCCAAACTGCGTTTTTAGAGAAGAAAAGCCTTTATTTCAGCTGGAACACAGGTATTTACAGCCACAGACGTGAGCGTATGGTCTTATTCTGGTAATTCGAGCGGATTTAAGGAGAGGAAATGCGTGGAAAACAGGAGGGAGACCGACCGTGGCTGGGAGACGTTAGCTGTTTGGCCAGTGTTGGCAGCCTATACTATTCCGAGCGGTTAGCAGGCTAGCTTAGCGTGCTACCTCACAGAGAGGGATTTCTGACTTTGCTGCGCTGTAACGGTAGAGGGAAAATGCTCTCATACAGTGGATTATTTTATCCAAAGGGTGATGGAGACCACTTAAAAAAAAAAAATACACAGAATTTTTTCCCCCTTTTTTTTGACACAACAAGATGATAGTTAACCTCAGTGTTATTGGTGAAAGTTGAGCTGTATCGGATATTGTTTTTTCTACATTGACCGGTTTTGAGCGGGAGGCGCAGAAGCTGCCAGGTTTGAGGCAGCAGAGTCGGTAGTGTCAACAAATGCACACGGCACTTGCATTGCCCTGGGAGGGGGGGGAAAAAATCAAAATGAAAGACCGGGACGGACACTGTGCTTTTTGTAGTAACTTAAATTTAACGATCTTGTTAGCAAAGGCAGACATTTTGTTCGGCCTTGCGAACTGCGATATGTGGACTTCCGAGGTTGTTTGACAGAGGACACCTGGTGAGTTTGTCATTATATCGCTCTGTGACCTCAAAACTGATAATGACAATAATTAAAAAAAAGAAAGAAATGGTGAAGCTGGATGTCTCCTTGAGCTAGAAAAATGACTGTAAATGACAAGTGAAAATGTGTATCTTAATATGATTTTATCCTGTCAAACTCCTCGCATTCGCTTTTTTTTTTCTTTTTCTTTTCCTGTTAAAAGATGCGAATACCTTCCAGTGAGCGTTAGATGATCTGTGTGGCTCCAAGCCAAGTGACAGCAAACTAAGACTGCAACTTCAGATCATTTCACTGGAACTGTAGCAGTCCTTAATGTCACGAAGAGTTGTCCCGATTAGAAACCATGTTATGAATTTAAATTAATGAATGTAATATATATATATATATATATATATATATATATATATATATATATATATATATATATATATATATATATATATATATATATATATATATATATATTCGGTGCTTCTCCCGCCTTACTTTGATGCCTGGAGTTTTGGTTTATCGTAGTTTGACTTTCGGGCGTCGCTTTCTGCTTCCATTTGCCCTTTTTTCCACCCGTTTAGGCATCGCTGCACTTTTTCTATATCCTGATGACTGATTTATTTTAAGTGAAGGCGGAATACCTCGTGGTTTGATCGTAGAGTGAAGGTTTACAGACCAGAGTCATTCATCATCACAACGCCCTTAAATGCGATTATATTGTGCAGCTATATATTGCATGTTTTTTTTTTCTGAAAATAAGAGGAAAAATGGGAGCTCTATGTATTTGATCGTGTGAACCCGCCCCTTTTACTTCCTTGCAAGTACAGATCGGTTTGATGTGTTACATAACGTGAGGCCTTTTTCAGTTTTATAGTTTGAACTTATTCAGAGAAATTTGTGTGAACACAGCTAAATAGATTTATAGATGATGTAAAGAAATGGCTCAAATGCTCGGAAATGAGACAGGGCAGTCACCTCTGTAAACTTGAACTGCCTTCTTTTTTTCTTTCTTTTTTTTTTCCCCTCGCCAAGTCTCCTTACATCTGGAAGTGTGCTTACTTATTGTTTTACTGTGTGCTGTCTTTTTAAATACATGACACACAGGAGTTGAATGGAAATGTAGCTAAGCAGCTCTGTTATCATTAGTATTTTCTTGTGGCACTTTAATATACTATGTGTTTCTGAATTGGGGCAGCATATTCATTGTGAAACCGCTCTGCTCATCTAGTAAGATTTTGGTTATCTTTGTGGGCATTTTGTTTAGAAAGAAACTGGCTAATCTGCTGTGACGGAAAATTGTTATGAACACACGGAAAGAAAATTATTGAACGTCTATAGAACCTAAATGTCAGGGTCAGGATAAAGACCACTTTAAATATTGTTTTTATGTTTTAGGTTTCAATATGTGATTGTGTGATTCAGAATATGGAGTAAAATGTGTAAATACCTTGAATTTGCTCCAAGTTTCCATTTTACTCTTATTGTAAAATTTTGTTAACTACTATGCTGATATAAAGAAAAACAATAATGAATATTTATTGTTCATGAAATTGATGAGCAGCATGGATGTAGATAAGCAGTCAACAAGCTTGATGGGACAGTATTGCATTGAGCTGTCAAAATGTTCTGCAAGGGCTTCTTGATATTTTTATATATATATTAGAAAACAAATTGCTGACACGGCATAGACATCTAAAAAAAGAATGAAGGGGGGGGAGTGCCGACCTACATGGAGCGTGTCATGTGCATACAAAAAAAATACATTAGACATCTTGCAGCCATAAGAGTCAGATCTTTGAAATCCAATCGGGTGAATTTGAAGGGGTGCCTTTATTTTTCAGGCAAGGCAGCATTACTGAAATTAAATTGAATCTGCTCAAATAATCCTCCAATATTTCCCCTTACATAGTTTTAAGTATATTTCCCTGTTTGTTACATAATAGATATCAAAGTGAAATTTCTAATTTTTTTTTTTTCCGATCAGGAGTCATGAATTGTACTTTTTTCACCTTTGGTAACATATTTTTCCATGAGGTGTCTGACGTACTCAGACATGTTAGATGAACACTTTTTGTGAAGAATCAGCTGCTTGTGTTGGCACATGATATATTCCACCCTGTAGTGATAATCTGCTTTAAATGCTACAGGTTTATGTCTCCCCTCCACACTCTGGTATTTACCTTTTCACCCTCTTTCTAGTGCACTGTTGTGCTGTTTCAGACTGCTAGCTTGACATTGTGTGACTCATCATTCTGTCTCCTCAGACCCCTCTGGCAAAATGGGCTCCCACCCCCCATTTCCTGGTAAAACTGTTCCTCTCTTGCATTTGCTCACATGTGTTTGTAACCAAACTGCAGAACCCACCCTCCTCTTTCTCTGCCTTCTTTCTGCACTACTCAGCATAAACTTTATAGTATTCAAATTTGTTTTGACAGGAACCGTTTTCATGGGTCCTGTTGGTTCATTTCCAGGTATTGGCCATGGTTTCAGTTCTGCATCTGATTTGCATAAAACAGAAGCTATCACATTGTGAGTCAGTTTTTCTCCAGACATAATTCAAGTTCTGTAATCAGTGAAACGGTTGTCTTTTTAGTCAAGGATTTTACCGAAACTGGACGGGGAAAAAAAAAAAAAAAGTTAAGATACAGTCTCCAGGGAAGGAAAGCGTTTTTATTTTTGCATGATGTTGGTTTAGGTTCATATCAGTAGTAGCAACACTGCATGTAATTAAAGAAAGTCCTTTCATAAGTTCTGTATGCAAAGGTTTTTCACTAGCTTTTTCTACTGTTATTTTTAAAATGACTTTAAAGCGAAGGCTTACTTCTCATTTAAAATGTTGCCCTTTTTTCCTTTTTTTGTTTTGTAGCAATATGTGCTACTGTGACATGTGTAGGTGAAGATTTAATATGTCATGAACTGAACATGTGAAAATCCACAGACCCACAGTTAGGGGGACAATGTGGGACACTGTTTATGTACTGTAAACACTGTATTTAGGCAATAACTTTAAATGTTTTATTTTGTTGACTTTTTTCGAACTGAAGATCAAATCATTATTCAGTTTTAGGTGGTAAAATTATAATTTGTAAAAACACTTGCAGCAAAACACACATGGTGTTTCATTGACTTAGTTTTGGACCCTATATTTGTAATTTAAAAATTGCAAATCAGTGCAATTTTTCTTTTAACCTTTAAATAATTAAGAATGCTTATGTTCATTTTTAATTAATTAATTTATTTTTTTTGCTTGCTACTATTGATACACATGATGTCACTTTACATACATTTAGACATATAAATAAATATAATTTCATAATAATGTTTATCATAATTTCTTTTCACTAAGTTCTGCATTACATGTCCTTCTGCCATCACTTTTGTATTTCATGTTGATCTGCTTATGTGTATTTGTCAGCACAGAGCTGAACATGTTGTTGGGCCAAATATGGAGCTGCTAGGAATTTTTGTAATTATACCGTCACATAATTTTCTTTTCAAAAATAATATATACTTGAAGTAATATACAAAGGTCAACAAATTTAATGTCACTGCAAGGTTTCATTCTTTTAGCATAAAAGATGATGAAGCACAAGTGGAGGTTAGGGGAATACTTCCTTACTTACACTTCCTTACACTTCAGTTTGTGGCATCTAAATATTTGTGTATTTTTAAATATTTTTTTAAAATAACACTTTAGGTCGTGTTTCAGTAATTGCTCCACAAGTGAATAGGCTTGTGAGCCTGCTCTCACACTTTTGCCTTGCTTCCTCTTTTGCCCCACTTGCACATGGGAGTCTGCAAATGCAGCATACCCGGTTTAAACATTGCTGTTCCTTTGCATGCAGTGCTTTACAAGGATAACAGAAAAGAAAGAGGGAACAGGAAAGGTTCTCTTCTTTTTTTATTTATTTATTTATTTTTTTAGATACTTTTTGATGACTTAAGTGTAAGCTGAGTTCCCTGGTGAATCAATTATTGTGAGGTCTGTTTTTGCTTCTTTGTTTTATGTAAAGAGTAAACTGAGCCCTCGGATGATTCAAATGAAATCTAAATGTATTTGCTGAGGACTAAGCCCCTGCGAAGTTGGTCCTTACATTGTGGGAATAGGTGGACTTGTTGAATTTGGATTAAATATTTCACCCGTCTCATTGTGGGCGAACTGATGTATTTAAAGGAAACAGTGTTGCGAGTCCTTGGGGAAGCTTTACATTTGCAGCCCGGATTTACACTGGATCTGCTAAAAAATATTTAGTTACACTTAAGTGGTAAACCTTAACAGAGATGTTCTGTAAATAATGTAGGACATAACTTTGTTAGCAAATCAAGCGGACAGTTGCAGTCAAATAAATGGTGACACGACAAGTGAGACAGTAAGGATATATATATATATTATTTATTTATTTCAGATTTGTCTTTGTGAATCTACACTTCTTAAGAAATTTAGAGTGTCAGCTATCAGAGTTGCACTTCAACAGTACATGGAGAGGTAAGTGTGTACCTGAAGAGGAAGAACCCTCTGCTATTGTCCCATGATTAAAAAATAAATAAATTAGTCGGCATGTGGCCCTCGCCTGCCAAGCCCTTCATTTTAATGCTTCACTGGATGTGCAAAAATCACTGCCTTTCCTGGGATTAAGACTTCCAATTTCTGCATGAAACAGAACAAAGTTACTTGCCTCTGTTGCTTTTTTTTTTTTTTTTTTTAATTGTTGCCCAAACTTGTAAAATGTTAATTCAGCTGAGGAAACAGCTGGTGTTAATCTGCCGCCCTCTTTTTCCTTTTTTTTTTTTTTTTTTTTTTTTTTGAAAGTACCTGTTTTTTTCCCCCAACATGTATCAGATTCCCCCCCCCCAAACTTTTATCTTTTTATGCAGATAGATTAGGAGTATATTCCCACATGATGCCATTTCTTAGTCTGCGGCCAGAAGAGGCCAGGCCAGATACTTGATCTCGGGTGCTGATGGGTTGTCATGTCAATGTCCCTGAGCCCAGCAGGGAGGAGGAGGTTATGCTTGACCTTTCAGCCTCAGGGTCAGGTGACTCTTTGAGGTCATTGTGCAGGGAGCAAGTGTCAGGAATGGGTTAAAAAGGCTGAGGTTTGAAGGTGACTTGTCCGAGCATGCTTCCTTAAATGAGAAAGAGGAAGAAGAAAAGGGTAGGGCTAGTCATTGATGAGAAGGTTTTTCAACCAGACTTGTAAAGTAATTACTCGTATCTAAGAAAATGTGTTGGCTTACCTGATTTGTGCCTGATGAGCAAGGTGAAGTGTTTGTTGCTGGAACTTCAGTTTAAAATTTACAAGCCTGCACCTTTCATTTTTACTGTTACACACACACACACACACACTTTTTTCCACATGCAGTTTTGTAACATATGAAATATGTTTTTATTTTGTATTTGTCTAGAAAACAAAAAACAAAATTCACTTGATCGGGGAGATTTTTTTTTAATCTTTTTCTATTTTTAAAAGGAGCTGGTTCAATTTTTTTTTTCTAAACCCCAGCACAGTAAATGAATCTTGCATCAATTGTGCTTGGATGTACATATTTTGTCCATGCAGTGTTACAGATGCTCGTATTTAAATATTTCTCTCTACTGTGACTTAACTGTCCATGTGCTTTTTGACAGGGGATGTGGTGTCTTTTATCCTGGTACTAACTTGTCTACATCTGTGTATGCTGGTAATGCAGAATATCTTAAAACAACTTCTCCATTTTTTATTTATTTATTTTTCCTGGAACTATTTTAATAATTAGCACTATTTTAAGGGAAAGCATTTTTTCCCTAGTGTGTTTTCTTCAGTTACAAGGTTATATACCTTGTTTTAATTTAATTTTATTTTTTTTTATTTTGGAATCTGAAATTGTTTGACTTGGCAGCCATTGCAAGTTTTGAGAGGAGGTGTAGTTTTGCGCTTTGAACTACACCGCATGTCCCATTCATATAAAAAATTTTCTAATTCCTGAATCAACACTTTAATGGAGCTACACTATGCCAAAAGTCAAATATCCTTTGTGCTTAAGTTTTCTATTCTTTTAGGATGGTACCATGATGCTCATCAGCATACTTATAATATAATCTCTAAATCTTATTTTTCTTCTTTACTTCGTACATATAAAAGACTCACAAATACCACTTTTTTTCTGCTTTTAAAATTGGTATTCAAAAAATTGTCTTGTAGGTATTGAGAGATTTTTTTTTTTTTTTTTTTTTTTACTTAATTGCCAGTGAGTGGCTAAAATGTTATTTTAAATGTTCTGCTTTAGGTATCCACATTAAAACCCTGGGGGGGTAACATGCTGAACTCATTGGCCCTCAGCGTCTTCCACACACTGTGCTACTGTCTGTAGTGCCAGGGTGTTAATACAGCTGCTGAACCAGTCTGGTCTGACATTCTGTCACCTAATAAATTTCTGATGCGTGTCATTGTTTGAGAAAGCATTTATACCTAAAGGTAGAAAGAGAGTCACAAGCCCCATATCTTTAACTATAACTAAAGTTAGTCAGGCAAAAGAAGCTTAATACACACAGGAAAAGAGACTTTTATGAATGCTCTTATTAAAGTGTTATTAATCTAAAAATGCTTAATATAGCCTATTTGTTAACTTCTTACAATAGTCAAGTGAAGGCATTAGTCAGCATTTTCAAATTTTGCTTTCATGTCAGAAGTTCACTTAAGTCTTCCTGTTTTTCCTCTTCTTTACCACCAAATATTAAGTCCACATTAAACTATTAATAGCCATCCTGTGTTGACTTGTAAATTAAATTATGCATGCAGCCTCTTTGTATTTTAGTATCAGGAACATGTACCATCTAAAAGGCTAGTTTTCATAACAGAGTGTGTTCTCTCTTTACACAATTACATTTATTTTAGAACCTTTGTTTATCAGACAGCAACGCCGTGGAGCTTGTGCTGACAGACTGACCTGCATTAGTTCCCTGTGACATAAAGAGAAGTTGAATGTGATCTTATTAGATTCTGGCTATTGAGTCCATTTCAGAGTGAAGTTATAATCACAGGTCCATTGAGACCTCTAGTGGCAACACAATCACCACATCCCAATTCCACTGGGACTTCTATCAAGATCAAATAAGCTTCAAATAGATTATAATTACTAACTTGAATGTCATAATTCTCAAGAAAGTTTGACACGCGTTTCATTATATATATAAAAAATCTATAATAGTTCTTTCTTGCTTTGAATATAGAAGTTATGTGTTTTTCTTCGGTTGCTGGTTAGTTTTTGAGCAGTCAATTTCATCCTGGTTAGGGTTATTTATTCAAACTCAACCAATCTGTTTATCTCACCTTCTCCCATGGTTGTTCATTTGATTTTTTTTTATTTATTTATTATATATTAAATATGGAAATACAACCTTCACCCTTCTCATAAGAGTTAAATATGCAAGTCAGGATACAGGGAAGTTACTATCAAGCTGCAGACACACCACATATATCCTACATGTATCTTGTGATTATTTTGCTTATGGTGCTTTTTTTAGTGTTTGGAAATACATTTTCTGCTGCGTTTGGAATAGTTAATGCAGCAAACTGGACACAAAGCAGCGTGTCTTTCCTGTTTGTAAGATTAGTAACTGATTATGTTCAGCTTTTTTTCGCGCTCCCTGGGTTTTACAGAGCTTTGGATGCAGTTTTGCTGCTGTGTTTTAAAAATAAGAGGTGCACCAACCAGTAATCCCAAGAGATTAGAACGGGCCTATTTTCCATTGATATGACGCTTTCTATTCATTAAAGCATCAAAACTGCAAACTCTCAGCATTTCCAATTGTTAAACACTCCAAAAGTAATTTGTTAATCTTTTACATGCTCCTTTTTGAACAAATTATATAAAATTACATGTTGGTTAGCATGATTTTTTTTTTCTTCTGTTTTTACTCTTCTTTTTTTGCCTGTTATAAGTAAATATAAATTCCTGTTAGTTCAAAACTACAACCTCTGTCAAAGAACCTGCAATACATGTTTTCCTCTGCATGTTACATTGCAATTTTCTATTAATCAGAATGACAGATCGGAAATCGGCATTGGTCAGGAAAACTGATCGGTACATCTCTAATTAAACCACTCAATTTACTTAAATATTTGACCTCACAATATAAAATGCCTCTGTTGCACCATGTGGCCAGTGGAAAACGTCTCCAAGCGTTTTGGGAATCCTCGTACTACATGGCATAAAGCTGATCTTTGTCAACACTACTTCCAGGGCTGTGGCAACAGTCTGGGACAGGCCCCCTTCTCTCAACATTTCAACATGACGACGCCTTCGTGCATTGAGCAATGTGCGTGTAGAAACAGTTTTTGAATTTTAGACAGGCCGAACAGTGCCGTTCTGTGGAGAGGCTGGACCTCGTCCTCATCCAGCAGCTCAGAGACAGTAAGCCAAGAACTTTGTCATCCGACTTCAAAGCCGTCTCGTTGTGCCTAAACTGCTGCAGTCAGTCTCTGAAATGTGAAAGTTTTTTGTTTTGTTTTGTTTTTTTCCTGTGTAGAAAACATTTCTTTTGCAGAAGTCACAGCCTGAACTGTCCTGTTCTCTGTTTCAGATGGAGACGGAAAACGTGGATGCTGATCGTCTCCGCCCTCTTAGATGAATCCATCATGCGGATTTGAAGCTCGGGCAACAAGGCAAGTGCAGAGTGCCGAAGAGGAGGAGCAGATGTTTCTGGCGATGCTGTAGCAGCACAGAATGGTTTGTGGGTTACTCTGAGATGCAGGCCATACCGTGCTGCCGCAATAAAGCCCGAATAACACAACACGCAAAGCTTTAAGCCCCTCCAGATGTCTTTGATGACCACTGGCTGCCTGAGCTCATGTTATCCAGATGATTGTGTTGCTAATGACGAAAACGATTCCAGGGCATTTATCATTCTGACTCTCTCTCTGGTCGCCTTACTGTAGCAGCACGTAAATATTGGAGTTAAGACTAGCTGAAGTCTCCAGTATTGATCGTGCTGCTGAAGCAAAGCTGACCACTCACACACTCTGAATGCTCTGAAACCCTCTGCAGGTGATGATGGCTTTCATTACATGGAATTGAATTTATTCATGTTTTTTTTTTCAATCAGCTATTTTGTTTGAAGATTTTAAGCCTATCTTGTTATATGTGAATATTTTTGAGAAATAAAAACATGAACTGATCTCGTTTGCGTTTCCTTTCCCTAATAATAACGACATGCTTTCATTTTATGTTCACTATTGTTTTGTTTTTTTTTCTTTGTCAAAGTAACACTAAACACTTTACAAGTGCTGACTTCATATTTTTCCCGCAGTTGTCCCAGAGTTACAGCCGCTGAGCAGAGGCGCTGCCCGGGCCCGCATGGCCTCTGATGGTCTCCCGATCACTTTATACAAACACTACAAGTGTCTGATTCAAACATTGAGTACGTTAGAGGTTTTCTTCCCCAATTTTTCAGAATAAAAACGTGATTTCTATCGCGACTTTTCTGCATTTTTAAGTGATCCTGCACTTTTAAGAGTTTGTGGCCGCTGTAAATACGCTAATGCGGAGGACAGTCTGCGGTTACGTGAAGTCCAGCGGTTTTGTAACTCCTCATCCCCCCCCCCCAGGCCCGCAACCAGACTCCATTTTAAGCGCAGTTTGGACGCGAGGGTGTTTCAAGCCTCTGTTTTGCGCTCAGAATATTACAGGCGATCATCTCAAATTTGATTCACCAATACTTTTATTTATTTTTTGCCCTGTGACTTGCGAAAATGGCGCCCTTTCCCCTCTTTCTTCTTTTTCCTTAAAACATACACACTTATCTGAAATGGAAGATATTCAGTCTAACATCCGCTTCGCAAATATTAAACTTGTCTTTGATATCTAAATTAAAAAGTGACCTTTTTCCGCTCGTTAATTAAATCATTACATTTTCATTAATAAACAGGGTTTTATTAACGCAGTCTTGCGTGCGGGGCCCATATTTTGTCTGCATTATAGCGTTTATATTCACTCCGGCCTTTTCGGGCCTTTTCATCTATATATATATTTTTTTTTGTGTGTGTGTGTGTGTGTGTATTAAAAATAAAATAGGCTATTGAACTTCATAATCATTTAAGTAAATGTTACTTATTTTAAAAGGGGGAAAAAAAAGAAACTCCGAGACTCATTTTAATGCGGCAATATTTGCGGTTTTATGTAAAAAGCCCGTTTCACCTTGAAGTCACCGTGCTGAAAATGTGGCCTACATATTTTTACTTTGAATTGCCTGTATTATTATTATTATTTTTTATTTCCCTTTATATTTCTCCATACACTCTGAAATACCGACTGATCATCGTAATGTGGCCAAACTAAATCTGTCCACATGAAAATGTACAAATTCTTAATTTGGGAGCTGTAGTTTTCCTTTACACTGATTTTATTATTATGATTTAAAAATCGCCTGTTTTCATAGTTCATGAAACCTTTAAAAATATTCTTTGGCGTGATTGAAATAACATGTTTTCCCGTAAATACAATTCCTCTTCGCGTTGCGCCATTTAGTTATAAATACGGCTGTTTTTCTTTTTAGTTTTTTTTTTTTTTTTTTTTTTTTACTTTTCTAATATGTAATTTGGTGCACGACTCATCCTGACAATAGTTTTTATTATTATTATTTTTCAAGAACAGATCTCGATACTCTGTTTTCATAACCTGTTTATATATACATATATATATAATTAATTCTAACCATATGCGCGTATTTATTAACTGGAGGACTTTGCGCTTTGTTATGCCACGACTATAACTTCACCATTTAGTCTTTACATATAGCCTATATATGTAAAGACTTATACATGAGTATAAGTCTTATACATGAGTTATATAAAAAGCTGGCATGGGATTTGAAATATTAATGCCTCATCCTATATTTGCCTGGCAACAGTGAGCTATATATGTTATGGGCTTATGCACAGACCTGGGTGACGTGAATTAATGTCCTTGCTGACGAAAGAGCCGCAGAAGCTCAGATCTGATGATGTTTTGTTTTATTTTATTTTTTAAAGAAAAAAAAAAGTGGCGGATCAGCATTGATTAAGTGCTGAGATTGAGCACCTGACTGCTGCTGCACGTGGAGCATGTCTTCGGACCTTCCTCTGCAGTTTCGCGCGGGCCCTCGTTACGTAACGCGCGTAACCTTGAGGAGGTTGCAGCATCACTGCTGTGACGCGCTGGAGTTTCTCCCATGGTTACGGCGGCAGCCTGATCTCACCCTGTCGCTCTGAAGGAAAACAACCATAGCAGTGACTCGGGATTCTCCAAATTTATTTTCCAAAAATCAAGTTGTTTTTTTTAATGTCGTTAGTGTACAAATTTAAATAAAAAATACTACTACTAATAAAAAATAATTAGGTTTAGACCGGATTTAGAAGAGGATTGTTTGATTTTCAGGCTTCATTAAGTATCAAAGGTTGAACAAATTTAAGTAAAAACATAATATAGACAAATATCGGTGTTCCCATTTATTCGCTACTCTTCTGCACGAATTAGGATAAGTAGTGAGTGAAGGTGGTGGACAGATCTGACATGATGCTCATCACATGTTCCTGACCTGCTTCGATCAGTCCTGCGCACATGTCACTGATTTCCTGCAGGTACTGAGGAGCGGAGGGGCCGCGTTCAGTGATCAGCGCTCGGACTCTTGAGGTCACGTCGATTGCAGTGTGCGGCGGAGACAGGAAAAAGATGGGCAGTGTTGACAGGAAGAGGACAAGGGACAAAGCGCTCCATTTGTACCACGACGACATCCGAGAGCCACCTGTTTGGTAGGCGCCACTCTCGTGCGGGACTGAGATCTTGTCTATTTCTCGGAGCCGGAGGGAGTCCCACTTTTTCACATCGAAGTTGCGCACGAGGGGCCCCACGTCCATGTCTTTCCGAGAGGGCAGGGTGGTCTCCCTCAGGACCTTGACCTTCTCACGGAACTCCTGCATGTGCTGCAGGAAGCAGAGCGGGTCGGTGACGCCTCTGACGGACTCCGCCAGGCCGAGCGCGCGACTCTGCTCCTCCAGCGCGGCGCTCAGCTTGGAGATCTCCGGGTCGTACGCCTGCATCACCACCAGCTTCAGCGTCTCGAAGTCGGAGAGGATCTCGCTCTTCTTGCACTCGAGGGACCCGACGAGCTTGTCGAAGTAGTCGGCCACCTTCTCCGCGTCCCTGCCCACCGACTGGAGCGCCTTTTTCTTGCTGGCTTGCAGCGTCTCCAGACAGGACAGGGTTTCCGCGCTCTGCCAGCTCTCCGCCTCCTGGAGCAGGTCTCCGAACGCCCCCTTCTCCTGCTCGTACGCGTCCTCCAGGGAGCTGAAGCCGTGGCCTCTGTGCTCGTCGGTCGTCGCGCAGATTCCGCAAATGAGCCTCAGGTCGGTGGCGCAGAATATGTTGAGCGGCTGCCCGCAGTGTCGCTTGCACGCGAACATTCTGGGCATCACTTTGATTTTGCTGAACTTGTCGACGATGCCGCGCAAAGAGTAGTTGACCTGCAGGCTGCTCGCGCCGTTATGGGGGGTCTCCTTGCGGCACGTGGGGCATTTCAAAGGCGCCCTGAAAGCCGGAGCCCGGTTGCCCTCCAGCAGCCCCTCCAAGCACTTCTTGCAAAAGCTGTGCGAGCACAGCAGCACCCGCGGGTCCTCGAAGAGACAGCAGCAGACTGGGCACGTAAGCTCCTCTTCCAGCTGCTCCATCATGCCCTGCGAACACATCATCACCCAGGCGTCAAAACACACACATGCAGGGGAAAACCAATAAAATCACTCAATAATACAGACTTATCACAACACGCACCCACACCCAGAGGGGTTGCTGATATATATATATATATATATATATATATATATATATATATATATATATATATATATATATATATTGTAGTTCGTTACAAAAACGAACTACAAACGAGATCACGTTCCCAAAAGGATACAGATTTTTTTTTTTTTTTGGGGTCAAGTCACGTTCCAGCTGTTTCTGATGCATTCCCGTCTTGAAAGTGAAACCGTCTTGGTTCGGTCTTGTGCCCGCGTAAAAATAAAATCTGCCACCGGAGTTCCGTTTGCGCATCCAAGTCTGTGCCACATCCTGAGGCTTTCCCCCCCCCCCCCTCCCGACATAACCAGCAACACAAGACTAGTCAAAAAAATAACCCCCCCCCCCCCCAAATAACTTGGGCATTAACTCCAGCAACAAAACTATTCTTCGCTCGTCTTGCATTCCTTGTCAGCGGGACCGCGGTTAGCTGACAGCTGCGCTCTAAATCACAGCGATTCCCCCTCCGCCAGTCCAATGCGACAGATTATCGACAGAAGCGGGGCTCGCTCGCTCTGCTCGCTGCTGTTGGCAGGGTACGGAAAGGAGGGCTGTGACAGATTTTTGCAAGCGCATAGTAACATGCAACTACTGGACCAAAAGAATCACTCACCAGCTGCTGAGGCGCTCTTTGCGACGCAATCATGGCGCTTGTTGCTGTGCAGACTTCGCCCTTTCCGGGTGTGGAGTTAACCGCTTCGGCGCCAAGCAGACACAAACAGTCGGACGACTCGTCCTCATTTGTACACGCATGAATCCGATTTCGTGCCGAACCGCGACTACGCGTGACCCGAACGTGTTTAGGACGATGGAACGGCTTCGACTGGGGTTTTTTCTTTGATTGTACGGTTTCGTCGCGGCGGAGAAATTGGCAGACGACCCCCGAGCCGTCGGTTGGGGGAGGGGCTGTTGCTATGCAAAACATTACAGCGTGAAAAACTGTCAAGTAGGACTTTTAGCATCTTGAACTCTGAACTAATTTAGTAGTTCGCGTTGGCACGAACTGACTCGGGCAGCTGCTGTAACTTTTGGCAGTTGTGAAAGTGCAACCGCAGCTGCATATTAGCTGACCCGGAGTTGTGCCACCCTCAGTACATCCAGGCCGTTTCAGCAGACCTGGGTCCAGGCTCTGCTCTGATCAGCTCCCATGTTACCGATTGAACGCTGACATTAAACCCCAATCCACTTTCTGTTTACTCGGGGTTATGTAACATCGACACCCAGCAGTTACTGAATCACGTGGAGCAATGTTGACCTTGATTTTCTTCCCTTGTTTCCATGCCATCAGGAGCAACTGCCTTGTCTTTGCCGCTGTGATTGGATACAGTACGGGGAGCAGCCGCTGTTGCAGCTCCGCCCCTCTGCCGCTAGGTGTCACTGGTGCGTCCAGGGGGCTGCACTTTTTGATTTTCTGACGCAGCAGCGCTCTTTGGCTTTGACAGCCTCTCCTTTCCGGATGTTTGGTTAGGCTCGGGAGGAAAGAATGGCCGCTATGTTTACGTGTTGTTTCGGCTGCTGCGGAGAGGGCGGCTCGGGTCACATACCCCTCAAGGAGATGCCCACTGTCCAGTTAGACACTCATCACATGGGTGAGTGGGTTTACATGAAAAACTGCTAAAACTTGTTTTCTGGCGAAAAATATTTATATACAATCGAAGCTAGTTAGCTTTTAGCTTCCTGAACAATTGTAGATTTTTGTTTCCTCGTGTTTTACTACTTGTGTTTGTTTTATAGCTCGAATTGCGTGTTTTTAATTGTTTGATCTGAATAGTGTATGCTAATTATTAATAAACGGTAATTGTTTGTCTGAGGCTGACTGCTGGCCATTTTTCCTTTCCAATTAAGAAGAAGTAACTGACTTGAATATATGTACAAGAATGCTGTTTAAAAATATATTCTTCAAAAACGGAATTAAGGAGAGATGCATAATTCGCTGATGATTTTGTAATTTTGAAACACGACCAAGTAGTATCGTCTCTCATTTTTAGTATTGTTGCTTTTGAGGACAGAAAGCACCAGAAAAGATGTGAACAAGAAGTATTGGGAAAAATCTCAATTTATCTGACTTCAAGTAGCAGAAGTAAGAGGAGGTCCAGATTGGATACCCTCTGGTAGTCTCCGGCTCATTTTAAGCAAACCAAACACTCCACACAATTTGTTCCCCAGTTGAAAATGCATCAAGATCAGATGCCCAGGCCAACCGATCGGACTTCTTCCGACTGGAGGAGTGGTGAATCTACCTTATGTACACAATAGGCCTCAAGGGACATTGGTGTTGGCCTTCTTTGGCCAAACAGATTACACATGGACCGAACAACCAAACAGCGCATGCGGAGCGCAGCTTCTTCTTCGGCGTCCATCGCCTTGGAGATTGCTGTGCCCAGGTCAAAGTTGACATTTATTGAACTTTGGACGGTGACGGATACTTGTGCAGTCAATAGATAAAGGACCAGATCCAGTTCAGACAAAATGTCAACCAGTCATTGTTAAATCAGGGATCCTTCACAGCCCTACACTGCCTTCTGAATCATAGATGCTCATCATTTTCTCTAGGTAGCTAATTATTACCAGTTAAATAAAAAATAAAAAAAACTTTGCCTCTTTTGGTTTCTCGTCTTGAACCGAATCATCAGTGTTGTTTCAGTTTATCTCCGCATGTGTTTGATGCAAACACTCAAGTAAAACTCAGTATGGGAGTTCCTTTAGCAGGGAAATCATCCCCAAGCATAATGGTTCTACCTCTGCGCTTGACTGTCAGGATCATGTTATTTATGGCATGCTTAGCATGTCTCTGTCAGGTTTTCAAATTGATGCTGAAGATTTTTTGGTTTCACTCGATCTGTGCACTTTCTCCCAAAATTTTTCTGAAACATGTAGATTTTCCTTGGCAAACTGAAAACAGTTGCTGTATAATGGTTTAGTGTTACAGGAGCCCACAAGATTTAATTTTAGTGAAACATAATGTGGTGCCAGACTGTTCATCTCTTTGTAATTAAACAAACTAAAACAAAATAAATAAAAAATTAGTAGGGCACACACAGGTTGTGTTTATTAGTTTCACATTCATTAATCCAGAGTCAAGGGTGGCCACAAATACTAATTCAAAGAGGTGCCAAGATCGCTGACCATCAGGATATGTCTGAAGAAGAGAATATTATGAAGGAAAATATGTATTTTGGACAAATGTGAACTATGAAAAACTGTCTTCTGCAATGTTTAGAAAAGGTCATGAATCAAATGCTTCATTTAAACCCTTGGAGGCCAGATTATACAGTGTGTACATGGAGAAATATTTATGTTTCAGGAGTTTATTCTTCAACAGGGATGGTGTAAAGCCTCTACTCTCAAGTATCTGAATGAAGAGATGTGTTTGAGCCTCTTGTGTATAATATACAGCAAATGGAAATTATGTGACGGGGTTACAGAGAGATCGAGGATGTCCATTAATTCCTCCCTGGAGTCTGGCAAGGTTTACAGAGATGATGACACCAGAGCAGAGAAGAGTTGGAGGATTTATTGCTATATCAATGCATAGGAGAGTAGTGCATTGTCTTGCAATTTATTGTTAATATTTTTGCGTTGCAGGCACAGACGTCGTCATTGTAAAGAGCGGTCGGAGAATATGCGGGACTGGAGGCTGCCTTGCCAATGCTCCTCTGCATCAGAACAAAAGCTACTTTGAATTTAAGATCCAGTCCAGTGGTAAGTCCTGGATTTTAGTTTTTTACTGGACTCTTATCCTGTTCTTCCACCTTCTCTTCCTGTTTTAAATAGACTTTTTAGGGGCCTTTTGTAGTTGTTCTTGCCTATGCTTTATAAAACTTCATGTTCATTTCATAATATTTTAAATGCAGCATTATATTTACTTAAAATTGTACCCAATTTTAGCTACATTCTGTGGTTATTATTTTAAGTACATTTTACCATTAATGCAAAGTATCAGAATTTGTCTTTAAAAAAATCAGTCTAAATTTGTAAATATTTAAGTTTTTTTTTTTTTTTTTTTTTTAGGTGTGTGGGGAATTGGAGTGGCCACTCAGAAAGTCAATCTTAACCAAGTGCCTTTGGGCAGAGACACAAACAGCCTAGTCCTACGGCATGATGGCTCGGTGTACCACAACGACGAAGAGAAGAACCGTTTGCCTGCAAACAGCCTTCCTCAGGAGGGCGACATTGTTGTAAGAGCAGAAACACACTTCCTTTTAGTGTGTGTTTGCATTTGAAGATTTCTGGGTTGTGAATTAATCAGTGTAGCATTAAGAAATATGCAAAAAAAACATACTTCAACATAGCTGTGCGTGCATAGAAGGACAAGAATATTGAGATTATGACTTATCTGTTGTCACCCTTAAAAAAATTAGTTAATCAGAAGATTTGAATATTGTAGAAAAGTTTCAGCATATTCATAGAAAGTTGAGTGAAAGGAGGAAGTGTGGTTGGAAAAGCTGCAACAGTGGGAGGGGTAACCACAGTCTTAACGGGATTGTCAAGCAAATCCGCTCAAGGATTCGGAGGCATCAAGAGGTGCTATTCACAGATGAATCCTGCACAATGTTACATTTTTCGTGTCAGGAATCACAAATTTTCCCATAGCAGTGTATACATTTACATATAAATGCTTCAAACATTGCACAGTGCGTTCCGAAAGTATTTAGACCCAGTGGACCTTTTCATATTTAGTTAAGTTGCACTTAAGCTATTTTACTGGGATTAGAGGGAACAAACCAACACTAACTAGTGGATGATTGGGAAGTGGAGGGAAGACGATGGGTAGTTCAATTGATGTTTAGAGATAAAAAATTCAGAAGGGATTTATTTTATTTAGAAGCATCAGAGTGAAAGGAATGAATATAAATACAAATCACACTTTTTAGATTTTTGTTGAAAACCCTTTTTCCGTCTGCTTCACAAAAATGTGCTGTTTTGCAACGCTCTGTTATTTCGACAGTATTAATGTGGACAAACTCAAAGGATATGAATAATTTCGCAATGCATTATTTTAAATCTCTGGATCTGTCCTTTTAATAAATGAAGATAAATTTGCATGCATCTTTGTTCCTCAGGGCATCACGTACGACCACGTGGAGATGAACCTGTATCTTAATGGAAAGAACATGCATTGTCCTGCCTCAGGGATCCGGGGCACTGTTTACCCAGTTGTTTATGGTAAGTTGAAGTGCCAAGTCCATTGTTGAGGTAGACAAACACAAGTATTTCAATGGATTTCCTCTGCCAGGGAGGTGACTTGGTTTCTATAAATGTTTCTGAATATTTTTGCACAATTGGAAGATTTAGGCCCAAATGAAAAGGAGGAAGTTTAGGATTTTGAATTGCATTGTTTTTGTCCAAAGCCAGTGAATATGTTGTCTTTAAATTGCAGTTACATTAGAATTCCACAAGAGGGCTGTATATGCACTTTTTTTTTATTCCCTCAATCTCGCTGTTTGAATACAATTATTTTTATTTAACTATTAAGCAAAATCATGGTTTCTTTGGAAAGCTAATTGATTGTTCAGCTGTAACAAGAAGCTGGGTTAACGGCTTTGTTTTCGCCACAAACTGAAAATAGTGCTCCAAGACGCAATCTCATCAAGGATCCATTAAAATTTTATTTTAAAACACAGTTTAAGAGCATTTATGCTTTGGTTGAGTTGCATTACATAATCATATTACTGTATTTTGAATGCTTTTGTGATCTTAACCAACAGCAATTAGAAGACTCGCTGTAATTAGTTTCCTATTTGTAAAGCTGTGCTTCAGGCACAAAAGCTCTCTAACGGTAAACAAGTTGATTTTTAAGAAGTTTGCTCCACTGTTATCTTCGGGCATCCCTCCTGCGTCCACCACAGCACAGACCGATAACTGATTATCTCTCTGTCTGAACTTTGGCATGATTTTGAGCTGGAGAAAAACGTGGCGTCTCCTCGGCACTCTGAAAGGTTATTTGCACAAAATGTCAGTTGCTACGCCAAGAGATTTGCGAAGCTGCAGAGCAGTGCAGAAAAGTGTTTAATCCAGCAGATGTTTTTGTCGTTATTGAAAGAAAAAGCACAGATTTTATGGCAAACAATAATTACAATAATCACATGTTATGTAGCTTAGTGTATGATTGCAACATAAAAATAAAATGACGCCTTGCAAAAAAAGTATACCCCTTTTCTATATTGTGTCACATTATGACTTCAAGTTGTCTTATTTTATTGGTATTTTAGCCAGGTCAGAGATTAAGTCGTACAGGGATACAGTATCTCTAGCCTTGAATGATAAAGCCTGCTGGAGGCTTGAGACTGGAGCAGAGGTTCACTTTCCAGCAGAACAACCCTCAACAGACTGCTAGTGATGCATTGGAAATGTTTAGATCAAAGCATATTCCTGTAATAAAATGGACCAATCAAAAGCCAGACCTAAAACCAAATAGAATGTGCAACTTGAAAACAAATTGTCATTGTTCTGTTCCATCTAATCGGACTGATACGTTGCAAAGAGGAGTGGTCAAAAAGTTGAATCTCTGGATGTGCAAAGCTAGTAGAGACACACCCTACATTAACTTGTAGCTGTAATTAAAATGAAAAATGGTTCTCTAAGTATTTTCTCGGTGAGAAAGTTTTTTGTTTTTCAAAGCTTTGCAAGCCACACGTCTTTTCCTTTCCACCTTACAAGTATGCACTGCGTTGTGTTGATGTGATGCATAAAATCCCAGTGAAATGGATTTAGTTTTGTGGTTTTAAAGTGACAAGTTGTTCAAATTGTGGGCCATATTCTCCATTTTGTTTTCTGTTTGGGGCATTAAAACTTCTCAAACAGTGCAAAATTTGATGGCCTGCTCTGAGGATCATATCAACATATCTTCCCCACAGTCATTAAAGCAATTGAACGTGTAGAATACAAAGATTCCAAGCCTTTTATTTATAAAATGTCTTGCATTCTTGGTTTGAATGTAATGATTCCAAGTTTTTGAGGACCAAGAAAGATGTCAGAGAATTTTCTCTCAAAAGGTGAGTGCGTCCAGAAGCTAACCCTCGATTTTTCTTGTGTGGTTTCAGTGGACGACAGCGCCATCTTAGACTGCCAGTTTAGCGACTTCTATCACACTGCTCCGCAAGGATTTGAGAAGATCCTCTTTGAACAACAGATCTTCTAAACGAGCGCCTGGGCCTCTCTGTGTTGCTGCCCTCCTCTAAATCCTACAGCACCATCTGTGACACTACAGTTTGACTTTGGCTATTATTTTGATGTGTAACTTGACTGCATCTCATGTCGTTTGTGTTGATTACCTTGTCTTTTTCCGCTGCTTCGGATTGTCCTTGTGTTTTAAAGAAGTGGGGATGTCTGATATTACTCTGCTGTTGTGGGCTGCTGCAGTCTGTGCAGGTAGGAATAAAAATAATTGCCTTGTTTCGCTGGTGATCAACCTATGTAAACAGAACAACTTTCACTTGCTGCTTACGTCCACGATGTGTAGTTACCGATCAAATGTTGTAACAGTGAAATGTTCCCGGTTTCAAGATCAGAAGCCATGTTTTTAAATTGCTTTCTTCCTTTCTTTTTCTGTTTTTAACCTTCCGAAGGATCTACTGACGTCTCAAATTGCATCACATATTTATTTCTATTTATTTTACTTTCATATCAAAGCGACATGTTTATTTTGTTGTTGTTATTGTTTTGGTTTTTTTGCTGAATCACAAAATGTAATTTTATCTCCAAAAGAAGAAGGATTTGGTTGTTTAAATTTTTGTTGTGAGAGCAACGTTTTAAAAAGACTGACACTCGCAGAGCAGTTCACATACAGATGACATCCAGCGCTTGGTTGTCTGTTGGTGCCGGAAATTGATTTACGTGGACAACTATATGGTCGGATTACTTTACAAATCACTTTTCTTGATAATCCTTTTCTTTCTCGGTCTGTTTATTCAAAGAGATTATTACGAGAGCTGGTGCTGGTCGTCTCCATTTAGAGATGTATCTACAAATATATCAAGTAAACCTGTGCTGGCAAAGCATACCAGCTGCTGATGTGACAGTAAAATATTTCAGTTGCTTGTCTTTGTACTAATAACGCTGTACAAATCCAAATATTGTTAATTCATTGAACTTGTGTTTTTGGAGGTGACATCTTGCGTCCTGTGTTTATTGAAAGGTGGTGTATAATTTATACGTGATGACGTTTTAAGTGGCATTATGCTGATAATTTGATCTCTGTACGACACAGACTTTCTTAAACTGAAAAATGATTTCCTTTCTGCAAATGAACTACAATAAAAGAGCTTAAATGGCCAGGAAACTTCTAAAGCTAGCATAGTTAAAATACAAGACTTGTTACAATTGGGTTCATGCCTGCTGAAATACCAGGTATTTGCCATGTAAAATAAGATTATGATAAATTAAAAGGAACAACTAGTCTACAATTCAACTTGAAAACACATTTGAAAAAAGAGACATATATATATAATACACTGATATAAATGCAATTACCTGATTAGAAAAGTTTATGCACCCTTCAGTTGAAACTTTCCTGAATCACTATTTGATTCAATTTTAACCAACATCAGATCCAGTGAATCTGATTGTGAAAACAGGACAACCATCTTTGTAGGACTTTCTTCACATTTACTAAAATGCATCTTTTCGCTGCAGCCATTTATTTTCAGAGAGGTTACAACGATTCCTAAAAGATCCTTGAACAATTTGAGAAATTAAGGCAATTAAAAATATGAACCGCTCGTGTGATGTGAGAGGTGAGCTGCAGGTGCAGGTCAAATGCAAGTTCAATTCATAGTTCAACCCAGTTTATTTGACGTGTGTGTGTGGGTGCATATGCACACGTGTAGGTGTGTGTGTGTGTGTATGTATGAGAGAAAGTTTGTGACCTTGGAACTTTTTCTACTGTTTGAATGGTTTTAGAATTCACAGGTCAGAAATGACCCTTAAGACAATTCTCGTACCGTAGTGGTGTACAGCCCAAATGGAAACGTAAACAAAAACAAAATATCACTTTTCTAATGATGGGGTCAATTCAACAAAAGTCATAAAATTTCAAGTAGGAAAAAGATAGTTTAGGGTATTTTTTCTACAGCTAAACATGCAAGTGGGTCACTTTTGCCCCGCAAGCCAACACAAGGGTTTTAAATGTTTCAACAAAGTATTAATTTAAGAGTTTCTCCACTTTTATTGCACCTCTGTGATTTTTCCTTTCTAAAAAAATGATTTAATTGTCTATTATTTGATTGTCTGACATGATCAGACAGAGTTTGAAAGAGGAGTGTCAAAAACAAATGAGGAGGATTAGCAGGGCTTGAAAAACAACTATCTATCACCCAGGACATGCTGCTGTGTCATATTGCCTCTGAGGCCTGGAAATGAGGGTGGAAGCATGACTCAATCAGCAACAGAGTCTTCAATCAGAGGCTTCTTAAGATTCCCTGCAAGACTGCTTCTGGAGATCCATATCTTCATCACTAGCAAACTCTTTGAAAATACTTGGATGAGATGAGGTACTACATTTACTCTCCCTTAGGGATAACTTAAGTATCTTTGAACTGAACTGAGTTTAATTGAAACTGATGAGTCAGCCATCTTCATCAGGATCGTGAGGATCACAACGTGGAAATAACATTTCTATTTCACATTTTTAATTTGTCCTCGGTCTGTAATTTTCTCAGCGGTTCTTGTTTGCTGTAAGCCATTAGTCCATTCAAATAGAGAGAACGGCTCAAATTCGTCTCTCCGTGCAGGTTTAACTTTTTAAATTGAACTCCTGAAAGTAATTAACTTTTCGATTACATTCTCATTTAGTGAGCTGCACCTGCAGGTTACGTCCACATATGCGAAGGATTCCCTTTCAAAGTCAGCCACAGCCTTGCTGGCAGGTGAATTTAGTAGCTCCTGCTTGTGTGAAACCAGGGCAGCCCAGCAGGCAGGAGGAACTCCTCCCCTCACTCTGCGATCTGTCACCTCCCCCTCCTTTGGAAGCAGCAGAGGAGCTGTTGTGCCTTTGACTGAGCAGATACAGTAAGCCGGAGTCAGAGCTACACCCCACATAGCCATGGCAGACAACGCCGGCTTGGAAAACCACCGCATCAAGAGCTTTAAAAACAAGGGGCGCGATGTCGAGGTGAGTTCCCTCGGGAGTACAAGTGTTAGTGGTCTTTAATGAGTATGTTTCAGCGCGATAAATGACTGTCTGCGGGCCTCGTTAGACAGTCTGGCCCCAACTGAAGCTGCCTGCCTGCCAGTCGGCTACCTAGCTAGCTAGCTAATTTCAGCGACCATAAGGAGTTCGCCATCAGATGTCCTACTTAAACACGATACAGATATTTGACCTTGTAAACACGAATGCTACGGCGGTCGACAAATTCACTGAACCTTAGCGACGGCTGTTTTTCAGAGGAAGCTACGCGGCAGTTGGTCCGCTGTTAGATTTGAGGACAAGCGGTGTAGCTGTCACGTTAGCATGCTGGTTGGATGGATGGACACCGGGTCACAAGCGAGGCTGGGCCTTCCCGGCTTCACAACCGCGTCGTTTCTGGTGTTTCACAGCCAGTTCGCGTTTATGGACGCCAAGAAAAAAGCCGCCAAGGTCACACCACAACGTTAGTATCGAGGAAGTGATATTTTATGGTAATTTACACGACTTGCCCACAGTACCCACCCCTTCTTGGTAGCTAGCTAACGTCGTGAGGCTGCTAAACCAAGCTAAGCCACCAAAGTCTTAGCTGAATAAGAACGATATTTTGACCTTACAGTTTTCCATACAGGTAAAAACAATTACTAGTTCTTAAGGGAGCTTTACCTTTGAGGGAATAAACAACACGGACGATATTAACTGAAGCTAGCGGTGTTGGTGAAAGCCAGCATTGAAATATTACATGCTTGAGGGGTAATGCGCCAAACATGGAGATTACAGAAGTACACTAAGTGCACTTTGAGCCTCCTATTTTTGAAAGTAACGAGGTTTTGGCGAGTATCCGATTTTGCAAATCTGCATTAGCAAACGCATAATGTAGCCGGTATGTCTAAATTTAAATTGGTGACTTTATTCGGTGAATATGCCATAAGCCATTCAGACAAATACGACCTGTGATTTTAAACTACCAGACAGGTATCTCTGTTGAATTGGCCGTACTTGGATAGTTTGACACGTTTGCTGGTTCTCAAGGCCTCGTGTCCTTCATTTTTTAGATGCTTCACAGCAGCCACTCGCCTCATTTAAGTAACTAGTTGATTAACAGATTTCTGTAGTGCCATTTCTAATCAGGTGCTTAGGAGCAGAGACACTTCTAAAACATGGAGGACAGTAGCCCCTGAAGACCAGCATCGACAACCACTGGCCTACATAAATAAGAAAAGCAGACGGTTTTCTAGTTTTTCTTTCAAATAGTTATCACTGCAGGTAAAAGTCTAGCCTCCCTAAAGCATACTTCAAAGCACAGATGCTTGTAGTGACATCACATATGGCCTAAAGCAACTCAAGATGCTTTTGAGTTTGGGTGTATTTGATTTGTCTTGGAAGTTGAAACTCAGATCTTGGAATGAACTTGTTCAAACTCGTGGGGAAACCAGTGGGATTTGCTAATTACTGTTGAGTTCACAACTACTTTCAATACAAGCTGATTGACTACAACAAGAATGTGGTGACAAATTGTGATGGTACAATCTTATCGAAGCCTTTGGTTTGAGATAATAATCACAAAGTATAGTTTACATCTGCAACTTGCACAGTTTCATATGTGTGGCAGCCATATTGGATGCTGAACTCATGTCTGCTTGCACACCTCTGACTTTACCAGTCAAACTTCTGACTTCAGTTCACACTTTCTTTTTGTTGTAATTTTGACTTGGAACTTTGCAGTCCATAATGGTAACAAATATCAAGTCTATTGCTAGTTTTTTTTTTTTTTTTTTGTGATTTGCCCTATTTATTCTTTTGTTTTGTATCAAAGTTCTGCTTCAAATGTTTTGAGTTGTATTCTGTATCGCTGCAGAGAAACAATGTAGCCTCATTTGAGAAAACTGAATTTATTTTTTTGGGGGGGGTATTATTTGGCCATAATAAAACGCATGGAAGTGTACTAGAGTGGAACTTGAGTGCCTCTGGATCTTGTTTCAAAATCTATCAACAGTGTTTGGTAATGTGACATGAAGCAGAACAGGCTTTATTTTCTTTGGTCAGCTTTAAATAAAAACATTTGTGAGATCCTACAGCTCTAATTTGTATTCAGCATCCAAATTCTTTATAGTTTGTGTTCATTTTTCTTTGGGGAAGAAATACTGCTTGATGATTATGTCTTTAAACATAAAAATGTGCGAAAGCTTATTAAATCTGGGAGACAGAATTGCAAATATTTGAATTTATTCTATTTATGCTTGACATTTAAGATATTTCTCAGGCGGCATATCTCAGTCATGGGATTGCCAAACAAAAACATGCTTGTGCCTGGTCATTCTGGTTTAATGTTAATCCTGAGATAATCCCCAAACAAAGGTATGTCTGAAAATGGTTCTTCAAAATCTGCTGTGGTGGCGATTTGAGTTTCACTGTAAACTTTCCAAAACGCAGCTTAGCTTCCCATGTTGGTAGTTGTTTTGAAACCAGGAGTCTGGTTGAGCAGCACGTGGCTACCACGATGTAGTTTCTGCCAAGTGCATTCCTGATGCTATTCAAGGCATCTGGGATGTCTGACCCAGGCCTTCTTAGAATCTTAGCATGAAATTGAGTTTTTAAACATGGATGACTTGGGATACAGCAAAAGAAAAAAGTTTATCTTGGTTTTTCATAGATTTGGTGTCATCTCAGGCAACTTTATTGAATTACAAGAGTAACGCCAAACATACTGTGAAAGCCACGACTTATTTTCACAATATATTTAAAATACAGTTCTTGTTGTGAGTTTACTGTAATACCAGAAGTAGAAATTTGAGCAAATAGAATTACACTTCACATAGTTGGATATTAATACATTTAACTTTACAATTATTTGTTCTAGTTAATGTTCAGATTAGACCATCGCATGCTAAATGTACTGTAATAATTTCTGATTTGGGTGGATGTACGAGCATTGCCATTGGTTTGCAGTGGTTGGGAGATGCCTCTCTTATTCCCTGCCTCCAGAGTTTCGACTGGCCCAAATTACGTAAGAGTCTATTTAGGAAGGCAACATGAACCTTTTTAAACAGTCACAAGATCATAGACCATTTCCAACTCCAATGGATGATCTGGAACCCAAGCAGACGTACAAATGCAGCAATTAGCTGAACCCTTAAACTGTCTTTCATCACTATCTTTCATTGGGTTTCGGTTGATTTACAGATGTCTTGCCTTCCATGTTTTCGTCTGTCCCTGAACATTGAAATGTTTTTGTTATCCAATGAGAAGAAAATGGTTTAACTTTTCTTTTGCTTATATCTTTTGATTATAATCAATATACTGTTATTCTTTGAAAAGTGTAAATCTTCCAATGTATATTTTACCTTTGCAGTTCATTAATAAAATGGCTTCTAATTCACATTTTTCTCCTTTGCAGACTATGAGAAGACATCGAAATGAGGTGACGGTTGAGTTGAGAAAGGTGAGAAACGACATATACTAAACACTTTAATACTATTTTAGACTAATCTGAGAACCAAACAAGATTTTTCCGTCAAAGCGGTTTCAGTTTTTGCAGTTTTTAACCATGACCTGTGTTTTAGCCGGCTGTTGTTTCTAAAAGCAGGAAAACCTGCCAAGCCCAGTGGCAAAGCAATCCATCAGCGACCCACAGTGGTTGTGTTTAAAAATTTTTACAATTTACAAAGATTTGAAGGTCCATGAGCTGGTACCATAATGTTGAAGTAATAGTGTGAGACCAACGACAGGTGCATGGACGGCGCAATTGATGCGCACCCCTTTGAGGCCAGTTTAATACATCAACTGTACACCTTGCTTAATCTGTCTTAATATCATTTTAAAATCATTTAAAACAATCAAAAGATGCTGAGCCTGGTGGGGGGGGGGGGGGGGCAAATAAATCCTGGTGACCCACCAGGCTTATAATACATTGAGGGAAACCCTGAATGAGCTTGTAAACATGGTACTGTGAACATTTTGTTTTTTTTCCTCCATGAGCCCACTTTCACTTACTGATGAAGTAGCTCCTGTTTTTCGGTGTATATGAAGGTAGAAGGTGGTAGATTTTATTTCATGTAATGTTGCATTTTGATCAAGTGTTCTTCAGTGTTCTTTCCCCAATTTAAAAATGGCTGAGGTTCTTTAACACAAGATTAGTGTGAAGAATTTTGTGGAGTTTTTCTTGTTTTGTCTTCATATAGCTTAGTTGTTTGTAGCTTTTTCCCTTTCAAAGTGATCTTATCTTGGGACGGTTGCATTTCTGAGTTGTTGTCTGAGAAATCTGTTCTACAAGGGATGTTTTATTTTTTTAATTTAACCTTTATTTCACCAGGGAAGCCCCATTAAGATTAAAGCTCTCTTTTGCAGGAGAATCCTGGCCAAGACTGTCAGCAGTACACAGATTACAAAAACATTCACAGCAAAAGTTAACACCGTCATAAATAAGCTCCCTTTCAATGCTTTTATAATTATACTGTCTTTATTCTCTTGAGACTGTCAGGATTTGTTTAGCACAGCCTCTGTATAGGCCAGGGTCACAATTGGAGGAACTTTGGTTGATTTATCGACTCTTATCATACAGGATAGTTACCATACATTGTTTATACCTTTTTTTTTTTCATACCGAGACTAATTAAAATTTAAGCTACAACAGTAGCAAAAAAATCCTGACAATTAAAAGGTTATGTGAGAAGTTGCACATGTCGCCGGGAGTCGAACCCGCAACAGCCGCGTCGAGGACGAAAGCCTCCATATGCGGGTTGTACTAAACCACTGCGCCACCACAGCCTGCCTAAGTCGCACACATTGAGGCCTTAAACAAGTAGTGCTAAATGATTTTTTTATTAGTGACTACTACATCTAAATGATTGCATGATTTGTCTAATAGATCTTTGTGTTGCCAAATTAGCAGAAATCTTTTAGAAACATCTGGCACATGTATTTGAGGTATCTGTAACCCTACTGTCTAAATTTATGAGCAAACTAAATAGTTAGATATATTTTAAAATATTATTCTCAGAACTTTTGTTTCAATTTTTTATTACTTTTTTAGACTCTCTAGTTATTTCTAAGAAAAGATTAAAGCAAGAAATGCTAGACAAGGCAATCTTATGTGCTTTACTAGACATAAAAAGACAAACAAAGACTTAACAATGCTTAAAATCTAATATTTTATTAAATTCAAAGCTTTGGGTAAAAGAATATGTATTTTAAAATAAAAAAATAATTGAAAATCACTTCCTGGCATCAATCAAAAACTGAAATTGCTTACATATTTCAATACAGTTGTAGAGCTTACATCATTTATGCTCTGTAATGAAGAGTACTTCGTTAAAAAATGTGTAGTAAATTTTATAAGCAAAGGACAGCCTTTATTATTGAGAGCCTAAGCACAAACATGACGGGGCCAGGAACGTGTATTTGATTGTAACTTCAAATGCAACGTCTGGTCAAAAGCTAGAAATGACTAACTTGGAATATTCTTCCAGCTGTAACTACATCCTCACCGAACAGTGTTGTATTTAGCATGTTTTGATAGCACTTGGGACAAGAGATCAGAAAAAAATCTGATTTATTTTTTTAGCTTCTGACTGCCTGGTCACTCATCAGGCCCTATTCAGATTATAATAGACTGATTATCATCACCAACTCTATTTTTTTTTTCTGTGTATCAAGTTTTCTTTTATTATAAAGAATAGCTTTATGAGCAAAGTGAACAAAGGTCTTCTTGCCATTGTGCTTTGGCATTACTGAGGTGTCACACATGCGCAGTGATTTTTTTCACAGCTGCAGTGTTTCTGGGGTGAGACTTTGTGAGGAAGTCTGTGCTGTTAAAACAAGAAAAACAGAGCTGCATCTATAACATTTTAGCTTCTGGGTAATTCCTTTATCAGAGTTGTCACGTATATATGTTATGACTGGCTATCTGGAGTTTATTTTACTGTTCTTAGTTTTTGAACTAGTCAGCATTTAGACACTAGCCAAAAGGACAAAAAATGTAGTAATGTTTTTCATAAAACATGCCAAGTCACCTTGGTCCAGAGATTACTTGTCAGGATGTCTGCTTCAAAATTTCAGGCTTTAATTTATCTTAAAGTGCTCCAGTTTGAACAAATGTATGGAGAAATAATAACCTAAAATTCTGTAAATGTAAAATAATTGCTGACATTGCTCTTTTATGCTAAGCTAATTGTGTTTATAACAGAGTATTTTTGCTCTGTCTTGCAAAAGTTTTGACATCCAGAAATTTATTTCTCAGATTTTCTTCTTACTATCCTGCCTTTCTTGATTTATCTTGATGTTGTGCGACCACAATAACTGTCCCCAAGAAACGTATAACTACTGTGGTATCAAGGCTGACGTATGTGGAGTGCTTACTCCCAAGCAGGATTACATATCCTAAAAGTATTTAGTTTTAGAAAATGTAAATCAGATAATCCTCATCTTTTTTTTTTTCCAGAAAAACAAAACTTTTAAATAGACATCTGATGTCGGGCAGAAATTTGTTCCCACTTAGCTTTCTGGTCAGCATTTAAACATAATTCAAATCCTTTAACTGAACGGTTGAAGAGATTCAGGTGTGCAGACCAGCTGTTGCTGAGAGCAACTCAGCAGTCAGGAATACTGGCTGAAGCAACAGTACTGAACGTTTTCTATGTGAAGTACTAAAGCGGTTCAGAGTCTAGCACATTCCTTTTCAGCTGGATCAGAGCAACAAGAAGCACTGCACTAGCTGATTAGTCATCAGTGACGCACGTCAGCATGATGCACAGGAATGTAGGGCAAGGGAATCTCCTCCTACCACTGACTCACATGCCTTGCAGACGCATGCTGTGAATATGAGCTTGTCAGAGTTGCAGCGTGTTGGTATTTAGACTCAGGATTCAGTGACTAGCAAAGATTAATTCGCGCAGGCTTTTTTAACCTTCTCTTTCAAACTGACCACTTGATGCTTGCTGGCTTTCAAGCGAGACTCCAGTTAAAGTATTTATCTGGGTTCCAAAAGATTAGACTTTCTGTTGTGCTTGTTTTAACATTCAATTTAAACACTGTGAATATATTAACACTCCTCGCTGCCCTCCTGTCTTTTCTCCTTTGATCAGAATAAACGAGACGAACATTTACTGAAGAAGAGAAATGTCCCACAAGAGGAGAGTCTGGAGGACTCTGATGTGGACTCAGACTTTAAAGGGGTAAGTGTGGGAGTATGTTGGACTGAGAGACCGGCTTGTTAAGATAACGGCTCATAGGGAGACAAAATAAAACAAACAGCTTTTGCACATATTTAAATGTTTTTAAAAAAAATAAATGAAGAAATAAGAAGTTCTGGGGAAAATGTATATATTTGTACAGTAAAACATTTACCACTTCAAAATCAGATGCATTACATAGAGCTGGCCATTATTCAGAAAACAGAAAATCAGTTGTGCTTAAAGGCATTTATGAAGAAATTCTGCCCCAGTGCTGATGTGGTGAGGATTTTTTCAAAGTCGTGCTGATTGTGTGGACTCAGATTATGATGGGAGGATGTTGCGTTCCTCACCACGAAACATCCTGTTTGTTTTGACACAGAAATGTCAAACTGGGAGCCTGTAATTTATTGTGAAGGTAAAACTGCAATATTTGAGTCATAACTGTTTTTGTCTTGTTGGGGTGGGGGGATGAACTGAATTGAATGGTGCTTCATAGTTTAAGCTGTGCTGTATTTCATGCTTGATGGGCAAAACAACAGCAGGGTCAGGCAGCAGTGAACACCCATGTACTTCTTAAGATCCAGAACTGCTGCCTGTGTGTGTGTGGGGGGTCTGGGTGAGACTAGAGAAACCTACCATGTGTTGACACAGAAACTCTTAACTGTGAAGACCCAGGCAAGAAACGCCTGAGAAGAGTTTGATTCTCAAGATTGTATCTTTTGTTTGAAATTCAGCACTTGTGAAAATGACTGGAAAAAGACTAGTTCTGTTTAATCAGTGTTTTGATGGATAAATATAATTTATGCCAAAAAAATGTCACTGAACAGATTTGAATAAATTTTGTCTTCCAGTCTGATCAGTTTGTTTAAAATGCAATGAACATCAGCTGTGTTGATGTGTGTAGGATTTCAAATACTCTGGGTTGAGGCTTACTGGGCTCAATACAAACTGTTTTCCCCCCTTTAAAATCATTCAACATCACACAATAATATTCAAAACTAGTTAATGAAACTAAAGACGGATCAAATAAAAATAAAATTGTTGATGGACAGAAACTATTTTGGCAGATGGTTGAAATACTTTTCTGTATTTTTGATATTATCTCACCTGCAGTGATTGCAGCTGCATGTATTTTTACATATGATTGGCTCATTTAAAAATGTACTATCATTACAAATTTTGTCCCTAATTATTTACAATTATTATTATTCCTTATGTTATGTGGAGCTTAAATAATAAAAGCTCCACAAAAATCTCTTCATATGCAATCAAATGGTACTGAAGTCTTTGCTACTCATACACGTTTACATGAAAGTGAGATCCTTCAGACCACTTTTCTAGCTTGTATTTATTTTGTTTATTTTCTAATCATTGCCCTTTTGCCAGAAAATCCCCAATGACATAATATGGTCTGAAACCAGAGATTTGGTGTAAAGAAATGAATATTAACAAGATCATATTTGAGGAATTTCAGTCTTAAAATTGTATAACTTGGTAAAAAGACATACTGATGTACAAATGCAGTTTTTTGTGGATTTAAAAAAAGATTCACTTTGCTTGTGAATTGTTCTATTTCAAAGTTGTTTTTGCTCTTCAAGTGAATAGAGACCAATTTAAGTATTGCATACTAGACAGAATTGGTAAAACATCCATTTTGTAATATTCTAGTAGAACTGCGCAATATTCTGCAACTATATTCTCACAGTATATGCTCCTAATATCAAGATGTCAGATTTTGCAAACCAGTAATTTATTCAGCCTGTTGGAGAGTCTTTCAGTGGAGGGGAAAAAAAGTGAAGTTATTGCAACAAATGCCTGCAACACATATAAAATAATATGCACTAGATTTTTAATAACCCCTTTCTTCTTGTTTTGCAGCAAAATGTTACACTTGATGCAATCTTACAAGTAAGAATTAAATTTATCCTATGATAAATCTCAAATATTCTGCATGTTGCACATAATCTGTGCAACATTGATTCTATATTATCATATAATCCTTTTTTTTTTTTTTTAAACTCAGAACGCAACCAGTGACAATGCTGTTATACAGCTCAGTGCAGTGCAAGCAGCCAGGTAAGTTGCTCTGAAACCAAAGAGTGTATGCTAAAATGAAATGGGGTTTTCATTCATAATAATCCTGATGTTTTGTTTTTTTCAGAAAACTTCTCTCCAGTGACAGAAACCCTCCTATTGATGACTTGATAAAGTCTGGGATCCTGCCCATTTTAGTCAAATGCCTGGAAAGGGATGACAAGTAAGTTTGTTCAGATGTCTTTTTATGCAACATGTCATATTTCTTTTTATTTCTTAAAAAAGTGCATATTTCTGTATCATTTTCAAAATCTGATGCTACTGTAGCAGGTTTTTGTTGCAACAGTGCACTGGGCTTGTTGTTCCCCACTGATCACACGTGAGAGTGTGTGTGGAGGCATGCAGGGCAGCTGGCTGGCTCTCTCAGCTCAGGCCAAGCCAAATATATCGACATTCCTGTCTCTAAGAGTTCCCCAATTCCCAGGACCTTGTGCTCACTCAGGGGACAGATTGAATAGCTTGGTTGTAAGATCCTTAAGGAAGAAGCGGTATAGAAGGTTATAGTGGAATCAAATGATAGCAAGAGATTGAAACATATTTATAATGCATTAAAAGAATATATAGTTTTGACTGTTATGAGAAGAAGGTATGCTTAAATGACATCTACAACCACTTAAAAAAAAAGTCATTTAAAGCTCTTTAAATTGGGTCTCTGATTTCTCTCTACTAACTCACAGAAGGCTCATCATGCCAAAGCAATGTTGTTTATTTGACATCTGTGCTGAGGAGGAGTAAATCAAACCCTCAGAGATTCCAGATAATTATTGGAGCCAGTTAGATATTTATTGTGGCAGATGGATTAATCACTTGACCACAATATGTTGATTTATTTTCTTGTGATCCATCTGTTTATCTGACAGTTAATTATAGTCCTCTAGAATAAACTCAACCTTATTCTGCTAGAGTCTGAACTCTAAATCTGTTTATAACTAATTATTTGCATTTAATATTTTACTAACAACTTAAATGTCGATTATAAATGGGGCCAGTTGATTTTTTTTTTTTTTAAATTTTTTTCCCTCTACTTTTTTTAATATCTTCAAACTTCTTGCTTATTATTAACTGATTTAAATGTGCTCTTAATCCTGCAGTCCTTCACTTCAGTTCGAGGCAGCTTGGGCTCTGACCAACATCGCCTCTGGGACGTCAGCACAGACTCAGGCTGTGGTTAAATCAAGTATGTTGACCCGGCATTCTGTCTTCCCCGGTGTTACCCCGTCAGTCTGTGTTTATGTACTGTCTGCAGTCTGAGGAGCTAGCATTTTTGTATAAATGTTTTTTTTTTTTTTTTTTTAAGTTTAGAAAATTGGTCGCATTTCAAAATGGACAATTTGACTCACTAGTGGGACAGAGAATGAGAATCCGACTGAAGCTTTCCCTTGAAGTTAGAAAATGCACTTTAGGAATACATGCAAAGTGTGATAATGATGGTGAATGTCATAATGAGGGACTCATTAGTTTCTCTCTTTCGACATATTTTCACTGAAAATGGTGCCTCTGCCTACAGCTGATGGAGCAACTTTATCAGAGGATCTTAATGTTTAGGCCTGTCACAATAACATTTTACTGAAAGATTTGTCCCAGAAATTATTGCGATCAGCAATAACATTGTTGTATTGAGATAATTTTTAAGTAATATGTCGATAATGGCCTAATAGTTCAAGTTCATCCTTTCACAGACCGATAAACTTCAATTTTGTAATGAACTCTTCACAAGGGAACTAAACATGTTTCAAATATCCAAAAGAAAACAACAACCTCAAACTAAATATAACAGAAATGGAAACCACACACAACCGAAACATAAATAAAATGAATTATAACGTTTAACCATCAGAATTCGTAAGGCTCATTTTAAATTATCGTGCGATAAATTGCTTATCGCAGTAAACAAACATCAACAAATACATTGAAAGTATAAAGATGATTGCTTTGTGGTTTATTACTGTAATCCAAGAAGTTCTTGTCATATTCGTATTGTTTAGAATCAAATTGTAACAACGATAAATTTCCCAACATGCAATACAAACTGATGCCTCATGTCTGGACTGCATGTGTGAGACAGTCATATCTAACAAGAAGAGAGTAAAGCTATTTATGATGTGAATTTGTTTGCTTTTTGAACAGATTAAGTGTGGGGGGGGAAAAAAAGTCGAAAAAATTATTGGTCAGATTTTGATTAAAATGTGTCCCAAATTATTTATTCAAACTTATTCCAAAGATAAAACTGAAATTTCCAAAATTCAGATTTTTTTGTTTATGCAAATGAAGTTTAATTTAAATTGTGATTATTGGGTGTTATTGACATGCAAGATAATTTGGAAGTGTTTTGTCTGTGCCAAAGTTTACAAGGCAGAGGCAGACACTCAGGCTTTGACCCAGAGGAGGTGTGCATTTACCCCTGGCATTGCTTTTATCATTAAGAGCAGGGCCAGTAAATTATTTATGACGATTGTTTTGTTGTCGCCTCCGCTTCAGTTTTCACGGGATGTTTGGGGCCCCGAGTTGCCACAGTAAATTTATGTTTATTTTGGCTTCAAGTGTTCTGGGAAACGAGTTTTTCTGTGGAGTTGCACAAGCTGTCACCTCGGGCAGAATTTTGATTTGTTGATGTTTGCATATCCAGACGCAGTGCCCTTGTTCCTGCGGCTGCTACACTCTCCTCACCAGAACGTCTGTGAACAGGCTGTATGGGCTTTAGGAAACATCATAGGTGAGTGTGGCCCACTGACACAAGTGTCCATGAGCAAGCAACAGCCCGAGCTGAGATGTTCGTCACTTTCTGCTCAGGCGACGGTCCACAGTGCAGGGATTATGTCATTTCGCTGGGCGTAGTGAAGCCTCTGCTTTCTTTCATCAACCCATCTATCCCCATCACCTTCCTCCGCAATGTCACCTGGGTCATCGTTAACCTCTGCCGCAACAAGGATCCGCCTCCGCCCATGGAGACGGTGCAAGAGGTGGGTGTGCCCGGAGAGCAATTTGTCCATTAGTTCAACCTTTCCAGAGAATTTTCTGTTCTCATAATTACTACAGGATGGAGTATAAAATTGTGATTATTTAAGTTTGGTACCTCCCCACCCCCTTTATTACTGTGTTTTAGTTGTACACTGATGGTTTAAAAAAAAAAACAGCTGAAACAAAGTGTGGCTGTCCACACTTCATTTAAAAGATTTCACTTTTGCCATTTGTAAAAACCATGTTTAAAAAAAACCTGCTATAATTCAGCTCTGTGGATTTCAGTGATCAGCTGGCATAGGAAACTGAAATCCAAGTAGACACTCTTTGATGTAACAAAATACAGAAAATCATCAAGACAAACAGATGCACTTACAAGCTGCTATCGGTTGCCTTATGTGACGTCACCGCTGAAAGGCGCACATGGAAGCTTGTTGAAGGAGCGTAGATTTACTTTTGGTTTATAAATAGAAAGGGGGGGGAAAAAAACAAATGTAGCTATCATTTTTTTAGTTTTATACCAAGGGGACATGCAAAGCTGTTTGTCCAAAATCTAACTTTTCCTTTTCCTTTTCACAGATTTTGCCTGCTCTCTGTGTGCTAATATATCACACTGATATAAATGTAAGCATCAAACTGAATACATTTTTTTTGTTTTTATAACCTATGCCAGTTTTAGACTGTTTTAAAATTGTGGAATCATTGTTCACCTCATTGCGTTTAGATACTCGTAGACACCGTGTGGGCTCTGTCCTATCTGACAGACGGAGGAAACGAACAAATCCAGATGGTCATTGATTCTGGAGTTGTTCCATTTCTTGTGCCTCTCCTCAGCCATCAGGAGGTGAAAGTTCAGGTAAGACATTGTCTGCTGAGCTGAATTTTGTTTGTTTTCTATCATTAAGTAAATTGTTTTTGTTCTCTTGTCTTCAGACTGCAGCTCTGAGGGCAGTTGGAAACATTGTGACAGGAACAGACGAGCAGACCCAGGTGGTTCTTAACTGCGATGTTCTCTCACACTTCCCCAATCTGCTCACTCATCCTAAAGAAAAGATTAACAAGGTATCGCTAACTCAATGGTGCTTTTTGTTCTGCTAAAAATGTCAGTAAATTTGGGTAAACGCATCGTCATGATAGTGTAAAGATATACTAGTCAAAACCCAGCCTTTGCATTTAACGAGAGTGACGTAGCCATTTAAACTATTGATAACAATGCAAAGGATTAATGGAGTTGGTTTTAAGTCCAGGAGTGGTTGTTGTTAAATATTTTTTGGGGGATAGTTTTGACCATTTGTGATTGGGTTTGTTTCTAGGAAGCTGTCTGGTTCTTGTCCAACATCACAGCTGGGAACCAGCAGCAGGTCCAGGCTGTTATTGAGGCCGGGCTAATTCCTATGATCATCCACCAACTGGCCAAGGTTTGTGCACAGTAGAGGAGCTGCTCTACATTTAAGATTTAGGTTCTTTCTCACGGTTGCCACAAATCCAGTTGGGAAAAGTACATTGTTTCAGCGCTAATCTAATATTTTTGCGTTTTTTTTTTTTTTGGAATCATGCTCGTAGAATGAAATTGTCGCCTAGATTTAATGTCTGCCTGGCAGCATGTTGTGGTAGGACTTTTTGCTAACAGACTGGCTCTCCACAGGGTGACTTTGGCACTCAGAAGGAAGCAGCATGGGCTATCAGCAACCTCACCATCAGCGGGAGGAAAGACCAGGTGAGTCTGACTTGACGTAGAAATCTTTCTTTAGTCATTTTCCTTACATTTATGTTGCTTCAATTTGTAAATTTACCTGTTCAGGTATTGACCTCAGTAGTAAATCTTTGCCAGAACATAAAGAAGTCTCATTTGATGGATGCATCCTGGCAATATTTTGTTCTTTAAATATCACTGTGAACGTTGAGCAAGCTTGTTTTCCAGACTTGTAACTGTGTACCTGTGTTGCAATAAAGTATGAATGTGGTGTGTATGTATGGGTTTGTGTAGGTGGAGTTCTTAGTGGAGCAGAATGTCATCCCTCCCTTCTGTAACCTGCTGTCAGTGAAGGACTCTCAGGTGGTGCAGGTTGTCCTGGACGGCCTCAAGAACATCCTCATCATGGCTGGAGATGAAGCCAGCACCATTGCTGAAATCATAGAGGAGTGTGGAGGTCTGTGTTCATTCACTTTGTTTTGGTTAACATTAGGAATGGCTCTGCTAGTACAGAGAAGTGAAGAATAGATATATTTGGCTAATTGTAAAATAATAAATATGGATTTCCACTGGAGGATTTCACTGAATGCAAGAGGACAAAAGAAGCACAATGACCATGTGATCAGCGTATGTTAGGAAACTTTATGAACAGAAGTCAAATGTATTCTTGTGAAGAAGAAAATTGTAGAACATGAAAGGGTAAAAACAAGAAAATGCAATTAGATGTCATTGAGCTCTGCTGCCTTCATGCTTTTTGTGATTTCATCAGAGGTATGTGGGTTTTAGGAGGTTACATTTTATTTTCAACAAAATGGCTAAACTTGTAGAAAACTAAACATGACATTAGTTGATAGAACTATATACATTTTGCTTTTTCTTTCATGTAGGCCTATAATGATTGTAAACTGTCCTTAAACTATTGCGATAAACAATCATATTGTTGTATTGAGACCATTTTCAAGTAATGTATTGATAATCACATCCTCTCGAAGATCGATAAACTATAGCATTTCTAAAGAACGCTGAACACTGGAACAGGAATATATTTTAAATATCCATAATAAAATAATCAATTATAAATATCATGGATTAAGAAGTCTCTAAACAAAATTGCCCTTGACATAATAATTGTTGGGGCCAAATAGGTAGAACAAGAAGTACTGCCGGTTAGGACTTCCGTGATTAATTGATTTATTGCTTTTTGCAACAGGCTTAATTCGCCATATTACAGTATCAGATTGATTAGGTATTTGGTAATGCATCCGGCCTCTATTAGTTTCATATCTGTGCTTAGGAACAATTGTAATGGACTTTTCAGTGTGTGAAAGTGAAATCTACAAAGCATGTTCAGTTTTGGTAACAGAATAAATGTTTTTGCTTGGCCTCCTGTTGAAATGTTGCTGTCCTTCTTTTTAAGGTTTGGAGAAAATAGAAAACTTGCAGCAACATGAGAATGAAGATATCTACAAATTAGCCTTTGAGATCATTGATCAGTACTTTTCAGGAGATGATGTAAGTTCTCAATCACCAATTTGCCTTTTTGTTTTTGTTTTTCTCCTCTTTGTGTTGTCTCTAAAATCAGTTTGGCGATATCTGTTGTTTTCAGATTGATGAAGACCCTAGCTTGATCCCTGAAACCACTCAAGGAGGAACCTTCAACTTTGACCCTGCATCCAACATGCAAACAAAGGAGTTCAATTTCTAAAAAGCCAGGATGTTTGATTCCACTAGTTGCAGGGGCGTCCTGTAATTACCGCAGACATTCATCCATCTCTCCCAACAATCTGGCAACCCGGTACAGAAGGATTTTAAAACACCAATCTCGCCACTAAAGGATTTAAATCACAGCCACACCTGCACTGTGGGGAGCTTTTTCTTTGTCTTGTTTTTTTATTTTTTAGTTCCATTTTTAGTTCCAAGTAGTATGAAGAGCAGCAACTCTTCATACTAGTTGTTCAGCTGGCAACCTGCATGAGGAGAACTGTCAGTGCTGCCAGTGCTTCTATCACTTAAAGGTAAAACCAGAAGGAGGAAAAAAAGCCTTCTTGGCAAGATCCAAATTGCCAAATGTCAAGTCTTCACGACAGAAACACAAGCACATTTTCAGATCCAACCACGCGCGCACACACTCACATTTATATATAAATGTATAGAAATGCATATATGTATACACACTTTCTGACACTTGGGATTTGTGTGCATACTTCTGTTAGAAGCCGTCATATCAAAGCTGGGGAAGAAATACTGCTGTTGGTTTGTGGTTTTATTTTTTGTGCTTTCCCTCCCGTGGTTTGTCCTCCGCTGTAACTTCATCCCTGCACACACACACAATTGCACACACTTGGTCACAATATTTTCTGATGAACAGGCGCACCCCGTAACCCATTTTAAAGAGATAATCCCCGAGCTAAGCCATGATTACCACGGACCCCCTCCGCTCCGCCCACCCAGGAGGTGGAGGTGTGAAAGGGCTCAAAGGTAAAAACAATCGAGGAATCCGTGGCAAACTGACTGATGGGACTACTGATTCAATTTTCTTATTTTTTTTTTTTTTTTTTTTTTTTTTTGGTGTGACCTCTGTCGAAATATTAGACTCTTAAAGGAATTCATCAAATGTGAAGAAAACGCCATATATTTTTTTTCTCTCAACACAAACAGCTAACGTCCCTCTACATATTCAGAAGAGCAGCAACTTCTTTCTTTTTTTTTCTTGAGGGGGGGGGGGTCGTCAAAATATGTAAATTTCTGTCACCAGGCGGACGATGAAGGCACAGAGACTTACAAAAAGAGGGGACGCATCAGCCGTACCGTTCACCCCGCCCTGCAAACTGTTTTCCTCTGGACTCCCCTGTAATGTGAAAACTCAGATATGGGGGCGGGGTTTGAGGGAAAAAAAAAAACCTTCAAACTGAAATCAAACCATAAGGTTATTTTTAGCTTTTGTTTATTTTAAAAGAAAAGAAATTCTCACTTTGAACAGATATTAATTTCACATTTCAGCCTGGTCTGGTATAATCTGTGGAATATTTTAAATTTTATTTTTATGTTCCTCCAGTCTTATGCACACAATTGAGGCACAGTGACGTCTGCCTGCAGAAAGGGACCTATGCTCATTGAAGACCAGCCTCATACAGAGTGCAGGTCCTGATCTTTATAGTACTTAACTACTTTTTGATTAAGAGGTCACATGTCATCACTTGATTTGAATAATTGTAAAAAAAACAAAACAATGTGATGTGTATCTCCTTACCGTCTAACAAATATATGAATATATTTACATAAAGCCTGTACAAAGCTGCTGCAGCTGACGGTCATTGGATGGTTCATAACTGTCCCACATGGCTGGGGAGGGGGTTTTGTTTTTTTGAAAGCAATATTTTATTTTTTTTTAAATTTTATTTTATTATTTTTTTTGGACTTGCAAATGTATTGTGATGACATGCTGATAAATTGGAGTAGGCCGGGTTTTTTGGTTTGTCTTGTTTTCACCTCTTATCGCGGTGGCGGCTGTTTTGAAAATGTACCGTCCCACGTTCCAGTTGGTGTTTAGATCCGGGGGCCGAGGCGACTAAATTGAAGTCGGAGCCCGAACCCCGGTCTTGTAGATGAATCCGCTGGTTGGCTGCTAACTTTTCAGATTATTGGGGTGGGCGTTCAGAGCAGCGACTGGATCACAGTGGGGGGCTTTAAATATCTGGTAGGGCTGTTAAAAGCAGCCAGAACTTTTTTTTTTTTTTTTTTTTTTTTTGGATTAGCTAATATTACTGAACAAAACTATTGAGAGGGTGTACAGTCATGAACTAGCAGACTAGACCGAGCCACTTTAAAGATTTACAATTTTGTTGTCTTGTATCCAAATTGGATGCAAGCTTATGTTTGCAAGATTTTTACTTGCTAATAAAAAGCTGTTTTAAGTGAAATAATAGGAGAAAAAGAAGCAACAGACAGCGTTTTGGCCTCTGATTGTTTGTATCTTTTTATAAATTTTAGATTGAACTCTTCTCTTTAAGGTGGCTCATTGATGCTTTCAACTCTTGTGCATATTAAAGACAATAATGAGTTGAGAAATCATTGTGCCTTTTGTTTTTTTTTGTTTTTTTTTATTTCAACTGCAAATAGATTTTGCTGAACAAACGGAGCAACTGGAGAATCTTCACACGAGGGTAAATTTGTCGTCTCCCTACTGTTGGAGTTTGCCATGAGGAATGGTCAGCGCTGCTCTCTGCTGTCAAAAACAGTTTCTTTCATATCTTTTACCCACTGAACAATGTACGACACCATTCCCTGACTCCACAAACCTCACCGGTTTGCCATAATTTCAGTCAACAGACCGTGGTTTCCTTTCCTATCTCACCCTCAGGACGTCGTCTGTGTTTCTGATTCGAACCAAAATAAACTTGCTGTTTAGCCGTTTGTTCCTTGTAGCTTCCAAGTGTTTGTTTCACACATCCAGGAGATTTTCTTGGGTTGGCTAAAATGCGAGAAGTTTTCCGCAGAGAGGGTTTCCAACTGTTAAGAGATAAAGACCAAGAAGGCAATCATTAACTTAGCCTTAGACTTTGAAAAGAGGTTTCCCGTGGAGTCGGTCCAGACAACGTGATGTATAAGATAACCGGCTACAAAAAATGGGTCATTAATCCTGCCTGACCTATATTCGCGTTAAATATTGAGCTTTTATCGCATATATATATTTCACATTACAAATCAGTGTTTTATAGACCGTTAATTCCTACATTTGTACACAGTGGAAAGCATGGAGTAGGTTTTTAACATTTTCCAGGTCTATGTGTGCAAAAAAGAAAAGACCCGTGGAAAAAAAAAATTACTTTTTAAAAATTTCTTTCAATGGCCTGTTTATAGGGATTTTTTTTTCCTTATTTCATATAGAACTATTTTTTTTTGTTTATTTTTGCTATTCTGATTTGGAATTAAAATACCTATGAAACAGATTTTTTTTTTTTTTTTTTTTTTTTGCCAGTTCTATAGTTTGTAAGTCTAACCACATTTTCAATAAATGAGTGAAAACAGGAGAAAATGGATTTAGGTTCCTACTTGAGTAAGGAAGCAGAAGAATCAGCTGACAGGAAAAGATTGTGGCATTTGCCGTCAGATCCAAGTTTCAGGTTGGACTTTGTGGATTTTAAATTTGTCTGTAGGCATTGACTAAATCACTAAAACTCCTAATCGTATTTATTGTTTTCAGTTTTGAAAAGTTTATTGAAATGTAGGACAATTCACTCCAGATTTGATAGTTTGAGTTGTAGTTAGTTTACTTAACTGGCTTAAAAAAAAAAAAAGTAAACCAAAGCCCTTTGACAAAGGGGGATTGGAAACCAAGCTTCACATGTTCTTTCATGATTTATGAAGAAAGTGAAGTCTGGGAAAGTATGGTGTTTTAACAGAGGAAATGCTCTATTTCTATGCCCCCAAAAATTCTGAAAAGTGTGGTGTGCGTTTCTACTTGGCCTCTTTAAGCTATTGTCTTGAAACCACCTTTCAATGTAATTATAGCTGAAAGTTTGTCTACCAGATTTGCACTTTTCTAAACTACCTCAAGTCAGATGAAAGGAAAAACATCAGTTTTCAGTCCATGCCATAAACTTACTGTCTTATTTTTTTATTACATGTATATATATATATATATATATATATATATATATATATATATATATATATATATATATATATATATATAAAAGCTTTTCACTGGCTGTGTGAGTATCTTTAGAGTCTATTCGAGCGGAAAGAAAAGTGTTGAGTCCTTTGCTTCCACTAACATGTTTAAAATATTAACCAGTCTTTATCATCAACTCTGACTTGCTCCCCAGCATTTCCACAGCCTAATGCTGCCACTACCATATTTCACAGTGGTAACATTTTCAAAGCTTTGAGCAGAAAACCTAACTGACTTTTACCCATTCATTGCTGTGCCGTCTGAAGTCTTCTGTATGGCGATTATGACTTCTGTAGACAGTGGATAGAACTGGATTTTAGATAGAGGACTCAATGCTATCCACAAATTCAGAAATGTAATGACCGAGTACTGTAGCAAGACAATTTCATCGCATTCTAGACACACGCAAGGGAATTTTGAAGTGGGGAAATTAGTTCCTGAAGCCGAATGTTTGACTCAAACTGGATTCATTCTCAAAGCGAGAATTGCATCGTTGACACTATAATTAGGGAGAAGCGACTCCATAAATTAAAAGATAGAGATGAAAAGTCCTTTTATACTCTGCTGAAAAGCTGCAGAGTGTCGCAGATATTTGTAGCTTGGCAACTACTCGGCTGATGACCTCAGTCAGCTCCAGCAGGTCATGCTGCCGGTTTCTTTCGGGTGACAACATGGAGACGAACTGTTGATCTGTTTAGCTGTTGTGCACAGAGGCCATCTAATTCCTCCTCTGGTTCTCTGCTAATGTTCTGTCTGCGATAGCTGATGTTAGAGTTTCTCATGTCTAAAAGAAGCACCTGCGGTCGTCCTTCAAACTAATCTTGACATAGAATTTTTTTTTTTTCTATTCATGTGCCAAACATGTTGGCATTCAGTGTTTTTAAGAACCGTATCTATTGTTGAGGGACAAACTCATGCAATACATCAATAAGGCAAATATATACCTGTAATCTTTTCGACAAATGCTTTATTACATAATTAAAATCACTAAATGTTAAAATAATTCATAAAATGTATGTTTTTATGTGAAAGCATTTATAATTATGTTTTACATTAGATTTATATCACAGCAGGTCTTAAATTCACTTTCTCTTTTTATTCCAATTTTATTTTGATGAACAATTTATTCAATTATCAAATGTATAAATAACACATTTTAGACAAAGTTTAAATATGTAAGGAATGTGACATTTTAAGTGTCTATTGAAACTTGTATGCTTTATATAAGAAAAGAAAATATGTAATATATTTATGACAATCTGTCATGACATATCTTGATAACTGCTTTAGTGACACTTTTAATAAGAGGACATAAATAGACACTTAACAAATAAAAATACTCTAATGCATTTTATTTAAGATGACCTCTGTTACACATTCTACATATTTACTGTCAATTCTGTATGACGTTTATAAATATTAAACACGCATAATTTTGTTTTCTAAGAGGATATCGATTAATAATAATAAAAAAATGTCCGATACAATTATAGATTTTGTTCATATAAAATATAAATTATGGTGAAATTTCGGTGTTCTTTCTGGACAACCACATGTAAAACTCTCGAGCGAGTTCTCGCGCGCGCCGCTGTTCTTACTTCCGGGAAGCCAAACTCCATTGCTTTGGTCTCGTGGTCACGTGACGTGCTCCTCTCACGCCACTTCCCCAAACAAACGCCAGTTGGAGCCGTTGTTTTTGTTTCTGTTCCAGCAGAGAAAGTAAAACCTTTCCGCGCGCCATGCCGAAGCTGTCGGACGGAACATCTTCCGCTTAGAAAGACTCATTAAGCAGGTGAGCGAATTATGTCTTTTCTTTGCGCTCAACGTTCCTCCTGCTGTTCGCCCCCCCCTCTTCTTTTCAGAGCCGTTTGCTCTTCACGAGCACACGCGCAGGTCACAGCCTGAGTCCAGTTTTCACCATTTACACAACAGAGCGATGATGTCTGCACCGCCAACTCATATTTAGTCCACACAGTTCACACAAAACCCCGTTGTCTGCCGAGCATTATCATTTGTTTCATAAACAAATGTTTTAGCAAAAGCTGTGGCGGAAGGAGGAGGAGGTGGTGGGGGGAATTAAAGGTACACGCTAGACCTTTCTGTAAGGTGCTTTAAATCCTCTGCCAGACCCCCAAAATACTTAAAAGATATAGTTTCCATTGTAGAGCACCATATTATGGTCACCACTTAATTTTGACAGTGGGTTTATTGTTCAATAGAGATGCATTAATCCATTGGTCATTGATTAAAATGATTTTTTTTCTTAACAGAAACAATTTTAATTCAATTATCTGTTAATTAAATATGTCAACATATAAAATGTTTATGTAATTAATATCCTTACTTTGCTCTGTTTTATTCAGTTGTGTAAATAACCCCATGTTAAGCTCCTTATTTGTTGTGTTCCTTTTTAGCGCTTATGGCCTTTATTTTGTTAAGTGACTTCCGGTTTTTGATTTTAATGCTTTTATTTTGATGAGAGAACTTCCGCTGTTTACGTTGCGCAGCGGGAGCTTGGCAACGGAAATAACAGGAGATAAGTTGCAACTGTGGAAGTCATACATTGTATACGGCACACAGCAGTGTGATAGATGTATCTTATTAGCGCCACAAGGTACGTTTATTTTACGAACAGGATACTTCTAATATTGATCCATTGGAATTGTGTTTTTTTTGTGGTTTATTGTAATCAAATACGGTGTAGTTTTTGAATCGGTTGATGTTAGTGGTGAACGTTGTTTTCAGTTTTCAAACATTACGATTGTAAGAGCGTGTTTTGTATCTTCCACTGTCTTTTTGTGTTTGTGCAACAGCTCTTAATAGAGCTTTTATATATTGACAGCAAGCAAAAAAGATACAGGTAAAGTCTCACATTCATGATCTAAATAAAGTAAAAAAATAATTAAAAAATATATATATATTTGCATACAATTTTAATTTCATGCACACAATCGACATAATTTACAGATTAATGGTTGACGCATCTTATGAAAATTAATTTGTGCAAATTAGCTTAATGGTACATTAAACTGCTATTATGAAGATGTTTTGTTGCACATTTTATCTATTAATGTTTTCATATCTTCTATTTATTTTTTAATGAATTGAACACTGAAATTTGAAGATAATAAATTTGTCTAATTACTAAAGGGATATACTACGATCCTTCCAGGTCTAAAAAAAAAACTCTGCTTTTATATTAGGCCCAGCTTTTTTCCCCTTCTTGTCATTTAAATGAGTTTGGAGCCAAAACATTCTTGTTAAAGATTAAAAGTTAAAGCAGGAGGATTTTTACTCTGTTAAATCATTGCCTTACCTCTGAGTTATTATGAAACATTGTGACACGGCCTATATCTAATCTCTATCGTTTGTGTGTGTGTGTGTGTGTGTGTGTGTGTGTGTGTGTGGCTTTAATTCATATTAGATCAGAATGTGAAAACTGATCCAGATTCCTGAATATTTTTGTCATTGTCTAAGTGTGTTGACAAAGGGGAAAATTATTTCTGATGATGTCTAAGTGAATGCACCCTTATCCACTCAAAACAGTGACAGCAGCTGGGGCGTACTAGCCAATGCGAGCACATCATGGTGGATGTAACCAAATGGCCCATTTTCAGCCTTATGTCCCCAGAAGAGCTCTCATCAATAAGGAAGGCCTGTGTGTTTGGCTCGTCTGCTAATGAGGCCATCTACATCACCAATGACGACGAGGTGAGAGGTCACTAGGAACACATTTTTCTGGTATGGAGTTCATTACCCAAGGGGTGATGTTTTGTTTTAGGACGTTATCTAGAACATGACTTTTCATAACTGCTGATCTTATTTTAGTTTTAAATCTTGAAGTGATTTTAAAATAGCACTATGAGTTGGGTCATTGATTAAAAAAATAAATAATAAAAAAGCAATGGAATAGCTTCAGGATCTTGTTTTGTTTCATGTTTAGTCTTCAAGAACTGAGAATGTTTTCAAAAATGCCCTGAAAAATAGTGAAATTCAAGCCTGGAAATGTTTGTTTTGCCAAGAGGACATTAGCCTTGATTCAAAGGAAACTAAGTTTCTTTGAATTCAAAGGAAACTAAGTTTCTTTGAATCAAGGCTAATAATGCCCCTGTTTAGAGCGGTGTTAGATTCATAATAACTCTGTCAGTTTAAGCCTCGTAATAGCTTGTCCCTACTCTTTCTCCTGTGCCGTGTCCCTGCATGCCCAGGTCTTTGTGTTTGGGCTGAACTGCAGCAACTGCTTGGGGACGGGGGACAGCCAGAGCACCATCGTTCCCAAGAAACTGGACTTCCTGAGCGGCAGGAAGGTGGTGAGCCTGAGCTATGGCAGCGGGCCCCACATCCTGCTGGCTACAGACGGTAGCGTCACAAAACTTGTCCCCAATTTTACCTCAAACAAAAAGCCTGCAGTGGATCGACAAGTGCTTGTGCGTTGCAGACGGAGAGCTCTTTGCATGGGGACATAACGGCTACAGCCAGCTTGGAAACGGGACGACTAATCAGGGAGTCGCTCCGGTGGCCGTATCCACCAACCTGATCAACAAGAAGGTCATAGAGGTGGCTTGTGGCTCCCACCACTCCATGGCTCTGACTAACTCAGGAGAAGTGAGTTTCCTGGGATGAATTCAACACATGTTTTCATAAACAGAGGTCTTTGCATGTAGCCAGAGTTTCTGCAGAAAGCAGATTTGCTTTTGCTTGGAGTGTTGAGCAGCAACTAAAGTCCATTCACAGATAATCCACTGTGAGCTGACGTTTGGAAAACAAGCTCAGGACAAAGGAGCCTATTGTGCTTCAAGCTAATTTACAGTAGAAGCTGCAATTTGGCGTAAAAGCAGAAATTTTCACACTTTGTGCTTTAAACAGCATGTAGAGGATGTATTGTATGTGAATGGAAATGGTTATGGGAATGTACTGCCGAGCTGACACTTTACTTTTATATATTTTTTTTCTGTTTTAATGTATTTATTCATGGTTACTCTTCTTTTGGATTGGCTTTTTATTGTTGCATTGCAATTTTGCCCCTATTTCCAAGATGAATTCCTCCTATGGCAGACTAATAACATTATCTTATCTTACAGATTTCAGTATATTTAAGTGGGATTTCATGTGACAAAGCGATTTGTCATCACACTTTTAGTTGACGATGTGGCCGCCTTCTCCTCCAGGTGTACGCGTGGGGCTACAACAACTGCGGCCAGGTGGGCTCTGGCTCCACGGCGAACCAGCCCACGCCTCGCAGGGTTTCCAGCTGCCTGCAGAACAAGCTGGCCATCAGCATCGTTTGTGGTCAGACCTCGTCTCTGGCCTTGGTGGACAACGGAGAGGTGACCGTTTGGGTTTTTATAGGCAGAGCCGGTGCTGGGTGCCACCCTGCTGTGACACATGCCTTTCATTTGACTGCAGGTGTACGGGTGGGGCTACAACGGGAACGGGCAACTCGGGCTCGGGAATAACGGGAACCAGCTGTCTCCCTGTCGACTCATAGGTCTGCAAGGTGTGTGTGTGCAACAGGTGAGAGAAAATGCTGAGTCAAATATAAACTACCTCGAAAAATATTCGCTTCCTTTGACTGTATTTTTATTTTTTTTCACGTTTTCTCACACATAAACCATCCAATTTGATGTGACGGACCAACATAAACTATTTAGAAGGAAAATAATGCCTGGTTTCAAAAATATTTTATCAGTAAAAATCTGAAAAGTGTGGCATGCATTTATAATTGCCCCTCCCAAGTCAATATAATCTGTTGGATTTAATCGTTTTTACAAAAAGTCTCATCCTCACGTGTATTGCATCAAGAGCATTTGTGAACATGAGTCTTAAAAACTTAAAGCACATTCCCAATTACATATAGATCTGGACTTTGACTGGGCCATTCTAATGCATAAATGTCCTTTGACCTAAACCTATCCACTGAGGTCTCGTAGAACTTCTTAATTTCTAATCCTGTTTTCTTCCAGGATGTTTCTGTTTAGCTCCATCTGTCTTCTAATCATCATATGAATAAATGGCACTGTGAATATGATTTATAAAAAAGTAATGTTTGACTTTTGTAATAATTGAGATTTTAATTTGCACCTTCATGGCAGCTCTGGACTGAGGAATGATTGAGAAGTGATTTGTGTAATTATAAAAAATTCCCATTCCAAATCCCAATATGTACCAGTCCAACAAGAGCCAAAATAAATGAAGGATGAAGGAAACAGAGGCAGAAGGGTGACCACAGGTGGATGGAGGCTTTAGTGGTTTATTTGTGAACATGTTTATTTGTCTGAACAATAATACAAAAATGATACTTAAATTTTGTCTAAAAAAAAGCAAAAATCTTCCTTTTACTTTTAACACAACCATGATGTAAGTACTTAAAACACAAAATGAAGAGATGCACTGGACATCAGTACAAATAAAAGAATATAATTGTTTAGTTTTTTAATAATAAAGGGCAAAAACCAACTAATGAAAGTAATCTACAGCTGACTCACTTGTCATACGCAGACAATGAACATATTCTCTGTTCTGTTGGATGTGGTTACAAATTCAGGGCTCGGTTTGTTGCTGAAGTTCTTTTCTGCCCAGATCGTCTGTGGCTACGCCCACTCCCTGGCGCTGACAGACGAGGGTCTGCTCTACGCGTGGGGTGCAAACACATATGGACAGCTGGGCACAGGCAACAAGAGCAACCAGCTGAGCCCGCTTCAGATCCTGACGGAGAAGGAGAGGTGACGGAGTCTTCTCCGCGCTCTCAAACTCTTGACTCCCGCAGCCGCCGCGCCGTCTGACTGCCCCGTCCGTTTCCTTACAGGGTCGTGGAGGTCGCCGCCTGCCACTCCACCCACACGTCGGCCGCCAAGACCCAGAGCGGGCACGTGTACATGTGGGGCCAGTGCCGCGGCCAGTCCATCGTACTGCCTCACCTCACACACTTCTCTTGCACGGATGACGTCTTTGCGTGCTTCGCCACGCCCTCCGTAATGTGGCGGACTCTCTCCATGGGTGAGATGAGAAACTTGGGGTTAGCAGTCGAAGAACCAAGTCAAGTGAAATTTTATTTGTAGAGCACATTTCAGCAATCGCATGTATTTTCGTCTATGATCTCCACCTTTCCTCCCTGCATTCCTACTGATCAAAGCCAGTTACAGTTATTACATCTGATTTAACTTGTTGAGACACGTCACACTTTATTGATAGCTTTCCCAGCTGGACCCTGAAGTGTTTTGGTTTGTCTCAATTCCCTATTTCCTGAAATAAACACATTTCAACTGTTCAAACACGCAACACCATGTTTGAACACCATAAATATGGTGCAGAGTTAATGCATAAACCCAAGAAGAAGCAAAAAAGAGTGAGAAAACAAAAAAACAACCTCTTTTTCTTGGTGTGTGTAAACTTCTGGTTGTGGTGCTTCTCTCTCATCAGAGCACGATGACTTCCTGACTGTGGCTCAGGCTCTTAAGAAGGAGTTCGATAACCCAGAGACCGCTGACCTTAAGTTCTGCGTTGATGGCAAATACATCTACGTCCACAAAGCGGTCCTCAAAATTAGGTCAGAAACTCTCCGCCTCGGCGTTCAATCTCTGCCTAAATCCTTCACACGTGCAGCCGTCCTCCGTCTCTGCCGTCCAGGTGCGAACACTTCCGATCGATGTTCCAGTCCCACTGGAACGAGGACATGAAGGAGGTGATTGAGATAGACCAGTTCTCCTACGCCGTCTATCGCGCCTTCCTCCAGTTCCTCTACACAGACAACGTGGAGCTCTCTCCTGAAGACGCCATCGGTCAGACACACACACACACACACGCACGCACACACATCCAGCACACAGCCTGATTTTGGCTTGTGTTTGTCATGTCATCCCAATCGCTGATCCAGTCTGCGTCTCCCTCAGGACTGCTGGATCTGGCCACATCTTACTGCGAGAACCGACTCAAACGACTGTGTCAGCACATCATCAAGAGGGGGATCACAGTGGAGAACGCCTTCTCTCTGCTGTCTGCCGCTGTGCGCTACGATGCCGAGGTCGGTCTTCAAAACACGTTCATTCATTCTTTACCAAGCCTCACATAGCAAACAGTTGATTAGTGTGAAAGTGGGCATGAGTTGAAAATAACATGCAAAATCCTGGTCGTTCACAGCCTTGTGAAGTTAGCGGTTTGTTGTTTCATGTTTTGCGTCCTTCCTGCCTGGTTTCTTTCTAATCTGGTGCCATACATCCTTTCTATATTTCTTTTGTCCTTCTCTCTCTCTGTCCTTCTTTCTTTGAGATTGAAACATTTCTCGGATTTTCCTACTGACATTAACTGTTAATGAAATAAATAAGTCTTACCTAACCAGGTGAAACGCCGAGTCGATCAAGAACGAATCAAAATGCATTTTGATAATTGTTTTATTAAGAAGTTAAGCAAAGAATATAAGCAATAAATTTCCCTGGCTACTCCAGGGACGTGAAGAAAAGATGAAAGTACATCACTTCTAGTATCTACCAGCCTTCTTACGAAGAGTGGAGAAAAAAAGGAGTTCTATTTCATCCCTACTGACCGCCAGAGGGCGGTGCTGAAAGCACTGAATGTTCCCTTCGCGCATGCGCCGTTCGAGTAATAATGCCAAAAGAGTCACACCTGTGACATATCGGATGATCAATCAGAGGCTATATAGCATGACGTCATCCGATGCTCTGTTCCTCTTTTCTTCTCGCGTGCGGTTCGCTTTGCATGGCATCGGCCTTTTGGATCTTTTCGCCGTCGTTGGAAGCCCGATTGCCTGTTGGCCGGAGTAGCGGTGTGTCGCCCTCCTAGGGCTGCGACGGATCTTCGATTCACGGTACTGTTTGTTGGAGCTACGCTAACGGTGTTAGCCTTTCTCAGTTTGCCGTTTGGCTTTAATTGGTGACGGTTGCGTCTCGCCCCCTCTCCCAATTTTAGCCGAACCTTTCGGCCGGTTTGTTTTTTGCTTTGATTGTGACGGGTGCCCTTTTTGCCCCCTCTCCCGAGTTTTTGGATTTTGGTCCGCGGCGGCGTTCACGCCCCCTCGCCCATTCTTGGTCTGTGTTATTATTAAAACTCTCTCTGTGACTGGTGACGGTAGCGTCTCGCTCCCTCTCCCAGTTTCAGCCGATCTTGTGTTTGTAGTTTTTGTGTGGGATTCACCTGACTTCGTTTGCTGCTTTGATTGGTGACGGCTGCGTTTTCGCCCCCTCTCCCGATCTTAGCAAGCCTCCTGTTCTGGATTGGGCTGCGTGTTGCCCCTCCGGGTTTGGTTGGTGACGGCTGCGTTTTCGCCCCCTCTCCCGATTTGATTTTTTCCTTGCCCTTTGTTCTGGGCATAGCTGACGGTGTCAGCCCCTTTGTTGCTCTTTTCTTGTGATTGGTGACGGTTGCGTTCTCCGCCCCCTCTCCCAATCGTGGTCGGTCTGTCTGCCTGTGGTGGGACAGCGGCGCTATGGATAGCTCCCACTGTTGTGCGGATTGCGGGGCTGTGCTTCAGGCGGATGATGGGCACGACCGGTGCCCTGCCTGCCTCGGGCATGATCACCTGGCTGAGGCCCTGTCGGGCGATCCCTGCATGAACTGCAGCTACATGCCCCATGCTGTGAAGGTTGCTCGTCTGGCCCAGTTACGCCCAGAGCGTGACGGTGACCTTCCACCTTCTGGGCAGGTTGCCACGGCTAGGCGCTCTAAGCGCAGGACCGAGGCTGCAGCCTCCGTAGCTCCTCCTAAGAAGAGGCGAGCTAAGTCTGACCAGAGTCTTTCCACGATGGTTGAGCGTTTGTCTGCGGAATTGGCAGAGATGAAGTCCCTTCTTCAGGCACCTCAGAAGGTGGATGTTTCCATGGATGGGTTCTCTTCCCCGCCTATGCCGGAGTTGGCCGTGGAGGAGGATGTACTGTCTTTGGCTGCCTCTGCCTCTCACTTTCGGCATGAGGAGGAAGAAGCACAGTCATCCCGCGCTTCGGAGACCGGCTCACGCTCTTCGTCTCAGAGTGCGGCTAGTGGCTCTGGTGGCAGTTCCATGCAGGACGTCATGCGTATGGCCTTGGGGCAGTTGCAGCTGGATGTCCCGCAGATGACGGAGTCCCTCCTGGCAGTGCTTTTTTCAGGCGCGGACGTGCCCCTACCCCCTTTTCTGTCCCTCCATCGGAGGAGTACCTCAGGGAGTTGCATGCTTGTTGGCGGGACCCTAGGGCCTTTTCACGTCTCTCCGCCGATGGTCGGGTGTTGGCAGCTATGCACGAGTCGGTTACGGCAGGCTTGGATCGCATGCCGGCAGTCGAACCTGCTGTTGCCTCGCTCATCGTGTCCCCTGACGAGGCCCTGCGTGATGATGTTCGGTGCCCGCGGGCTCAATGTCGTATTACGGATGGCTTCCTCTGTAAAGCATATAATGCCGGAGCGCGTGCTGGCCGCCTTGGCAATTCCTTGGCGCACCTCATGTTTGCCCTTTCTGGGTCCCTTCAGGATGCCAGTGGGGCTGATGCAGCTGTTGGCTTTAGCGATGCGGCGCTTCAGGCCTTTGCGTTGATGACCAGGGAGCTTGGGCGTGTGATGTCTTTTCTAGTCCAGGCTCGTCGACAGGTCAGGCTGGCTCAGTCCACGTTGACTGAACCATGCCGTAGGACCCTCCGTGATGTTCCCGTGGTGCCAGGGGAGTTATTCGGTTCTGCTGCCTTGGATGCACTGCAACGTTCTGTTCAGGCGCGGCAGACTAGGCAGCAGCTTTCAGGCCTCAGCAGGGGGATGCCCCCTCCATGGTCCGAGGCGCCCGTCGGCTGGCCCCAGCGTTCGGCCGCCACCTCAGGGTTGTGATCGGCCTGGTGGATTTCGGCCTCATGCGGTGCAGCAGAGGTCCAGGAGGGATTTTCGTGGGCCGGTCCGTCAACCAGCCAGGCACTCCCGGGCCGCAGACTTTGGCCGCCCCACCCACAGAGCCCCTAGGGGCCTTGGGGAGAGAAAGTGACTCCACCGGGCCGCCGTCGGACGTTTTTCTCATCGGCAGCTCAGTTACTGGGCTGCTCTTGCTGTGGATCCGTGGGTGGTTGCCACTCTGACCCATGGATACCGGCTACAGTTCCGACGGCGGCCTCACATCTCACGCCGGGTCAGGGAGACCGTCATCACCGACCCGGTGAAAGCTCAGGCCTTGGACCAGGAGCTTTCCGCCCTCCTGGCCAAGGGTGCACTCGAGGCGGTGGATCCTCTGCGGCAACCCAGAGGCTACTATTCGACCTACTTCCTCGTGCCGAAAAAGACTGGTGGATTTCGTCCCATTTTGGACCTCAGGGGTCTCAATCAGTGTTTAAAGGTCCTGCCGTTCCACATGCTCACGACGGCAGAGGTTCTTCGCGCCGTGACGAAGGGGGACTGGTTTACCTCAATCGACCTTACGGACGCTTACTTTCATGTACCTGTTGCGGCAGATCATCGTCGTTTTCTGAGGTTTGCCTATCGGGGTCGCCACTGGCAGTTCCGTGTGCTCCCGTTCGGCCTCTCCCTTTCCCCGAGGGTGTTCACTCGATGCGTGAAGGCAGCCCTCTCTCCTCTGCAGGCCCGTGGCATGAAGGTTATGCCATACCTCGACGATTGGCTTCTCTGCGCCCCGTCTCGAGAGCAGGCTTCTCACGATACGAGTCGCCTGCTCGCTCATGTGTCCCGGTTGGGCCTCCGGGTGAACTTGGAGAAGAGCTGTCTGATTCCATCGCAGACAACCACTTTCTTGGAGTGCGTTTGGATTCTCCCTCCATGATGGCCTACCGTCTGTCCAGAGGGTGGACAACATTCTCCAGCTGGTGAGTCGATTCAGGCTGGGCAGGGCCCTTCCTTACGTTGCCTTCTTGCAGCTGCTGGGCAAACTGACATCGGTTACTCGTGTTGTGTCCTTGGGTCTGCTCTCGCTGCGCCCTTTGCAGAGGTGGGTCAACAGCTGGAACCTGGATCCCAGGCTTCACAGGCGCAGGCTCGTGGTGACATGGCTGTGTCTTCGCGCCCTGAGTCCATGGCGAGACAGGACCTATTTGTCCAGGGGTGTGTCCATGGGTATGATTGTGTGTCGCAGAGAGGTGGTCACAACAGATGCCAGCTCTGTGGGATGGGGCGCTGTGTGGCAACACCAGGCGGTTCGGGGCCGCTGGTGTCCGCGGGATCGCTCCAGGCATATAAATGTGTTGGAGCTGCGTGCTGTACATTTGGCTCTCAGGCATTTTTTGCCCCGCCTGGAGGGGAGACATGTCCTGGTTCGGTCGGACAACACCTCTGTTGTCTACCACATCAACCACCAAGGTGGCACCAGGTCAGCGTCGCTTCTGAAGGAGTCCCAGGATCTCCTGGTATGGGCATCGGTTCACCTGTCCACCCTGCAGGCGGTGTACTTACCGGGGTTGTGCAATCAGGTAGCAGACTCCCTTTCCCGACAGGCGTCGGCTCCGGGAGAGTGGTCCCTCCACAGCGACGTGGTCCGCCTGGTCTGGGGCCTTTTCGGTCAGGCGGAGGTCGATCTGTTCGCCACAGAGGCCTCGACTCATTGTCCTCTGTGGTTTTCCCTTACAGGGGCCGCCGGTGCCCTGGGCCAGGATGCCTTGGCCCATCCTTGGCCCAGGGTCCTCCTATATGCCTTCCCACCCTTTCCCTGATTTGGCCGACTCTTCGGAGGGTGCTCGAGGAGGGCCACAGGATGTTGCTGGTAGCTCCGTGTTGGCCGGCACGGCCGTGGTTCCCACTTCTACGGAGTCTGTGTCACGGTGTCCCGTGGTCTCCCGCCCAGGAGGGATTTACTGTCTCAGTTGGGGGGTCAGATATGGCATCCCAATCCTCACCGCCTCCGGCTGTGGGTGTGGCCACTGGGAGGCTTGAACTGCAGCTGACTGGGTATTCAGCTCCTGTCAGGCACACTATTTTGAGTGCGAGGACATCCTCCACTCGTCAGCAATATGACAACAGATGGCGTCTGTTTTCCCGGTGGTGTTTTGCCCGTAATGATGATCCGGTCACCTGTGCGGTTCCCACTGTTTTGGAGTTTCTTCAGTCCCTTCTTGATGAGGGCCGCTCCCCTTCGACACTTAAGGTCTATGTGGCAGCTATATCGTCTTGTCATGCTGAGATTGATGGCTGTACAGTGGGGAGCCATAATCTTGTTTCTCTTTTTTTGCATGGTGCTTGTAGGCTGCGCCCTCCACTGGCCGCGAGTACCAGTTTGGGACCTGTCCTTGGTCCTCAGTGCTCTGTGCCACCCTCCATTTGAGCCTCTGGTTCAGGCAGACCTCAAATGGTTGTCATGTAAAACTGCCTTTTTGTTGGCTATTGTCTCAGCTAAGAGGGTCAGTGAGCTACATGCTCTTTCTGTCAGTCCATCGTGCCTGAGGTGGAGTTCGGATGGCTCTGGTGTCACCTTGTGGCCGAACCCGGCGTTTGCCCCAAAGGTGTTTTCTCCTTCTTATTGTAACCAGCCGTTGAAATTGGCGCGTTTCCGGCCCATCTCAGGGGACGCTGGTGATGGTCCTGAGTTGCTGTGCCCAGTGAGGGCACTGGAGGCCTATCTTGCAGCCACTGCTGCCTTACGACGTTCAGACCAGCTGTTCTTGTGCTATGGGGGCCCTCGATTGGGTTGTCCTCTGTCTAAACAGCGTCTCTCCCATTGGATTGTGGATGTCATTTGCCACGCCTACGCTGCGGGGCACCATCCCCGGCCAGTCGGCGTGACGGCGCACTCTACCAGGAGCGTTTCCACCTCCTGGGCCGCCTTGAGAGGAGTTCCACTGGAAGCTATATGTGCTGCTGCGTCGTGGGCTTCTCCGAGCACATTCACTAGGTTTTACAACGTGAATGTGGCATCCTCATCCTCTGGACCAGGTTCTCTTGCAAGGGTCTTCTGGGCCTTCTCAGTGAGGTGCGTGCTCGGATTCCTTGTGACATCGCTGGTATTCGTCATTCAGTGCTTTCAGCACCGCCCTCTGGCGGTCAGTAGGGATGAAATAGAACGAAGGTTACATATGTAACTACGGTTCTATGAATCCCGGATGACCGCCAGAGCTTCTCTGTCACTCAGAATTCTTGCATTTCGCGAGAAGATTCTGTAGGAACAGAGCATCGGATGACGTCATGCTATATAGCCTCTGATTGATCATCCGATATGTCACAGGTGTGACTCTTTTGGCATTATTACTCGAACGGCGCATGCGCGAAGGGAACATTCAGTGCTTTCAGCACCGCCCTCTGGCGGTCATCCGGGATTCATAGAACCGTAGTTACATATGTAACCTTCGTTTCAGTTTACGTCTGGTATTACAGACTGTGACCCTAGACGGTTCAAACCCGGTCCAGGAATACCCTTTATTAAGTGTTTCCAGCAAGCTGCCTCCAACAGGAAGGCTGCTTTATAGATGAAATTGTTTGGCTGCTTGATTGATTGAAATAAAACAAAGTTTTGTCTTAACACCCTAATACCACAGACATTCATTACTCATTTTGGTCATCCTGTTTGACCAAAATAAGCTCTTCTTGTTATCTTTTTCTTTTTCCCTTTAGGACCTGGAAGAGTTCTGCTTCAAGTTCTGCGTGAACCACCTGACCGAGGTGACCCAGACGGCTGCTTTCTGGCAGATTGACGGCAATCTGCTTAAAGACTTTATCTGTCGAGCGAGTCGCTGTGGAGCCTTCAAAAACTAAACCTGGACTGCAGGAAGTGATGGGAAATCATCCAGAGAGACTCCAGATCCAGAGCAGCTTTACTGCAAACCATCAAATCCAGTCTTAGAATGTTTGCACAATGGAAAACTTCCCCTTCTCAGCATGGCGCTGGGTCTGAACATGAGCGAGCGTTATATATAGTTTCACACTGGGAGCAGCAGCTGGTTCCCTGCAGTGCCTTGCTTTTTAATTTACACATATTGTGTTGGGCTGGAGAGAGGAGTGCTGCTGTTTGTATTGTTTTAGCTGAACTTAAAAGACTTTTAAGTATTCATTTAAGTGAATGAATCAGTTCAGTGTTTACTTTCATGCTTTGGAGATTGAGACTCTGTGCTGGTAGTTAATGAGAGGAAATGGCTGAAAACTGATGGTTCATCTGTGTAGGTCAACCCCCTGTTGGAGCTATTAGTGCCTTTTAGTGTTTCTGGTAAAATGATCCAAAGAAACTTGAGTTGGAAAGAGGCCTAAGAATAGTTCTCCAGGTTTAGTGGATTTTATCTATTGATTTTTTTCCATCAAAGTGTTTTTTTTTTTTTTTTTAAGTTTATGTAGTTTCACTCACCAGAATGAGGTCGTGGTCAGTGACATTTATTGGTGGCTTCATATCTGCTGATGCTAGCTTAGGTATTTTTTTTTTTCCTCCGTGAATCTCACTGACAATTAAATTCGACAGTATTATTGTATCTCATTGTTTTCTTTGAGTATTATATTTTTACGGAATTCTTTGCAGGACATTGAAAATCAACAACTATCTCTCTATTGATGCTGAATAAGTGTCAGTAAAATGCTTTGACCTCTGAAAACAGATTAGCAAAAATATTTGTCTGGTTGTTATCTATGAGTATGTTTTACCCCTGGTCATATTAAAGGTAGAGACATTTACCCCCCCACAGATCTTCCTGATGCTGTTCCTTCAGAGAGAATTTGACTGGCTTGTGTTACATTTTTTCTCTCAGATGACATTTTTTCATGGAGTGGTGCCTTTTAAATTTAATGTAACACAAATGTATGTGCTATGAACTGTAGTTTCATCTTTCTAACTTAAGAGGAAACTTTCATGAGCGAGTGAATGAATAAAGGATGGAAGGTCAAAGGAAGGGGGAGGACAGAAGGCAAGTGGTTTAGGAAGTTCTACTGCAAACAGCGGGTCGCTGGTTCAAATCCCTACTCAGTGATTTGTCCACTACATCCCAGGTCAAGATTCTTTCCCCACTTTGCCGGCTGGTGGTGGCCAAAAGGCAGCAGTGGGAGAAAGACTGACTGAACTCTGAAGTTGGATAAAGTCCAATAAAAGCCATTTCCCATATTCTCAAGGACAGAAAGGCAGGACATGCATGAGAACTGGAAGTAAGAAAGGATTTAAGGACAAGAAAAATATCAAAATGAAAGGCAAGTAAGGCTGCAGCACTGATAGGATAGGATGGGAGAAAATAAGTCTGGAAAATACTGAAATAAAATTCCACACTTTTCTGAAACGATAAGATTTTCTTTTTCATATTTGACCAATTTACTAAGAGCTGATTAGTAATACCTAACATACTTTAATCTTACAAAATAGGCATTTGTTTCTATAAGTAGCTTTTCAAAGCAAATTTGAATAGTTCACTGAAGCAGCCGTGATCAAACACTGCGCCTGACCCCAAATGCACCATCCCCACAATGAGGTTTTAAATAAAACGTGTATAACATTATGGAACTTCAAAAGTGTGCAGCACTTTGATGACTCATGCGCTAGCACAATAAAATGTGATGCAGAATTAAATTGAAGTTTGTTAAAAAGTATTTCTGTGCACAAAGGGAATATTTCAGTAAGAGTGGATTTTCTTGATATGCCTCCAGAACAAAGTCACGAAATGAATAAAAATAGAGCACAAAAATTACACTTTCAAATATATATATTTAAAGCGTTTTATCAAAAACACTTGTAACCAAATGCGTGTGCATAAATCTGTGCAGACTCTAAAACCAAACTTAGCATGTCACTGTAAACGGCACAGTAATCTTTCAGGTCATTAAAATAAGAAACCAAATCAGTTTTAAACACAGAATATTAATATTTTTATCTCATGATAATGAACAACAGTGCATTGAAACATAAAAAAATATATATTTTTAAATACATTAAATACATCAATAACCTGAACACATAAGGAACTTTACAGAAATGAACATTTAAATATATTGGTTTCACATATCAGGAAGCCGGATATTACCACAGTTAGTTGAACTTCCTTATCCTCATGAAAATGTAAAAACTAAAGAGTAAAACTAAATTAAAACTAGAAGATCACTGATGAAAAGTAGCGTCCCTCTGTGCCACGTCTCATCGTCTCAGAGCGGAGACGACCTCCTTCAGAGATGCTGACGCTCGCTGCAGCTCCACTTGTTTCCTTTGCAACTCTGAAAATCAGCATTTTTAGATTCAAATTTAAACTTGTTTGCAAGCTAAAACAATTTAGGTACAGGCTTATTACAATATATTGTAACTTCAATAACCTATTTATTCGCAAAAAGGGGGGTTTACAGTTTCCCTCGTTTATAACATTCACACATTTACTGGAGACTCAACAGAAAAGCAGCGCTTACTGCTGAGGCTGCAGCTTGATGCCGACTATTTATGGAAATTAATACTAAGAGCAAATAAACCCCCTACAAATCCAAACACCACTGGACTTTATCGTTTTGTTTTTTTCATTTCAAATGAGTCCAGCTGCAGCTCTGCTCATTTTAAACAGAGATCAGACGCAGGCCAGCTGGACAAATTTGAAATCTTCACATATGAAAGAAGAGATACATATATTCTTGCTGTAACTTTTTTTTTTTACATTAAACTAGATGGATTGGTCCAACAGGTGAGAAAACCTTGAGCTGAAACTAAGAGCAGCTGACACATTTAAGTGTTTATTGACCAGCAGTTTTCTCTGCTCGGCTCACCCAATGACGAGAACTTCAGCCTATTTCTCAACAGCCGAAGGAAGGAATAATCCCCAGAATGTAAAGTTTTCTTTGACTATTTAACATGAATGAGGAGCGAGGAAAACGACTTACCTTCTTCCTGCTTGGTAACGAGGTCCGTGAGTCTTCCAGAAGCCTGCATCATTGAAAGAGCCCGGTCACAGTCTGTGGAGAAAATCTCAGTTTCACTTCTTAAACCAACACTGTGCTCCACGTTCACTGGCCCTCCTGGTAGAGATGAGTAAGAACCGTTCTTAAACATTCATTGACGCCTTGAATATTTTATTAAGTCTTTTCTGTTTTTAGTGAAATCTATGTCATTGTATTCATTCACCGGGGAAACGGAAAGTCACGGGTTATAAATGAAACACTGATAGAAACTCTGATAACATTAATATAAAAGTTTTAACTACGTCAATTTCATAGAAGTTGGTCGGCGTGTCTAAATGTGTGCATTTTGAAAATTGAAAAAATATTTTTATTCAAATATAAATTGTACTTTTTTTCTAAACACATCATTGAGGTAATAAAAATAAATTATATGAATTTTTATATCCATCTTTACCAGGAGTGACCTGTAAACTTTGCCGCTGTAGTTGTGTTTAGCACATAAGTTTTCTCTGTTCCTCACCCTCCTGACTGGCCTCATCACACTGGATTCTGCTGGAAATGTTGTTAATTTCTCTAATAAACTCAGTGAAGATGGCCTGCGTACATCCAGCCGTGTTGCACTTCCTCCAGAAGCTGGCCGAGTCGACGACAGGTGAGGGAGCTGCTCGGGTGGGGCAGGGCTCCGAGCGAGGAAGAGAGTGGGGAGGGAACAGGCTCTGGGCGGAAGAACGGGGCGGGGGCGGGATAACAGTCACGCGGTCGGATCTGGGTGGAGCTGCGATGAAGTTGGAGCTGGTGCACGGCGGAGCGCTGCTGGAGCGCTCTGGGTAAGGGTCGGCGGCGCTCTGATGAGGGGCGGCGCTCTGATGAGGGGCGGCGCTCTGATGAGGGACGGCGCTCTGATGAGGGGCGGCGCTCTGATGAGGGACGGCGCTCTGATGAGGGACGGCGCTCTGATGAGGGGCGGCGCTCTGATGAGGGACGGCGCTCTGATGAGGGACGGCCCATCTGGTGACGTGTTCTTCGTGCTGCTGGAGTCTGGACTCTGAGGACAGACACAGAGCGACGTCATCACAGCCGATTTCAAGATCAGCTGTGATGATGATTTAGAACGACGACTTGATCTAAACAACTGCAACTGATGATCCTTTTAGTAATCTTCATCTGTCAATCAGAGAGGAAATTGGCACATTTTCATTTAACCACTTAAGCCTTTTTTATACAATATTAGAAATGTAACAAGAAATGCGACATCAAAAGATGCAAATAAATAAGTTCCTTTTTTTAAATGGGACAAATGTATAATTGTCTAAAATGCAATAACAGCATTAATTTACTTTTCTTTCTGTTTGCTCCAATTAATGAAGAATGAAATTCTAAATTAGTCGACGCTTTAAACAATCGATTGATCGCGATTAATCGTTTCACACCAAACGGTGGGAGATCCCGCTCCATTCTGGTAACAAGGTTCAAACTGCAGCCATGTTGCAAACATGAATATGTGGAGTCATTTAATGAGGACGGACAAACTGCTTACTGTTTATCAACAGGTGTAATGGAAAATCTTATCATGTGCTCCGAATTAAACCTATAAAATGAAGTCAGATCAGACTGACAGACTCCTCTGACTGTTTCGGTTCTCGTCTTGCAAGGTTTTAATACATTTCTTATTTCTTCTCATCCAGACTCTGGTTAAATGTAATTTTCTCAATGACACGTCAGACAACGAGACACACTTTCTCGTTTTCTTACGTGCTACTTTGACATAATTGGAACTTTTTTTTCTTTCACAAATCTGAAATAATCCATCTGCAACTGAAGCGCTGCATGTTGTCCACCCAACAGAACTGCTCAGATTCTCTAGTAGATTTAAATCCTACCTTGATTTTCTTTTTTTATTGTCTGCACCCCTTTCTCCATCAGCTGAACCCGCAGGCGCTCGTTAGTTACGGATGGAGGTGAGGGACCCGGGTAAAACTCCACCGGGGACAGCAAACTCTCGGACTCCGCATCCTTGAGAGGAAACGACACACGTTGCATCAATAAACCATCACGTTTTGTTGATGCTGAATCAGAGAAGTTACATAAATCGAATCTTGATCTGCATTGAAGGCTGGACTGAGAACTCACAGAGTGTATGACTGTGTCGTCGTCGTTGTTATTGAAGTCTGAATCCATATTCTCTACCTGAAGCCCTGAAAAAACAGACAGACGTTAGAAAATTTTTTTACGTTTTGATTATATTTCTGGTAAAAGTGGAGGGAGGGCTCACCTGCTGAGGAACATGAAGGCTTTTCTGACTCCCTGCTGTGAGAGGAGAACATCAGGAACAGTTGTGCATAATAATTTACATTTATGGCGAAAAAAAAAAAACATTTTTCAGATGTTTTGTTTAATTTTATCCACATTGACATAGTCAGAAAGTAAAAAAATGCATGATGTGGTACCTGATGAGTGGAGGGAGAGCTGACTGAAAGGCACAAAACATGAGATTATTAAATCACCTTCAGGCTCAAAGATGTGGGAAAAAAACAAAAAACATCCAGCCTACTTCATGCTCCTGCACAAAGGTCGCACTTTCCTCAAAGTCTGACTCTAAAGGCGCAATGAGTCCCTCCTCATCTGCAGGAAACAAGGAAAGTGTAAATACAAAAAATACCAACAAAAATAGTTTCTGTTTTATGACTGGACGAGTTTTAACCTGCGTTTGAAGAATCATCGGACAGGATCCTGCTCCTTTTTACCGATTTCCTTCTGAACGCACCGTCTTCGTCCCTGTGAGGAAGAGGTTCAAGGTATCACTGCAGCTTCCACTGACTCACCCGAAAGAACGATTCAAAGAAGAAATATTAATTATTCATTTTTACTTTTGGGGCTATCACCACATAATCCACTGTTCTTTAAATAATATGAGTTTTTAAGCTTTTGGACATTTGATGATTTTGTTGATGTAGATGTTTTTACCAATTTGTATCTTCCCCACGGTTTTAATACACATTTTTTGGAAGGAGATGCCAGTTTTTTAAATTATGTGACCATCTGATGCTTTATTTGCATCACTGTAACTTCCCAGGGCGTTTCTGGCATCATAAAAAAAAGTATGATTACTTTTAAAGTAAATAAAAGACATTTCATGAGGACAATTTTTCCCAACGCAGTGTTGTTTCACATATATCATAAGGCGGGAAAATGTAATAAAAAATAAATTGTTACTTACTGTTCATCAAAATTTAGCTGTCTCTAAAAAGCAAAACAAACAAACAACCACAGTCAAAATTTGGGTAGAAATCAATGCGATTAAAAACAAACAAACAAAAAAATAATGAAAATGTATAAAAACCTTGGTAAGTGATACACTTGATGAGTCACTGCATGAGGAAGACCACAGGGCAGCTGAAGCATCGCCTGCAAGAAGGTTTACGAGATTTAGCTAAAAATGTATGAAAATAAAAGCAAAACAAAACAAGCAAACAAAAACAAACACAAAAAAAAAACGAGCGAGCACGAAGCGCTTGAGCAGCTCTTACCGTTGGCTTTCGTCTGAAGTGATGAAGGAGCATGCTGGGCACAGAACATCCTAAAAAAACACAAACCTCTGAGTTGATGTGAACTGTAATAATGGAAGTGGAAATGAAAGCGGATGATTGTGAGATACTCACATAACAATGCTGTTGGATAAACTGTCCAAGCTGATATTTCCTTCTTTCCTCTCACAGGTGATGCAGTAAGTCTCATAAGAACAAAACATGGGTATCGTGATTTTATACAAGGGACAGAACTCTAAAAAAGGATTTGCATGTACTTATAATAAATAATTCAGGGAAAATTACCTTTCATATCAATAACAAATGTGTCCCGTTAATAAATGTGAATACAAACCTTTGATGATCCGGCTTTATTGGGGTTCTTGGATCGGGACGTTTTGTATTTGCGATTTTCTGCGAAAAGGAATAGTTCAAAAAAATCAAACATTAAAAGTGACAATCATTTTAGTAATCGATTTTCGTGACCATTAATCGGATAAGAAAATTTGGCACTTTCTGCAGGTTTTCCATAACATCTTAAGCCTTTTTATACAAAATTAAAAAACGAATTAAAAGACGCAGATAATTAATCAATTCCTTTTCTTTTTATAAATAAGAAAATAAATACTTCAATTCAATAACAGCATTCCTTTTAGTGAATGCTTGATCATTTATAGCAAAGGATGCATCTACAGCTGAAAACATAGCTCAAACATCAACATTAATAATTGAATAGCTTAATAAAGATTTGTTTTTTACAGAATTTGAACCAAGTGAAGCTAAAACTGTGACTGACCTTATTTACAGACAAATCATTTTTTCTCTTATGTACAAAATGTATATATTTTTTTGTACAGATTTGGCTCAGTAACTGCTCTGAGCGTCTTGCTTAATCAGCAAGTTTCCATTTTGCTTTTATCGACTATTGTCAACTATTCGATTTCAATGTTACATCACAACTAATCCGATTAATTGCTTCCGACTTATTTACTGGAAGATCAAAAGCATGAAGCCATGCAGATCCGAACACTTACCCGGATCACTGTGCATTCGGCAGTGCAGTCTGTCGCACAACAAAGATAAAGTGAAAAAAAATACATAAAGAAAAAAAGACATTTCTCTAGAATGTGATCCCATTTTCCTGGTACCCAAATTTCCCGTTCTCGTTATCCTCAAATGTCTTGGCTCCCTCTTCCACGGCACACGGGTAGTGGAAGTTCTTCTTACAGCGCTTCACCTCACACCCCGCCGTGGCGCCCTTCTTCTTGCAGCGTGTGCACAGCTAAGACGGAGAGGATGACGGGTGAAGTAAAAGAGACGGCAGCAAACAGGAGGAATCTGTTCACGTCGGGACGGTCCTCACCAGTTTGCGTCCTCGTTTCACCTCCTTCAGCACGTCATCAACAGAGAAGCCGAACAGGTCGTCGAACTGCGGCGTGTTGGTGCAAAAAATGCCAGACGAATAGAGCTAGAAAACAAACAAAGCAAGTCTCTGGGATCAAGCTCACGCGATAAGATGTAACTTATTTAAGGCTTATTATATTGGACAGGTATTCATGAGCTTTGTCACATTTTGTCACATTGCATCCACAAATGTCAAAGTATGTTTTTATTCACGGTTAACCTGCTAGCGTTACATGCTCCTTACATAGTCGTATATTGTATCGGGTGATGCACTTTATTTAAAATTGATATTGTTAAGGAATACAATGTACAGGGATTATTTCATGTATTTATTAGTTTAACTGGTGGGATGACAACCTGACTCACCTCTCAAGTCACAAAAGATACTACTTACTGTGTGCTGTATTTGAGACTTTGATAAGTTTACTTGTCTAACTTTTTTTTTTAATGTGCGTTTAAATTTTACCATGCTGTATATTTTACTTTTACTTGATTAATATTATTAAGAAGTACCTCTAATCTTACTTGAGTGAAATATCTGGATACTAACTTAACTGAATGATTTGGTTTTTTTTTTGTTTTTTGCTAAAATCACACCAGACACACTCACCAATGGTGTGTTAGTGAAAATTATTGTTTTTACAAAGGTTTTATTATTCTAATGTCTTTTTCTATGCCTACAGATCCACTTGTAGATCAATAAAATAAACCATCTATTACCACTGAAGCTTTTTACCCTTTTCTAATACACAAATATATTACCAACTGCATTAGCTTCATATGTTTTATATCAATAAATATATATATATATATATAGAGAGAGAGAGAGATCATGGCTGAATCTCATCACCAGATCAGCCTCTTACTCTCATTTCTGCCTTATTTGCATTTTTAGTACAATGTGTAAAATGTCATACAAAACAGGCGCGTTTATTTTAAAATTACAGCAACATGCTGCACTTTAAAAAGCGCACCTCCACCTTTAAAAAAACAACAACAAACTAAACACCAGCTCACTGTTATTAAATCATTCATACCGCCATTTTTTTAAACCCCTCTCTACTTCCGGTGGTCTTCAGTGTTTTGTTTTGAAGGCGGTTTGCAGTGACAGAAACTGTTGTATTTACCAGGCAGTTCTGGTGGGCAGTGACCTGCTCTTTCTTCGATAAAGGTCCGGTGGTCGGCGTCTCATCGAGCCCGTGGCAGAGGACGCACTTGCGGCTGTGGTTCATAGTCTTCACGCGACTCAATATATCAAAATAAACCCCGAGCGAACAACTACTGCCTCTCGGCCGTTAGCCAATATTCTCTGTAAAGCTTTTCAAACTACACGAGACTTCCCTCCGGGGTTGCCAGGTTTTCCTCACAGGCCCCCGAACGGTTCCCCAGTCCTCGCGAGATCATTGCGGGGAGAAACATGAACATCAGAAAACAATAAGCCTGAAACTAATTTGCAAGTTACCTAAACATGTATTTTTTTTTATACATTGACATGATAACTGTCTTGACAAAAGGGTTCAACTTGTCACTGTATCTTTCTATCTTGGGATCTTTCTCCCCATAGTGAAAACAGTTGAATTATTGTCTGGTTTATGTTTTAAATAAGAATGTGGCAACCCAGTGCAGGACACTTTCAGTTTCAATTCCAATGAATTTTGCTGCTTTGGCAAAAAAAAAAAAAAAAAAAAATTAAAGCTGCAAGCAGCCTCGAACGGCCCTCGCAGCCAAGCGCCGCTCCGGCCTATTGCCACCGCGGGGTACGAGCAACCGCCGCCTCACGCCAGCCACCACAGAAGCTCTCACGCAGTTTTCAGCGCCTCCGCCCGCACCGCGGAAGCTGTTGCTCAGTTTCCATCAACGCTGCGCACGTGCTAAGACAGAAGTTGTTGCGCAGTTTCGCGCCCGTCCACCAGGCGGTACGCATCTATGCGTTCGGCGGCTATCCTTCAAGATGCAAAAAAATGTGGTATAGATTCATTGGTTTAGCGAGGAAATACAGCTGGCGGATTAATGTAGGGGCGCAGTGGAGTCAAAATACATTTCAATGCTGTTTTGCTCTTTAGAGGTCAACAAAGGTCATACGTTTTCAATTTGGCGCCAGTCCGATGATCCACGTGTCATTTAGAGCCGATCATATGCACGTGGCGAAGTAATGCATTTCGTCATTTCTACACCCCAATGCGGTTCGGTCAGCAGCCAGCATTCATAGAGTTCATCATGTTATCGTTTTTAGTCAGTATTCACATGATGAAACCCATATAAATTATAGAATAACAGTAAAACATACAGCAGAAAAAACATGTGACTGCCTCTTAAAAGTGGGCGGGGCTACAGTGAGGTCATCAAGTGACCATGGAAATGTGTTCAGGGCTGTTCTCTAGAAAGACAGAGGAAGTGTGATGATGCAGCTGTGATCTTGCATTTGGAAGTCATTTAATGTTGATGTTTCATGGTAAATAGTGAAAGTTTTACACTAAGCCACACCCACATGCTTGATGTTAACTACAACTGAGATGTAAATGCAGTGCAACTTTAACGTTATCGTGAAATGAGTCAGGAAAATGGTGAAGGTTAAGATGTATCAGTTTAATAAACCGCACTGTTCAGTAATAAACCAAGGGCAATGCACAATAACAGAGCACAGTTAACTTTCAGCACTTTAGAACAATAGCACAGGCTGAATCCCATCCATTAATTAGGTATTAATCACAGGAAGTGCTGCAACTAAATATTACAACCCCAATGGATCTGTAAAAAGATACTTAGCATTTTCTCAGAGCTCTTTCAAACGACATTTTAAACATCTTCTATACATAATAACAAACAACTCTGAATGTATGAAACTGGATGTATCAAACACACTATTCAGTTTATTGAATTAGTCAAGCGCTTCGTTAGCATTAAAAACGTTGCAGGCCTCAGGCATTGGGTTAGCATCCTCCTCAGAATAACTGTTCCAAACATGACGGCTTCCAGAACCAGCAGGAAGGAATAAATTACTCACCGCACCGCGAGTTACGACTGTTTAAACGAACAGCAATGGGCTCTTTGCACCTGCCGCGCTGACGTCACAACTGTATACCCGAATGCGGCTCTTTTTTCCACTTTCAGAAACTATGACTGCTATAAAAGACAAAGTCGTACTTAAGACACAAATAAAACAATACTATGTACTTTGTTTAAGTTTTCATGGATTTCCAAGCCATCCTCAATTAAGACAGCTTGTAAATATTCGTTGCTACAAGTTAAAGCTACCATTTGAAGCTAACGCCGTACACACCGCTCTAAACACTGTCTTAATGAGCCATTCACAACAAGCATGCAAAAGTAATAAAACGAAATAACACAGAAATCTTAAGCAACACGGCCATATTTTTCTAAAAGTAATAACTCTGAATCTGAACAGTCAGCTGAACTAGAACTCCGATACCAGAGTAAGCTCTGTGCTCGTTTTTCTTCGTCATACTTCAAGCAAAAAGTCTGAACTGTAATCTGCCCCCCCACCCCCTCTCCAGTTAACAATAAACACACGTAATATGCTTGAAAATAAGGCACAAACAGTGTCCGTTAGAATGGCTGAGAAATCTTTAGATAATTAAATAGCAGATTCTTACTAGAAAGCTAGCAGGCTTGTGCTAGCAGTTTAAAGAAAATAAAACTCACCTTCATATCTGTGAATGTATAACGAGGCGAACATCTTAAAACCTTTCTTTGCCTTACTTGTTGGGGTTTCGGATCGATGTACATTATTAATTGTTACCTTGGAAAAACATTTCAGCCGTGTTTCCCGAACGTGTAAGCTGAGGTGCAAAGAGCCCATTAAACTTCTCCAACTCCGGTCCAACAGAGCCTTCTTGCTCCAAAGCGTGGTTCGTATTTGCAACTCCAAAATCCAAGCAAAATGTTGAGCGTAATCCAGTTCTGTCGCTCCAAAAAGCAAGCAAAATGTTCAGGAAAACTTTGCAGCTCCAGCTGTCGCCAGCTGACTGTTATTACGTAGCGTCGATCTGTTTTCTCATTGATGGAGTACCACTGCCTCCTGCTGTCGCAATACTGGTATTGCACTAGCAGTACCAGTATTTCTCCACAAGGTGCCAGTGGTACTCCATGAACACTGACCCCAGTGTGTTCTTACTTCGCTGTGTCATAAGTTTTGCTGAATGACTTTGTTTGTATTATTTCTAGCAAAAATGAATGAATGTTTGTACTTTAACCCACAAAATAAACTTATATATATATAAAAATTTATAATAATGTATATTTAAATAATTAATAACAACATAACCTATGGGCTGCTGTTTTCTAGGGGGCGCTATAGAGAAATTAGGCCACGCCCTACAAATATTGTGATGGATTCCAGTCGGGGAGTGGATAAATATTCATCCTTGTGAGTTTGCAGCAGCTGAGCCCGAAAATGTGGTATTGAGAGCCAAACGTATGGCGATGGCGTTACAGGTAACTTCGCCACGCCGCCATGCCCACCTGCTCTATCGTAGCTGGTCGGGGTTGGAATCCTCAATACACCAACATTTCTTCGGTGTCTGGGCACAGTTTCATGTTAATGAGGTCAAAGGGGTCAGATAGCGAACGTTCACAGTAAAACATTACACTTCCTGTTCTCAGGGGGCGTGGCCTAAGTGATGTCATCATTCGACCATAGGGTAATGTAGGAGACCCGATGATGATCAATCACAGAAACTTTGGTGCCTCTGTGAGTTTCTGTGTAGGAGATATAGCAGTTTATGTTTTTATGGCGAGTAGGTGAACTTTGACCCCTGCTAACCCCCCTTCAGCATACTCAAAAACTCACCGTTTAGATAACTTTAGATGAGACATGCCTTATGAACATACTGACCGAGTTTGAAGCCGATCAATCGAAATCCCTAGGAGGAGATAGATCAAATATGAAGGCTGTAAACGGCAAAAATGGGGTCAAAAACCGAAATTGAATCCAAAATGGCCGACTTCCTGTGGGGTTTAGACCATGGCTCCAAGAGACTTTTTTCTACGTCCTGACAAGATACACATGTGTACAAAGTTTCGTATTTGTAGGTTAAAGCATGGCTTGGGGCTGATCATTTAAAGTTTTCTAGAGGGCGCTATAGAGAAATTAGGCTACGCCCACCAAATATTGTGATGGATTCCTGTTGGGGAGTGGATGAGGATCCATCCTTATGAGTTTGCAGCAGCTGGGCCCGAAAATGTGGAATTGAGAGCCAAACGTATGGCGATGGCGTTACAGGTGACTTCGCCACGCCACCACGCCCACCTGCTCCATCGAAGCTGGTCGGGGTTGGAATCCTCAATACACCAACATGTTCTCTGTGTCTGGGCACAGTTTCATGTTGATGAGGTCAAAGGGGTCAGATAGCGACAGTTCACAGTAAAACATTACACTTCCTGTTCTCAGGGGGCGTGGCCTAAGTGATGTCATCATTCGACCATAGGGTATTGTAGAAGACCCGATGATGATCAATCACAGAAACTTTGATGCTTCTGTGAGTTTCTGTGTAAGAGATATAGCAGTTTATTTTTTATGACGAGTAGGTGAACTTTGACCCCTGCTAACCCCCCTTCAGCATACTCAAAAACTCACCGTTTAGATAACTTTAGATGGGACATGCCTTATGAACAGACTGACCAAGTTTGAAGTCGATCAATCAAAATCCCTAGGAGGAGATAGATCAAATACAAAGGCTGTAAACGGCAAAAATCAGCAAAAATGGGGTCAAAATGGGAACTTCATCAAAAATGGCTGACTTCCTGTGATACTTGCACTATGACATTAATTGTAAATTTTGAGCGTCTTGGGGAGTTCTACAAGTGTACCAAATTTCATGTGTCTACGATAAAGTAAGTGAATAGCAGAGGGTAAAAAAGGGTTTTTTCCAATTTCTAGGTGGCGCCGTAGAGACATTTCTGTTGCAATTTTTTCTACGACTTTAAAATACGTAAATTTTAAACAGGCTTAAGGCCTCCGCCAAGTTTGGTGAGTTTTTGAATATGATAAAGCCCCCAAAAAGCCAATTCATTTGGGTGGAAGAATAATAATAATAATAATTAAAGCTGCAAGCAGCCTCGAACGGCCCTCGCAGCCAAGCGCCGCTCCGGCCGATTGTCCACCGTGGGGTACGAGCAACCGCCACCTCACGCCAGCCACCACAGAAGCTCTCACGCAGTTTTCAGCTCCTCTGCCCGCACCGCAGAAGCTGTTGCTCAGTTTCCATCAACGCTGGCCACGTGCTAAGACAGAAGTTGTTGCGCAGTTTCCGCGCCCGTCCACCAGGCGGTACGCATCTATGCGTTCGGAGTCGCTCCTTGACGATGCAAAAAATGTGGTGCAGATTCATTGGTTTAGCGAGGAAATATAGCTGGCGGATTAATGTAGGACGCGCAGTGGAGTCAAAATATATTTCAATGCTGTTGTTCTCTTTAGAGGTCAACAAAGGTCATACGTATCCAATTTGGCGTCAGTCGGAAGATCCACGTGTAATTTACAGCCGATCATATGCACATGGCGAAGTACTACAGTTCGTCATTTTTCATCATCTTCAGCTGTGTTTCTAAAGCACTCTATTTCATTGTTAGAGTAAAACTTACTCAAGAGTGGCGAATTACTGAAATGGTTTGGAAGAAGTAAGAAAACGCTACATTTACTGCATGATTTAATTCAACAAAAATTATCTGAGACATTTCTATCCTTTTAGAAATTTCATGGCAACGCTCTCATAAAGTTTTCGCGCCCATCCGCCCGTGGATCTGTCATTGGGTGGAGGAACACTGACACCTACTGGCGAAATACTGATATTGTTCTTCATCCTGTTTATCTGATGTTTCATTTGTGGAGCAATACTGATCCCAAGTGGCGAATTACTGAATGGTTTATAAACGCCAAAAATGGGGTCAAAATCTGAACTTCAGTCTAAAATGGCCGACTTCCTGTGGGGTTTAGACCATGGCTCCAAGAGACTTTTTTGTAAGTCCTGACAAGGTACACATGTGTACAAAGTTTCGTAATTGTAGGTTAAAGCATGGCTTGGGGCTGATCATTTAAAATTTTCTAGGGGGCGCTATAGAGAAATTAGGCCACGCCCACCAAATATTGTGATGGATTCCTGTCGAGGAGTGGATGAGGGTCCATCATTGTGAGTTTGGAGCAGCTGCGCCCAAAAATGTGGAATTGAGAGCCAAACGTATGGCGATGGCGTTACAGGTCACTTCGCCACGCCACCACGCCCACCTGCTCCATCGAAGCTGGTCGGGGTTGGAATCCTCAACACACCAACATGTTTTCTGTGTCTGGGCACAGTTTCATGTAGATGAGGTCAAAGGGTCAGATAGCGACAGTTCACAGTAAAACATTACACTTCCTGTTCTCAGGGGGCGTGGCCTAAGTGATGTCATCATTCGACCATACGGTATTGTAGGACACCCGATGATGATCAATCACAGAAACTTTGGTGCCTCTGTGAGTTTCTGTGTAGGAGATATAGCAGTTTATTTTTTTGGGAGTAGTGAACTTTGACCCCTGCTAACCCCCCTTCAGCATACTCAAAAACTCACCGTTTTGATAACTTTAGATGGGACATGCCTTATGAACAGACTGACGGAGTTTGAAGCCGATCAATCGAAATCCCTAGGAGGAGTTCGATCAAATACGAAGGCTGTAAACGGCAAAAATGGGTCAAAATCCAAAACTTCAATCCAAAATGGCTGACTTCCTGTGGGGTTTAGACAATGGCTCCAAGAGACTTTTTTGTAAGTCCTGACAAGGTACACACGTGTACAAAGTTTCGTAATTGTAGGTTAAAGCATGGCTTGGGGCTGATCATTTAAAGTGTTCTAGGGGGCGCTATAGAGAAATTAGGCCACACCCACCAAATATTGTGATGGATTCCTGTCAGGGAGTTGATGGGAATCCATCCTTGTGAGTTTGGAGCAGCTGGGCACAAAAATGTGGAATTGAGAGCCAAACGTATTGCGATGGCGTTACAGGTCACTTCGCCACGCCGCCACGCCCACCTACTCCATGGAAGCTGGTCGGGTTGGAATCCTCAATACACCAACATGTTTTCTGTGTCTGGGCACAGTTTCATGTTGATGAGGTCAAAGGGGTCAGATAGCGACAGTTCACAGTAAAACATGACACTTCCTGTTCTCAGGGGGCGTGGCCTAAGTGATGTCATCATTTGACCATATGGTATTGTAGGGCAGCCGATGATGATCAATCACAGTAACTTTGGTGCCTCTGTGAGTTTCTGTGTAGGAGATATAGCAGTTTATTTTTTTACGGCGAGTAGGTGAACTTTGACCACTGCTAACCCCCTTCAGCAGACTCAAAAACTCACCGTTTTGATAACTTTAGATGGGACATGCGTTATGAACAGACTGACCGAGTTTGAAGCCGGTCAATGTAAATCCCTAGGAGGAGTTCGATCAAATACGGAGGCTGTAAACGGCAAAAATGGGCTCAAAATTGGACCTTCAATCCAAAATGGCCGACTTCCTGTGATACTTGCACTATGACATTAATTGTAAATTTTGAGCATCTTGGGGAGCTCTACAAGTGTACCAAATTTCATGTCTCTACGATGAAGTAAGTGAATAGCAAAGGGTCCTTTGAAAATTTGTAGGTGGCGCTATTGAGCCATTTCTTGTGGAATTTTTGCGACGACTTTAAAATACGTAAATTTGAAACAGGCTTAAGGCCTCCGCCAAGTTTGGTGAGTTTGAATATGATAAAGCCCCCAAAAAGCCAATTCATTTGGAGGGAGAATAATAATAATAATTAAAGCTGCAAGCAGCCTCGAACGGCCCTCGCAGCCAAGCGCCGCTCCGGCCTATTGCCACCGCGGGGTATTAGCAACCATCGCCTCACGCCAGCCACCACAGAAGCTCTCACGCAGTTTTCTGCGCCTCCGCCCGCACCGCGGAAGCTGTTGCTCAGTTTTCCATCGCTGCCCACGTGCTAAACAGAAGTTGTTGCGCAGTTTCTGCGCCCGTCCACCAGGTGGTACGCATCGATGCGTTCGGCTGCGCTCCTTGACGATGCCAAAAAAATGTGGTGCAGATTCATTGGTTTAGCGAGGAAATATAGCTGGCGGATTAATGTAGGGGCGCAGTGGAGTCAAACTACGTTTCAATGCTGTTTTGCTCTTTAGAGGTCAACAAAGGTCATACGTATCCAATTTGGCGTCAGTCGGAAGATCCACGTGTAATTTACAGCCGATCATATGCACATGGCGAAGTACTACAGTTCGTCATTTTTCATCATTTTCAGCTGTGTTTCTAAAGCACTCTATTTCATTGTTGGAGTAATTCTTACTCAGATTGGCGAATTACTGAAATGGTTTGTAAGAAGTAAGAAAACGCTACATTTACTACATGATTTAATTCAACAAAAATTATCTGAGACATTTCTATCCTTTTAGAAATTTCATGGCAAGGCTCTCACAAAGTTTTCGCGCCCATCCGCCCGTGGATCTGTTTGTCATTGGTGGAGGAACACTGACACCTACTGGCGAAATACTGATATTGTTCTTCATCCTGTTTATCTGCTGTTTCATTTGTGGAGCAATACTGACCCCAAGTGGGCGAATTACTGAAATGGTTTATAAACGGCAAAAATGGGATCAAAATCTGAACTTCAATCTAAAATGGCCGACTTCCTCTGGGGTTTAGACCATGGCTCCAAGAGACTTTTTTGTAAGTCCTGACATGGTACACATGTGTACAAAGTTTCGTAATTGTAGGTTAAAGCATGGCTTGGGGCTGATCATTTAAAATTTTCTAGGGGGCGCTATAGAGAAATTAGGCCACACCCTACAAATATTGTGATGGATTCCTGTCGGGGAGTGGATGAAGATCCATCCTTGTGAGTTTGGAGCAGCTGCGCCGAAAAATGTGGAATTGAGAGCCAAACGTATGGCGATGGCGTTACAGGTCACTTCGCCACGCCGCCACGCCCAGCTGCTCCATCGAAGCTGGTCGGGGTTGGAATCCTCAACACACCAACATGTCTTCTGTGTCTGGGCACAGTTTCATATTGATGAGGTCAAAGGGGTCAGATAGCGACCATTCAAAGTAAAACATGACACTTCCTTTTCTCAGGGGGCGTGGCCTAAGTGATGTCATCATTCGACCATAGGTATTGTAGGACACCCGATGATGATCAATCACAGAAACTTTGGTGCCTCTGTGAGTTTCTGTGTAGGAGATATAGCAGTTTATTTTTTTACGGCGAGTAGGTGAACTTTGACCCCTCCTAACCCCCCTTCAGCATTCTCAAAAACTCACCGTTTTGATAACTTTATGGGACATGCCTTATGAGCAGACTGACCGAGTTTGAAGCCGATCAATCGAAATCCCTAGGAGGAGTTCGATCAAATACGGAGGCTGTAAACGGCAAAAATGGGGTCAAAATCTGAACTTCAATCTAAAATGGCCGACTTCCTGTGGGGTTTAGACCATGGCTCCAAGAGACTTTTTTGTAAGTCCTGACATGATACACATGTGTCCAAAGTTTCGTATTTGTAGGTTAAAGCATGGCTTGGGGCTGATCATTTAAAGTTTTCTAGGGGGCGCTATAGAGAAATTAGGCCACGCCCACCAAATATTGTGATGGATTCCTGTCGGGGAGTGGATGAGGATCCATCCTTGTGAGTTTGCAGCAGCTGGGCCCGAAAATGTGGAATTGAGAGCCAAACGTATGGCGATGGCGTTAGAGGTCACTTCGCCACGCCGCCACGCCCACCTCCTCCATCGAATCTGGTCGGGGTTGGAATCCTCAATACACCAACATGTCTTCTGTGTCTGGGCACAGTTTCATGTTGATGAGGTCAAAGGGGTCAGATAGCGACCTTCCACAGTAAAACATTACACTTCCTGTTCTCATGGGGCGTGGCCTAAGTGATGTCATCCTTGGACCATAGGGTTTTGTAGGACACCCGATGATGATCAATCACAGAAACTTTGGTGCCTCTGTGAGTTTCTGTGTAGGAGATATAGCAGTTTTTTTTTTATGGCGAGTAGGTGAACTTTGACCCCTGCTAACCCCCTTCAGCATACTCAAAAACTCACCGTTTTGATAACTTTAGATGGGACATGCCTTATGAACAGACTGACCGAGTTTGAAGCCGATCAATCAAAATCCCTAGGAGGAGTTCGATCAAATACCAAGGCTGTAAACGGAAAATGGCCTCAAAATTGGACCTTCAATCCAAAATGGCCGACTTCCTGTGATACTTGCACTATGACATTAATTGTAAATTTTGAGCATCTTGGGAAGCTCTACAAGTGTACCAAATTTCATGTCTCTACAATGAAGTAGGTGAATACCAAAGGGTCCTTTGAAAATTTCTAGGTGGCGCTATTGAGCCATTTCTTGTGGAATTTTTGCGATGACTTTAAATACGTAAATTTTAAACAGGCTTAAGGCCTCCGCCAAGTTTGGTGAGTTTTTGAATATGATAAAGCCCCCAAAAAGCCAATTCATTTGGAGGGAGAATCATAATAATAATTAAAGCTGCAAGCAGCCTCGAACGGCCCTCGCAGCCAAGCGCCGCTCCGGCCTATTGCCACCGCGGGGTACTAGCAACCGTCGCCTCACGTCAGCCACCACAGAAGCTCTCACGCAGTTTTCAGCTCCTCCGCCCGCACCGCGGAAGCTGTTGCTCAGTTTCCATCAACGCTGGCCACGTGCTAACACAGAAGTTGTTGCGCAGTTTCCGCGCATGTCCACCATGCGGTACGCACTGATGCGTTCGGAGGCGCTCCTTGACGATGCAAAAAATGTGGTGCAGATTCATTGGTTTAGCGAGTAAATATAGCTGGCGGATTAATGTAGGACGCGCAGTGGAGTCAAAATATATTTCAATGCTGTTGTTCTCTTTAGAGGTCAACAAAGGTCATACGTATCCAATTTGGCGTCAGTCGGATGATCCACGTGTCATTTACAGCCAATCATATGCACATGGCGAAGTACTACAGTTCGTCATTTTTCATCATCTTCAGCTGTGTTTCTAAAGCACTCTATTTCATTGTTGGAGTAATACTTACTCAGAGTGGCGAATTACTGAAATGGTTTGTAAGAAGTAAGAAAACGCTACATTTACTGCATGATTTAATTCAACAAAAATTATCTGAGACATTTCTATCCTTTTAGAAATTTCATGGCAACGCTCTCACAAAGTTTTCACGCCCATCCGCCCGTGGATCTGTTTGTCATTGGTGGAGGAACACTGACACCTACTGGCGAAATACTGATATTGTTCTTCATCCTGTTTATCTGCTGTTTCATTTGTGGAGCAATACTGACCCCAAGTGGCGAATTACTGAAATGGTTTATAAACGCCAAAAATGGGATCAAAATCTGAACTTCAATCTAAAATGGCCGACTTCCTCTGGGGTTTAGACCATGGCTCCAAGAGACTTTTTTGTAAGTCCTGACATGGTACACACGTGTACAAAGTTTCGTAATTGTAGGTTAAAGCATGGCTTGGGGCTGATCTTTTAAAATTTTCTAGGGGGCGCTATAGATAAATTAGGCCACACCCTACAAATATTGTGATGGATTCCTGTCGGGGAGTGGATGAAGATCCATCCTTGTGAGTTTGGAGCAGCTGTGGCCAAAAATGTGGAATTGAGAGCCAAACGTATGGCGATGGCGTTACAGGTCACTTCGCCACGCCGCCACGCCCAGCTGCTCAATCGAAGCTGGTCGGGGTTGGAATCCTCAACACACCAACATGTCTTCTGTGTCTGTGCACAGTTTCATGTTGATGAGGTCAAAGGGGTCAGATAGCGACCGTTCAGAGTAAAACATGACACCTTTTCTCAGGGGGCGTGGCCTAAGTGATGTCATCATTCCACCATAGGGTATTGTAGGACACCCCATGATGATCAATTCCAGAAACTTTGGTGCCTCTGTGAGTTTCTGTGTAGGAGATATAGCAGTTTATTTTTTACGGCGAGTAGGTGAACTTTGACCCCTGCTAACCCCCCTTCAGCATTCAAAAACTCACCGTTTTGATAACTTTAGATGGGACATGCCTTATGAGCAGACTGACCGAGTTTGAAGCCGATCAATCGAAATCTCTAGGAGGAGTTCGATCAAATAGGAAGGCTGTAAACGGCAAAAATGGGGTCAAAATCTGAACTTCAATCCAAAATGGCCGACTTCCTGTGGGGTTTAGACCATGGCTCCAAGAGACTTTCTTTTAAGTCCTGACATGATACAAATGTGTACAAAGTTTCGTAATTGTAGGTCAAAGCATGGCTTGGGGCTGATCATTTAAAATTTCTAGGGGGCGCTATAGAGAAATTAGGCCACGCCCACCAAATATTGTGATGGATTCCTGTAGGGGAGTTGATGAGGGACCATCCTTGTGAGTTTGGAGCAGCTGGGCACAAAACTGTGGAATTGAGAGCCAAACGTATGGCGATGGCGTTACAGGTCACTTCGCCACGCCCCCATGCCCACCTGCTCTATCGAAGCTGGTCGGGGTTGGAATCCTCAACACACCAACATGTTCTCTGTGTCTGGGCACAGTTTCATGTTGATGAGGTCAAAGGGGTCAGATAGCGACCGTTCTCAGTAAAACATGACACTTCCTGTTCTCAGGGGGCGTGGTCTAAGTGATGTCATCATTCGACCATAGGGTATTGTAGGGCAGCCAATGATGATTAATCACAGTAACTCTGGTTCCTCTGTGAGTTTCTGTGTAGGAGATATAGCAGTTTATGTTTTTATGGCGAGTAGGTGAACTTTGACCCCTGCTAACCCCCCTTCAGCATACTCAAAAACTCACAGTTTTGATAACTTTAGATGGGACATGCCTTATGAACAGACTGACCGAGTTTGAAGCCGATCAATCGAAATCCCTAGGAGGAGTTCGATCAAATACGGAGGCTGTAAACGGCAAAAATGGCCTCAAAATTGGACCTTCAATCCAAAATGGCCGACTTCCTGTGATACTTGCACTATGACATTAATTGTAAATTTTGAGCGTCCTGGGGAGCTCTACAAGTGTACCAAATTTCATGTCTCTAGGATAAAGTAAGTGAATAGCAAAGGGTCCTTTGAAAATTTCTAGGTGGCGCTATTGAGCCATTTCTTGTGGGATTTTTGTGATGACCTTAAAAATCAAAATTTTTAAACAGGCTTAAGGCCTCCGCCAAGTTTGGTGAGTTTTCCAATATGATAAGGCCCCCAAAAAGCCCCCCAAAGAGGTGGGAAGAAAAATAATAATAATAATAATAATAATAATAATAATAATAAACAGTACAGATACAATAGGCCTTCGCAGCGCTTAGCTGCTCGGGCCTAATAATAATAAACAATAGGAAAACAATAGGCCTTCGCAGCGCTTAGCTGCTCGGGCCTAATAATAATAAGAAACAGTAGGAAAACAATAGGCCTTCGCAGCGCTTAGCTGCTCGGGCCTAATTAAAGCTGCAAGCAGCCTCGAACGGCCCTCGCAGCCAAGCGCCGCTCCGGCCTATTGCCACCGCGGGGTACGAGCAACCGCCGCCTCACGCCAGCCACCACAGAAGCTCTCACGCAGTTTTCAGCGCCTCCGCCCGCACCACGGAAGCAGTTGCTCAGTTTCCATCAACGCTGCGCACGTGCTAAGACAGAAGTTGTTGCGCAGTTTCCGCGCCCGTCCTCCAGGCGGTACGCATCTATGCGTTCGGCGGCTATCCTTCAAGATGCAAAAAAATGTGGTATAGATTCATTGGTTTAGCGAGGAAATACAGCTGGCGGATTAATGTAGGGGCGCAGTGGAGTCAAAATACATTTCAATGCTGTTTTGCTCTTTAGAGGTCAACAAAGGTCATACGTTTTCAATTTGGCGCCAGTCCGATGATCCACGTGTCATTTAGAGCCGATCATATGCACGTGGCGAAGTAATGCATTTCGTCATTTCTACACCCCAATGCGGTTCGGTCAGCAGCCAGCATTCATAGAGTTCATCATGTTATCGTTTTTAGTCAGTATTCACATGATGAAACCCATATAAATTATAGAATAACAGTAAAACATACAGCAGAAAAAACATGTGACTGCCTCTTAAAAGTGGGCGGGGCTACAGTGAGGTCATCAAGTGACCATGGAAATGTGTTCAGGGCTGTTCTCTAGAAAGACAGAGGAAGTGTGATGATGCAGCTGTGATCTTGCATTTGGAAGTCATTTAATGTTGATGTTTCATGGTAAATAGTGAAAGTTTTACACTAAGCCACACCCACATGCTTGATGTTAACTACAACTGAGATGTAAATGCAGTGCAACTTTGACGTTATCGTGAAATGAGTCAGGAAAATGGTGAAGGTTAAGATGTATCAGTTTAATAAACCGCACTGTTCAGTAATAAACCAAGGGCAATACACATTAACAGAGCACAGTTAACTTTCAGCACTTTAGAACAATAGCACAGACTGAATCCCATCCATTAATTAGGTATTAATCACAGGAAGTGCTGCAACTAAATATTACAACCCCAATGGATCTGTAAAAAGATACTTAGCATTTTCTCAGAGCTCTTTCAAACGACATTTTAAACATCTTCTATACATAATAACAAACAACTCTGAATGTATGAAACTGGATGTATCAAACACACTATTCAGTTTATTGAATTAGTAAAGCGCTTCGTTAGCATTAAAAACGTTGCAGGCCTCAGGCATTGGGTTAGCATCCTCCTCAGAATAACTGTTCCAAACATGACGGCTTCCAGAACCAGCAGGAAGGAATAAATTACTCACCGCACCGCGAGTTACGACTGTTTAAACGAACAGCAATGGGCTCTTTGCACCTGCCGCGCTGACGTCACAACTGTATACCCGAATGCGGCTCTTTTTTCCACTTTCAGAAACTATGACTGCTATAAAAGACAAAGTCGTACTTAAGACACAAATAAAACAATACTATGTACTTTGTTTAAGTTTTCATGGATTTCCAAGCCATCCTCAATTAAGACAGCTTGTAAATATTCGTTGCTACAAGTTAAAGCTACCACTTGAAGCTAACGCCGTACACACCGCTCTAAACATCGTCTTAATGAGCCATTCACAACAAGCATGCAAAAGTAATAAAACGAAATAACACAGAAACCTTAAGCAACACGGCCATATTTTTCTAAAAGTAATAACTGAATCTGAACAGTCAGCTGAACTAGAACTCCGATACCAGAGTAAGCTCTGTGCTCGTTTTTCTTCGTCATACTTCAAGCAAAAAGTCTGAACTGTAATCTGCTCTCCCCCTCCCCGCTGCTTTATTGTCGTTAACAATAAACACACGTAATATGCTTGAAAATAAGGCACAAACAGTGTCCGTTAGAATGGCTGAGAAATCTTTAGATAATTAAATAGCAGATTTTTACTAGAAAGCTAGCAGGCTTGTGCTAGCAGTTTAAAGAAAATAAAACTCACCTTCATATCTGTGAATGTATAACGAGGCGAACATCTTAAAACCTTTCTTTGCCTTACTTGTTGGGGTTCGGATCGATGTACATTATTAATTGTTACCTTGGAAAAACATTTCAGCCGTGTTTCCCGAACGTGTAAGCTGAGGTGCAAAGAGCCCATTAAACTTCTCAAACTCCGGTCCAACAGAGCCTTCTTGCTCAAAAGCGTGGTTCGGATTTGCAACTCCAAAATCCAAGCAAAATGTTGAGCGTAGTCCAGTTCTGTGGCTCCAAAAAGCAAACAAAATGTTCAGGAAAACTTTGCAGCTCCAGCTGTCGCCGGCTGACTGTTATTACGTAGCGTCGATCTGTTTTCTCATTGATGGAGTACCACTGCCTCCTGCTGTCGCAATACTGGTATTGCACTAGCAGTACCAGTATATCGCCACAAGGTGCCAGTGGTACTCCATCAACACTGACCCCAGTGTGTTCTTACTTCGCTGTGTCATAAGTTTTGCTGAATGACTTTGTTTGTATTCTAGCAAAAATGAATGAATGTTTGTACTTTAACCCACAAAATAAACTTATATATATATAAAAAGTTATAATAATGTATATTTAAATAATTCATAACAACATAACCTATGGGCTGCCGTTTTCTAGGGGGCGCTATAGAGAAATTAGGCCACGCCCTACAAATATTGTGATGGATTCTAGTCGGGGAGTGGATAAATATTCATCCTTGTGAGTTTGCAGCAGCTGAGCCCGAAAATGTGGTATTGAGAGCCAAACGTATGGCGATGGCGTTACAGGTAACTTCGCCACGCCGCCATGCCCACCTGCTCTATCGTAGCTGGTCGGGGTTGGAATCCTCAATACACCAACATGTCTTCGGTGTCTGGGCACAGTTTCATGTTGATGAGGTCAAAGGGGTCGGATAGCGAACGTTCACAGTAAAACATTACACTTCCTGTTCTCAGGGGGCGTGGCCTAAGTGATGTCATCATTCGACCATAGGGTAATGTAGGAGACCCGATGATGATGAATCACAGAAACTTTGGTGCCTCTGTGAGTTTCTGTGTAGGAGATATAGCAGTTTATGTTTTTATGGCGAGTAGGTGAACTTTGACCCCTGCTAACCCCCCTTCAGCATACTCAAAAACTCACCGTTTAGATAACTTTAGATGAGACATGCCTTATGAACAGACTGACCGAGTTTGAAGCCGATCAATCGAAATCCCTAGGAGGAGATAGATCAAATATGAAGGCTGTAAATGGCAAAAATGGGTCAAAAACCGAACTTGAATCCAAAATGGCTGACTTCCTGTGGGGTTTAGACCATGGCTCCAAGAGACTTTTTTGTACGTCCTGACAAGGTACATATGTGTACAAAGTTTCGTATTTGTAGGTTAAAGCATGGCTTGGGGCTGATCATTTAAAGTTTTCTAGGGGGCGCTATAGAGAAATTAGGCTACGCCCACCAAATATTGTGATGGATTCCTGTTGGGGACTGGATGAGGGTCCATCCTTATGAGTTTGCAGCAGCTGGGCCCGAAAATGTGGAATTGAGAGCCAAACGTATGGCGATGGCGTTACAGGTGACTTCGCCACGCCACCACGCCCACCTGCTCCATCGAAGCTGGTCGGGGTTGGAATCCTCAATACACCAACATGTTCTCTGTGTCTGGGCACAGTTTCATGTTGATGAGGTCAAAGGGGTCAGATAGCGACAGTCCACAGTAAAACATTACACTTCCTGTTTCAGGGGGCGTGGCCTAAGTGATGTCATCATTCGACCATAGGGTAATGTAGGAGACCCGATGATGATCAATCACAGAAACTTTGATGCTTCTGTGAGTTTCAGTGTAAGAGATATAGCAGTTTATTTTTTTATGGCGAGTAGGTGAACTTTGACCCCTGCTAACCCCCCTTCAGCATACTCAAAAACTCACCGTTTAGATAACTTTAGATGGGACATGCCTTATGAACAGACTGACCGAGTTTGAAGTCGATCAATCAAAATCCCTAGGAGGAGATAGATCAAATACAAAGGCTGTAAACGGCAAAAATCGGCAAAAATGGGGTCAAAATGGGAACTTCAATCAAAAATGGCTGACTTCCTGTGATACTTGCACTATGACATTAATTGTAAATTTTGAGCGTCTTGGGGAGCTCTACAAGTGTACCAATTCATGTGTCTACGATAAAGTAAGTGAATAGCAGAGGGTAAAAAAGGGTGTTTTTCCAATTTCTAGGTGGCGCCGTAGAGACATTTCTGTTGCAATTTTGCGACGACTTTAAAATACGTAAATTTTAAACAGGCTTAAGGCCTCCGCCAAGTTTGGTGAGTTTTTGAATATGATAAAGCCCCCAAAAAGCCAATTCATTTGGGTGGAAGAATAATAATAATAATTAAAGCTGCAAGCAGCCTCGAACGGCCCTCGCAGCCAAGCGCCGCTCCGGCCTATTGCCACCGCGGGGTACGAGCAACCGCCGCCTCACGCCAGCCACCACAGAAGCTCTCACGCAGTTTTCAGCGCCTCCGCCCGCACCGCGGAAGCTGTTGCTCAGTTTCCATCAACGCTGCGCACGTGCTAAGACAGAAGTTGTTGCGCAGTTTCCGCGCCCGTCCACCAGGCGGTACGCATCTATGCGTTCGCGGCTATCCTTCAAGATGCAAAAAAATGTGGTATAGATTCATTGGTTTAGCGAGGAAATACAGCTGGCGGATTAATGTAGGGGCGCAGTGGAGTCAAAATACATTTCAATGCTGTTTTGCTCTTTAGAGGTCAACAAAGGTCATACGTTTTCAATTTGGCGCCAGTCCGATGATCCACGTGTCATTTAGAGCCGATCATATGCACGTGGCGAAGTAATGCATTTCGTCATTTCTACACCCCAATGCGGTTCGGTCAGCAGCCAGCATTCATAGAGTTCATCATGTTATCGTTTTTAGTCAGTATTCACATGATGAAACCCATATAAATTATAGAATAACAGTAAAACATACAGCAGAAAAAACATGTGACTGCCTCTTAAAAGTGGGCGGGGCTACAGTGAGGTCATCAAGTGACCATGGAAATGTGTTCAGGGCTGTTCTCTAGAAAGACAGAGGAAGTGTGATGATGCAGCTGTGATCTTGCATTTGGAAGTCATTTAATGTTGATGTTTCATGGTAAATAGTGAAAGTTTTACACTAAGCCACACCCACATGCTTGATGTTAACTACAACTGAGATGTAAATGCAGTGCAACTTTAACGTTATCGTGAAATGAGTCAGGAAAATGGTAAAGGTTTGTATCAGTTTAATAAACCGCACTGTTCAGTAATAAACCAAGGGCAATGCACAATAACAGAGCACAGTTAACTTTCAGCACTTTAGAACAATAGCACAGGCAGAATCCCATCCATTAATTAGGTATTAATCACAGGAAGTGCTGCAACTAAATATTACAACCCCAATGGATCTGTAAAAAGATACTTAGCATTTTCTCAGAGCTCTTTGAAACGACATTTTAAACATCTTCTATACATAATAACAAACAACTCTGAATGTATGAAACTGGATGTATCAAACACACTATTCAGTTTATTGAATTAGTCAAGCGCTTCGTTAGCATTAAAAACGTTGCAGGCCTCAGGGCATTGGGTTAGCATCCTCCTCAGAATAACTGTTCCAAACATGACGGCTTCCAGAACCAGCAGGAAGGAATAAATTACTCACCGCACCGCGAGTTACGACTGTTTAAACGAACAGCATTGGGCTCTTTGCACCTGCCGCGCTGACGTCACAACTGTATACCCGAATGCGGCTCTTTTTCCACTTTCAGAAACTATGACTGCTATAAAAGACAAAGTCGTACTTAAGACACAAATAAAACAATACTATGTACTTTGTTTAAGTTTTCATGGATTTCCAAGCCATCCTCAATTAAGACAGCTTGTAAATATTCGTTGCTACAAGTTAAAGCTACCACTTGAAGCTAACGCCGTACACACCGCTCTAAACACTGTCTTAATGAGCCATTCACAAACAAGCATGCAAAAGTAATAAAACGAAATAACACAGAAATCTTAAGCAACACGGCCATATTTTTCTAAAAGTAATAACTCTGAATCTGAACAGTCAGCTGAACTAGAACTCCGATACCAGAGTAAGCTCTGTGCTCGTTTTTCTTCGTCATACTTCAAGCAAAAAGTCTGAACTGTAATCTGCCCCCCACCCCTCTCCAGTTAACAATAAACACACGTAATATGCTTGAAAATAAGGCACAAACAGTGTCCGTTAGAATGGCTGAGAAATCTTTAGATAATTAAATAGCAGATTTTTACTAGAAAGCTAGCAGGCTTGTGCTAGCAGTTTTAAAGAAAATAAAACTCACCTTCATATCTGTGAATGTATAACGAGGCGAACATCTTAAAACCTTTCTTTGCCTTACTTGTTGGGGTTTCGGATCGATGTACATTATTAATTGTTACCTTGGAAAAACATTTCAGCCGTGTTTCCCGAACGTGTAAGCTGAGGTGCAAAGAGCCCATTAAACTTCTCCAACTCCGGTCCAACAGAGCCTTCTTGCTCCAAAGCGTGGTTCGTATTTGCAACTCCAAAATCCAAGCAAAATGTTGAGCGTAATCCAGTTCTGTCGCTCCAAAAAGCAAGCAAAATGTTCAGGAAAACTTTGCAGCTCCAGCTGTCGCCGGCTGACTGTTATTACGTAGCGTCGATCTGTTTTCTCATTGATGGAGTACCACTGCCTCCTGCTGTCGCAATACTGGTATTGCACTAGCAGTACCAGTATTTCTCCACAAGGTGCCAGTGGTACTCCATCAACACTGACCCCAGTGTGTTCTTACTTCGCTGTGTCATAAGTTTTGCTGAATGACTTTGTTTGTATTATTTCTAGCAAAAATGAATGAATGTTTTTACTTTAACCCACAAAATAAACTTATATATATATAAAAAGTTATAATAATGTATATTTAAATAATTAATAACAACATAACCTATGGGCTGCTGTTTTCTAGGGGGCGCTATAGAGAAATTAGGCCACGCCCTACAAATATTGTGATGGATTCCAGTCGGGGAGTGGATAAATATTCATCCTTGTGAGTTTGCAGCAGCTGAGCCCGAAAATGTGGTATTGAGAGCCAAACGTATGGCGATGGCGTTACAGGTAACTTCGCCACGCCGCCATGCCCACCTGCTCTATCGTAGCTGGTCGGGGTTGGAATCCTCAATACACCAACATGTCTTCGGTGTCTGGGCACAGTTTCATGTTAATGAGGTCAAAGGGGTCGGATAGCGAACGTTCACAGTAAAACATTACACTTCCTGTTCTCAGGGGGCGTGGCCTAAGTGATGTCATCATTCGACCATAGCGTAATGTAGGAGACCCGATGATGATCAATCACAGAAACTTTGGTGCCTCTGTGAGTTTCTGTGTAGGAGATATAGCAGTTTATGTTTTTATGGCGAGTAGGTGAACTTTGACCCCTGCTAACCCCCCTTCAGCATACTCAAAAAACTCACCGTTTAGATAACTTTAGATGAGACATGCCTTATGAACATACTGACCGAGTTTGAAGCCGATCAATCGAAATCCCTAGGAGGAGATAGATCAAATATGAAGGCTGTAAACGGCAAAAATGGGGTCAAAAACCGAAATTGAATCCAAAATGGCCGACTTCCTGTGGGGTTTAGACCATGGCTCCAAGAGACTTTTTTTACGTCCTGACAAGATACACATGTGTACAAAGTTTCGTATTTGTAGGTTAAAGCATGGCTTGGGCTGATCATTTAAAGTTTTCTAGAGGGCGCTATAGAGAAATTAGGCTACGCCCACCAAATATTGTGATGGATTCCTGTTGGGGAGTGGATGAGGATCCATCCTTGTGAGTTTGCAGCAGCTGGGCCCGAAAATGTGGAATTGAGAGCCAAACGTATGGCGATGGCGTTACAGGTGACTTCGCCACGCCACCACGCCCACCTGCTCCATCGAAGCTGGTCGGGGTTGGAATCCTCAATACACCAACATGTTCTCTGTGTCTGGGCACAGTTTCATGTTGATGAGGTCAAAGGGTCAGATAGCGACAGTTCACAGTAAAACATTACACTTCCTGTTCTCAGGGGGCGTGGCCTAAGTGATGTCATCATTCGACCATAGGGTATTGTAGGACACCCGATGATGATCAATCACAGAAACTTTGATGCTTCTGTGAGTTTCTGTGTAGGAGATATAGCAGTTTATTTTTTTATGACGAGTAGGTGAACTTTGACCCCTGCTAACCCCCCTTCAGCATACTCAAAAACTCACCGTTTAGATAACTTTAGATGGGACATGCCTTATGACTGACCTGAGTTGAAGTCGATCAATCAAAATCCCTAGGAGGAGATAGAAATACAAACTGTAAACGTCAAAAATCAGCAAAAATGGGTCAAAATGGGAACTTCAAATCAAAAATGGCTGACTTCCTGTGATACTTGCACTATGACATTAATTGTAAATTTTGAGCGTCTTGGGGAGTTCTACAAGTGTACCAAATTTCATGTGTCTACGATAAAGTAAGTGAATAGCAGAGGGTAAAAAAGGGTGTTTTTCCAATTTCTAGGTGGCGCCGTAGAGACATTTCTGTTGCAATTTTTGCTACGACTTTAAAATACGTAAATTTTAAACAGGCTTAAGGCCTCCGCCAAGTTTGGTGAGTTTTTGAATATGATAAAGCCCCAAAAAGCCAATTCATTTGGGTGGAAGAATAATAATAATAATAATAAACAATAGGAAAACAATAGGCCTTCGCAGCGCTTAGCTCGGGCCTAATAATAAACAATAGGAAAACAATAGGCCTTCGCAGCGCTTAGCTGCTCGGGCCTAAAAAGAAACACGATCACTGGTTTGTAACAATTTGTTTATGTAAAAAAATTAGACAAGTCACCAGGTAGTGACGTCACCATACTTAGTGTACAATATAGCGATTTCATTAACAAATATCTCATGACAGACAGTTATTATTACATATTATCTACATTCAGAAAATGACCCCCTGCACATGGAATAAGTTAGTACAGTGGACTCTGGGTTTTTACACTGAGAAACATTTGTTGCATTAATAAAATTCACAAATAGATGGACGTTCACAAAGTTTGGACATCTGAACCGGTTTCTACAGACAGGCTGACACTAAACAAACAGCAGACAGGAGAATTCATGAATACAAATGGGTGTGTGTTATATTTAAATAAATACTGAGCTGACAAAAGGTAAACACATTTCTCCCCCTCCATCCCCTTTTTAGAGCCGATGAATGTGAAATATTTTTTTCGTAACTTTTCCTTGCTTGTGAAGTGATAAAAAAGATGCATCAACAGATCTCAGTCCTGCTGGTCCACTCATACATCTAAAACTGATCAGAAAAATGTCTGCTGCCAGATCACTTTACTACACAGTGGAGTTGTTTCTCTAATGTTTACACTTCAACAGTATAATGGTAACGACGTTATGAGACCACATGGCGTACGGGTTTAATAAAAACAATGACAAACATACAACTTTTTGTGCAAAATCCAGGAGTACTGATGTTGGCATTACAACACAGATGCAGCCACGTGATGCTTGCATTCAGGAGGGCAGTTCCTTGACCGCAGAAGTGCAGAGGAGTTCAGGGTTTGACGCTCGATGAGTTTGCTTAGGTCTCGCTGCAGCTGGAGGATGTGCTGAGGTTCCCACTGCCTTCTGTTGGAAACGCAATAAAAACCTGAAGAGCGCTCGCTCTCCGAAGGAGCACGCCGTCTGACTTTTAGGCGATAAAGTGTGTTTAAGTACCTGAGCTGCTGAGAGACTGACAAGACTTGGACTTCTCCATGAGGGTCATGAGAATAGCAGCAGCCATCCAGCCCTCCTTCGATGTGTTGAGGTTGCGCACAAACCTGTGAAAACCAACCAATGAAGCATCTACAGCTTTTATTCTCTGTGTAAAGTTTGGGAATCAGTTGTGCTGATTTTACTGGTTGCAAAGAAAACAATAAAATCATCTGTCTGTGTAATTTTAACTTTTTAATGAAAATCACTAAAAAAAGACATTTTTAACTTTGCTCAAATTTTTGAGATCTTTGATTTGATCACAAGTGGTCAGAAGACAACACCCAACGTTTTATATCTTGCGTAATCAAAATATTCAGTTTTCTGAATATTTTGATATTCTTTTAGGATATTCCAAATCCTAAAAGTGGTTCTGATGCAGTAACAGAACCAAACGCTGATTCTGATTTATTTAGTTCTCTGAATATTTTGTGCTGAAAACAGAAGATGTTTCTCAATGTATGCTCTATCTCAGAGACTAGAAATGGTGTGCTCTCACCACTGTCCGTCGTCCCCCTCCTTCACCAGCTGCACCACATCTCCACTCTTCATTAAAAGTTCTTCTGCAGCTCCGTTCTCGTAGTCTGCCATCACGGTGAATTTCCCAGCACACTGCTCACAGTTAAACACAAGAGAGAAATAATAGAAAAAAAAAAAAATCAGCAACCCTCATGAGCTCAAGAGTAATTGGGTATAACAGGAGGAATATTTCAATGAATGGTTAAAAAAATCCCACATCTTAAGAAGAATAACAAAATACAAAAAGCAAAAATATTAAATGGCTGAGATGATCCACAAAGAGTGACCCACCAGCTTCTTGTGGTTTTCTTCTTCTGGATCAGAGTTAAGAGGCTCCTCGGCGCTGGAGTAGCCGTCGTGTTCGTCCAGTGAGAGGGAGGTCTTATTCCATCCTGATCAGAAAGACGCAAAAAAATCTCTTTTAGTTCAAAAGCTAAAGCCACTGTTCCACATCTCTGATCTTCAGTCGGAAAAGAAAAACGCAGCTAGACCCAGTAATCCAACTACGACTTCATTATATCCTCAGCCACAACCAAAAAAAAGTCTGGAAACTCCAGATGCCGGCATGCAAATGGGGAAAAAGTGTCGAGTGACCATTCCCGTGATGTGTTTTTTATTCCCTAAGTCTAAAAGGAAAGAAAGGCTCCATGTGAAGGTGAAAGAGAGGGCCAAGACACAACCAGCGTGAGCAAGCCAGTGCCAGAATACCTCTCCACTTTGTCTGTAAGAGACTAGAGGTGCTGAACCACCTGGCCCTGGTCAGGTGGAGGGGGGGAGGACCTGAGGGACACGAGGCAAAGCTGGTCACGCAGCCTGAGTTAGGTGTACGTAGCTTTAAACCATGGCTGTCCTAAAGCACCAAATGTCATAGGCCAAGAAGAAGAATAGAGTACCTTTGAAGCCAAATGGCGTGGGATCACTCTGCCGTTTTGTGTTGTGATCTGGGCTGGTGGGGGATCCTACCGTCAAGCAAACAGAGGGAAAAAAAGCACAGATGGTGAGGCATGAAAGAGATCAGCAGCAAAATATTAGTCATTGCGAGGTAGGACAGCAAACAGCACAACTCTAATCCAACCCAAAGAGAACATAAAAACAGGCAGGTAAAGGTAAAAAAACCCCCAAAAACATCACTACCTTTACTGAGGACAGCAGAAGCTCAGGTTTGCACAAACAAGCGTTTCATCTACACATACCTTTTTCATAGAGGATATAGGGTAGTACATTAACTGTACATTAATGAGCATTAAATTGCTTTACTTATCAGGTGAAACTATCTACTGTGAAAAAGGCATCACAGCTAAAGAGGAAATGGGATCTAGAGCTGCTTGATACCTGAAGACGGGCAGATTATCATGGGGAATGTATAACATTTGTCATCAGTGCTTGTGGGCTCTGTGGACAGAAACGCACCTTTAACAGGCATCTGTGACGAGGATTTTCCCTTTTGCTTAATTAGTCCACAGAAGAATCAAAAGTGTCTCTTAGACTGCCTTCACACTGGATCAAGACCGCCATGTGATGTCAAGTTTGAAGGTCACTGGATGATGATTTGAAAAACCTTCATTTAATGTTAATTTAATTCGCGAGGTGTCTGTGCCTCCTAGATCAGTGTCAGCTCCTCTGAGGAGGAAGAAATACCATCAGTAATCCCATCATCTTATCAGCAGAAATTATTTTCATAACCCAATAAGCTACCCTTTCTCCTGCCACTGTTATATGATGAAAGGGCAGCTCTTTAACATTTTGCCAATAGGAGTCTCAACTTCCCTCAGACTCTGAAAAACCTGTAAATGTGTGCAATTTGTATAAGTGAGCACCTTTCACCTGTTGTGAATAGATAGTTTGGGAAATGAAAACGTTGATGGATGATTTGTTCCATGCACAATGCATGAAACACTTTGCACCAATGCACATTGCAGCTGTGGTGTCAGAAGTCTTGGTCTTAATCCAGTGTAAAGGCGGCTTTGGTGACTCATGTTGAGGACTATTTGCCTATCAGAGGCTCGTCAGGACTTTTAACATGATCACACGTTTTCATCAACTAATCGGTTTTAGATTCAACCAAAAGTAATATCTTGCATTGATAATCATACGATTGTTGAAAAGCGGCTGAAAGTTACCTTTCTGAGCTTTGAGGTTACTGAAGCCCTGTAAAGTAAAACGCTTTTTAGCCACAGCAGCTCTGTCTGAGGTCGGGCTTGTCACTGCTTCGTCTGACCCCCCGAGGAAAAATCAACAAGAGGGAAATCCAGAAGGAGGGAAGGAAGGAAGAAGGTAAGTTGAGTAAGGGAGAAAATTATCGTAGCGGGAAGAAATGATTGGAAAACAAGTAGTTATAACAGGAATCAGTCAGAAAAAGGACATTGAAAGGAAGACAAATACTTAGTTTCTATAATACATGCCATACAAATGCAGCTCTGTTAGGACAGAATATTCTAAACAGGAATTGTATTTCTTTGGTTTCCTGACTCACCTTTCGCTGTGAGCTTTGGTGAACAAGTAGAGATGACATCAGGGCTGCATGGCTCAGCCTTCTTCTCCTCTCCCTTTTTGACCTTCTGACTCGTCTTAAAAGGGCTGAAGGTAGAAAGAAGGAAAGTCTCAGAGTTGACCTTTGACATTCATTAGAAATATTTGTTTGACAACATCAAGTTAAAGGAAAGAAAATCCACTATTATCTCTGTCATATTTTTTCTGAAAGGAAATTGCCTTCGGGAACTTTAAATACATGTAGAGGGAGTCTTTTAGATTATACATGTATTTGTGGATTCAGATGTTTTAGACTATATTTAAGCTGATTTTCTTGAAGTAAATTTGATTTCTTGAATGAACCACCGTAATTTATAAAGAAAAGTCTCAATGAAGCTTCAAAATACCAGAGAAGCTTTCAGAGATTGAGCAGACTAGACCCAGTAACACAAAGCTGGATAAATATAAAAATCTACTAGAGAAACTGAACATTTCAGTCCATTTATTTAGTGTGCATTAAATTAAGAAAGAGAACCAATGCGATGGAGTTGAACAAAACTTACCTGAGACTCACTGTTCCTGTTGGCACCGGGGGAAACTGAAACACTTGGTCTGGTGCCCTCTGCTGGCTGGCTTCTGAAAGACAACACAAAGGCATAAAAAGAGCAGCAGTTCAGGAGCTTCATAGGTTCGAGTGCTTGTGTTTCATATATATATAGAATGTTGTAATAGTGTTCTCTCTGCACCTCTGCAGGCCTCCAGCTGAGTTGTGAGAACCTTCCTGATCTCATTCACCCATGTGGTTTTTACTTCAGCAGTTGGTGCCTGAAAAAGAAGACTCCACAAATTGAATTGAACTAGAAACGGCTTCATGCAAGCAGATCTCAACGAAGGATTCATTTATTCACCTGAACGATATAAACCTCTTCTCTGGAGCTGGACCAGATTTCAAACTTCTTGTTGTCTCCCTTTGCATTCTCAGTGAACCCCACTGCGTTCATCTGTTTAGAAGGTTCATATAAACCAATAATAGTCAATGACTGAACCAGATGAGACACAGCTACTATTTGGAGGAGCCACTCACACTAAGGGACTGTTTGAAGCTGTATGAAGGAGCCTTCTCGTAGCCCTCTCCGTTCTCCTCCCTCCTCTTGCAGAAGAGCAGAGCCTTCTCGTGGAGGAACAGGTGTCTCTGCATGGGCTTGAAACGAGCCAGGTCTTTAACTTTGGCATGACCTTTTTTGTGCTCAGTCCAAACGCTGAATGAGCCCTGCATGAGGAGCTTTCCTAGATCACTCATATTACCCTGAGAAAGAAACAAAGAAAGACACAAATGATCTACAATGCCCATAGCATATCCTTAGAGATTATCATGTAATTCAAGGGTGACCAAAGGGCGGCCTGGGGGCCCTAAACAACTTAACACGCTGTTAAGCTGTTTAAGCAAACAACTGAAGAACTAATTTTACACGATTAAAAGCATCTAGAGATGTAAAACCACTCAGAATAGTTTTTCATATGTCACTTTTAGAGCCTCTAAGTATTTCACCTCAAATCCTGTGATGGCGATGAGGTGCATGGAGTCGTTGACAGCCTTGAGGATGCCCAAGATGGAGGACAGCGCCTCCTGCAGGTCATCCGTTCCATCGCAGCCCTTACTGTACTTAAGCATTTCCTGCAGTCAGAAACACACCATCTCAGAGCTGCGACGCAGAGACATGCGTCTATTTCCAAAGAGACAAAAACACAGTCTTACTTTCAGCAGCAGCTGATATTTGGTTATTCTCTGAACTGGCTTCAGCAGATATGAATCTAAACCCAGCTTGTGTTCAAGTTTCTTCTGACATTCCTGAAAGCAGGAAAAATGCAAAAAGTTTATTGAATATGTCATGAGTGGTACTGATTTGTGCAGCAGGAGGAGGTTAAATTTACCTGAAAGAAGGCGCAGTCTGAACACTGCCTCCAGAGGCTCTCAGACCGAGGTTTATTGTGACAGTACTTCTCGTAGATCTGCAAGTCAGTCATCTGAGGAAATAAAAAAAAACAGAATTAAATGTGTACGATAAAAAAAGAGAAAGAATTGCTCCTTAAGGCATTCAGATAATTTTGCATTTAATTTACCCTCTCTAAAAAGCATCTTCCCACCAACTCTGGGCAGTCTGTGTAAAGCTCCAACTCTCTCAGGAAGGTTCTACAGCACAGCATTTGTTTATAACTTATTAAATGCACAGAAGACACAAATACAAAAAAATATAACATAGTGTTGCAGACAGGTGGTGCACATTTACCTTTTGTGAAAATGGTAAATCTCTGGCATGTTACCAAACAGAACCTCCTTTTTGTTCTGCAAAGGCGTGGGGATGAGATGAGACATGGCTGGATTGTCCATCTCAGAGGCATAACCCTGTAATCACAACAAAAATAAATAAAGCATGCCAAAAATCCTACAACAACAATAAAAAACGAGGAAGTTTCCCATGGTTTAGACAAACACCTGCAGCACACAGAGCAGCTCCTCCACATAGGCCCTCTCGGTTTCCAGCAGCTCGTTCATTACATGTCTGCAGACAGGATGAACAAGCGGAAACAGAGCTCAAATGAAAGCGACTGAACTGATATCAGATAAAGAGATGATGGTTTTTCATGCAGGACATCTGCTGCGTAATTTGATGAAAGATGAGCAATCTGAACTCTCACCGCCGGAGCACCGCCAGGTTCTCCTCCTCCTCTGACTGAGACGCGTGTCGGCTGCCGCCGTCTTCGTTCTGCAGTTGGCCGTTTCTCTGAAAAGCAAAAGCGATGGAACGGGTCAGGGCGCGTTCAGAAGACCTGGGAACGTTTCACACGTCAGCAGCACAGGGTCGCTTACTTTTTCACAGCTGAGGTTGGACTCCGAATTTTTTTCCAGCTGTGCTTTGTGAGCTGTGTGAGAAAAAGAAAGTGTTAACATTTATAGAAATAAATGTGTGAAAAAATCAGTTTATAAAAATTGACATTTTATTGGATGGCACAATTTGGTGCAAGATCTGGTGCGACACTTATTTGAAAATGTCAAACCATTAAAAATTCAGCATTGACTACAAACAGCAGAAAAGCTACTAAACTATATTTCACTAAACTCGGGAGGTTGTGCAGATTATTTTGTTGACATAAATTTAAATTAAAATATCTGGGAAAATCTACCAGCGCTGGTTATCCAACCTGACTAATCCTAAGAGGAAAGTACATAAAAACATGTCTGCCAAGCCTGGAGGCTGTGATTTCTACTTAAACATGGGTATGAACACTTATCTACCCACTTTTTTTTTTGTTTTTGTTTGTTTGTTAAAGTACTGAGGTCTCTTAACAATATTTTTATTGTGTAATTTCTTTGTGAACGTTTCTAACTTATTTTTTTCATTTACCTCATTTTATTGAGATTTTAATTTGATCTCAATGCCTTTTACCTTTTCAGCGCTATCTCACATACTATTTATATACCACGTTGACCGGTTGATTGATTCATTTTATACGCATTTATGTAGTTGCTATTTTTGATAACTTAGTGTACATCTGTACATAAGATTATTAATCCCAACTAGTTTTTTTTTTCCTGGTTAAATAAAGGTTTACAAGTACAACAAAAAAGCAGAAAATTAAAGTCCAGAATGGAGAGTTTTAATTTTTTTTTTAAAATGCACTTTTTAATTCCTGCAGAAATGAAATAGTTAATTCAGCACTGAAGAGTGAAGTCATACTCAGAGAGCTGACACTGACGCAGTGTGACGGCTCACCAGGAGAGTTGAGTGGTGATTTGATGAAGGCTTCTGGTCTCGGAGCCACTGGCTGCACTGGCCTGGTTTGTTTGGCTGCTAGCTTCTTGAGGCTGATCTTCCGCTTGTCAAACATCTCCTGCATGGACGCTTGCTTTTGGTAAACTTTCTCCACTTGCTCCTGCCATGCAAAAAAGCCATCGGGAGATGGATTGAGAACATTTCAATTGAAAGGTGGAGTTTTCATCTGCTGGTTGGCATTCAGCACATAAGCAGCGCTGCAGCTGTGAGCCCATAAAGTGCGACCTTACCGCTCCCTGATGTCAGACATATGATGACAATCGAGTCACATTGTTTACCATAACTGCATCTAGTTGTCATAACTCCTGTGACATTTAAATGCTGGTTTTCTAACCCTGAACTGCTGGTTCAGCACTTCTTCGTACTCCCTCCAGATGGCGCCGAGGTCAGTCAGTTGATTCTGACCAGCGTTGTCTAGGTAACGCTCCAACTCCTGCAAGGCCAGCTCGGCCCCCTCATGGGACTGGCACTTGTCCACTGGCTGAGAGGCCAGCAGATAGATGCCATCGTCGACCCATTTAGATGCCTGGACGGGGCAGAAGAGCAGGGGAGAAACTATAGAGTGGTAACAGACCGAAGGCGCTCTGATTTAGGTGTTTGTGTTTTCTCACCCTCTCCAGCCGATGGTGCAGCTCCATGGCTCTCAGCAGGTAGTCCTTCTTGGTCCTGATTTTGCAGCTCAGGCTCTCGCTGACGGCTCTCAGCTCGCTGCATTTGGGCTGGATGGAGTCCTCGGCATAGTGGGTCTTCTGGATGAGTTCATCGCCCTCACGAGACAGCGCCGAGGCTCTCTCCAAAACCTCCTGCAGGACAGCAAATTAGTATATATATATTAGTAAATATATATATATATATAAATTGCAATCAGCACTGCAATTTCCAGGTGTGAAAAACAGAAACAACAAAGGAGAACTTGGATGCAAAATAAGATATAATATTTGCTGTCTGCATGTCAATGGCATATATGGCCAGTCAGATGAACTGTTAGACCATATGTTGATTTTGGCACACTGTCGGGCATGCCTAATAAAGACATCACATAAAATAGTCCTGTTAAACTGATTTGAGAGGCTAAATGTAATTTGTTAATTTTGTGTTCCCAATAAAGGGCATAAATGTCTTGTCAGCAATAATAGACAGTGAGCTTAAAAAACCATAATTGGACAACATTAAGCAGTCAGAGTCAATAAAAAATGTAACACAACAAAGACATATTACATAGGTTTCCACCCGCACTGGATAAACAAATGTTTTGACATTTAGTGACTCACAGAGACTCGCTCTTCAAAGGAGGTGAGCTCACAGAAGATGTGGTCAGCGTGAGCGGGGCTGATCCCAACCTCGGAGAAGGTTACCAGCTTCTCCGACAGGCTGTCCAGCAAACCTCTGACCTGCAACAAAGCGCCGTCACTTTCAGTAATCATTTCAAAACAAATAAAAGGATTAGGTTTACTAAAAGAGCTCGGTCAGCTCACCTCTCTGTAGTTGTGCTCAAAGTGTCGCAGTTGCAAACACTGCTCCAGTTTGGTCTGATGCCTCAACCAGAACTCGTCAAAAGCCCTTTCTGTCTCGTCCAGCTGAGACAGCAGTCTGAATAATAAAAAATATTAAATAGAAATATAATGGGCTTGCATATTGTTGTGTGAAAGGGGTGACAGTCCTTGTCTGTATCTGAATATGCAGTGAAGAGATCAAACCTGCTGATATAAGAACTGATAATTTTCTCTGTGTGATAAAAGCACACAGAGAAAATTTGATATAAAAAAATAAATATTTACTCTACTGACTTTAATCTGAATTTTAGTAAATTAGTCGCTTCATAAAATTAACTGACATAACATATTTAATCAGTGAAAACAATTTTTAACACCAAAATAGGACAAATGTAGTATGAAAGACAGACAGCCGATTTGAGATTCAAGATGTTTGTGTTTATATCTTGCATTCTTAAGACTGACCACCAGAGGGCCTCACTGAGGCAGACTGTAGCTTAGAAACTACATTTTAGGTTCCCATTAGATGTAGACCCTAGTCATTTAAATTAACATAATTAAATGTTTATCACTATGCAAGTAACAAATCTGCAACATATTTGACTCTCTTAAAAAATGATTGGAATAAAATAATTTTTTAAAGTTAATTTAATGATTGGGTCTGCTTTCTGTGGTTTGGGTCCAGCACTTTTAACAACTAGTTTCACCAAAATGGGGTCAGTCAAATCTTTAACTAAAAGCAATTGTTGACATTTCAGTATGAAACATTACATCACAATGACATGTTTATGTTACAACTCTTCTCAATTGATTTTTACGAACACGAGTAGCATGAATCGTTGCATTTGAACTTTTACTTCATTTTCTATTTGTTTAAGTCTTTTTGTAGGCGTCTGTCCAAATTGGGTTTGTATTTTGGTGGCTGAGCTGGGAGTGTGACTGACCTTTGAACTGTTGCCAGGTTTTCCAGTTCGTCCTGGTTCATGTTGTGGTCAGGGTCTCTTATTACAGGTTCATTGATGCTCTCCAGCAGCCTGCTGCCTTGACCCAGAGCAACCAGTATGTCCTCCTGGATAAACACATGGGACAGCATTTATCAGCCAGAGCAGAGGGGGGGAGCAGGAGACAACATGTGTTAGAAAGGGGGGCACCTTCATTTTGTCCCTTTTGCTGGTGTGTGTGCTTAGCAGGATGGTTGTCGTCTTAATTTCATTCGGGAGTTCAGTTTCTGCCAGCTCCGTCCCAAATGACTGCAGTGTCTGCGCTGTTCTCTTCACCATCAGTGCAAATCCCTCAATGGCCTGAAGCAAGGAATCGGGATTTTCAGCATCGATTCTCATCATCTTTTTAAAAAAATTTTTTAAATTATTTTACTGAAGATAACCCTTTTACTTCCTTCAGCCTATTAGAAAATCAACTCAGTAGCATGTCATCACCATGTAAAAAAGCCTCTTTGTGTTTATACATACTCATATGCAGCAAACTATCCTTTTGTTTGTTATGGACATCGAGAGCGTTCAGGATATACTTCTAAGTGTTTTCATACAGTTCTGTGTGAGATCCACTTCTCGTGGCAGTAGTCCTGCGTTCCTCCGAGTTCCCGTGTCAGCTGGGTGCGGTCGATATAGGAGTGCAGCTCACTCACGGAGCTCAGCATGATCACCTGAGGAGAAAGCATCCCGCCACACACCGATGTGAAAATACAGGCCTCATCGTGGCTCACAAATATCTATGTCAACTCTATTCCACATCTGGAATAGGAAGTGATTTAATTACAGCTCAAAATGAAAAGTAGAACACAGCATCCCCCAAATCAAAGTTTGTATGAGATTATTTCAGCTGTATTCATTTTTATGTAAAACATGTCTTTGTTTCTGCTCCAGTCGTCCATTTTAAACTCATCAACTCATCCAGAAATCCTGGACTTTTTCTGGTCCAATCTCCTTGGATGGTAAGACTAAGCTGTTGTTTTGAATTGATTATAATTTTATAGTGGAGTGACTGATTTAGAAATTGTCTAAAGTGTTTTTTGTGAAGGCGTCAGACAGCTCGTTTTCAATCAGACATCTAACCGTGATTTTCCATGGTTTTCTTTAAAATGCTGGATAACGGTGTGTGGTTTTAGCTGACTGAAGTAGAAATAAATGCCCTCCTTTATTCCTCACCAGAAATTAAGTTTTATTACTCATTACAGATAATTTTAAAGGTTTTTTCCAGAATATTGATACATTTACTTCTGTTTTTCTTTTGGACAGTAAAGACTTTTTCAAAAGTCTGCATTAATCAAATGTTAGCTCTCGTTTGTGGTTGTACTGTTAAAAGCCAAGTAGGAAAGAATAAGTACACAGAGTGTTTGCTGACTGGAAAAACTGGTTACACCCACCGGCACCTTCATCTTGAACTCATCCTTGTTGAACTTAAAGAGGATGTCTGAGAGCGTCCTCTGCAGCAGGGTGGTGGGCCGCAGAACCAGGACCAGCTGGAGGTTCCCGGGGAAGGAGCCCTGAAGTTACAATGTCAGATCGAAATCAGATTACAAAATGTTATTTACAGAGAAATCTACTGAAATTTCAGGGTATTTTCAGCAGTTTTTTCGATATCGTTAGCAATGAGTATGTGCAAACGTTTATTATGTTGTAAATTTCACAAATCACAAAAAAAGGCTTAATTTTGTTTCCAGTAATGCTTTTCTGACTTCAAGATTAAATTAGATTCCATTTTTGAACCAGCTAAGCTATTAAAAACTAGTTCTTATAGACAATAAAAACCTCATAAATCATTAATTACGTAAGAGTTATGAGGACAGAGCTTTTGTACACCAAAATCAATGCTTTTAAAGAATTGGCTATAATCTGTGACACTTATGTTGTTTACAAAAAAAAAAAACTAAACTAAAAAAATCATGATTGTCAGTTCTGTGCTATGCAATCAGAATCAGATCCTGCTTAAGAAACTTGAGCCAGCTAACTATGTTAGATGTGCATTTATTTCTTCATGAGTTGAAAAAATGTGGCAAATTAAAGATACAGAACATGTTCGAAATGTAAAACAATACAAAACATCCTTTTATCTTCATACATTTGTTTTTGTTCTTTCTTTTTTGACTGTGGATTATGGAGTACAGTATAGAAACAGTATATTATTTTCATATATTTATCTTGGCTAAATAATGGACAAGTCGAAACTCAATAGTTATTTAAGATTATGTAGAAGATACTGTACTTATATAACAGTGCAGACATAATCCACCTCCACCAACACATTTATTTTCAGACAAGACGCTGCCGCCTCTGCAATCACTTTCTTCCTGTCTCTGTTTTAGCTCCTATTTGAAACCGTTTCTCAAAGCTTCAACGGAGAGTGATATGACGGGGGGAGGAATGAGGAATGCAACTTAAGTGTCTTTTAATATCTGCGTTTCAGCAAATACCTAGACCAGAAATGGGCCATAGCAGAAATCTGAATGTTCTTAAAGGGCCGGTTATGCCAGAATATATTGATGAAACCAATGAAATTGTTAAAAATATCAATATATAGGTTTTCCTCCAGGATTGTGAGATTGTTTTAGTGTTTTTTTTTTGTAGTGCCAGTTTAGAAATGTTTACAATATTTGCGCTAATGTATGATGTTAAATGTGACTTTTTAATCACTCATCATTTCAATTACGGACTATAACTTGACATCAAGTAAAGGTGAGGCAGCTGTCACTTAAACTCAATGTGCAGTAAAATCAGAACAAAAAATGTGGAGCCTTGCTGATTTGTGTAAATTTTGCAGATGTGTGAAAAACTGGAAGGTTTTACTGATGTAATTTGGAGTCTAGAGGGCCAGATAAAAAGCTGGGGCGGGCCAGATTTGGGCCCTGCGCCTTGAGTTTGACACATGTGACTTTGACGTTACAGCTGTTTAATGTTTTTCGTCCAGTCTTTGTTTTCTTCTTTCTCTACTTTTTTTATACTTTTCGTTATGATTTGTAAAATTCAAAAATGCTTCCTAACATTTTAATTATAAACGTAACTGTATGTTTTTTTTTTAAATGTTTTCAGCACATTCAAATAACACATATTCATCATGCTGTGTTTCCACTCAGCTGAGCCAGTGAACCAAGTAAAACACCAATTAAAATGTCATGACTGACTCCCAGTGACAGACTGCTGTGGAAGCGACTGGATGACAGCTACGGGTAGACGCTCATCTCCCTTCCTGAGGCTGTGCTTTTGTTAAAGTGGACCTAATTAGCCAATGACCTAAATGCACGGCTCGGCTGATTGGCCACTGTACTTGACTGGTCTGGAAACGCTGGCCTAAGCAGATGTGATAGTAAATATGTTGTTGATATAAATCTCATGGGAAAACCTCTTGTAGCTGAATTAGAAAATCAACTCAGGGTTTGCCCTTGCTGGGGGCTGGAAGGAGGAGGATGAAGCGGATGTTCACGGATGAAGAGTACAGTCTGTGGGATATGCAGATGTTTTCAAATTACTTTGCAGCAGAACAAAGAATAACCTCTTTCTCAGAGTGTTTATGATTAATGTCAAACATTTTACTGAATAATAGGCATGTCAAGTAAGTCTGTTTTTTTTTTTAATGAAATCTATTTAGCAAAATAATCACATCTTTAGTAGATGTAATTAACATGCAACTATGTTCATCTTTATTAGATGTTTACTTTAGGTTTCAAATTTTAATTAAAGAAATATTTGTACTAGAACCTTCACATCAACAAAAAATACATTATTATTTTCTGATGAATTATTTAACTAAATAAGCCCCCAAATATATACAGTTTAGAAATACACTAAAAAGCTACAAACGGCAGCAAGTATCAGAATACCTTTAGGTAAATTCATGTACTTATATATCTACCTAAGTTTACAACATTATGTTTATAGTATTAACCCTTATTGTTGTAAACTAATAGAATAAAACTGTTTATAGCTGATTCCAAAATAAATAGTTAATGATTGCTTACGTTATACCTTATGTTGAAAGTGACCTAAATCAGTTTCAATCGGTGTCACCAGTGTAGAGCTTTACAAAAAGTACCAGCCAGTGAATCGGTGCATCTCCAATATGATGAACAGAAAAATGTACATCATATCAAACATGTTGATGTTTAACAATCTAAGAAATACAGGACTTTTTCTTCATGGATCTGCAATAAAACTATAAACATGCTTGGTCTTCTTCTGAAGCATGGAGCTTTGCTGTTTGGGTCTGATTGCTGCACGCTCTGACAGTCACAGCTTAGTAGCTCTTGGTTCTTTGTTCAGTGGCAGACAAAAAACAAGACACAAACAAATCTCAAAGAAGAGCTAGCTTAATGATGAACATCGGGGACCAGCAACGCAACGAAAGGCCTAATTGAAACCAGTCCATAAATACATTACTGAGGTCTATATGAAATCATGCTGCAAACATAGCCACAACCCAGAGTACAAGAGTATACACAAACATGTTTACATGCGCAGATGGAAAAACTGAAGACCTTAAAAGACAATTTTGTCAACAGGAACAAAGCTCATTGCCTCAGACAGATCCTCACATGCACAAGGAGGCTGAAGAACCTCTTCAGCTTTTATCATCTTGTATTTAGCTGCTCAGCTGAATTATCTCAAGGAGGACATTATTGCAGGGCTGACTGAATGCCCTCTATTAAAGTCTTCCAACCTGTATAAGTCTGCCCTGTGGGATTAATATAGCTTAATTAAATTGAAAATGACTGAGCGAGTCTGCTACGGGTCTATAAACAACGGATGGTGGCGTTCAATTCTGATTCTCCTCATAGCACATTTAATCCTTTTTATTTTTTAAAACCTATGTGACATTCAGTTTGGATGACTGATCTGAAGGTCAGCTCAGCATGAAGCATGAAGAAAGCAGCTTTTTAAAATGAAATTAGCACAGGTTTTAATCCTTTTTCCTATGCTGCTTTTTAGCAGGACGGGTATTTAATAGGTTGGGGGAGTAATAAAAGCTTCACTGTGTTCATAAAAGTAAAGCTGCCCCCTGTCATTAAGAGTTTAAAACCACACTGCTAATCAACAGTTCATTGTTTATACCAAAACAAATGCTGGCTTTATAAGAAGTTGATGTGTGAGAACAAAGCCAAAATAGTGAACTGTGTGAATTTTTTTGTTTTTCAGTAGAAACATCCAGCGATTGGTTATGATGCTGAAGGAAAAGTTGCACAATATTCAGAGTAATTTATATATTTAGTTTACGGTTGCTAAGGTTTTCTCATTTAGAGAAAAAGCTCAGAGTGGATGGATACAAATGGACAAATATCAATAACAACTAATATTATCAGATGGCTTTGTTTTTATTTAAAACTATCCAGATCTGAAAATACTTAAAAGTTACACTTTCCAGTGTCCATCTGAATATTGCAATTCTCTTCAATACTAAAAATGCATAAAGTTGAAACCATGATGATGAATTTAACCTGCAGCTTTGGAAGCACTTTATGGCTGCAGCAGGAGCACATTAAAGGAAGTGATCACACTCCCACTGACCCTTGAGGGTGGAAGTGATATCTTAGGTGAAACTGTGACGGCAACTTGATCAGTCTCCTGCAACTCTCTATGACATAACAGATATCTTCCACCCCTGGGAGTGAAATGTGTCATTGTGTGGATTTCTTTCTCAGACGGTTGAATGTCCATCTCTAGAGTTTTTGCAGACGTTCAAGCATAAAGACAAACTCACTGCAATACGAAGCAGAGTCCCCTTGACAGCCGCCCATCGGTCCTGCCTGCGATCGATGACCAAGATGAAACCTACATCTGTCGATGGCAAGCTGCCACAAAAAACAAAGAACAATGTTCAACACAAAGCAGCGGCGATCAGATAAGTCCAGATAGAGGGTTAGTTGTGGAGGAGCCCTCTGTCTGGACTTGAGTCATACGTCCTTTTAAACAGCAGCTCAAAGAAGCAAAAACAAATAAAACATACATATTGTTTTCCCCGTGTGGCATAAAAAACTAATCCAAATGCTTGCTCCCAGCAGTGCTGCTTTGTTGTGCTGCTCCTTATCTCCTCAGACAGCCGCTGCGGTCCACAAAAAGAGGTGCTCTGAAGCTTCTCCAGATCTCTTGGCCACCAGCCGTAAGCGTTCGCATTTTTTCCCCCGTGCCTCCCACCCCTTCCCTCCTACACAGCCGTCCCACGAAGAGAGAGGAACGCGTCCGCACAGGCGACTGCGAGCGAGATCCAGCAGCACAACTCACAGCAGGTTTGAAAGCAAGATGCACCATCAGCAAAAGTGCACACAAGCCTCCCGGCACGTTCATCAGCCCTCATGTAGGCATGGCTTCCTGTATTATTTGTTTACATTCATCAATCTGAACCTACAGTCTAAACTACCAGGTTGAAAGAGTTTAAACAAAAAGGCTTCTCTCTGCAGCAGGTAAAAGAGATCCACTGTGTTTGTAGTTTATGGAGAATAATGCTTTGGACCATAAAAGATTTAAGCATATGCACCGCCCATGTTGCATTATTGAACTGTCCAATGAGAGATCAGGAGACGCAAGACTTAAACCAATCAGTGATGCAAGTGAACAATAGACAGATACAGTAGCCAGTTAGGAGAGTGAAAGATGTAGGAGACAAAATAATCCTCAGACCTCAGTCAATCAGTTGACTCTCAGTTAAGACTCTTTATATTAGAAATATTGACATTATTAGAAAATTATTAATTGAAACAAAAGAAAAACTATTGTCACAAAATATATTATTTAATCCTAATATGCAGTGCCTGTTGGTATGAAGGGATGCCTGGGTTTTCATCCTGGACAAGATTTTTCTATTTGACATGTTTTGACATTTGTAGTATAAATATGCATTTTAACTTGAACAATTTCATTAATTTGCTTGGTTTATGAAAAGGACTTCAAGAAGCTATCGTTGCATTACCCCGACCCAGTTTTTGAAACAATGACTCAGGGTAATGGTGGGAAATGAGATGCTAAAGACACAGCAAAATATTAATTTCATAATCTTTTTTTTTTTTTAAACACTTAAACTCTGTCTAAATAAAAAAAATTAATGACACTTCGATGCCACAAAAACATTTTGATATTTTGCATAATATTTCCAAAAGAGAAATCAGAATTAGCCTGATTTAGAGGCTTCATAAATTGGCCTCAAAAGATTGATTGTTGCAGTACAACTCCTGTTGTTCTCTGTTCTTTGAAATTGTGTAGTGCAATACTGATGTAAACCAACTTTTATATTTTCTCAAAATTGCAGGAACTGCCTGTTTATAAATACAAAATTATATAAATGTTGCTAAAAATGTTGGTTTTCTAGTCATTGATTTGAATTTCACGGTTATTTGGGATAATCTCAAATATAAGATTCTATTTCAGATTTATCAAAACTGTGAGGTGATGCTTCTGTTGCAAACATGATCCAGTTTCTCAGAACAAAGATCACAGAAGCACCTTGAGCTGTGTGTCGATTGGTAAAAAGCTTTTCTCTAACGTCTAATGCAGAGTTTTGGAACATTTGCTGCATGAACGCATTTGCAGACACAGCAACAGAAACTCTATTTTACCCTCTTGTCCTTCTTCATTGCTTAGCAAGTCAGAAAAATTGCGTAAATAACTACATATTCTCAGATTAAAGTTTGTGTGTAATCCCATCTGTATTAAATAAGGAAATGAAATAGAAATAAAATGTTTGGGGCATCCTTCAGCCAGATCGTGAATCTTTCCTAAAATGAAAAGGAGAATTTATATTTTACTTTGTAACAAAACTTATTTAAGAAGCTCAGTTAAGTCTGGATTTTCTCCAGAGACCATGTAAACCCAAATGTAATCTTTAGAAGCAAAAGTTCCTGTGAGTTCATGCATGTTTGTCAAAAGCAGCTCTGCTCAGTTGTCTGTATGCATTATTCAGTCTCAACCAGTTAAGAGTCACTGCAGTTTCTATTTTTTGCTCCGCTTTTTCCTTTTCAGGCAGGATCACAACAGCAGAGAGAAACACAAAAAAAAACTAAGAGACTATTCTGAACTGTACATATATGTTATAACTATATGTATATTTAAATAAATGGATATTTGTGGGTATATTTGGAGGTAAAAATGTCTTCTATCTGAGGCTCTCATCCCTTTTCCCTTTAAATGCATTTCTTGCGAAATGCATTTAAGATAAAGCATTTCATTATCTTAAACAGGAATCCCGATTTCCATTTTTGAAATCTTACAGAAACCACTAAAGCTTCTTGATTAATAACCAGAGACCTGTACTGTGATCCACTGCCACCTAGTGGTAGGTTTTATACTCACACAAATAACATTTAATGAGTGTCTACTAAGATTCATCATCACTTTCAGTTTTGCTTTCACTTCAAGCATCCTATCCATGCATTAATAATTTTCCAAAAGCCTCAAAAGTGCAGCAGGATGAAGAGAAAGAGAAGATGAAGTCATGAGCGTAAAAACAGATAACATGAAAAACAAGTTGTGATAGAGGAAATAAGGAAAACAGGTAGGATTTTCATCCTCTGTCTCCATCTGCTGCAGTTAGTCAGAAACAGACCTTACCTAGGCACACTTGTTAGATAGGTTAGGACGTTGTGAAACTCTCTGTCCGTGATTTCCCCAAATGCAGGAAACTCTGGAAACACAATGATGGGACTGCCATTATCTCCTCTACCGCCTGGAAGACAGAGGAAGAGAAACGTTGAGCATTTCATTTTTGAATTTAAAGGAATTTTGTACAAACACTGTATGAAAAGGGATGAAACTGAAATCATCATTATTATCAGTCTGAGAAGAAAAATCCTTTTCAAATTTGGAAAGAAACAGAAGAATCAAAGGCTGCAGCGAGCTGATGAAACGGTTCCATGAGATTAAAAGAGTTAAAAGAGCAACGTTTTTCAGCTTAAATCAGTCTAAATTATTTTAATGAAATGTCAAATGATGTCCTGTAGTTTGTTTGCCTTCTGTATTAAGACACTAATGTAGAAGACTAATATTTACTGCTTGTCAGCTGGCTGAAAGAATGTTATTAGGCTTTTACTTTACTTACAAGAAATTCTGAATTCTAGAAATATTTCCATCGATAAAGAGAGTCAGAGGGAGGAAGTTACTCACTCTGACAGTAACACTTATTAAGCTGTTATTGCTTAAAATAAAATTAATTAGATGGTCATGTTTGAGTTAAACCCTTGTGTAAAAAAGATACTGTAAAACTGGTATCTTTATTTGAGATTGGTCAAACTATTTTTAATGTTTTTTTTATTACTTTAAAACTGATTCCTCAGATAAAAAATTAAGATTAGAAGTGGTGACTACACCGCTGTAGCTAGGGTGCGTTATAGTTCCCCTGGATCAGACATGGCAGCCCTAATGTTTTTTTTCTGTGCTCCTATATTTATAAAATACAGCTATGATTGTACTGAACCTAAAATAATCAATGATAAACAGCCAAACAGAAATGTGGTTATGAATTAACAATAAGGAAAGACAACAGGGAAAAGTGATGAGACTTTGACCTAATTTCACATCCTGCTAAGCAGTGGGAGGTAGAGCTGGACTGCTTGGTGAGTATATGAGCAAAAGCCAATAGTGGAGAAATGTTCATCATACCTGAGGCTCAAGATTCAGGAAAAATGATTAAAATAAAAAACTTCCTGTCAACAAAACTGTAGCCATTTTTAACCCTTATTTTACCAGGTAAGTCCTGAGTAATTGATAATTTTACTGCTTATTTTTCAAGCTGCGTATTATTTGATTGCCCCGCAGATCACTTTGGTTTTTAAAGCACTCTTTAAATAAATACATAAATGAATAAAATTAACAGGAAACCAAAAGGGAACATGAATGAAATCAGCAGGTTAAGATAGAAAACACCTGATCATATTTTTAGCAGAATCACACAAGTGAAGAAAGAATAAAAATAATAAAATGTTAAAAAATGAAAGAGATGCTGCAACACTTCGCTTGATGTTGACGACCTCGACAAACTCTATCAATCTCTGTCTGTCTCTCTCACACCTACACACACACACGCACACACACACACACGCACGCACGCACGCACGCACACACACACACACACACACACACCTCCCTCCAAGCAACAGCTGCTCTGTCAGCACATGTGACTGAAATATCAATCCGCCGCCTTTTCTTCTCCCATACCATGGTCATGCTTTCAGCGTCTGCTTTGGGTTTTTCAAACTGTTCCCAGTGTCTGCTGCGTCCGCAAGGTCGCGAAAATAAAAACAGAGGAGAGTTTGGTTTTTTTTTATCCTAAGAGATAATGGAGTAGCTCCATCCAAAAAAAAAAAAAAAACAAAAAAAAAAAAAAAGAAGCATACTGTGAAAGTTTTGGTCAAAAATAGATCCAGGACAGAAGCGACTAAGCAGGAGGTATTTGCTGCTGTGGCCACAGACGAAGTAAAGAGGAGAGGGACAGGCATGACATTTGAATGGCAAATATCAATTCTCCAGATATAAAACAATGTGAACTATATGAATTGGACACAGTTTAAGCACAAATAATTACTGAAGGAAAGCAAACAGAAGTGACATTGGTTACTGTCAAATAAAACAAGCATAAACGTAACCACAGAGAGTGGATAGAAACATAAAACCGTCACCTGAAAGGAAGGCAAACTGTTTTCTGAGATCAGGCGTGATGTCAGAGGCGCGGGGGGGATTGGTGTCCAGCTGCATGATCTCATCTGGAAAAAAGGAGCAAATTCAAATATTTATCCATCAACCCTCCATCCATCAATCAAACCTTAAAAAAATCTGCAAATAATCTTGACAGATAAATATACATTTTGAATAGGCATCCTTTTTCTTTTCTTTTTTTTTAAATTATAGCTACAAATGCAAAACTTATGACAATTTAGAGTTAAGCAGCTAAACAGGTTACAAATGATCAGAATTCTGAATATTGATGAAAAATCTTGATTCACTGGGGTAAAACGTACAGACGCTCAATAAAGTTTCATTTAAGTCTCCTTGGGGTTTTTGCGACTTTCCTTCCATGGACAGAGCTCACAGGTGAAGTTATTGATTAACACGACACTCTCCTCTGCAGTCCGTCCAATTTAAGCCCCTGGTCAAACGACCACTGCTTCAGGTCTTTTGGTCTTTTTGTGCATCTACCTCCTTGCAACGCAAATCTCAAGCCAGTCAAAATAGACGACCAATCCTACGGAGCCTTTTTCTGCTAGCGGTTAAAAGGAAGAAGTTCTTATCCACTGTTGTTACATGCTTGTTAACTCAATGCACATTTCACCACACTGTCAGATGCATGTCAGCAGGTGACATCTCTTTGTATATTATGATTAAACTGAATTTGGCTATAGGCCGAAATGCCTTTTGTTCACCTGGACATGAATTGGGCCAATGCTTTCTCAATGCTTGTATATATTGGTGTCATACAAACACATTTGACTGAAGTGAAATTTACCTAAGTCTATTGTTATTGACAGTAAAGGCCAAGACAGTCTCCACCACGTTGCTTGTCTTCGTGCGATTGATGAGATAATTGTAGTTAGAGTAAGATAACAGATCTCTCCTTTGGTGTCGACCCCACCAAATTACTCCATCCAAATATCACTGAGTTGTACCATTGAAGAAACTGTAACTATCGTCCAACAGATACAGTTCTTTAAAAACTTCTTTTATTCAGATTTAAACGAATCAAAATGACTAATTGGTTTAAGGAATCCCAGTGTTTTCAATGCGATTCAGTGCAGTTTGCTTTAAATTTTTTCCAGAGCTGTATACAAGCTCTAATAGAAAGAGCTAAATGTCAAGCAAAATAGGAAGTTAAGCACAACAAAACAGTTACAGGAATGCCAGGGAGTACCCTGAAACAAATATGAGAGATGTAAACTCTTCCTAAACAAATCTGAACAGAGAACTATGTATTTAAATAAAGGACAAGCTTCAAACTATTATTGTTCTGACAATTTGATCTTCTCTTCTGATCTGATCAAAACCATACAACCAGAGTCAATAAACTGTTTTTGAAAGAGAGAAAATGCTACAAACTACATTTTGTTGATATATATAGTTTTTTTTCCTCAGGTTAAAACATTTCTCTCGCACCTAAACAATAAATAATCTAATCCCGGGTAGAATAGCAAAACAAGCACACTATTTAGTTATGCAAAACTTGTCACATAGAGAGATGGATATTTTTTCTACCTGAGTCTAAGTAACAAAATAACCTAAATAACAACAAGATTATATTTATGAAATGTAAAAACACTTTAGGGTCGTAGGAAGTGACAACAGTGAGATACCAACCAATGAGAGAAACAAACAGCATCATCCACTAACAGATTAGAAAACTACTAATTTAACACAACAGGCATGCACATGTATATATGTATATAAAGAAAATATAGATAATAGTAGACAAAACTGGCAGAAATTACATTTAAAGCCATATTTATGAGACTTTTAAAAATAAATAAAAGAAAAAAATTAAAGAATGCAACACTTGGAATATGGGTCATTTTAATGTTTGACTTTTATTTTTATTTGGACCTGGTCATGAAAATGAGCTGTTTTGTAATAACCTTCCAATAATTTGTCACCTTGGAGACCTTTGACACAATTGATAATTTGCAGTTTATATAAATTTTTTTGGTTTCAGGTTAAATCTTGATCAACTAAGAAGAGAATTCTGCTGATGTGCTAGTCATGTGCATGGGTAAAAAACGGACCGAGACAAAATGGAAACAAGTTGGATCAATATGGCAGCATGTGGTTCAAAATGGGAATCAGAACTGACCCGGAGCCAATGTTGTGGCACCGCTGAGGCTTTATCCAGCACAACCTCTGAAACAGATGGTTTCAAATCTTAAAAGACGGCCAGAGTTCACTGATGTTGACACCCAGGTCACACTAATCTTACACAGCAAGGAGTAAATACACACTGTTCCCTTATAAAAATACACAAAATGAAGAAGGGAATTGGAAAAATAGGATGAATAGGTTAAGTCATCAATTATCCAATCACTAAATAAAACAGAGCCAAGATCCATTTCTTTATAACCCATTTTCAAGAGAAATAGGTATGGATGACTGACTTGGTTGTGTTTTTAAGCAAAGATTCCCCTTAAATTAATATGTGCAGAATTAATTAGAAAAATTTCCAAGAGGTTATTCATTGTTTCTGTATCAGACCTAATTTGAACTTTTCAGCGTTTTCTGGTTAGCATGACTAGATCAGGAACTGCTCACTGATTGTTCTCCATACGTCACAGACGAATATGAATCAAAGCAAATATACGTCTACCTCTGTGAGGATGGTGACTTTGTAAAGCGATGTAACCGTGATTAACAATGGTCAGCATGGCCTTGGGTGTTCGGACACAAAGCTGCAGCCTCTCTCTTGCTCCACATGCCCTGAAGCTCACAAAGAGACCCCCATCAGTTTCCTCTCTCTGACCTGATATCACTTTCTCCACCAGCCACACCTTACCCCCAGAAACTCCCACACGTATCACATCAAAACCAGCCCCTCCATCAGGCTAGAAAGAGGCTATTCTGTTTCTGAAAAAATCCCCTCCTTAATGTCCAGTTCTAGCTTCAGCCCATTTTTTTGTGGACATTTCCTTCATCAATGTATCCAAATATTCTTTCACAACATTTCTTGCTCACCTGGAAAAGTCCCTAGGGGCGTTTCTGTGAAACAAGAGCCGGTATCGGAGGGTGATCTCACAATAAAACTTAGAGAACTGAAAATCCTGCACATCTGTACAGCAAATAAAACCAACACTATGAAGCTTGGTCGTTCTTCGAATAACCAAGATTGCAAACTAATCTACTGGAACAGTATTTATTGATGGATATAGTGGAAGATAAAAAAAATGAAGTGCTGTGAAAAAGTGTTTGCTTAGGTAATTAAACAAGTATTTACTTGAGTTAACCAAAGTAAATACATAAAGTTTTCAAACAAAGAATTTATTTACTAAGCAAAAAGATGTCCAAATAAACTTAGCCCTGTGTAAAAGAACAATTACCTATAAAACCTAACGACTATATCTGACAGCAGCATCTGCCATAAAACAATGGTGATAACAGGTGTGGTAGATTTATGGCCCACTTTTCTTTGTACAACCGTTTTAATGATCACAAGATGAGGTTCTGAGTCAGCAAAGCAAACCCAGAGGTTCTGAGTCAGCAAAGCAAACCCAGACCATCACCCTACCACCACCATGTTTTACTGCTAAATGTTCTTTTACTGAACTGTTGAAAGTTAGTGACATTGTAGGTAAATGTGCGGCTGGTCTTTCTTATTGGTAAGTCGTCATTTTCCTCCATGGACTCTCATGAACGTCATTTTGGCTCAATCTTGTGTTTTTGTTGAATCGTGAAGACTAAAGGCAAGTGAGGCCTGGAGAGGTTTAGATGTGGATCCCGTGACCTTTCATAATCTCCTGGCTGTCGTTGAATTCTTGGATTAGTTTTGGTAGGCTGCTCCCTCCAGGAAATGTTCCCCACTGTTCCATGTTTTCTTCATTCGTGGATAATGAACATCATTATGTGGACAGCACAACTGAGGATAAAGAAGAGCTGTCTGCATATTGTGGAGATATTGTGGAAATTACAGAAATAGAGCTCTGTTTTCCCTACAGCTCTGTCAGCTCTAAACATTTGATGAAACGACTATGTTTGTTGGAGGACTTCAAATACAATCTTCAGATGGGATGTGCTGATTCTGAAGTTTTAATGGAGTCTGTCTTTATTCCACACAAGAAAAAAAAACCTATCCCTTATTGCACTTTTGTTCCAAGAAAACTAACGAAGCCTGTTTGAAACCATCCAAATGTCCTAAATGAAATTTAGATATAAAACAATATCACAAATCTGTCAAATAAGATAGAAGCATGGTGTATTTTCAGAGGTCAGTATTGAGATAAGAATATCTTATTAAATAACTTATTAAAAATGTTAACTTTCTGCAACTAAGGAAACCTTTCTGGTCTTTAGTGATGAGAGAATTCCTTTACGACCCCCAACCCAACCAAACAAACACACACGCATGCACGCACACACACACCCACACCCACACCCACACACACACACACGCACGCACAGCTCAGCTGCCGATTCAAGCGTTAACGTTCTTAATAAGGCTCAGGGTTTGGGATTAGTGTCCGCTCGGGCTCACGTTCATGGCTGACGAGTCAAATATTAGTGGGTCACAGTGACAACACCTGGACGGCCTGCCACTACTGACACAGATTAAACAGGACCAGAACGCGGGACTGAAATGTTGGTTCTCTGTTTTTGAAATAAAAACACCATCAAACTTCTCGAACAAAACAAAATATTGGTTACAGTAACACTTAAAGAAATACTGCTAACAATTAGCTTGAAATATGATTCAGCCTTTCAGTGAATTTCCACATCATGAGTGGCTCGATTTTTCAAGGTAATTGTGTGAATATCATCAGAAAAATGGGGGAGATGCAACAGATAGTCACAAGTAAGACTACAGCGATGGCCGTGAAGAAGAGGAGAGGCACAGTTAAAGCGAAGTGCTGTCTGCAAAGTCATGACAGGTCATGCAATATGAAGGAACACAAAGGGTGAGACGGCTCAGATGACATTAAAACGTTTGGTGTCTAAGGTGATGGTGATGATTATCAGAGCTCATCTGATAATCAAATAATTAAAATGTGAGACCACACAGTTTTAGAAACAGTGCAAAACAAACCAGTTCCAAGGTGTTTCTTCATTCATAGCAAAGGTCACAAGAATAAAACGACCTCTGCGTCAAAAACAGGGATGGAGCAAGAAGCGGCTGTAGTTTTCCTTATCGAAATGTTATGATGGGGAAAAAATGTTTGCAGAACTGGGAACAAAAAGAAAAAATCTACACCTAGTGAATTAAACTCTCAGCTTTTGTAGCTGAATCTTTATTAAACTTGTAGGATGAATAAATAAGAGATGCTTTGAAAAAAAATTGGCTGGCAACAGAGTTTGGATACTTTTGATCTTGAGCTGGTCTGACTGAAATCCAATCTTTTTCAGATCACTGAATGCAAAAGTTCACGTAAAGAAAAACAAGACTTGGCGTTAGCTGTTTTCAGTTTTAGTTTTAGTGAAGTTTTCAAATTTTATGTCAGATTAAACACACAGATGTCAAAAGATATTTAAAAAGAAACCACCTCTTCAAAAGAAATTAAAACATGACGATTGTCTTTAGGATCCAACCGTGTATACAGACCTTCATCCATCTCTTCCTCAATCTTTACTTTATTTAGGAAAGAGTGAGAGAGGGCAAGTCTTCCAACAGAAAACAGGAAGGCTCAGAAGAGTAAAAGTGCTGCGTTTGAATCCTTTTGAGGTTTCAGCTTATGTGTGTCATGAAACTTTTTTGATTTGGAAATTGTGGAAAAAGTCCCAGAGTTAAAGTGAGGATTTACATTCTCTAAGTACAACACTTGAAGATTGACGTTTTTTGTCATGCTAACAGCACAATCCACACTCACAAATAATAATTTTTGTGAGTGTTTGTGTCTATTTTGCTTTCATTTTTAAATGTGAAAATAATGCTGTTTTACAATGATCATCTTCATTATCGTAATGTGAATGATTATTGATCACACACAACAGGAAGGCAAGAAAAAAGTAAAACTAAAACTAATATTCTATTGTTTGTTAGAGGTTTTAAGAAGAAACTGAATACAGCATATTAGTGGGTCAAACCTTACCAAATTTCTGATTGGTGCACCTCTAGATTTAAATAAAAATTAAGATGGTTTTGAGTCACATTCATAAGAGCTGTGCAACACCTACCACAGAGCCAGTGGCAACGACAGGAAAATTTGTAGAATCTCTCCACCTCTTCAAGAGAAATTCGAACATGATGACATCCACACTCGTCTTTAGGATCCCAACGTGTATACAGATCTTCATCCATCTCTTCCTCAGTGCGATAATCCGCCTTTTCTTCCATCATTCGTTCATTCTCTCCACTCTCCACTAAAACTCTATCAGCCTGGGTCTCCTCTCCGTCTGCTTGTCTTGTTCCATCTCCTCCTGGACCCCCCTCTCTTTGCTCCTTACCAGGAGACAGAAACTCTGACCATCCTGCAGTCACAAACAAATCCAAGACTTGCTTTTCTCGGCTTTCATCAGAATCAACAATCACATGTTCTGTCAGAGTTAGCTCTGAGTTGGCCTTCGTGCTAAATCCACAGTCTAACCCGAGGTCCACATCCTCCATGAGGAAGCTTGAATTTGCCATCTGTTGTGTAGTCTACTCCAGGCTCGCAACTCTTCTGCAACATTTGCTCCATGAAGCTGTGCAGGAGTGTCACACACACAGCTTCTCTCCCATGCTGACTCCACCTTTCCCCAAAAAAGTGCATGCAGCCTGTGCAGGTGCTCCACTGCCTGCAGACATCACTCACTGAAAGGACTTCCTTTTTCAACCTCAGGTTACCTCCCCTGTATACAAAAGCTACAGTGTAGTGCCCTCCCCAGCCCTCAGTGATAACCCAACTAGTTTCCTCTATCGCCTAAAAGAACAATGCATCCGACCTTGTAGAATACACCCACTGCTAGCAGCTACTGAGACACAGGATAATGATTTAGCTATCCCAGGAAAGATATGCTAAAACATGTTATAAATACTGTAGCTCTCTGTGCTCATTTACCTAGGGCAGCCAAACCCGCAATAGCCGATTAGCTTATCTCTGGAAATGTGCACCAGAAGTACAAAGCTCCCATTCTGCCCAGCCCTTTCAAATACTGCCTGCAACCCCATTTAACCATTCACGGCCTGTCGACTGAACGCTTCTATTCTAGTTTACTCCACTCAAATGACCCCATTCTTACAAACTCACTGAGAGCCAATTCTGAGGAGACCTCGTTTGAAGAAAGACGCTGTTTCTTGGCAGAATATGGCAATTAAGATTCAATTTCAACAAAATCCACAAAAAAGATTTCAATCAAAGCAAGGTAATGGACACTAATATCAGTCTTTCTACCCCGTCATTAACTACTTTAAGTCAGTCAGTCAGTGGTGCTGAAATCTGAGAGAAAGTTATGTTTTTCTTGCGGGAGTTTGTTATGTAAGCTTGAATTTGCATTTATATATATATATATATATATATATATATATATATATATATATATATATATATATATTTTTTTTTTTAAAGGTGGTGTCGGGATGGCAGGATAATTTACATGAGTGTTTACTTTGACCAGAGTCATAAAGGAGGCTATCAGTGTCAAAACCATGGCTTTAAAAGTCTTAGAGAGCAGTGTCTAACAAACTTAAAACATACAAGAGGCACAAACACATCATATTTTATATTGAGTTGAAACATTGTGAAAATCTACGCAAGGCAATTTCATTTGCTTCTGTTTCTATTCCTTCTCAAATTTTTCTCATAAAAATAGAAGACCAATTGAGGCACATTAATTAAATTGTGGACATATAGATCGCTGTATAAAGAGCTGAGGTCAGACTACAGCAGTTGTTTAAAACCACAGAGGGTCAATCTTTAAAAACAACTAAGAGGATGAACGAAGAAGCAGCCGGCCGGTCTCTGAGGGAAATACACGTTGTGTTTATGGGCCCTTCTTTTTTTAAAATCACACATTATAAGATGAAGAGACCGAAGGAGCAAATATTTACAATGTGCTCAGGGGAACAATGAGGCATATGTCATGTATCTGAACATGTGACTGGACTGGGTTTGCGTTTGTTAAAAACAAACAGAGGTGCATCCATGGATCAAGTGATCAAACACATGCCTCTTTAACCTCAACAAACTTTGTTTTACTCAATCTGAAATTCTGGTGAGCTTTGAAACAGATCAGATATATATATACAGTAAATACCATAAGCAGTCCTAGTCAGACAGTATCGTGCAGTGATGTGCATTAATATTATTGAAATGTTGGGCTTTTAATTATTTATTTGAAGTGACATTTTTTTCAGAATTATTTAACATAAAACTTCAAGAGCATTGAAAGGCCGGGGTGCACAATTATAACTGAATTTTTCTATAGTCCATGGATGATCTAATATATAGCAGGTCAAAAGAATGGCTTTAAAGCCCGTTAGCACATTACTCAACCATATTCTCTCTGAAGTCTTCAAATCTACCTTAAATCTGGATGACAGAGTTGTTAGAGTTCATCTAAAGTGGTTGGTTTCCTTTTACAGATGTGGCTTTTTCGTATAGGCCATTGGTTTTCAGCAGGTCAGAGGTTTGGGTATGCTATTCAGAGAGTCTGACATTAGCCACTTAGAACTACTTTTGATGTGTGCAGACATAGCATACGTGGCCTTATGCTACGTCTGTAGCATACGGCCACGCTGTCAGCTGTGAGGTCAGAAGAGCATGACGACTGCCAAAAGTCTGCTGGTTATGTTCATGTGTGAGTGACAGAAATAATAATAAAAAAGATTGTGAGTGCAGTCATTACGGATGCAACATCGTCCTGTCGAAAGAGCCAATAGGTTGAACCACCTTCGCCAAACTCTCACCCTAAAATAAATGCTAAATGTTCAAGAAGTTTCAGAACAAACCAGGAACTTCCAACTTCCTCCAACAGAAGAAGAACGCCACATCATACACTGTGGTGGGAGCATCAACCTGTTACACGGTTCGCGGTTCGGTTGTGATAGTGTACAAAGTGAGTGGAAAAATGAAGAAGGAAGACCTCCTTCAAATTCACCTCAAATAAAAAGTTGAAAACATTACTGTGCTGTGTATGTATAAATAGAGCCTGTGTAGAGTAGAGAAAATCCATACTAAATTCAAACTCGTGTAATCTTTTATCTCACAATGTTCAGATTATAAGTTTTTTTTTTTTTTTTTTTTAAGCTGCACAGTCTATGAAGACATAAGAACCAGTGATTTGCCTTTCAAATTCTTGTGCTTTCAGTAAGGATAATGACTTTTCCAGAGCTGAAAGGAAATAAAAACCTTCACAGGAAACCATGCAGTTCCAGCATGATCACACTATTTATGGAGGACATGCTGTTACGTCGAGTCGATCCTCCAAAATTAGTTAGGCTTGTAAAATCTATATGCATAAACTATAATTGTAGCTTACACTGACCAAGGCAAAATGTCCAAGAGCAATCTTTGTGAAAAATAAGGAAGCAGCTGAAGGTATTTAAATAATATAAGCTTTAGCTTCAAAATGCTGCAACCTATAAGAAACAAAAAGCTCTCAAATGCAAGAATGTCTGTAAAAGAACAAATATCATCAACTCACTTGACTTAAGTGGTACCATTGGTATCCCTCTCTCTGATTCAGAAGAACTTTTCCTCGTTTTCCTTACCATTCTTTTTATTGCTGTGCACTAGACCTCCTTTTTAAAATAGTCCCAAAAAACAATGTCTCAAAGTGGGAACGACCTAACAGGATGCCAATCTGAAACCCCAGTTCCTTTTCCAGTGCAGCAGCCCTTCTGCCAGCAAGGTGCTGCATGCTGCAAATGCCGCATTTGCTGAGAAATCCTTTTCTCCTACGGAAAAATGTCAGTGCAGCTGCAGAGATCGGTGAGCTAGAAAATGAGGAGGCTATTTAAGCTGCGCAGTCATGCACTCTTACACACACAAAATGTGATACACACAAAGACACAAAACAGACCCAGTGGAAAACAAGGGAAGCCCACAGGAAACACTTTGTGGGGCTCTGGGCATGTTGCCCTGCAGAACTGTTGGCCAGATGAATATGTTATGCACAACACAGACACACAGAGTGTCTGCGTCCACGCTTTGCCTACAAATCTGCAGCACTGCAGAGTTGCAGTCATGGGAAGATAGGGCTTTAACACAAACATGCTCAAACAAGAGAAGCTTTCCTCCTCTTACCATCCCAGTCCCTCCAGGAGTTCTTGCGACTGGCAGGGCTGAATGGGAAAGAAGAACCCAGTCCTGAGATGTCCAAGTTCTGGATCAGATGACTAAGGCGGTTCATGAGCCGGCAGGATGCCTCTCCACCCTCTCGGAGAAACTCAGGCAGGGACATGACAGCAGGCCGCCGAACTTCACGCTCAAACAGAAACTGGCATCCAAGGAGACCTCTCAGCTGCACACTCTACCAGACTCCAAGACGCACTGCCCAAATCCAGACATGGACAGAAACCTGGCTATTTTTGTGCCAAGTAAGACAGGATCACAACCAAAGGATCTCACATGCATTCAATGAGAACATCTCTGCACTGGGTACACCAGTCCAGCGTCCGCAGCAGTGCCACATTGGGGACTCGAGGAAACGGCGCTGTGCAAAGCCAGCAGAATTAGAAAGAGCTGAGTCACTCTCTGCACAACCTCTGAAACCAAAACGGTTCACTCTGGAGGTGAGAACGGGAGGGCACACTCACACACTGACACTCATACCTCCACGCAAATGCAACGACTGACTGTCTTACTTGCCGCAGCGGCAAGTAAGACAAGAGGGAAAGAAGGTTGAGTGCAACAGAAGCGGAGGGCAGCCGGTGGAAGGCAAATCCCCTTCTGCTTCTCAGGCTAATTATACTCCTCCACTCCTCAACTAATCTGCTTTTCAATTGTAAATTCTTTCACACAACCAACGCCTGATGAACAACAGAATCACATAAAGGACTGGAAACTGCTGAAACGCATTGCGTGAAAAAAACCCCAAAACAACAACACCACAAAAAAAACTACCATAACAGTCTGAAAACTTTGTACTGTACGTTTTCATCTTTCAGAACCAACATGTTGTGAGTAACTGAAGTCAAAGAGCAAACGCAGGGGGTGCTCCTTCAGCTCAGAGGACGCTGTCTGGAAAGCTTTTAAGTTTATGTGTGTTTTGTGTCAGTGTTTGGCCCAGGCTGATAGTTAAAGCTGGCAAATAAAAGGCAGCTCAGTGTTTACAGGCTCAGTAAAGAGAAACACTCCTGCATGTTGATGAGGCAACTGCACACAACATCAGCGCTGTTTTAACAAACATGTCACCTACAGCCCATTCTGCATGTTTTTCTTCACAATGCATACCTACTTAAACGTCCACCCAACTCTTCTTCAATATAAACGCTGGCATCTCAACACTTTAATGTTAACATCAGGTAAAAAGTAAACATGTACAACTTTTAAAGTATCCAAAATTACATTAGCACATCTGGTGGTGGTAATCAAGATAATTTTTTTTCCAATACAATTGCATGTATTGCCTCATGGTCCTGATCCAGGCATGTTGAAGTCCTAGACTAGACCCAGCTTCTTGTCCCTCTAGTTAATAAATGATATTTGTCAGTCACATCCCCAGTGACTCTGCAGTCACCTCTGGCAAACCACCTTTTAAAAGTCATATCCTTCTTCATGCTGTGCAAAATATTTGAGTGTTTTCATGGATTCAATAGACCCCTGGTGAGTGTTAGAGACCACAGTCACCTTTAAAGAGCTAGAACCCTTGAATACTTGCCTTCTAATAACATCCTATTTCAACAACTCCAACACCAAATGTACCTTAACACACATCAATACGCTCAGTTTAAACAATACCACAGAAGCTAATATCTTCGGTCTTTTTTATAAAATATGTGAAGTGTTACTGCTCCTCTTGTCTTTAAGGTATTGACTAACAAGCTGGGGACTAAAAGCAGCCTGCTGGATCCATCTGGCTCTACACCTGCTCCGCCTTTAGAGGATGATCGTGCAGCTGAGCTGACCTCCAACAAAAATAGAAAACAGAACCTCACAATATGGTGCCAAAAACAGAGCGACATTCGCGTCTGATCTATAAACTTCCTCACTGAGCTTCCTGTTCAGAAAATACCAAAGAGAAGAATCAGAAAAACAACTTGTTTTTACCCGAGAGTCAGCTGGGCAGCGTGAAACTAAGCTCAGACACTTTCTAAGTCTCAACAACCGACCTGACTTTCCTATTCCACAATCGCTAGTGAAATATCTCTATGCACACAAAGAGGCATAAGCTCATTATAATTGTAGAGTATCAGCTGAATAAGGCCAAATAACATATGCTATTTACATCTGAATGGACAAAACGACCTGATTGTAAGTGACCCAGTGTAAATGTACATATTTATGCTAGAAGTGGATCTACTGTCCACTTGAAAAGCTGCCTGTGTCCATGGCTGCAAAATAGTTACAATGAAATTCATCTCACCCACTGTGGTCACTATTCTTGTTAATAGAGCAATTTCAGCTGTGATATGAAACTAGAGATGTGCAGAGAAAGTAATTGATGACTAGACTCAGCCAATTTTCAGCTTTACCTGCCCTGATCAGAGAGCCACAGGCTGAAAATGTAAAAACCTGATACTTTGTGTGAAAACACCACACAAAGTTGTTGCACTTTTCAGTGCAGACGCTGTTACTGAAGGAAGAAAACTCAAACATAGACATTTAGTATTAGCAAGGTATTTAAAAATCAGGTCAGGGGTGTAGACCAACAACCATATTTATGACCTAAGCTTAAAATAAAACAAAAAACTTTGACTTTCCCCCCAATGCTTCATATTAGATGAATCAAATATAAACTGTGTGTAATTTAAATTAATTTAAAAATGATTCAATCTCAAGTCAGTTGCAGGTTGGGAGGCAATATGATCACCCCATTTGTCTGAGTTTGCAAATATCGAATATATTCTCATCTAACAAAACGAACAACTGCCGGAAACCACAAGCAGAAACAGATAACTACACGGTGGATACAGTTTCTCTGGGAAATAGACAGATTAAATTTGTCTGTCTCTGTTTTCTCCAAACAAAATGCATCTCCGCATTACATGTTTGAGAAAAACAAAATCGTTCCAGTATCAGTTTTTTTTTCTCCTTCTTGTGAATCTCTCTTCATCACTCTCCCTTCCTCTTTGTCTTCTGCAGTCAGTGTCAGGCTCTCCTCTCTAAGCTGATTATTGCTCTCATCCTCCTGCCACACCACATCCATGTCACATTTTCTTCAGGGAGCTGGTATAGAGAGCTGATAGATTTGATGCCCCTAATTCAATGCCTATCAGTGTAAACAAAATGAGATATGTCAATATTATCCAGCTTGCAACGCAAAAAATGCTGTAAAGGCAGATATTTCTGTATTTTCATCACTGTTGCTTGGACGTATATTACCATTTTTTTCCCCTCCTTCCTCAAGTCCACCCACTCACTGCCATGATTTCACCATCTTTGGTGGTGGAAAGGAATGGATGGACTCAAATCTTACAAACCCTTGAAGGTTTGCAAGAGGTTTCATGTTAGACTTTAAAGTCCCAGATTTCAAAATAGCATTTCACAATTCATGTATCTGGCTGAAAATGTAAGAGTGTTTGTACAAGTGACAGGGATGCTATGCTTATTCTGGGTAAATTAAGGCAGATTTCTATAAATGGATCAGAGGAGATGGCAGGCAGAGTTATAAAAACATATTCCTGGCTGTCTTTTTGGAAAAAGGAACATAATAAACATATGCAGTGATACTGTACATGTGGAAAGGGTTTAAGTTCCCAAAGAATCTTAAATGGTTGTGAAGAAGCTTGCAATAAAGAAAGCAAAAGCTTAATGTTGGTGGATTACTTTACAGTGATCTGGCTTTGAATATGGGACCTGCAAAACAAATGGCTGGACAAAAGGATGATAAAAAGGTGGATAAAGGGATGACCCACTGGAAGAGTGAATAAATAAATGAATCTCGGATTGATAAACTATTTTTGAATTGAATAGCACTTGATTTCCAGAGTTAGAGGTCAGAGAGGATGGGCATGGTTCCCTCATCACTCTCTGCAGTGTTTGACAGAAAGTCAGATATAATAATGAAATGATGTAAAAATGAAATGTTCAACATGAACAGTTGACACTTTTGTCTAATAACTTTGTCACACTCAAAATGAGGACGAAGAGCTCATTTTCCAAAGGAATAAACTGCTAGCAAAGAAGAAAAAGGAGCTGGTAAAACATCTCTCTATTTTGAGAGAGCAACATTAAAAGAAGCAAATTTCACTACCCACATGCACATAATTACATGCAATTCCAGAAATACAAAAATAGGCGCAATGCTAAGCAGTAAAAATGGCATCATACAGGCTCTGAAGCTCGTGCTGACTGTCGTCGTTACCCACCTATGGTATGGGTGACGCTCCTTAGTCTCTCCAGCAGCTCCCCAAGAGCCATTTCCTCTGTCTTCATCCACAGAAGCATTTTCCAGAGGGACAGTGGCAACCCAGCTGTCCAGCCAAAATACACTTTCCTGGGAAGAAGAGACAGCTTGGCAGCTTTAGAGAGTGGATGATGGTGAAGATGATGGGAAGTCGAGACTCTACGATGATGAGCCCAGGCAAGCAGAAGGGAAGAGAGGGGGATGCGCGTGGTAGAGTCACTGAGGATGTGGAAGCCTGGCTGCTTTCGATTCTGGTTCGCAATTTCAGAGACAGAGGGAAGGAGAGGTCAGATGGATGCTGAGTGTGAAAAATGAATGCTTTCGCGGATGGAGAAGATGCTGCTTAAACGGAGGGTGGATGGATGCTGAAGCTGCTGTGACAGCCCCAGGAATGACGGCGAGTTGTCCGCGGAGGGATGCGAAGCAGAGGGGGGCTGCGGTGAAGACGGGGAGGACTTGTAGCAGGAGACAGCCTCATTCACACATGCATGTTTCAGCCCCAGCACACATGATGGTGCAAACCTGTGAGGACCCAGACAGACAGATCGGGGGGAGGGGAAGTGATGGCCAGCACTGCAGGTTCACACAAACAGCTAATGCAACAGCGACATCATGTGCGTCATGATCTGAACAGAAATATCACAGGCCATGCAGCTTCAGATATGCTGCATTGCCATCAGGTGATGACCAATGGTATCCCCACTGAATAAAACTGGGGTTATAGAGCTGCTAATAATGTTAGCTGATGTTTACTTTCATGAGTATCTCTTAAGAAAAGCAACCTCAGTGACTTACACAATGCCTGCATAGCACTTTATAAGTACATGGGAACATCACTGTCTTTTACTGGCTTGTAGTTACGCCTCTTTAGTATTTGCAGCTTAAATCAGCAACGAGTTTCACACATAGCCATGAACACCGAGCTCTGGGATGGCTGCAAGCACGTCATACCAAGCTTCTGGGCTGTAGAACAATGGTGGATGAGTTAATATTTCAGATATGATGCATCATCCCTCACTTTCTTTCTAACAATTAGGTTATGTTTTTCTTTTGACAGCAAGAGAAATTTGCAAGAGAAAATAAATGTTGTCAAAAAATATACAGTACTCTCTTACTACAGAGCCTTTACAATCAGAAAACCCAATAATAATCTTACCCCATGACCCCTACAGCATAGAGCAGTAAGTAATTTGGGAATCCTTAGCTTCACCAGTTTGCCATCAATCCATCATGACCTCTTCCATGTATCAGAGGATGCTTGAGCGAAATGTTAGGCCATCGGTTAAAACAAACAAACAAACAAACAAACCACTACAAAGTGGTCTATCTCAAAGTAAATACATAATCGGTGTCAAGAAGGATATTTGTTCATCTGACCCCAGTAGTCTCCTTCATATTAGCATTTCCTAGCATTTTAGCTACCTAATGTTCAAGCTAACATTTTTGTGGCTAAACTAAATTCAGTTATTTGTTCTATTGTCAATAATGGACACATTTTGACAATGATTTAAAAAAATACACGATGTCTCTTTTACCATTTAAGAAATTTTCAGAAATTAAAAACAGATAAGCAATAAAAACGATTGAGTTGTAATTGACAATCGCTGGCCGCCATTTGTCCGGAAGTCCAGCCCCTTATCAGGAGGAACTGAAGCTAAGGCTGATTTCTCCCTGGTTTCCCACAAATAACCTTACAGACCTGATGTATGACTCTTTAGAGAGTTTTTTTTGCCTGTCGTCTTTTCCTCAGTGTTTGCTGATAAAACAAACATGTCTTAAAAAATGTCTTGGGCAATGCTTTGAGTTGTTCTTCTTCTTGCTTTTTATTTCTACTAAAAGTTGGCAACAACACAAAAAAAAAACTTTTAGTAGCATTAGCACCACCTACTGGTATGGAGTGTGGTTCTTGATTATAAGATTCATACTATTTAAATGCACATACAAGGCACTGAGTTTCACTACTTCCGCCATTATCAGACTGTTTGTTTGTAGGTTTGCTCTACTTCCGCATGAAGGCGGAATCGGCGTCATGTCAGTTAAGTAGAACTCCTGCTGGACAGAGATGGAATTACACATCATCGTAAGAACAGAAAGAATCAAAAAATCTGCAAGGCGGCCATTCGTTTCTCTTCTTTATTACAAGCAGAATGACAATACAGTGCTTTGTCCTCATTTGCTACAGACAGGCTGGCAAAAAGTCAACACGTGAACTCTTAAAATCTTTATCCAAAAACAAAACAAAAAACAAGTAATTTGTCAAAAACCTGTTTAGTAATACAAACAGTGGCATACTAAAGGTACAATGATATGAAGTGTGCTCCTCGGAGCAGAGCAGTTGATGTTTCAGACTTTTGCCAAGCTCAGGAGTGACTGGATGAGCACCCGCTGTTGTGCTGATGGACTTAGAAAAAGCAGTTTGACATTCTGATCTGCAATAGAAGGCTGGTGTGATAAACCCGCTGAGACAGAGGCTGGCACCTACAGACAGTTCATTCCTAGTCAGGTCATTTGGTCACTTCTTTTTTTTTTTCTTTAATTCTCACCCCGTACAATCTTAGAAAAATAACGTGAGGAAGTGTGAACTACAAACTCCAGTTGACAGGCAATAGACCTTGCTGTTTTCTTTAGAGTAAAACTGATCCATTGTAAAACAAAGTGCAGTGTGTCGGACTATAGGTAACTCTAACAAAACCGTATAATTTAAATTTAACTCTCACTTTGGTTACAAACGTCAACACGCACGCTAACAGTTAAAATATAGTCTTCTCTCTGAGATACAAAACTAGCGAAGAAAATATGAACACTGGACAACACAAGAATGACAAGATGAAAATCAGAAGACTCAAATATTAAAAAATAAATAACCTTTACAGCATTGCTGTATTGGGGCTGGTGCACAGTATGTAGAAGTATGGCAACAACACAGTGACCACCACAAAAAACGTGAAGGTTTGATCCAGGGTGGCTCTTGAAAACAGCTGAAAACTGAGAGGGTGAACCTAAACTTTCCATTAATGCAATAAATCATCTGTGCCCCAGTAGAAAAATACTGAACACCTGTTATCAAATCTATACAAGTTGGCAGATGGTGATGTGTATGAAAATAAACTGTATAAACATATAAAAAATGCTTCAGAATGTCACAATCAAGACTTCCAGAGTCAATACATTTCTATGTTAGCAGACTAGATAGGCTTTGGACGAAGAGGTCTTCGGAAATGCTTTCAGAAATGTGGAAAAGTGGTTCATCCATTATGAGCTACAATCTTCAGATACAGGACATGATGGACAAATCAGTTCGACATTCTTATTGATTTTGATTGTGACGTCGCCTTTTCAAGTCTCCCACCTTTTCCCGACAAACTGTATCTACCTTCTTTAGACTATATATATATATATATATATATATATATATATATATATATATATATAGCAAAATCTTTGTCATTTACATCCATACATATAACACTGACATCAATAGTTTTAGAGAGCATTACAGAAAAGAAAAACAAAAACGTAGGAGTTGATGCAACACAGAGACAACCCCTAGTAACACACCTACCTAATATTAGCATTCTGACATTAGCATTTTCATGACACATATCGTGGCAGCAAATACACAAGCACATTGCAACAGCGAGGGATAGCAACATTCATAAATCAGTACCCCATCTTTTCCAGACTAGTACCTCAAGCGGCCACACGGTGGCAGCAGAGGGCATGCTCGCTGATCAGGAAGGAAACAAAAATAACTTGATATGTTTTGTGATGACCATGTCTGCAACAAGCCGTGATAACACAGAAGAGTAGCACAGCATGCAGAGACAATTCAACATGCTACGCTGACAGATAAATGAGACAAAGGTTGACACAATTAGGAGGGTAGAAAGAAGACAGGGGGATAACAGACGCTGTAACAGACATGTAATCCCTGTGAATATCCTTGTACTTTCATAAGTGTGTTTTATTTGACCGACTGAAAATGGTGTCCATGAATTAAGGCAGGGTGGCTAAAATACTGCACTTTCCTCTAAGGTCGCTCCAGCTCTCCTTTACAGTGCCTTTCAAAAACATTCATAACCCTTAAACTTTGTCATAATACTCCGTCAGAATGCAACTGCAGACTGCAACGTCTTATTGGAATCTCGTGTGGCAGACCAACACAAAGTGGCGAATAAGAGGAAGGGAACTTATACATGGTTTTTAATAAATAAACATAATAAAAGTATGGAGTGGATATTTGTTCGCTGTTCACCTTTTATGTAATAACAGCTACAAACCTCTTCAGTTTTCCATTTAACAGAATCTCACTCCTAAGCTGTGGACCTCTGCAGCTCCTCCTTTGGAGGAGCTGCAGAGGAACCTCTTTGATGCTTTTCCTGATTAATGCTCTCTCCTTAGTTTATTTCCTACTTTGTGTTGCTTTGTCACACGAAGCCCTCCAAACTTAAAGTTTGTGGCTGCAACAAGACAGAACGTGAAAAAGTCTAAGAGGTTTGAATAGTTTTGTAAGGCACTGCAAATCTAATGAACATGTGTGAGTCTGTGTAAGGCTTTGTAAAACAACAATTCCTTTTCACGCCTTGCTCCTTTAGCTCCCACTTCTGCTGCGTACCTGTAAGGCAAAGGTGTAAAGGTGTGTGTCACGTACAAACATACAAAAAAACAGGCAATTACATGCGTACTTATAGAGCACATGCATACGCACGCATACCTAAAGGGCTGAGCAAGACTGCTTCCGCCTTACTTGGCCAGACCACAGAGTGTCCATGAACAACAATTTTTTTAAACAAAGATTTACAAAATAAAATAGAAAATGACATAAAAGTGAAGGAAGAGCAATGACGAGAGTAAAAATGGGGATGAGTTCACAAAAAAATAGCAAAAAACAAACAAGGCTCCCTTTGAGTTCTCCGACTGTTCTGACTGGGAGTTTGCCAGGGAACTTTGACAGAAAGAGTCAGGGCACTGCAATGACAATGGTGGTCCACTCAGGTGGACCCCAGAAAATGCACATAATGAACATGGAGCGTCCATGATTTTGAGGGGTGTTCAATAAATTCTTTATATTCTTGCAATGGAGAGCTTAACGACGCATCTTCAGATGGAGCTGGCGGTTTTTTCACACAGGGGTCTCCGGTCCTGGAGCGTAGTAAGCAAACCCCGCCCCTGACAGACGAAGCATGTAGGGGCTAAGAGAGGTCAGGTCGGACCCTCCTCCCTCTGCCAGGTGAGCCAGGAGTTTCTGGGGAAGAGGACTGGAGCTGCGGAGGGACAGCGTTTCTGCAGCACCGAGGTGGAGGAGGGGGGAGTCTGTGCTCCTGCCTTTGTAGGATCGACGAAAGGACAGAGGAGTCACCTCAGCCATGCTGCCAGGCAGCAGCTTCTCGCTGACCTACAGAGACAAGGGAAGTGTTGTCAGGAGACAAACCAAGACTGAACCTGAGAAGAATAAAAACATGCAGAACAGCCAACCAAACTTGTACATGTGGACACACGAACTGAAAATGAGCCCAAATGACAGGCATAAGAGTTTTAATTTGAGATCCTGTGTATTTTTTTTCTTCTGTAATTTATCCATCATCTGGTGATCTTTGGGGAAAATTAACATGAACAGACTGAATGACAAAATCCAGTAATGTCTGAATGAACATTTCTACCGAGAAGTAATGACCTCAGAATATTCCCAATATGAAAAATAATAAATTTACACTTGCAGTACTGGTCTGTAACACTAGATGTCAGGAGATTAAAAAAACATTTGTATATAAAAAAAATATAAATATGAAAACAGAGAAAGACATTAATGGTAACAGTGATTCTTATGATAATCACTAATTCATGGCCATACAAATAGTTCATAGTTCAACTCATCTAATTTTGTCTTTCATCATTTTTGAATACAGTAATACTATTGCAATTCTGTTTCTGTTTTAATTATTTTATTCTCCTGTGTTGATCAAAATTTTAAGTGTTTAAGGTGGAGATGTTTGCCCACGCACAGTAAATCTTAAACTTTACACATAAGAACTTGAAATTTGTTTCTATGACTTTGCACAGCAATAAAAACTGATCATAATCAAGATTCATGCAAATTTTTAACCCTCTCAGGCTCTGATAATATCCGTTCAGATTCCAATTTGAATATGCAGAATGGAAATCTGTTTTTATTTTAGTGTTGTTTCTAGAAAAGAAAAAAGGCGAAAAGACATTAATCACTACAACTATAATATAAGGTGTTAAAAATATTTTTACAAACATGTAAATATCTTATGTATTGCTAGAACTGACATTTACAATTGCTTAATTGAAAGAAATTAATATTTTTTGACAGGCGTACGCCTCGCTCTCGCTCAGCGACCGCTACTGACGGGCACCAGTCTCTCCTCTACGACCCTGCAAGAATAAGTGTTTAGAAAATTGATGGATAATATTTTTACAGCAATTTTTACAAGAGGTTGTTTTGTGTCAAAAGAATTTAGATGAAGGATTTTATTTACAAATGAATTTGCAGAAAATTTTTTAAAAGCAAGGGTCACAGAAGGAACACAAAATGAAGGAACGCCGGGGGGTTAAGTGGCGTGGGCTCAATAAAAATGGAGGAAAGGTGGAATTCCTCATTTGGCTGCAACCCAGATCCGGCTCATTTTCAGCACGCTAGCAGTAGGAGTCTGATTAGCTGTGGAACTGGCACAGCAGACTTAATTGTGGGGTTATCATTCCTGGATAGTGAGTTTGAGAAAAGGAAATTTCTTGAGGAACACATACAAATTGACCTAACACACCGCCTCCATTAAAACAGAAGCAACAGCCAACTACTATTACATGCTTTGTGCTTTTACCATGGTGATCTTAGCCCACAAGCTTTGAGATTTCATACAGTCATATCTCCTAGCATCTTTATGTCCACACTCTCTCTCTGTCAAACGTCATGAAACAGCTCCTTCTCCCTCCCCTACCAGATGGGCCAGGAGTCACACAAATTTCCTGCCCCTCTGCTATCCTTACTTTCTGCTGATAACATGAAATGAGTGATGATATTGCAATCTAGATTTAGTTCACTAGATCTGCACCAATCTTGTGTACTAAATCTAGGAATGTTAGGCTTTTATCTCAGTCAGATCCAAAATATATTCTGACTCAACTTCTTGCTTATTCAACCATTTTAGAGCGAGAACATTTCCACAAAAGTATATGAGAATCCTGAATTGTGAGTCATTTTCTGTTCCTAACTTGCAGAAGCTTCCCATGCATTATTTAACTATCATCAGATTTGACAGCCATATATTAGAGACAAGAATGATCACCAAGGAGTGTTCAGAACAAAGAAGTAGATTACCAGCTTGAAAGTCAATTTAAATCTATAAAAAACACAAAATGTAGAGAATCCTTCTTACATTTTCACACAGTCTTAGTAGATATTTTTAAAAGTCAGATTTCCATTTAAATAATTGGTAATTGAAATAGTGTGACTCAATGAACAAATTAATAAATCAGTTGCTAAAACCTAGATACAATTTGATGCTGGCAACAACTGCCATGTTCTTTACTTTGCTTTTGGAAATCTACACTGACAAACGTTTGGACAGTCCCTCTCCTCTTTGACTTAGAAGCAGTCTGCAATTTCATTAAAAATAATCACATAAGAGGAATCAACAGAGTTCAGGAGTCTTATGGTGCCTCGAAACAATGTTCGTAACTTGTGAACTTTCCTAAATCCTGTCACGATTTGTTGATGGGACCTCATGTGATGAACACATAATCATAAAAGACCAGTAAGAAATAATGAATGGTTTTCAAAAGTGACCCTCAACCCCATTTCAATACTTTGTAGAATCACCTTTTGCTGCAATTACAGCACAAACTGTTTTGCAGTTTGTTTCTTCTAGATTAATATATCTAAACATTAACGTTTTTAAACAGTACATGGTTGATTCACTTATTTTGGTGGGCATCGATGATCCATAGGTCCAGTTTAAAATCCTGACCTGCAATGATTAAGCGGTCAAAAAGCCAGTAAACGGTTTTATTTGATTTTTGAATGAGCTTGGGTTACTGGCAGTTTCTGCACTGCCAATCGAAAAAACAAAGCAATCTGTTGGCTTGACTGTTTTTCTCTTTTAAAATGTGGATTTTAATCTTTTAAGTAATTGAGAAATTAATAATGTTAGGATATAATCAAGTTCTGTACTTGCAAGACATTTCAAAACCTCATCAGAAGAATGTTAAAAATACATGAAAAACAAGAATACAACAAAAAAAACAGATCACAAATCCAAAAATGTAGGTTATGAAAATATGAATTGATAATATCTTACCAATTTTGGCTATTTAGTCAATGCATCACAGATTTATGAAACATAATATGATGGGACAAAAAAAGAACAGCGCGTAGAAGAGAAATGGCAGAAAACAGGCTACACCTCAGAAGTTGTGTCGTCATCTATGGCCGATTAGCATGGCGTAGAGACAAGCAGTTTGACACTGGACCATGCCAGCATGCACACTCAAATGAGGGCTTAAAAGAAAGTCACCTCCTCTTCCTGTTCCTCTCTCTCGTCTCTCTGGGCCAATCAGAAACTCATTCTGCTGGAGGACTGAGAAAGCATGAAGATGGTGGACGGCTCCACAGTAAGGCACGGGCGGGTGGACTGTGGTCACCATGAAAGAGCGGGACAGTGCAGTGTCACAACCACAAGGAGAAGAGGGAAAAGAAAGGATGACGAAAAGGTGAGAAGAAGGGATGGCAGGAGATAGGAAAATGCAGAGCAGGGTGAAGGAGAAGTGAAAGGAGCAACAGGGAATGTGTCGATACGGATGACGGGGATCCATAAAGTGAAGTGAGAAGGGGAAGAAGAAGAAAAAGAGCACAGCAGGAAGAAATCAGTCAGACCTTTCACTCATTTTTTCCCCTTCCATTTCATGGTAAATCTTGCTTCAAAAGGAGGGTAAAGCTAAACTACTGGGAAGAGGAAGTCAGAGTAAATCCAGCTGGTGCTCAAAGCTATGAAACACATTAACAGTCTTCCTGGATTATTAATAAAGAGGAGGAGATTTACAGCTTCTACTGTGATGTTGTAAAATTACTGACTGGTATAAAATAGGATTTAAACGATTTCTATTTGCTACATAAGCAACTAAAGTTGGAAAGAAATTCCATGTGTTAAATTGGTTTAGTAACATATTATTCTCATTATGTAACAGCAGCAGAAGTAACATTTCAAATCTATTTTAAGATGTTTTTTGTACCTGTGCTCGCTCAGTAGCTGTTGGACAAATAGCCCTACAGAGGACTTTCTTGATGACATCCGGCAGCAGGCTGACGGTAATAAGGAGGATGATGCTGAGCCACGCTGGACCACTGGACAACATCTGCATAAACACGTAGTACATCCTCTGGTAGTTCAGGAAGGGCCTGAGCAGCAGCAGGAAATACAGAAATTTATTCTAGAATAAATTTCAGCAGACCGGTCTTTGCAGAATCACTCTGCAAAGACCACATGGATTGTGGCTGAACCGAGGCCTTACCAAATGATGCCGCCCCAGAGAAGAGAGAAAATGACGTAGAAAAGCAGCGAACCCCAGATTACGAAGTGGTTTATCCAAGTCCAGTGACGCGTGTCCAAGGCAAGCTGGACCATAGAGAAAAGAAGCAGTGGAAACACCGAATTAGTCAGTACAGGATAAACTCCTCAGTAAATGTAATATTTTAAATATTTTTCTTGTAATCTTTTAAAGTGATCATATTAATGAATAATTTTAGATCATTTACAGCAATTTACAGAGGTTGTTCAATTATACTCTTTCCAGCTAATTATTGATTTTGTAAATATGAATTCCTCCAGCTATTTCCTAAACCTTTATTGTTCCCTTTATAGTTCATGTTTTGGAGGTCTTCTAACAGGAAGACTCTGTTCTGTGTATTGAGAAGACTCATGCAATAGGAATGATCTAACACAACTGAGAGTGTTATGCTATAAAACCAGCAGGACGTTTTTCTGATTTCATTTTGCTCACTCACACACCTTGAGCGTTACGGTGAAAACAAGGACAGTAAAGACGAGAGTCCCAAATGTCCAGTTTCCGAACATCTGTAAGAAAAAGATGGAGTCAACAATTAGTGTCCAGGCTAACAATAAAAATAATTACCAAGACAATGACTGTAGACAGCACAAGTGAGGATAAGGAAGAAAGTATAGAACAATCTCATGTTTTATTAACTGTGGAAAAGAGTGTTCATTCAAAAAGATGTTAATTATTATTAGGATAGGATTTTTGTTGAAAAAAAATTAGAAACATTTCCAATTTATTTCACAAAATTCTCATGTTGCTACTTGCTGAAATCCTGGAAAGGTTTAAGCAGACACCAGGAGTTAACAGATGGGATGGGACTATGATCGAGGGGAGGAGAAATAGGGAAATCGAGGCAAAAGAGGACGACTTATATAACTGCAAAAGCTGGTTGTTGGCACCAAAAAAAGCCTGTCTACAATTCCTACGACTTATTTTTAATGGGCAGATAGCATAATATTAATACAAGTACATAGACACACAAGTACACTCAAAAACTAACATGGTAGACAGAAAAGGAAACAAACAGATTTTGGATCTAAATCAGCAGCGAATATTAGGTTCCCTACCGCAGCACAAGACAGGGATAATGTGGAGAAGCTTCTGGGATTTCTACCATGTCAGCAGAGTGGTTAAGATTAGGTACTATGCAGGATTCAGAGCGTTGCAGAAATTTAGAGGGGGAACGTAAGAGCTAGGAATCTACACATCCAAATGGGAATTGCATGGATTAGGTGGAGTGAGGATGAACTGAAAGCATAAACAAGACGACAGGAACTAAAAAGGGGCATGGAAGACAGAGAGAGCTGACAGAGGAGGGAGACAGGCTTACCATCTGTGTGTTGGTGGTCATAAGCTGAAGAAGAAGATGAAGAAGAAGAGGAGGAGAGAGGGAGCAAAATAAAGAGCGAGAAAGCAGAGAAATAGGGAGGGGGAGAAAAGAGAAAAGAATCAGGACAAAGGGTAAAATGAATTTCAGGATGTTTAAACTTAAAAAAACAAAAAACAAAAAAAACAGGACCGAAGGCAATCAAAAACAGTTGACATGATACAAATCAACAATACAGAGAAAGATGCTCTTGTGTTGTCGATATGAATGGAGATCCGATGTTCCGGCGAAAGAAACTTTACTGGTGCTGAGTCATAGAGACAAAACACGACTACAATGTCAAGTCGCTGCACCTAAAAGTGTTTGGTGGAGATGAGTGAGTGTTCATGGAGACTCCACAGTTATCCTCCCCATGACTCGTGTCATGTCTGGTGTTTTTCTCCCTGCCTTTGGCGACACAGATGCAGAAGCTCACCTGGCCATTGCTGGTGAAGGTGGTGTTGTCGAACAGGAAGTAGGCACCAAAGAAGAAGATGACCGCGTCAAACACACCCAGGCACGTCCAGTACAGGAAGACGGGCCAACGGAGGAGGGAGTTCTTTGCGATGTCCCTGAGCCGCACAGAGGGAAAGGGAAAACGTGTTACGGCAGAAATATAGATAAATGGGATACAAGACGCAGCATCATACAAATCAAACGTCATCACCTATACAGAGAGGGTTCCCTCTTCAGTGTGTCGATGGTCACGTGCTGCTCGACCAGGCTGTACAGGAGGATGGGGAGGGAGGTGAAGCTGATGTTGTACAGCGTTAAATATGCCGTGTCGTACAGGGGCTGCAAAGGGACAGAGATGCTTTAGAGACAGGAACTGAAAGAGTGTGCCTGTTAAACAATGCCAGCTGACTTTTATGCATTTATAACCTGAAACTCATGTAAGAAGGAAAAAAAAGAAGATTGTTATGTAATCTTTTCTTTTTCAAATCGTTCCAACTCCAAAGACAAGATGTGTTTTCACACCTTGCTCTCTTACACAATAGCTCTGGGGAAGTATACGACCCCTTTCCCTTCTGTCCTCCAGTTTCATCTCTACCTGCAGGGATGGCTTCCTGGGTTTGATGACCCTCAGCTTCAGCTGCCTCCAAAGACGAGAGGACATTTCCTCTGAGGCTTGACAACTTAAGCTACAAGTGGACTTGATTAAACCAGAGGTCAACCCTTCTACCACAGGAAGCAACGAAATAGCAAACCAAACTTAACTTACTTATTACTTTTTATGGTTATATCACAATCCTTCCAATCCTGGCTCTGACTACACAGCAAAAACACATCTTTACAGAAGTTGCAGTCTGCGCTCCACCAAAGGCTGTTTCTATTAGTTGGGTTTCTTTTTATTAGCTTCCTGTGTGTTTTTAGGATCTTGTGACAATACTGTTGATTCCTATTGCTAAATAAAACTGAAATCAATTAATAATTGACGGGATCCATTATTACTGCCGTAAAAAATACGCTTCTGTGTGAAGTCAACTTTATTCTTATAAATGGAAGAAGTTTTTAAGGTGACAATCACTTTTCACAGATTTCTGGGGAAGTAAATTGGGAAATTAGTTCAAATTTTCCAGGATTTTTATTTCATTAACAAATAAAAATTGTCTTTAGAACTGTAGTGCTGTTGATAAATTGTTAATGAGCTTCAACAGAACATGCTAATAAGTTCAACAGAACCTTCCAATGGGAAAAAGCTTTTTCCTGTACTGCAGAAAGTACATACCTGCTGTGAGAACCCACAGAAGAACTGATACAGGAACTGAGGGAAGATGAAGCACACATTCTGCAACGATTTAAGAGGAGAAGAGACAAAAAAACCCAAATGATAAACCACCAAAAACAAATAAAAAAATCTAAAAATGCAGCTATCTACACATTCCTGTTTATGGTGAGATTATGCCCCTTACTGAGTGGGCTGTTAAAAAAGCAATTATGCCATATGGGAAAAAGTTGAGTCAGTTGGCAGAGCGCCGCATGCTGTGGAAGCCACCCACACACATCGTTGCGCCCGTGAATCCAGGAGAGTGTTGCACAATACTGGAGTCCTAAATCCAGTCATCTGTGTTTTGGCTCAGTTTTTTCAGTTCAAACAAGCATTCGTCCCTTACCTTGTAAAAGAAGTACTGAACAAGCTCAGCGATTCGGATATAGTAGTAGTGGCCGTGGACCAGAAGCATCTTCTTCAGGTGTTTAAATTTTGGGATGGCATAATCACTGTTTCTGGCTGCCTGTCGGCCTTCTTTACCCATGATGCCTAGGGGAAACAAACAGTTTACTCACAATCTGGAATGTAAGCTCAGAAATAGAAAATCAGGGTTCTTACTGGGATCATACATTATTTGGTGATAATAGTACAATTGTTAAATAGTGCAACTTATATAATTAGTGATAAATCCACATTTCCTCCCTCCATCATAATGCTTCTAGCCCCCTTTCTGTAAGCATCTTGAGCACAGTAGGTGTGGGTGTCTACTACAGATACATCATCCAGCAGGATGAAAATAGCACTGGCATGGAATAGATGAACTCCTAACACACTGACTAGAATAGCCATAAAAATAATGCACTCCAAACAGTCCTTAGTAGTGTTAATAGTCTGTTAATAGAGCAATGAGAAAACATTAAGTGAAAATTATTTGTTTTTCAATGACAAATTTTTGTCAAAGCTCCCTATAAAGTGATTGCAGATGGTTAGATTTCCAATTTGGGATGGATAGATGGATACGTATTTGGACAGGTAAACAGATAAATGGATCCATGATTGGATAGATGGATGAATAGTAAAACTGACAGGCTGAAGAAATGGGTCCACCTATAGACAATAGACTGTTGGGTTGACAGCAGGATGTACGAACAAACTATATTTTCTCAGATATCACCAGGATTGCCTATAAAAACATCTCGTGATGGAGAGCATTATTATTTAAGGTAGTAACTGCACTCACCAATGCCAACATGTGCTTCTAAGATCATGCTGACATCGTTGGCTCCATCTCCAACAGCGAGTGTTATAGGATGTTCCTTGGAGGATTTAATTAGCTTCACAATCTGTCAGAGAAATGTTTTAAGCCAGGTGAACGAGTTATTTAGACATATATGGAGAACAATTGAATAAAAAGAGAGGAAGAAAGAAAGTCTATGCCACCTGAGCTTTCTGCAGCGGTGCCATGCGACAGCAGAGAACAGCGCTACAGTTGCGACAGATTTCAAGAAAGATCTCTCTGTAGTTTCCATGGCCAGACACCTCTTGGCTGGGTTTTAGTACTGCAGAAAGTGTTGCCCCATCGATAATCAGGCCAAAATCAAGGCAGTCCACTGACAACCTGTAATCAGAAATTGAATAATGTTTATCAAGGAGATCTGTCAACACAATAAACTTAACCAGATTTGGAGCAGGGAACAACTGACTTCCATACCCAGATATGGAGCGCTGCCGAAGAACAGTCCTGTTCAGCTCAAACAGAACGTCGTGCAGGCTCTGCTCTTTGGTGCGCTTCTTGGTCAGCTCCAGAATCTGGGTGCTGCGACGGAAAAGCTTGCTGGCATAACATGTGGCGGCGGCCGTCTCCATCTTGTCCCCTGTGAGGACCCAGACTTTGATGCCGGCCTTGTGCAGCGACTCGATGGTGTCCGCAGCTTTCTCCTGCAGCCTGTTCATCAATAAGTCGATAAGTGTTTCAGGGTGCACACGGGTGGGCAGCGCCATCAATCAAAGCTTCAGTTAATCCATTACCAACGGGTGATAAGTTTTCAATGCAAGACCACCTCAACCCTGTCGTTTCACATCAGCAGTTTATCTGTCAGGAAATTAAACTGTCAAGCACTTGATCAATCAGTCAGGGGCGAGGCTGAAGTCTTATTTTGTTGTGCACAAAAATATTCAATTACTGCACAATCCAGAGAAAAACAAAACAAAAGGCACCATTCAAGAATTCATAATGAACCTTTGTTTTTTGCTGCCATGAGTCAGGACAACTGTCTAAATGTACTGTAAAGCTTCATTAATCGCCCCTTCTATCCTCTTGCTAAATCGTTCCCTTCCTCTCTTCCTGCATTGACCAACCTGTCCTCCACTGCTGTAGCACCCAGGAGGACAAAATCCCTCTCAATGACGTCATAGGCCTGAGCCAGCCTCTGCTCCCTGTCCTGCAGGGCCAGCTTGGCTTCAGTCAGGTAATGACACGCTTCCTGGTACTCCGACTCTGACAGCCTTCGGTAGGCGACACACAAAGTCCGCAGCCCCTCCTGGTTTCACAGTGGAGAGAGAGATATGGAGAGGAATGAATAGATTATTGATATTATACATTTTAAGATATGATTGATAGACAAAGCTGAATTTTTAAAGCACATAAGTACTTCTTCTGTAACGACCACACCATCGTGAACAAAGAATGGTGTGGTCGTCGAAAGGGCACTTTTGTCCCTTTCCGCCCACAACGATATATAGCAATTGTTTCCCCACTAAAGAAAGGAACAACATAAGCTCTCTAAAAAGCTTCCTCTCCAAACTCTCCTGCAGGTGGATCTTAGAAATTGGCAAGTGTTTCAAGATGGTCTGCAGGGCCTGATATCTGGGTCACAGAGAAGTAGACCAATAGGAAAAGGTAAATGGAGGTAGAAAGTTAAGAGATGAATCTTGCTTGTGGATGTGCAAGTTTTTAATTAAAACGGCCAGACTTCGGGGTTATGTATCTGCAAGCACTGCATGCTTACTGAGTGAAGCTTTGCAGATGTCTTGTTTTTAAAAAAGCTCAAGCTCAGTCAGAGTGGAAAGAGAATAACTGTAGGAACAAATTCTCGAGTCAGGCCACAGTTCTGAATCAAATTTTGATCTAGATTTTGACTTGAAACGCATAAAATAATTTTAAAATGATTTTAAATTATGAAATTGTAGCCGTTCCACAGCTCTATTAAGTGTTACTGTGGGATGATTTTCGCTAAATTAGAAACTCATTAAGCCTATCAGAATAAGCAATTAATCGATTATTCGCATTAACAAAGTCAAATGAGCTTGATCATTTCCATTTTGATGATTTACATTTATTTATAGTATTTAGTTGTCTTTTACTTTGGATATTATTGAATTTTATGAATTTCTTTTGCAAAATAACAGTTTATTAGTCAGTTTATAATTTGCCTTCATTGCAGAAAATGGTCTCAAAACAACAATATCATCATGTATCGCAAAACTTACTGAAACAATTTACCATCCAGCCCAATTTGTCAGCTCGGCAGGCATAACATTTACCAGTTTTAATTACCACATTAAATGTTAATTTTTCCTCAGATATAGATTTAAGGATTTAATGTGTGACATGAAACATATGGCTAAATGTGTAAATGGACACAATGTACCCTCAAACTCAATCAGCAGATGAAAAAACATTCACTCACTACAGCGTTCTGCTCCACGTGGGCTTTGACTTGCTCCACCTTTCCAGACACTACGCGAGGAAAAATAGATGAGTCTGCACCTTTACAGAACATCAGGTACTCTCCTGAGGACACACACAGAAACAGCGCCAAACACTGTTAGCACACTGCAGGCACTGTCCAGCATCTAATTTTGGATCTATAAAAGGTGCAAGCGACGCTCTGGTGTGTGTGGCAACGTCTCACCTGAGATGGACTTTACTATGACGCTCATTCTCCTCCTGACAGAGTCGAAGTTCAGCACATGGAGCAGTTCAAACCTGAAGGAGGGATAGAGTTGAAGTGTGTTCATCTCCTTTTCTAATTTGTTTTCTTTCAGATTGAGGGCAAATTTCATAAAAAGTTTCTCCTTCCACACGGTTCCTTTTAATAGCAGCTTGGCTAATTTTGCAAAGTAAACACCTCTGAGTACACACTGTACTCCTGGTTCTGACTGCTGGGTTCCACTGAAAAAGCATATTGTTAAAGCCAGAATAGTTATTTTACATGTGATTAGGATTTCAGAGGTGGCTTTTGTTAAATCCCCTTTTATTCATCTGCAACACAAAACGAACATAATGACTTCCTTTAGAAACTGCAAATGTTTCCAATTCAGTTAAAAAAATAGTAAAATAAATACACACACATATAGTGAATTTGACAAAAGCGTGTTGCATTTTAGCAAAAAGAAAACACAGAAAATCAAAGAAGACTTCAGAATTCGAATGCTGAACTTCTTCCTTCTCCCCCCCCCTTTCTTTCCAGCTCCATTAAAAATAGCTCACTATCGACAGGCCGCCGCTGACAGTGATGTACGGCCGTGTTGCTTACACAAACACACGTAATGAATCAAAACAGAAAATTTACAAAAAAACACTCTGGAATTGAACCAAACTAGACAGTTTCACTCATCAGTTTAATAATTTTGATCTGATGAAGCAGGTCTTCTGAGGTTGCAGATTTATTTTAAAAAAAATTTTGTACAACAAGCTGCAAACTAATTCTCTTCAGTCGGATAATATGAACAGGACTCCATCAGTTGGATTAATCCTGTTTTATCTTTTGTGGTGAAACAACTTATTAAACAGACCTTTCGATCTCGTCGTCTTTGTTGAGGATCTCCATATAGTTGTCCTTGAGTCGCAGATAGGTGTAACCCAGCCTGGCAACGACAGCAGAGGGAAAATGATTAATTAGAGGGTGACAGAAAGAGGTCATGTAAATGAACAGTCGCGTCTTTTGGAGGTGGCAAAACTGAAGATGATGTGACGCATGTTGTGTAACTTGAGCTGAGATGTTTGTACAGTACTTGTATAAGGTGAAGGTTACAGTGGAAACCACTTGCATACACTATAAATAAGGCATATATCACATTCTTTGTCACTCTGACATTAAATCAGACGAAGCTTTTCCTGTTTTAGGTTAATTAGGACAACCAACTGTATTTACATTTAGCAAATGCCACACTAATGACAGGGAGCATTTTCTGTTACGTTCTTGAACACATATACACAGAGACTATTTTTTTAAACAATTTGGAAAAATCTACATCGGGGTGTCCAAAGTGAGGCCTGAGGGCCATTTGTGACTCCTGGATTAATTGTGTGTGACCCCAAAATGTACTTCAAGAATGATGCAACTTTGGCAAGTCAAGCACTCATGGTTAATGCAGAGGGAGGCTTTTTATTTTTGATCAGGGTTAAAATTCTTACTGACATAATTTTCCTACAATGGAAAATGTAAAGTATGATATTTGCCTTAAATTCATGGATGCTTTCCTGCAAGAGGGACAGGTGCAAACAATAGATGGCGTCATGAGAAAAGGATACATGAGAAAATATTAAATAACATCTCAAAACATCAACCAGAAAGTTCAAACTTGAGCACAAATGGATTTTCAAAATGGACAATGTCCTTAACCTTCCCAACTAGTTACAGTGATTTACAGATAAGAACAGAGTTAATGCCAGTAAAAAACATCTGTTTCTTCTTGTAGTGTGTATGCGAGGTTGATGTGGAACACAGCTTGTTCAAAAATGGGAGACATGAATAAAATGTGTCAAACATCTAAAGAGTGAAAAGTTCCAGAATTTCAAAAATATGCTTTTAAAGGAAGAATTTATTCCTAGTTTTGCCCAATGCACCCAGGACCTTTCTATTTATTATTCAGAAAAAGCTAATCGCCCAAACTCAATTCTTTCTCGAGAAAAATGTGACTTTGTAATGTTTATGTGATAGCTCACATATTCCCTGAACTTTTGCTGAAGTTCTAAAACTTGTCATCATGATGTTACCTTTTCATTCCTTCCACCAAAGCTACTTCGTCTGGAGATGAGGAAATGTAAAAGGAAGTGGGCCTGCCCTGATGGATGCCTCTTTTGATGCCGTCCACCGTCTCCTCCTCCTTCACCTGCACCGTGTGGCAGAGACACAGCGCCCGGAAAAATAGATCCTCGTACTCCTACACACACAAAATACATTAAACAAAATTTGACAAAACATGTATCCTTTTCCTGCCATTTTGTTTTACTTTCTGTTGGCCTCTCACACAAAATCTCTCCTAGCTACACAGAAGTTTGTATGTTTAACATATAAAACAAACTTACTCTCCTGTACCCTCCAGGTGAGGAGTCGATCATGTCTATACTCGAGGCTGCACTGAGGATCTGACCATTGCAGATGGCATGTGGGATGTAGACATTGCCATCCACGCAGCATTCAATAAACTCCATGTTGTTCTCAGTCAGAGTGCCGGTCTTATCAGTAAACACATACTCCACCTTGAAGGAAGTGAGAGCAACATCATATTTAAATAACAATTGCATTCAGTTAGCTAAGCCATACAGTTTGCTTCAGTGTGTCCAGCCACATGCCTGTCCCAGCTCTTCGTTCAGGTCGGAGGTGTTCACCTGGGCTCCCAGCCCCAGCTCTTCATCAAACATTTCCTCATCCCAAGTAATGAAATATGACCCGAGAAACTTCTGCATCTCTACAGTGACATACATGGACACCGGGATGATGTAGTTAAACAGAACCATGAAGGCCAGGAAGTCTGTAAAGGCTCGGATGACCTGAGAAGTAGAGGACACACGTGATAGGAATGTGGCTTTAGGGAAATTACAACACATAGCTGCTTAAATGTTGCATTCATGCAGAGAGTTAGGGACAGACCACATGGCGCTGGCGCTCGTTCTCAGTCCTGTGGTTGTACCAGGGTTCGTCCCGGTCAGGCGACCATTGCCAGGCGTACTTCAGGACAGTGTTGATCACAGCTTTACTGATCAAGATGCACAAGTACACGATGAGGAAGGCGTTCATCGACCTGCAGAGAGTGATGGAGTGAAGAGGGGTCAGCTGAGCTGCGAAGTAAACCACTCCCCAAAGACACACTCTAAATCAAGCAGTGGGAAGGCCTCCGTCATTAATCTTACTTCTCAACAGCAGAGCGCTTCTGAGATTTAGACTGGTAATTAAGCGCCATCTTGGTCTCCATGCCAGTGTAGACTGCAACAGCTGAGGAGCAGAAATCAAGAGTTTTTTTTCCCCTTGTTTTGTCAAAGTGTTTACAAATTCTTAGCTGCATGCTCAAAATTATTGTAATACCATAAATATGTTGTGTGTTCTTCAGCGTGGCTCCTCTAAGAAGTAAATTCTCAGCTCCTAGTGTTCTGCAAATGTAAAGTAAATTCATTCTTTTTATAAAATTCAGAAGACCCAACTAATTATTAGCATAGCAGTCAATAATAAAGGCAGCATTATGTAGTGCTACTGACAAATTAAAATATTTAAGCAACATTAGACTAAAATAAACAAAAAAAAAAACCACAATATAGATACAATTTTAGATAATAAACTACAGCACAAACAACTGCCCACCTGGACACAGGCTCCTCTTTGTCCTTGTAAATGTTAATGCGTCCCACAAATCTGGAACAAAGCGGGAAAACAAAATTAAATCAAGATGTCCATGGCCATAAGGTTACATCTTGTAAAAGGTCCGTGTACAACGATCCATCTACAGGGATACACTCACTTGTAGAGGTCAGGCTGCGGTTGTTCACATTCAATAGTGGCATGTAATGAATCCACCTCCTGCTCCGTTTTAAAGGCCATGGTATCTGGTACAGCGTAATAGGTCTGAGACAAAAAGGTGGCAGAAGGTGGGGGAGCAGAAAAAGAAGACAGGGAAAAATGTCACCAAGACACCGACTATGAGGTTGGGATTGATTTGGTGTATAACTTGGGCGGTTTCTCTAAGCGGCCTCAACAATAAGCTGGTAAATGTTTTCGAGCAGGAAGACGGTAAGACATGAGTCAGTATCAGGGTTGCCAATAAGTGTGGCTAAACTGTAAACAATAACAAAGTACAGGAGATTTACACTGCCCTAACACTGAATATTGTTTTGCACACTGCTAAAGATCTGTGATATTAGTTATGTTTGTTTTTAATAGTAAGAGGAATACAATTTATGCTATTGCATAACAACCATTGTTCTGTCCGAGCACATATGTGCTGTTGGCTTAAAATTGTTGCTATTTTGCTTCTTCAAAGATGTAGATGATTACCTTCTCAGTCTTTCAAGGATGCAAAATTACTCACAATTTCAATGATTTTAGATAGCAACTTCAATTAAATCCGAGTTTAAAATGAAAATCATCACTTGTCTCTAGCGAGCACCTTGTGACTCGACTCCCCGTCGAGGCTGGTGGTGGTGACGTAGCAGGTGCCGTCGTCCCGGCTGGAGGAGAGAAAGATGAGGTCGCAGGGGAAAGTCTCGTCCTCTCTCACCATGACGATGTCGCCCACCTGAAAAGGAGAGGCGCGACAGCTAAATAACAAAGCAGATGTAGTAAGATTAGAGGAAATATGTAAAAAGAAAACAAAAAAGACCTGGAGGTAACCATCTGCTCATCTTTTACTATTTGTTTTTGTTTTTTTGCAAAGGATTGAGAAGTTGCATAACGGATTACGTGAGCAGAGCAGCTTAGACTCAAATAAATCCTGTCTCCACGGTGACCGTGCACATAACACACGCTCTCTGATTTATTATGATTAATGTAGTCATCATTATTCCTACTCCCAACGCATGCTCTAATCCTTGCTGTTTGATCTACGGAAGAGAACAGAAATGCTGGAGGACAGACAGACAGCCAGAAGAAAACGAATAAAGGACAGATGAAATAAACACTGATGGAAGAAATCTTTTTCTTTTCTTTTTTTGAAAGTTGCATCACCTTCACAAAAAAAAAAAAAAAACCTAACAAAACTACTGCAATGACAGGAGCAACTATAGTGCTGTGCAACCTTTTATTGCCTGGCAGCTATGGTGAAGCTGTATATTCTCAGCTGACCCTCAACGTCCCACACAGTCTCTGCACATTCACAGCAAGCAGCAGACGCAGCAGAAACTAGATGTACCGACGCTCATTACCTACCTGCTGACAAAATGGTGCTACAAGTCTGAAATATAGCCGACCGAATCAATAGATCTGATGAGCTAGATCAGACACATTAAACAGTCTGACACTGTTTTCATTAGATCCTTGGATGGTGGGGAAAGGATGTCTCCATGGGTAACAAGCAGCTACAAGTGTCAGTTTTTAATGGCTTTTCAAAAAAAAAAAAGTAGGAAGTCAGCACTGTTTCTGTTACTGGGAAGCAGAATTTTACTATATTATTGCTACCACCATTTTCGACTTGGTTGTTTATTAGAAGGTGGGCGAAAGAATGGACTTGCTTAACTTCAGGGTCACCAAATAAGAGGTCCTAAAATATTGAAAACCACTTCTGGAAATATTTTTCTAAGTCACCATACTGAAAGATTTTAAAATGCTAGTAAAAAAGAAAAAAACAGAAAAAAGCGCCTTGATTGATTGAAAGATTAAATTTCACTATGCTTTGTATTTCACTCAAGTTGAAATTTCTGAATATTAAGTTCTAAAAAAATAAACCCCAACAAAGTCCATCAATATTAGAAGTTTGAGAGGAAAAATCAGAGCTCTCACCTACAGCACCTAAATAAAAATCCTTGCCACACTTTTCAGATTTTATTTGAAAAAGAGTTTGAAAACCGTGGCCTAGTTTTCTTTCACTTCACATGTCTTTACCTACTGGTAAAAGTGCTCACAAAATCCCAATAAAACCCAATGAGACAAAACAACAAAATGTAGGCAAATAGAGGTCTGAATGGTTTTTCAAGGCACTGCGATAATGATTCAATCAAGAAGAACACAATGTCACCTCACCAACAACTGACCCACTCCTCATCAGCGACAAGAATATGAGGACAAGAATATTCTGATTTATAAAATACATAACTATTGTTCATCCTTGGAGAGAACCTCACACGAGGGAATGGTCTGTAATGATTTTACAGCCAATAATTGGTCAGAAAGACAAGAAAGACAGCCAGAAAACACTGCAGAGAAGAAAGCAAAGCGGGAGAGGGAGCGACAGTTTTAGAAAAAAAGAGAGAGCATTGCAGCAGTGCAGCAGTGTTGCTTTGTGGCCTCAGGTGCAGTGCCGGCCTAATGAGGCCATTCTTACCCGTAGTTTGTGGCTCTGCGTCCTCACCACCTTCTCCTGCTGCACCACGTCCACCGGACACTCGTTTATGGAGCAGTCAGCTTTGTGTCTGAGCCAATCTTCATAGCCCTGACAGAGAGGCAGCAAGAAAGAAATAGGAAGCAAATTTGTAAAGGCATAAGAAAAATACGATGCTTGTGCAGAGCGCGGGAGAGTACGATCCCAACAACTGGAGGATTTCAGACGCTTTAATAAGTTAGTATTGGGCTGTGTTTGCTTACTGACCTGTTTCCTATATTTTAAGTGAAAATGCCATGTTTTAGATTAATGTCCCGTAAAGCTTGGACGACTTCATCTATCACTAATAGTACCCCATCTCTCACTATTTGGAGATGTATCTCCCAGAGCCACGGGATCCTCCACTCAAGTGATTAACAGAAGAGAACACTCATTATCATATTTTTCACATCACCAGACTTATTCAATAGTATGTCCTCTCACCAGGAGAGGAATGTGTGTATACGGAAAATGGAGCAGCTGCAAGATTGGTCGGGAGAGTGTGTGTTTTTGTTTGAGGCCAGTAGTTATTGGGGCGATATTTCCCAGAGACCGGAGCTCATTTGTGTCCGTCCTACCTGTTTTATGGCGGTGACGGTGATAACAAAGAAGAGGGGCAGGCCGCTGGTGACTGGGCTGGTGGGGGTGTCGATGATAAGCTGCGAGGAGAAAGGACAAATGGGAGGGAGAAGAGAGGGGGAGGTTGAAGAAGGGACAACACAAAGAGGAGGAAGGAAAATATGGAGTGAACCAAAGCTGAGGTTGGAAGATGAAGCTCATACTAAAAGAGCACCAAACTTTGTATCTATACCATTGAACTGAATCCACTTACAGGTGAAAAATTATTTTACTTCCCTCCATTATTAAACAATAGAGAGTAGAGAATTGAGCTCATGTGCCACACCCAGTTTCTCACATGAGAGAGACTGTAGGATTTCACATGATACTGGTGGAAATAAATAGTCACGTCTTGAGGCAACTGCTGGTTGGGAATTGCCAGGATAATGTCTTAAACGTACATAATGAACCTAAATGTTTTTACTTTAATTGCGCAAAAAATTATTTGTTTTGTTACACAGACTTCATAACTTTGCACTAAAGTACTATTAGAAGATGTAAGGCTCTTTTTGGTCATAGTAAACACCTGGTTGTGCTCTAACAAACCTACAATTCAACAAAGGTTGCCTAAAAGGTTCCTTTAAACAGCTCAAAAACCATCCAGACATGTCAATAATGAATAGTAAAGAAAGCGGAAACAGTTCCGACACCCAACTTACTGAAGAAGCCTAATGAAGCTAACAGAAAGGAAAGGCCATAGCGGGCCATAGCTTGTTTTTATGGCTCAAGTATTTGTCTATCTATGTGAAACTAACACAGATTCAATCACAGAGTTCATTTGTCACAATGTAAGGAACATTTGTAGTTTTTTGTTTTGGAAAAAAGCATCTTTAGCAAAGTTTTTGGTTATCTTTTCGAACACAAGCCAATGTTATCCAAAGTAAAGGCAATGATGTATCCGAAACAGGTCATTTCAAGTAACTTTAGATGCTGTGAGATGAATTCTTTACAAAACAAAGAAGTTGTTTTGGTTTTTTTCTTTTTTTTTTAACACACTTAATTTAACTCAAAGAAAAATTTTACCTGGACCAAAAATATGACCAAGAAGTAGAAGTTAGCGATTCTTCTGAATTGCTCAAACAGGTTCTTGGGAATGAAGTTCCAGAAGGTGTACTGTGGAATAAAGAGAGGGGGAAAAAACCCAAAAAACTTCTGATGCAGTCCGAGAATCAGTGGCACATCACAAATTTTCTCTCCGCCAGAGAAAACATGTACAGCTTGACAGAAGGAAGTCGAGAGAATAGTTTCCTTTTTCAAAAAATGTGACAGAAGATATTACACGGTTGGCTGGATTTGAAACGGAAAAGGAGCATGAAGATAAACTACGCTGTGGCGGAGGCTGGGGATCGCTCACCTTAGAGGAGACGATGCGGTTGTCGGGATAACGCTGAGGGATGTAGGCCTCAGCTCCCGGAGGCGGTTCTTTATGGCCGATATACACCGTCCGGCTGTCCACCCAGTTCTCCTCTCCTGCACACTGACAATGAAACAGGAGAATGTCGGGATAAAAAATAGCAGCACAGAGACAAAGAAATTATGAAACTAAACTATTCCTAAAGTCTGTGCTTTGCTCAATTATGCTACCCATTACAGCACTGCTTAAATGTACAGCACTCAATGCAAAGCGAAGGAAAACACATTGGATCCCATGTGGAACAAACTGTATTACAACAAAACAGCTCCTTGGAGAGTTTATTCCAGGGAATTATATCAGCAAACACTAACTCTAACCCTTCATTAAGCAATACAGCACTATTGTGGCAAGATATCGCCCCAAGAATAAAGACTAACAGCCTGGGGCGTCAAAAAATGACAGACAAAGGTTAATGAAGAAAGGCTTACAGAAACACTGATCAAAAAATAAACAATGTGCTCTATACAACTTAAGCAATTTTGCACTATTTTAGTGAAGTAATGTTACTCCAAATTAAGTTTTCCACCTTGATGTGTTTTAAATGTGGCTTTAAGGGCAACCAGCACATCCTTGTGAACAGACCAAAGTGAAATATAGGCATAAATTACTTGGTGAAAAGCCCACAGCCATGGATCTAAACTTATCCACTGTTTATGAACAGGAACGTGCCATGAGGTAAAAATAGTGATGTAGTCTATGCTGTGAGCTGAGTTAAGACCCCACCAAAGCATTAGTGAAGGCAACATGACCCCGGTAGACACTGCAAAATGAAAACTGACAGTGGAGCAGAGCGAGCAGCAGGAGCAATAAGAGGAGCGTAGCGCAAAAGTGAAAAGAACAGATTATGACAACACAAACTATGAAAAAAGGCACCAAGAAGGAAAACACTGAGAATGTAAACTATGAGCCTCTACAGTGTCTAAATTATGAAAAAACAATATTGAAATCCCTTGAACACTACGTGTTTTAAAATCTACTGAACAAAAAATTTAATTGGTTGTTTAATTTATATTTTATGTGATAGATTGACACAAAGTAGCCCAGAATTATAAAGTGAATGAAACATTACAATTAATTTTCTTTTTGCAATCACAGTTTATACCCATCTCTTCTCTAAAAACACCAGTGAAGAAACAGGATGACGAAGACCAAGAAACACCGCAGACAGATCATAGAGAGAGCATTGACAAGTTAAAAGCAGGGTTAGATCATACAGCAATAAGTATTGTTCAATCTATTATCCTAGTGTGGCGTTACTGCAGACCTACATGGCAATCCACCTGAACTGACAGGGCAAGAAGAGCATCAATCAGAGCAGCAGCCAAGACGTAACTCTGGAGGAGCTGAAAAGATTTAACGCTTGAGAAAGAGAGAGTGTGTTGACATAAAGGCCATATTGCACAAATATGGCCTTTATGGAAGAGAAAGAAAAGCATGGATGAAAGTAAGCCATGCCAAGCTTTTTTTAACAGAAGTTTAAAAGCAAACAGCTTTGTGTGACGGAAAACCATTGCACCTTGAAAACAGCACCAACACAATGAAACAATGAATGGTGAGAGCATCACGTTGGAGTGGTAAGTGTACAATTACAAAAGTTATAGAAGTTTGTTAGATTTGTGTAGAAAAAAACTAAACAAAAACCAGGGTAAAGGACAGGAAAATGAAAATATGTCACTATTATGAGTCACTCTGTACTGCTATGTTGCAGTATGTGATGTTGTCAGAAGAAGAAAAATAATAATATTTAGAGTTTACTGAGAAATACATACTTGAAAAATTGTGTTCAGGTAGTGGTCCGGCCCTCAACAACATGTATTGTGGTATTAACACAAATTTGCATTCTATTTCAGAGGCTGAAAAACACTAGATGGGCAAAGCTGGTAAAGACATAAGAGAATGAAGCAATAACCGCAGTAAAAGATGACAAACACATAAAATCCCCCCAAAATACCACAATTTGAAAATATCCAGAAAGGGTATGAGCCTCAATTTTAACATTTCTATACTTAATACACAAATTGTCATTTCTGTCACTCCCATTTCAGTCCTCACAGCTCTCTGCCTTTGTTCCCAGCGTCTCTCTGTCACATCGTGACAGAGAGAGACAGCAGAGCAGGGATTGAGAATGACACAGCGACTACATTGTGGGTTTTAGTTATCTGGCCATTAATTCCCACTGATTTGGATCAACCCTCAACCCAGCTTCCCCTCTATCTACCTCTGGGCTCCATCTGACAAATTGGCTTCCTGCTTGGTTGCAGGACATGGAAGCTTTGTCTTTATCACCAAAGTGGGCTGATTTTGCATCAGTATCAATCATCAGCAGTGACTCGATGTCTGTGATAACAGTGAGGCATTCCACCTCACTGCTTCCTTACTGTGCTGTGACTTGATTCTCTTTGGCTAGTTGGTTTCTGTTTGAACACTGGAATTGTAAAGAGACAGCAGCAGGAGGCCTGCTATTTAAAAATTCAGAGCTGTTGCTATAAAAAGCAATGAGAGTATTTCTAGTTCTGGGGTGGTCTTTATTTTATCTGCATGCTTCAGAAGACAGAGATCCCAAGCCTACCTCAGCTCCTTTCTGTTGCAGGAAGATAATAAAAGACACCCGCCATTAATTGGTCTGATTAAACCATCGTGTTTTAGACTTCCTCCGCTGTAGAAGACCACAGCACACAGAACAGAGATCCCTCATTAACCAGCAGATCAAATTTCTCCGACTGAGCTTTAATGGACTCCTCTTGTTAACACAGGATGCTTAAACACAGGAAAACGGTTACGTATCACGGAGCAACGCCGCTCTGGGGTTTAACACATTCAAGTTTAAAAGACTTAAAATATACTTTTAAATAAAGTTGCTTTATATAAATTTACTTCATTGCAATTTCATTAAGTGTTTTAAGCTAGCAAATCCCAGGGGAGGGGAGCAAACAGATACAGCTATAAATACAGACTTTATGCAATCATGGCAAATGGAAAGAAATTCATGATTTATTGGTGATATAAGCTAAGCAATCATCTGAAGCTTTTCCATTTAATGTTCCTGTTTGGAAAAAAAAAAAAAAACAAACATCACCCCTCCACTGAAAACATATTTGCAATACTGTGTTTTATATCCTTATTAAATTCTGAGGCGATCTCTTTCAGGTCATTCAGATAAGGTTTGAACCACCTAAGATGTTAGATTCGATTTAGAATTAAAGATGATCAAAAACTCAATAAAAACTACAAAATAGACCTCTGGTTTACCAGCAATCAGAAACTATGACTCAGACACAAACTTGAGCACCTTTTGCGGTGTCATGGTATCCTCACAGTGTTTGGAAACCTTAAAACTGTGAAATTTGACACGGCACCTAAAGCAGATAAAAGAACAAAACATTAACGAATTAAAAAGGATAAAGATGTCTTTCATTGACAGCATAGTAACACTTTCTCAACATCAGACTAAGTCTGAAAGTTCATGCATCAAAGAAACAAGACTAAACGGAAGACACTTATTATATAAACTGTAAACTGAGTATGACTTCCCTCCTTTATCTGTTGATGTGAAAATGGATTTAAAATGAGATTATCAAGCTGGGACCAGTGATGTGATTCATGGATTAACACACCGACTCTCAGTCTCTTTGAATGGGGTGACGTCTTTAGTTGTTGGAAATTAAATCCTGGGTCAGTTCTTGTGGTTTATTAACACAGTTTGCAGAGGGAAGTTGAAAGCTTTTTATTTTTTAAGCTGCAGAACATGAGCTAGTCAAATTTTTTTCTTTCTTTTTTTTTTTTGACTAAACACTTTACTGATCTTGTAAAATGTTACTTAACTTCCAAAGTTTGTTTCTGCAAGTTGCCCAGCCTTCCACCAGGGTAGTTGTGAAAAGAAAAAAGTTGCCATCTCACAAATTATATTAAAAGTGTTAAGCTTTTTTTTTTTTTTCGGTCTTTTTACACCTAAAACAAGGTATTTTTCATCCAGGTCAAATCTCTCTTACAATGTCCTATCCAGTTCCAGTTAGCATCACTTGTGACTGGTGTTAAAAGTTTCACCACTTTTAATCGTTTTTTTGTACTGAGTTAAAACAAAACAAAAATACTAAATTTGTAAGCAGTATATCTAGAGACAAAAGAGCTGAAAGTGGATGATTTTTAGCATCACTTGCTCCAACTGATGACTATCTTGTTGAAATCTAAAGAATCCTATCTTTGTCCAGTTCGTGAACACACCATACCTAAGTCCTAAGAGTACCAGTTTCTATATAGATCTTGTTACTGGACAAAGAAGACTTGGTGTTCGGAATAAGAGACTGCTATTTACAGCTAATCATGCTAACAGCACTAACTACTTATATAAAAAGTCCAAAATTTGGGCAGCTCTAACTTTATTATATAGTCATATAAAAAAATAAAATTACAATTGTTTTGATGAACATTGAAATCAAATAAAACAATCACTCATCTATTAAACTCAAATGACATTGAACTGACTTTAAATAAAAAGGTATTATTCAAATGCGGATTATTATCTAAAATACATAGATGAAAATCAGCTATTAGGAATGCACAATATATCCAATCAGTAATGGCTGATATCAGGGATAGATACAGTACCAATAAGTGATGTTTATATCTTGTTGTCACATTTGTTTGGTCATGTGGCAGGTAATGTGATGCAAGATGGATTGGTCTAACTAAAGCACAGAGGCAAAGTCGGTGGTCATAATTTTTGCCTGTGTTAAAAGGTAAGCGAATTATACTTAATATATGTAATATCAGTAAATATAACAGTAACATTAATATTTAATAATGGCCCAACTTTTCATACGGGTGTGCCCCTATCAACAATTAAGTTCACAACAATCTCTGTAACACAAAATGCAAACTTAAAATATTAAAATAAAATTACAAAAGTATTATTTGAAATTGTCATGGTTTCAAACAATAAACCATGGCTATTTATGTTAGTCACTCCAAATAACAACATCGAGTTATTTTTGTTTGCTTACACTTTAGAATCAAAACTTTACAATAACCGGAGATCGGCACTCGGCCACAAATCTTTAATCGCAGCATCTACAAATGTTGAAAATTGTCCCCGTTTTACAAGATGAAATGTGTCACTACACCTGTGTTATAAAATAACCTTTGGAATAATCCAATGCAGGGCTTAAAAACGCCTTCTGCTTAAACATCAGCATAGTGCAAAGTTAAAACTGTACACCCACTGGGGAGAAAATCCACCAAAAGCCTGATGATGCATCTGACAAAATACCTGAGACAAAAATCAAAGGCTGAATATGCTTTTGAATGTCAACATTTGTATTCAGATGATGTCCCAGCTTTCTCCCTCACTCGACTCGCTCTGATCCAACAGTTACGTAACTCCTTAATCCAGCTGTGCTATTTCTCCTCACTCCCTCCGCGCTCTCCGATTTCCCCTGCCACCGTAATCTGCATTCGAAAAAAGCTCTATTTTGACGTCGATGCGCTACTACCCGGTTGAAAATAGCTCTCATAATAATACAAACAGACATTTGAGCCTTGCTAAACACATCAAAAGATTCCCCTTGATCACGTCGTTAAACGATCGTTTTTCGTGACATTAACAAAGGCCAGCGGAAAAAGCTCAGACCAAGCACACATTTTGCACAATTTTGCCTCCTACAGGTGCTGTCTCTACAGAAGGGCCCCTTCACCATGGGGTGCGCCAGACAGGAACAGAACGCCCTTAACCATTAGTCGCAGTGACAAACAGCAATGAACTTTAGCAGACAGTGTCCTGGCTTTCAAAACATGCCTTTTAGTTTTTTCACCAACTTTTCCATGAGAGGTGACTTCAGGTTAACTTTTTATTCAAAGATAAGTTGCAAAGATGTGTGCACAGAACAGGAACTAGAGGTCAGAGTTCAGATATTCATCAACTTAACCTACAGTGACACACACCAGCATTTTCAAATACAGATCATGACCTCATAGAGCTCTCAGGCTGCAAAAGTCTGAGGCATCGCATCATCACTGTTAATACCAGACAAGAAAAGGCTCTTGAATAGAGTGGGACACACATACAGCGACGGACTAATATAAAAATCGAAAAACTAGTGCCAAACAACACAGATTCAAATTTTCAGCTTCTCATTACCAACGTAGACTTGTCAACTTTTTTTCTTGCACCAGTGTTTTTAATGTAGTAAAACTGGATCCTTGTCCTGGCTTGATGACCAGAGTTCCAGTAAATACAAGTTTTTGTATTTTGCAACAATTCCTCTAACTCTTATAATGAGAAAGCTCAGGTGAGTAAGCATTTTCATGAACCCATTTCCTGATTTTATAAATATCAGCCCACATCTAATTTACATAAACACCATGTTTTAGTCTCTTTCCCATTTTGAAGAATGGCTAAGAGAAATGGCCCTCTGTGTCACAACAAATTTATATATCAGGGGAACAGGAAATAGTAGATTGGTATTTAAAAGTTGCTACACACAAGGTGCACCATATTCAGAGGTTGTGGTGCTCAACGTGGTTATCATAAAATGATAAAAAGAAAATAGATATGCCCTGCTTATGAACAGTGGAAGAACAGATGGCGCTGTAAAAAACCTGGGACAACATGCAGTTTATCATAGATCTCTCGAGCCTTTTGGTGCATGTCCACCCTCTTTTCTGTCTAAACTGTTCAATAAAGGCCATACGTACCAAAAAAATAATCTTTCAAAAAAGTTCTTGCACACTCTGAACAACTAAAATATAATTGAAATGTTTATGTAACATATGCTTTTTATTTTGAAGAATGTCTTGGTCAATAGTTGTTTGCAGGGATTTTGCTGCAAACAATTATTGTTTTAATGTGAGATCTTGATATCCTGACCCACTCAATGTACTTAAATAAAATGTGATAATATGTTACTGCAATAAATTGGTCCTTTATTTTTAAGCTCTTTAACAAGATTGCCAAGAAATGTTTAGAGCACTATAAATTATTCAGTTTTACTATTTTTACTGAATAGACTTATTAAGTTAGACACTATTAAAAACCTAGTGAAACAACTTTTTTTCCTCGCAGCAAAATGTTAATGGCTATGAAGCATTTCATTTATAAATATCTAATATCTAAAATGTCTTGACAAACTTAAGAACTGACCATTAAATACATTCTTCCACCAAAAGAACAACATGTTCCAGTTCTATCTGAATAAATGGGTGAAGACAGGGTGACAAAATACAACTTTTTAGACCTCAGACCTGCTCTCTCTGGAGTAAACCGGACTAAATTAAAAAAACATCCTTTAATGGCTGAAGTTGATTTATTAATTCATTACTAAACTGCATTTGGGCTGTGACCTTGATGAGAACAGACTATTCTCTCTGTCTGAAAAGGCTTTGACTGGACTGCTCATTACATTTTAATCACCTTGCATGATGTAATGTTTGCTCTGCTGTGTAGGTCCATTACAAGAGCATCTGCTCAGAATATGGGCGGGTTTAACGGAAGGTCCCGTACATCATCCCTCCCTCGAATTGTAAATCAATACCTCGATAATTTAGATAAAGATGAATACCTTGTTGGGTTAATAACGTTGGAGAATTTGTTGGGATGCAGAGGCAGCAGGGTGAGGGATGCGGGGCGTGTTCAGTGACCCATTTACCCCCTGCCTCCTCCTGCTGCTGCTGCTGCTGCTCCCCCCTCCTCGCCTCTGCGAATCTGATTTCCCTTGACACTGGCTCGACTTGAGAATCGGTCAAGCTCCCTGTCGCTCACACAAGCGTAAACATAGGGGGAAAAAATATAGTAAACAAACCTGACTGTCCCAAAATATGTCATCAACACTAGGGTTTGTCATATGACCAGGTAAAAGCGTCGGAAATGTGTGAAAAGTGCTGAAAGCCTCACCAGGCCCTGTCACAGCGGGTTTCTCAAACACACTATGTTTTTTTCTCTTTCTAACTCAGCCGCCCACCAGCCAGCTGCTTCCCGTCCTGCCAAATAATCAGAGGTTGCTGAGAGCAGCGACCCATTCAGGTCAGGCCAACCAGTAATGTGGCTAATGTTTACAGCTCAGCTTTACACTGTGCGCAATGTCCGCCAAACTACAAATGTTTAGCCGACAGTTATAGTTCGCCACAAAGACGTGCTTCTCTTCCTGGCCTGAACAGTTTCTACCTAGAGGGGAGACGGAGGACAGCAGACACGAGTGGTGACGACTGTGAGAGACTTGAAAAAAGGTCTCACAAAAACTTGCTAAGTCTAGTCTAAGAGGTACTAGGGCAGCCCACTGTTAAAATATGGCAAGATAAATTGTATGATATTGTACAATATTATTTGGAATGCTTACGTAACTATAGTCTTAAAAAGCAAAAACTGTAGTCTTAAGAACATGTATTAAGTGAATGTACGTGAGATAAGTGCACAATCAACACTTTATTCTTTGTTTACAAAGACATGCGCTCACATCAGTCTCACTCTACGCCCAGTTTAATGCATGAACTATAAACCCGTCTTGGTTTTCACTGTTACTGGAGCATAAAAGAAGCCTTACAACAAGAAACACTTAGCCTGGCGGGGGTCATCACTGTTTTACTGGAAACTTATATTCAAGTATTATATTATTTTGAGCAGAGGGAATTCAGTGTTTGGTTTTAAAAAAAACTATTTACAAATAAAAATCTGAATAGGGTGCCAAGCAATGGTATTAATCAACCTTTACTCCGTTACCTCTAAATAAAATCCAAGGCAACAAACTGCATTCACAAGCCATCTTAGACAAACTAGTACATCTGTACAGTTGTTCTGCGAAGGCGTCAGGGGTTTATTAAAGACCATTAGCAAACAAACAACATTATGAAAACCAAATATCACAGCAGATAACTTCTGTGGAGTTTAGTGAAATCCGTCAGGTCACATGTGCAACTCTGCATAGATCGTCCTAACAAACTGCGTGAGTGTGTAAAAATGAGACTAGTGACCGAGGCCACCAGAACACCTCCGACTATGCGAAAGAAATTACAAGCTCCAGGAGGTGAGACAGGGAAGGCTCTACAGCCAACAACTATTGCCAGTTTTCTTGACCTGTCAAAGCTTTATGAGAGACTGGCACAGAGCTTGAAGGTATGTGGGAGATTACATGGCAAAGTGGAAGAAAGTTCTTTAAACAGATGAGACCAAAATGGAGCTTTTTGGCCATCATGGAAGATGCTATGTTTGGACGATACTTGCAAAGGAGATAAAACAAATATAGCAAAATATCGAGAAATCCAGGACAACCTGTTTCCCTCTGCAAGAGAACTACAGCTTCAGAGAACAACTACCCAAAGCATCCAGCTAACACAACGCAGGAATGTTTTGAAGACGATAAGGTCGATGTTCTGGAGTAGCCCAGTCAAAGCCAAGATCTCGATCCAACAGAGAATTTGTGGTAGGACTTGAAAAAGGCTGTTCGCAGAAGATCCCCACATAACCTGGCACAGCTTGAACAAGGACAATTGCAGCGTCCGGATGTGCAGCCTGACTGAGACCTATACACACAGACTTCATGCTGTTAATACAGCCACAAATATACTAAACATAATGAAAAGGTACAATATACTGCATTAAAGTGTCAAAAATAAATCCACAGATGAAAGAAAATCTTGTTGAGTGTTGGTTTATGCGACACAGGTATGCAGTGTTAGTTTTAGACTGATTTGATTAAAGAGTTTATTACAAGCATTTTGTAATTTTTGCATTTTGTTTTCACTGTTCTATTACTGCTTCCTGATGTTGTTTAGAGTTTGTTTTTGTTTTTTCTGTTTGTTAGTTCAGCCAACCTTTGGATTGTTTGTTTCTCTCTTACTAAGGGAGTCCGCGTATTTGTGAGGGCGGACTAACTTTTTTCAGGAGATTTTTTTTGTGCTTTATGTCCTGCGTCTCATTTTCGGGTCACTTCCAACAATATAAGTATTCCATGTTGTCGTTAATCTTAAATATCTGCGACCCGATCCTGTTTTGAGTGTGATCTTGGGTTTAGATTGCATGTTGTTATTCTGCAGTGAATCAAGTGCATCATTAGCTTGCAGTGAATAACTGAAGTGTTTTATGCGGGTTTGTCTGCCTGAAGTGATGTTTGAATTCAGGTCAAATGTTATAGGACTGACAACAGAATGGATAAAGTTAATGGGAAACCCTCTTATTTGTGTAATAACAAATATTGCTAATTAACGTCATTCCTTTTGTTGATTACCTTTCGGTTTGGCGGAGTCATAACATAAGCATACTCATGAGTTAAAATGGCCTAGTCAAAGTCCAGACCTACTAAAAAAAAATACCATTCATCTCAACTTGATTTGGAGAGTCTTAAATTACTCGAAAGGTGGTCCAATGTAATTTATTGACTCAAAGCAAGCACAGACTCTTCTAATTTTTACTCCCAAAACTTTTAGAAGACAACATATCCTTTCCTTCCATTTCAAAAGTATGAGAAAGTATTTCTTCTCCTATGTAGTATAGGAGAAGAAATGTGGAAAAAGCCCAAGAAGGTGTGGATATTTTTGCAAAGCACTGTGAACGAGCCAGCAAAGTTCAGATGTGTCCAACACACCCCCACAGTTATTACTGGATCTGCAACCACTGGCACATTCTCATTGAGCTCCACAAAAACAACAGTCAGGCGCCTGCCAAAGCTGATCCACTGACATGTGCATCACTGCAGATGAGCAAAGCGTTTGTCATTCTGTGTGTCACCCACCTCGAGGGAGGCGGAAAAAAAAAACCCAATGCAAGGCAAGAAATAAAACACCCATAACACTCTGCAGCACATAAAAATCATCAGAGATGGAATGACAGTGTTGACAGACGGCGGCCCTTACGTATCTGCTGATGATGTTCCGGAGCAGGCTGAAATCCATCCTTTGAGACAGCTCCCCGGCGGCGGAGGCTGCAAACTGCGCGACAGAGACGGGTCAGCTCTCCCTGGATCTTCGTAAGCGCTACCTAGAAAAGCGGCTGTTTCCAGCAGGATCCATCTCTCGCCCTCTCTGCCACCACCGCCACCAGCGCTTGTCTGTGATCGTAGCGAGGGTCGGCGGTCTCTCTCTCTCCCGAGTCACTCCACTCCTGTGATTTTCATGGCATCCCTGGAAGACCCACGCAGCTCCCCCCCCTCACCTCCTCTAGCCTTACTCCAAAACCGTTACTCCAGCGTCGCCCGCCACATTTCGGCAGGATTTCTTTCCTCCGCTCGTCTGGTGTCGAACCTCCGGTTCGTACTGTTGTGGCTCCAGGGTTTGATAAAGCGCTTAACCCTGAAACAGATGCGTCTTGGCGGAGACCGAGTGTCTCTCTCTCTCTCTCTCTCTCTCTCTCTCTCTCTCTCTCTCTCTCTCTCTCTTTCTCTCCGTAGTAAGAACCGTGGCCCTCTCTGTGTGGCGCTGTGAAGCATCAACTGCGCGCACTCGTCAGATGACTGCGCGGCGCATGCGCACATGCGCTCCTTTGATCTCAAATTGAAATAGCTCTGATGCAGCGAGCACCTGCTCATGTGGAAACAGAGGATGGCAGAAATCCCACTGCAGTGCATTTTATCTTTGCGCCCAAGAGCAAATCAAATAGAGCTCTTTGGGAAAGAACAAAAAGGATAAATAAATAAATACATCAGAATAGGTTTTATTGCATATTTTAGCTCTAAATTGGTTTGTATATTTATGGATAGCAGTGTGAGGAATTCTTTACATTTAGCCACATTACCACCATTTCAATATATTTTAACTGGATTTTTGAACAGTTAAAAGTATCAACTTTCACTGTGACCACGGCAGCAAGTCTTTTTGTGGTCCGTGTCTATAAACCTTCTCGACGTAACTTCCCCCCCTGTTTTCTTGCAAAATACCTTCATGTAAGCTCAGCCAGACTGGAAAGAAGCAGTTTTTACGATTTACAACAGATTCTCAATTAGACGTGGGTGTATACTTTGACTGGGCCATCCTAACACATGAATAAGCTTCAAACAAAATCACTCCATTCCATTTTCAGTTTATTTATATAGTACCTCTTCATTTAATCTCAAGGAACTGCATTCAAATCATGCAGACAGATTCCGAGTCAAGCACATATATTTTTAGTTATCAAGCAATGTGGTCACGTTCGGTTAAACAGCTGTAAATAATTGGAGAGTAGTAGGAGAAAGTGGTAGAATGGTCATTTTGTAATTCAGCAGCCTAAGCCTACATTACTGTAGCTAAAGAGATAGTTCAAGGTAATCTGAACCAGGCTGACTACAAGCTTTATTAAAAAAGAAAGTTTTAAGCCTATTCCTAAACTTAGACAGGGTGTCTGCCTCACCGGCTGAGACTGGGAGCTGGTTCCACAGGAGATTAGCCTGATAACTTTCCCCTTTTAGAAACTCTAGGAACCTATCTTTGATTTTCAAAGTGTTCGTTAGCAACAAATGAAGCTTAGAGACAAGAATAGAAGCAAACAGATGCATAAAGGTTCATACAATATTTTAAAATACTTTCCATTACTGTGCACACTGTGGGTGCCCTTGTACACAGCAGGTCTTTGACGTCATTTTTCTTCATCAGTATATTTAACCTTTGAGTGTGTTTAGTCAGAGGCATTTCACATGCCCTGAGTGCAAGCAGTTGGTTTCCACACCATGCTTTGTCTAAACCAGAGCACACGCCATGCATTTCAGAGGTCAGGGTGGCAGCTCTTGAGTTGGTACAGTACTCTCCTTGAAATATTTGTCACTAGTCATCAAAGGGCTTTGCAGCATTCTTCTAAAGTGCTCTCAGATTTCGCTTTCCTGCAGGTTCCTAAAAGAGAGAAAAAAATGGCACCAAAAATTCATTTCAGAGTTTGTTTAGTTATTATTAATAACCTTTCTGACACTAAAAAGTCTGTTCTTTGTATTTTACAAACACGTTTCTTCTGACTGGTGGTAATATCAACAGTGATCAAGTAAGACCTGATCTGAATCTGAAAGAGAACCAAAACTAGAGGAAAACGATATTTGATCAGGAATTAAAACATGGCTTTGATTGCTGTATTGCTAATGAAAACTTCCCCAGTGATTGTAGCTGGATAAATAACTTTCATATAAATTTTTCAATAAAATGTAAAGAAATACAGATTTCCTTCTCAAAACAAAAAGTCATTTTATCTTGCTTTATTCTGTTTGGAATAGTACCTTTTTCATTTGTGATAAAAACAACAACATAGCTACAAATCTCCCAAAGAGTATAGAATTTATTTTGGCTTTCTTGTACAGTTTCTTTTGTTTTTCAGTTTTTGTGAGATTGTAGGAACAAATAAATCACTGTATGAAAAGAAAAACAAGAACCACAATGTAATGTCTCAGATTTATTTCCATGAAACAGAAATTTTAGGCAATTTGATTGAGTACTTTCACTTAACATAAAAGGAAACATAAAAGTCAGAAACACAGCCAACATTTAAATATGGGGCCGTTATTGATAAACCGCCTGAAAATGGGCCAGTGCTGTCATGTTGATCAAGACTCTCTTTTTTACTCTCCAGTCAGACAATATGTAGCCAAGCCTCTTGAGTTATATTCTTCTGGACGTCAAACACAATGCAAGGTCCAAATACCAACCGCATAACTGTTCAAGACAAAATCCAAAATTAGCTGCAGCTCAGACGGAGATCCTCTAACAGAAAGGATGTCTGACCCAAACACTCATTTGCACTGTTAATGCTGTCAATTAGGCCAGACCCTATTAATATTGCATGGGGATATAACACTTTCATTCTGACCTGTTAATCCTTGACGCAGCTGTTTCTCTTCGTCTAGACCTTGGGGGCACTAAGACTGCTATGATGAGTCGGCATCAGTGGACACTTTACAGTAAGCTCTTTGTTCATTAGCTGCATCATTCATGTAGCTGCGTTAAAGTCATTTTTATGCACACTATGCAGACATAAAAAATGTATGTTGCTGAGATTCCCGCCATATTGATGAGAATGAATCATTTGGTGCATTAGCTTCTTCATCCTTGATGGTTTTTCAACAATTCTTATACTTATTAATCTATCGCTGAAAATTTTAACTATGATGATCAACACTTTAGATTTGATTTCTAAAATAAAGTGGGCTGAAATTGCCGCTCTGCTTGCGGCCAAGGTTAATATTCCCACAGCTGCTGCTGAGATTATCACATGGGTGACTGACTGCTTTGATTTTGTTCGAGTGGAGGAACTGGGTCATTGTTCTTTTCTTGTTTCTGTCATCTGTGCTTGTGATAATGAGTTACTTCACATAAGGGGCAGTGGGGCACTTATCTCAAATCATCACCAGGTCCGCGTGTGCAGAATGTATAAAGCTGAATTTTTTTTTTTTTAACAGGAACACTTTATTGTTGATATTTTCACAACTACTTTTTGTCAATAAGCCAATCTCCTCCAACATTACTGGAGGATACAGAGTTAGGGATCTTTGACCATTTCTCTTTGCACACATTAGAAATCACCTCGTCTCAGATTCTCACTAAAGTTTTGTTATTTTCAACACCCTAAAAGTTTATATATGATTTAGCTCTGAGGACTGAAATGACAATGGAAGAAGGCTAGGTTTTGTGTCCGATGAACAACGTGTGTTTAATTGACTATGCGTGTTTAAACCACTAAACTGTTGGAAGATAAAATACGAAACCACATTGATTTTGTTTTTGTTGGGTTCAGATTTCTTTTCAAAGTTTCAAATAGTTCATGAAGCCTATAATGTTTTTGGAGTCTTTGGAGGAGATTCCACATATTTCAAAAGCATTCCCAAAAGCAATGGGAACCACAGATCCCATTGCTTTTGCACATATTATAATTTCTTTGTTTTCCATAAACATTTTTGCTTGTGTGTGTTTAATATTATGCAAATGCAATAAAAGGTTAAGACTTTTAACACATCTTTATCTTAGTTGCTAAAAAATTAATTGACACGATTTGGCAAATTAAAGTGCAACTGACTGGTGAAATTCAATCCAATTCATCCAACTCAAACACCAACAAATCATGAGAGACAGGAGCAGAATAAACCTTATTTTCCCTGGAAGCATAAAATCTGAGCAGAGAGGGAGCAGGGCATATATCTGTAAGCAGTGATGGAGAGTTTTGAGTGAGAGCAGTTCAGTTTCTCAGAGTGAAAATATGGAGTCGCGCTCTCCAATTGAAAACGGAGAGCAATTGAAAAGTTTCTCTGGAAGAAACATTCCCCCAATGGATTCAAACTTCAATGTGCTGACTGCTGTGTTCACTGCAGGGAAATGAGTGACAGTTGCTGTGTCAGTGAGGGAATGAAGTTGTGTCTGTACATTTCAAGGTATTTTTAGTTATAGAAGCTTGTGCTGACTCAAGATGGTTTACTCCACAGAAAAGGAAAAATGGACAAATCAGCCAAGTCCCATATGCTGACAAGTTGTATAGTGGCTGCTACACTACTAAAATATTTATACAGGAGATTTTCAGTACACGTTTTCTTGTAGTTTTCATCAGAACAGCTCCTGTGAGCCGCTGACACTGCATTGCTGTCAGCACAAAATCCCAGATCCTATTATACTGAACACATAGAAATGACACCCATATCCAGTTCTTTTGCTTTGGAAAATTGAGAATATGAGGAATATTGCAGAGAGAAACAACAGCATCAATATTAAATGAGCAGTTGCCCCGTAAAGCTTTAGAATCTGCTGTAGATACTCTACAAAGGGTTGAGGACATTGTTTAAAAGACCTGACCAGATTATTAATGGAACTGTTTATTGACAATATTTAGAAATTGAAGCCTGCACTTGTTCTATTTTTTTGTAATTGTATATTTGGATGAGGTGGAAAATGTGCTTAGGCTCGCTTTTACATTGCTTGTTGCAGAACAGCCTGAACTTTGATGGTTTCAATTCATTAAGTGCAGTTATCAACAGAAATTAGGTACATGTTGCACAGTGAGATCAGCCGATAATTGAATTAGGAGATTAGGTTTACCACAAATCCTCTGAGGGTATTAGTAAACTATTTAGTTTAATAATTTCAATGCATAGTGAAAGTTTTCACACAGTGTGAACTTTTCTTTTCTATTTTGTCACATTAAACTACTGAAGGTATTTTTTCTGGATTTTAAAAAGCATCAAAAACAAAGACATTGATAATTATTAAATAGGAAAAAAATATTTTCAAAGGCTTGGACTTTCATATACTTTCTTTACTCTCTTACCTTTGAAAAAAAATAAAATGCAAAAAATTATCTTAAAAAGTCAGCTAATTAGTAAATGGAGTGTTTCTTTGTAATATGTAATAATCGTGGAGGAAATAAGCAACAATTAAAATCATACAACAAGAGCCACAATGTAAAGTAGAAAAGTAGTTTAATCAAATTATAAATTCAAACCCAATCCTGAGAAGAGACACTCACAGTCTGATTGAGCTTGAGCCATTTCAACAGATATTAGAAAAATACCACAAAACTTTTACAGTTGTATTGGCAGCAAAAGGTGGTTTTATTTTATTGATTCAAATGGATTAATGCAAATGATCACCGCACTTTTCAGACTATATTTCTGAAAGATGTGTAATGTAAGTTCCTGATCCCAGATTTGACGGGATTTTCAAACTTGACAAAATTTGAAAAGGTTTAAAGTTTGTCTGACCGCTTCTGCATGAAAACAAACCGTCTGGTATTTGGCGCCATCTAACGGCCATTATCCAAAATCACACTGCTGGGCTCAATGAACGCATCGCCCTTATTCCCTCCCTCTTGACTCAGTTGCTGGAGATTCAGGTAATTCATTCACTAATTAATTTTCCGAGTAGCTGTAATTGGAGAACCGGCGACGTTTATCCCGCACCTTGTGAGAGCAAATTAAGAGAAAAGTACCAATTAAGTGTCGCGTCGTTTTGTTTTCAGTTCATTCATTCATAGAGCTCGAACAGTTGCAGCCGCATTAGGCTGATTTGTTGCTGTCTGATTCACTGACTTTTGGAGTTTGTTCCGTTCTGCTTGGTTGCAGGTTTCTGTGACCCCCTCGCCTCCTGTCGGAGGTTAAACCGTTGCCACTAATTCATCTCGCTAATATATATTTATATATTTGTTTTTTGCACACGTGTGAGCTGCATGAACTCCGAGCAATGATAATAGGTGTGTTTTTTGTTTTTTTGTTTTTGTCTCTGGTGGCGCTGATACACGTCACATGCCATCTCTCCGTGCCCGGACCGCGGTGCCAAGAGAAGGGCTTAAACCTGCGTCTGGAGATGGGAGTTGTGAGATCCCGGGGAGCGCATGCTTGGCACCGTGAAATAGGATTTGGGAAGGACCGAAGCAATGAAGCGAGAGGGAGAAGGGCGACTGCCAAGTCCTCTCTAAGGATTTGGTAACCCCCCTCATCACCCCATAAACACATAGTTGGAGTCCTTATACACACACATGTGGGGGTATGAGAGAGAGAGAGAGAGAGAGAGAGAGAGAGAGAGAGAGAGAGAGACTGGATTTTGTGGAAGAAAAAAAAACGGCAGAGAGGGAAATATAATGAGTGTTTTGAGCAGCACGGTGACCTGAACATGTGTTCCTCGCCGTAACCAACTCCTACAACTCTCTAATCCTGCCAGGGCTTCTCCAGGTGCCTCCTGCCCACCTATGCAACCACATCCCAGCTCACATAGGCAGTGACATGCATGTGCTGCTCTCCCACATGCGCGCTCGGCAACGTCATTCTCCAAAAGTGACAAAGCGGGACAAGCAACGCACTAACTGGAAGGAAGAGACGGGGAGGGGAGGGGAAACGGGCGGGACTTCTCATACGGCTGTCAGGAAGGTTGATTGATTTTCCGCCCCTCTGTTATCGAGGCCAGCAGCCATGAGGACCCTGTCCAACACTCGCAGAGCTATCAGCAGCTCCGTGGGCTGAAAATAGGCCTATCAAGCCTCATCTGTCTGCCTCTCTGCGTCACGTGGTCATTACGAATATCTAATCTGCATAACTGGCATGTGTGTTTGCGTGCAGGAGAGAGGCAGCCAGAGGATGCTCACTCAGTGTGTTCACAGCTTCTGCTCGAGGCAGGATGGTGGGACTGCAGAAAGTAAGTCGAACCTGTCGAAACCAAGGGTTTAGGACGTTTCTCTTTTCTAATTTCATCGTGATGTAAAAGAGGGAAAACAGTGAAGTGTGCCTTCAAATAGAGGCTGCTGTTTTCAAAAGTGGAAAATATTTTCAAGTCAAACCTCTGAATCTCTGTCTTCACCTGCCCTCCCACTTCTTACCTTTTGATCCTCACCCTGTCTTACTTCTCCTGCAGAGTGATTTCTCCCCTTTTTTTTCTCTTCCAATTTTCCACAAAAAGGACTTCTGCAATTTTGCCATTACTCATATTATTGCTGGTGGCTGCAAAGCGAGTCTTGGCTCTGTTCCTCTGGGGTAATTGGAAACTGCAGGTGTGAGAGGGCACATTAGCATACCCAAGCCTCGCACAGCGTACTGCTTCAACCCTAATGGCAGCGTGAAAAATACATCTATCACGCTAATGCTGAAAAGATGGATGTGCGCTGCGGTTGCACCGCAGAGGCCAGTCATAAAAATGCGGTGGCCTGTGGTGTTAGCGAGCCGCAGGACTCTTTTCCCAAAGTGTTTCGACAGTATGTATGTGCAAGAACCTGAAACATGGTGGGGGGAGAGAGAGAGAGGTTATGGTGGGCATCTCAGGCTCACTCAAATATTTGGCAAACTTGCTTTAGAAATGTGTTTCTTTGTTTAGCAAAAACATACAGATTCAGTATTTAGAAAAGTTTTGCGTTTACCGAAACCCAGCTCAGCTTTTAGAATCACTGACAATATTAGTTTAAGTAGCTGAAATAGATGTAAGATGTATCAGGTGATTGAACGAGTGATCAAAGAGAAACTGCCTAAAAGAATGAGAGGCACAGAATGACTTCTAAATACAAATTTGAGTTTGACTCACCTGCAGTTGTACCTCCTAAAAAGATTCAATGACACACTGCAAAAAAATGTGTTCATAAATGTCTAATTTCTTCAAGTGGTCGCAATGAACAAATTACATAAAATGTTAAAATAATCTTTAAAAAAAAATTTTGTACAGGTTTCTTTACCACTTTAAGCAATGTGTCATACTTTCACTGAATATATCTACACACTAAACAAATCGAGAGATGCTTGAGATATTTTATTGAATGTTGGAAATATGGAAACTAAGTCAGGAGAATTGTCTCAAAATGCTCAGGGAAGAGAACGTAGCCTTGAACAAACAAGGGAAACACAAAAAGAAAGGCTACTATGAACTTAACTCACCAGACACAGGCTTCATGTATATTTCTTAATTTTGATGATCAATATTTGCGTCATGTATAAAACGATAAGCTCATAAATTTCCCAGTGAGAAGTTAAAAGCGTGTACATATATTCATAAAGATTTAGTGAATAGAGATCTACATGCATGTACCATCCAACATGTAGCCTCAACAGCACTCTTAATGAGAGTAGTAATCAGAAAGGAAATTGGTTAGACTTTGATAATTTGTAGCAAGGACCTTTATGTGGGTGCCTTCCACTCTAACCCTACACCACACACCAACCCAGCTCTTCAAGGGAACCATAAAACCACACAAAACTCTTATTCTGTCAGGTGAAAAAGAAATATCCAATGCTCACACATTTTAAAGAAATCCAAATTGTCAAATCTAATTGCAGGATATTTGGGTGTAACTGGATGTACAACGAGTCACAAGGGCCACAGTTTTCCATCAGAAAAGAGAAATTTAAAGCAGAGCCACCAATTTCTTCTAAGGAAGCAAAATAATGACCCATTTGGACCCCCCACCAAGTGTGCATGAGGGTGTATGCCCCTTCAGTTTTCTAACCATGTTATCAAATTGAAGGGGCACACAAGTCTGTATGTGTTATTACCATATCCACACACACATGCACAAGCAAAGAACTGCTCAGTCTCTCTTTGTCCTGTCTTCATTTTTTTTTTCTTGTCTATACGGCGGAGCAGTAACAGCTTGTTAAACAGTGACATCCATTGACTCCCAGGCCCCCTGCGGAGCACATCTCCCTGCAGTCGATGCCGCATGCACTCTCCATGTGCCACCCGTCACTCCACGTCTTCAGGAAAGCCGTGGTCTCTCTGCAGTGACGAGCTTGATCTGGGTCCCAGACCAAGCTTTTATTTTGAATGTAGGGAAAGACAAAACAAACAGGTTGAAAGCAAAAAAAAAAAAAAAAAAGGAGATGGAAAGTAGTAAAACAAAAGTGTGAAAATAGCCTGAGAAAGGCGTTAAAAAGACTGAACTCTGCTCTCTGCATGAACCCAAGTGACAGTTGTTAATAACGTGTGGAACTGTATCCTCAGAGCTATCAGTAGCAAATGACAGATAATCTTCAAATTAGAATCGGATTAAAAATCCATTTTCTTGATTATTTTAATTTCTAATGAATGCACAATGTCAGAATATTATAAATATTTATAAAATATGAATATTCAGTAGTTTTTAGTGCATTTTAGTAGAGAATACGTTTTGTATAATAAATGCAGCATTGCATTAAATTATGGAAAATTATGGTTAAAAAAATAAATAATGTATACTTTAAATTCCAGTTTAAATTGTATTTGCTCTCTTGCATAGAGGGCTTTATGGATTTTCATCATTGTTTGGTTACTAAGGTTTCCATTTTTCCTTATATTTCTTTAATGAATAATTGTAGTGACATTTGAGATGTTTCTCTAGAATAATCTTAATAATTTTAGCCATAATAATTTCACCCTTAAAATTGTGCCTCATGTAAGAAAATAAATTTCTGATTTGAGTAAAAGAATTCGTTAAGTGAACTGGTGCATTTTCTCTTCCAATACAAAGAAGTTTATTTGTCTGTTGATTTTTGACAGACAAATAAACTGGATGATTGATATTTGAAAAAACAAAACAAAACAACAATATTGGAAATTGAAAAATATATAAATGGAAGGGCAGTACACAACATACCGGTCAAGTTTTGGATTTGAGGACACAGGAAATGTTTAGCTGTCTGCTGCTACCGTCAGAGCGAGGATGCACGTATTCATAATAGTACGGGAAAATACTAGTACTGGAACCCAGCAGGAAAGACGGGTAAAATGCTCCGCCGTATAGTTTCTCAGCCAAAACAGGAGATTTGACAGGTATGGTACACAATCACAACAGCTTAGCACCTCCTCTTCATCCTGGCCAACAGCTTGGTCAAACACTGCTGTGGGATGCCACCCCATTCTTCTGATATTGAGAGTCAGCAAGCATGGTTGTATTGGTCACTATAGCAATGAGCAGCACAGTCGGTCCCAACTGTGTTCAACAGGGCAGAGGTCAGTACTGCAGAAATGCCATCCCATCATCTCCGATTCTGGAAATTGTCAGACACTTGCAGGGAGTGACCGTTAGCGTCCTGGAGGACATTATTGCCATTGTTGTAAAATCTCATTTTGATATATTTCTTCACAGAGATGTCCTTCAATGATGTCGAGGTTCGTTTTTCCAGTGAGAGAGATGACACCAAATACCATCAGCTGTTTAATATTGGCAGACAATTTTGCAGGTGTTTAAATTGGTGCAACCCGCTTAATCAACTGCATTTCTCAATCCATTAACGGCGATTAGTCACCAACGTGGCACAAGGTAAGAGGAAATAAATAGGATTTAAAACAGCGTAAAATTATTAGGATTGCTATTAGAAACAAATGATCAATCAAACACAAATTGAAAGTGTATTTGATTCTGAAAATAAGAGATTTTGTTGTTTTCCCCTTAACACTTTGGTTTCTCATTTTCCTCATTCCAGAGGATAACAATAATCACATAAATGCTTTCTTATTAGATTGATTAATTTGGTTTCTTGCATCAATATGACACTAAACCTAAGCTACAAGCCAGTGTTGGACCAGTGTTGGATCTATCACAGGCATCTCAAGATCTTACATTGTTAAGCATTTAAAATGGATGCTCAGACACGGTGCTACTTGTAACGTGTCACAAAATGCAAGTTGTTTGAATTATTGAAGTTGATGTCATTCATTTTTAGACCTCGTCTCCATCTCATAAGGAATAAACGTTGGCTTTAAACTTTTGCACACCACTGTGGTTGCACAAAATTGCATATTGGGAAAGGTATTCATCACTATTTGAGAAATTGAGCACTCAAAAAAGAAAAAGAAAAGTCAAGCAAAATGTTCAGGATATTTAATTGCCTACAATTCATACACTTCCCTAGTTATTTAGAAAAACTCAATATGAAAACGGAATTGAATATGTTGCATCCAGAAAATTTGTGTGAAAAAAAACAAACAAAGAAAACAACAACAAAACTACATATTATAACTTCTGGAGGTGCATGTTAAAAAAGGTAATGGCTGTATAATAATAGCTTGTTTATTATGCTTTAAAAAAATAAAGGTCTCCTACAGGCAACATCCATCCATAAAATTGCATAAAATGCTCTCACTATCAGTTATCCTGCTCCACTTGCAGATATTTTTAAACATATTCAGAGTGGCAAATGTCCTTTTAAATCATATCCACCATAGACTTTGGCATTTTACATTTTGCTCGGCAAACAATGGCTCACATTATTTTGCTTTTACTGTCAGACTGCTATGTTTTGAACTGACACCAAATGGAGTTGTTGCCCATTCTGGAGAGAGATTGAGTTAATACACGATTTGTAAAGCAGATTCAGGTAATGTGATTGCCTTCCTCAAGTCTGAAGCCTTATTTTTGCGAATATCTGAGATAAAAATGGATAAAAGGTCAGTAATTTACAAAAATCTGTACTTTGCTCCATTCTTTAATCTCACAGAATCCTGCTTAGAGTTAGTGAGAGTTTGATTTGTCTTCCTTAATCCAGTTCACCAGCTCAGGTGGACTACATCACAGCTGTAGCAGACTTTTAATTTTCAGATGGTGGATTAAACAATGCCATGCGAGATCCCCAAAGTTTTCCATATTGTTTTATAAGATCACTGACTTAAAACTCTTTGTCTCTTTATTGCTAACCTCGCTGCTGTGTTCCTTAGTCTTCATGTTTGATTTTCTATGCTCACACGTCCTCATGTTGAAGGTAATTAATCACACCACATTTTCTTTAGGCACTTTATTTAGTGCTTATCTGTTTATTTGGGTGCTTTTTGTTCATAAAGAGGTTTTATTAAATTAATTAAGGTAGAAAGATGTTTTCAAATCTTCTGGTAAATAAAAAAAACCCTGAACATAAGAGGCAGCAGGTGTGTGTCTCATGTAAAGGTGGACTGTCCTTTTATTCACACATTTCTGTCCTAAAGGTGTGTGAAGGTGTGATGAAAACATACACACCATGTGAGCTGTTGGTCTCCTGGGTTTGCTTACTTTGAGGTGTGAAAATGCTCATGTGTGTTTTTAGCACATGTATTTGTCCGCATGTGATTTCCTTGCAGGCGGTCGGACGCTCCCGGGCTGACTGGCCGCGAGGGATTATTGTGGGATTAGGGGTTTCTCGGTTACCACGGTGAGATGATAATCACAGTGGCTGTCCTTTGATCTCTACAGGGATAGCAGCGTCAGTCAAACAGGAGGCTCCCAGCGCCGCTGCGAGCATGAACATGTGCTGGACGCTTTCGCCGAGCCGGGCGTTACAGGTGGCGCTCGTGTGTTGATGTTTTGTGTGAATCAGCTGTCAGCTGTTGGACGAAAGGAGGAGACAGAAAGGTTTTTTTTCTTTTTTTTTCCTTCTCCCAGCAGAAGATGAGTGAATTTATGTTATATGGAAATAAAATATGGCTCTCGCTCCCCTTCTTGCCTCCAGATGGTCCCTGTGGAGAGAGGGCGATTATCTGGCCCATCTGAGACAAGGAACCTGAGAGTGTTGATGTTGGGTGGGCAGTGCAGTACCACGCCAAGTCTCCTGTCCCCAGGAGCCTGAACACGATCCCCTTTACCTGCCCACCCCTCCTCCACCCTCTCGTCTCTCTGGTCCTCCGCCCCTCCCTCCACCACCACACCACCGGCTTGGCTTTCTGCAGCTCCCCAGAGCACTTGTCTCCACCCTGAGATAGACTTTCTCCCTCCTGACAAGGCACGGCCTGGATTACAGGAATACCTGAACACGCTAGAAGAAGGTGACAAGTGAGACAAAAAGAGGGGAAAAGCAAAGAGAAACAAAGGGAGGTAACTTCTGAGGTGCAAAACAGTCTGCAGGGGCAAGGTGGTAATTGGGAACTTAGCAGAGCATTCTGTTCGGAGGTCCTCTTTAACTACCCCATAAATAAATAACAAAGGGTCAACTTCGGTAATGCTGTCATCGTTTTGATTTTCAAGTCTTCAGCCTGTTTTTTCTTCTTCTTCTTTGTTTCTTCCTCTCTCTCTCTCTCTCTCTCTTCTCCTTCTTCTCATCATCTTTCGTGTTCCCGCCGCCTGCTAATCAGGCCGAGTCTTTGGTTTCTCTGCCTCCGAGTGATCTGAGTTTATCAGAGCTGCCTGTCAAAGCCACAGGGGTCAATGAGCGGTGCTGTTGGACCAGAGCGCAGGCACAGCCAAACATGGATCACAATGAGATGCTCCTGAAAGCCTCAGCAGAGGAATGATAACAAGATAAGCTAATGCTAATATCACAAGCTGCTTCATAGTTTAGTAGGATCTGGACTTTTAAAGATTGATCCGAGGATGGTTTTTATAATTGAGTGCAACTTGTATACAGCTGCACCTAACCACAGTTGCAACATTTAACATAAATAACTGTTAATCCCATTTATTAATGGATTGAGTTGTTCCTGTGAAGATCACTGACAATATGCATAAAATACCCATTGCTATTTTTATATAATCAAGTGTTGTGATGTCTTCCATATTTCTTGGCAGCCTTAATAAAGACATGCCTTCAAACAATTCCTCTCTAATTCTATTAGTTTAATCCGACTCTTAGAAATTTAGGAAATTCTGTCTAACTTGATTATAGTAAAAATATTAAGATTAAATTAAGATTTCAAAGATTTTTAAACATTATTTTAGAACATTGATTTCCAAATAGTGGATCCCCAAATAATTTCTATAAAATAAATATAAGTGAAGCATTTTACTTTTTCTGGACTGCTTTTAAAGTCGTACCTTGTAATCCTTAACTTCATCTGTCCTTGTGATGTAAAATTTATAAATAAATGTCATAATCATGTAATACAGAGTTCCATTATTCCTAGGCATGATTCAAAAATGGAAAATTAAGAGAACATGCTATTTAAGAAAACCAGTTTGGTCTTTATACGTCAGGTAATGACGACAAGCTAATGTGTAACTTTGGAATTAAAACAAATAAGAAAAAGCAGAATGTGGAGATTATGTCACTGCAATAAGAGAATAATTAATTTCTACAGATTTTTGGACACACCTTTACATGGTGCTCCAATAAATGCAAAGGGAACTGGATATTGGTCATAGAAAAGATTTGACAAAAGTTAATGATTTTGTTATGCTTACAAGATCAATAAGTGAGGAAATGTTGCATTTCTGGATTTGTTTGGGTATCTAAAACTTTTCTCCTTTTTGTCCCCTGTTTTCTTTCCAATCAGCCAGAATACAGGACATTACTCTAACAATCACGGACGGTATTATTTAACAGCTTGAATGCTTAAAAATTGTGTCACTACAAACAAATTAAATAATTGTGTTTTGCTGTTGGTAGTAATTATGGAATACAATGCATTATGTGTTGAAGTACAGCAGCTTTTTCTGTATGTATATATCTGTATGTGAATAACGGGATTTATATTCTGGAAACATTAAGCTGTTGTTGTATAATGCGTCTAATGAATTTGTCACTGTCCTACTCTTTATGTCAAAAAGAAATCTGACAAAGGGTGACCACATTTCTGCTGCTTTCTTCTTTCTTTATTTTTCTCTAACTGGAATAAAACCTGATTCTGCTGCAGATAGAAATAGCAAAGCCTCAGAGGTGAGAACCTTTAATTGAATTAGTTCCAGACTATTGGAATTGCAGTTAATTAATGTTTCACCATACTTCATTTTTACAGTTCATACTAAGACTACTAATTCAAGCCTTCTATACTTTCTAATTTAGAAATTTAAAAAATGGGTAATTTTCCTACAATTTCCATCCCTGCAGTGGATTCCTGAGAAACACTGCTGTTCATTCAAAAGAGGGCAGTGTAACCACACTCGCAGGTGATGCTTTCCCCATTTTTTTTTCCTCATACAAACAATTTTTTTCCCACAAATGTGTATTGTGTTCTTTTTTTACTTTGCAGTAAAGCCTCTCTTACACCATCTTGTATTTTTTTTCCCAACTTTCTACTTTTTTCTTTTTTTCTTTGAATGAATAATCTTTGGGTTGGGGCAAATCAGTTGGAAAATATTAAGTATGACTAATTTCAACAGACATTTTCAACAGTTAGTGAAAAACGCAATGGTCAAGCTGTGAGGGGAAAAAAAGCTGCACCTGGTAATTGCTGCAACACCCACTGACCCATGAGCAACGTGCATCAGCATACACCTAAGAAAATTGCTTCATAGTTAGCGCATTATTGTTTCAGTGATGGCGGAGAGGTTGCCTTGCCTGGCCCTGGGTGGCATCATTAACACAGGCTGGAGCAACACGTTTAAATCAGATGGCTTTGTCACAGGTGTAACTACTGCTGTTCATGCATGTGATTAATGTCCCCTTCTTTGATTAATTTCCTACGTTGGCTGAGAAGCCCTCGCATTTGTGATTAATGAACCTGCAGTCTAATATAATGTAATACCGGCCTGTGCTTATTTTATTTATTTATTTATTTTTTTCATTTTATACATACGTGCGTGTGTGTGGACGTGAGCTCACTTTGTTTGCCGGTGTGCAGCATCTTTTAAAACCCACAGCTCAGTTGGTGGAGACAGCAAATAAAAAAAAAATAAAAAAAAGGTCACAAGAAAAAAAAAGTCTTTCATGACAGAAAGAAAAAACAACATTCTCAAAAGAGGAGAGTTTGTGTTACTTTAGGCAGCAGCCTCGCAAAAGTATTCACATCTTTTGATGCTTTTTCACATTTTGTTACAAACAACTTTTCAGTTTTCTGAGATTTTGTGCACCACACCAACACAAAGTATTACAAGAAATGGAAGTAATTGTTGATGTCCTGGCCCACCGACAAAAATATTTCAAGATGGTTTCTGCTCTGATAAGACAAAATTCAGTGCAACCAGCTGTCTGCAGAAGTAACCAAATTACTAAACAGTATAAACCTGCATGTTATTCAATCTCAATATGAATCCAGTTGCTTGGAAAAGGTCTCAGAGGTTCGAAACACGAGAGAGAAAACCGACTCGTGATGACGAGGAGAAGAGCAGACATGTCAGGGATACAATTGTGCAGAGGTTTAGAGCAGGGTTAGGTTGTAAAACAATACCTCACACTTTGAACATCTCATGCAGAACTACTCAATCCATCATCTGAAAATAAAAAGGGAAAAGCCCCAACTGGAAACCTACCAGTACACGGTCGACCGCCTGAACCATCAGGTGACTGGAAGCAAGAAGGTCAATCTGAGAAACATCTGCAGCAAGTGGAAGAATCTGTCAAAACAGAGAATGATTAGTTGTGGAGCATAGCTGGTGTTTTATGGACTAACAGTAAGAAGAAGCCCACTGCTGAAAGACTTTGTGTTGTTCTGTCACAACATCCCGATAAAATGCTTCCAGTTTGTGGTTTTAATGTGACAGATGGTGAAACTTTTCAAGAGGTGTGAATACTTTTGGAAAGCAACGTATTTTGGGCTCATTTAGAAAGTCTTAAAGAGTAAAGACGAATAAAGGCTGAAAAACAAATCCATATCCAGTATGTAGATTCTGCTCCAGACCCTCAGTCTGTTTTTATTTTATTCCTCAAGAGGAAGAAATGTACAGCTTGGTTTACCCTCAGTGTTGACCTTTTGATGTCTAAGTCGATATTTTCTCCTTTTATCCCCTCTCCTCTCAGGCCTCTTCTTTCCCCACCTTCGCCATTTTCCCAGCGGTGACAGAGACGGAGGACACAGGGATCTGTAATTAGCTGCTTGACCCCGGGGTTGGGTTGTGTGACCCCGGCAGCCGCGAAGCGCAGATCCAGGCTGATCAGATGAGTAGTTCTCAGGGATCAGTGGTTGAAAGACAGCCGCCGCCGCACCTCGGCCAACTCAGTCACTCTAGCCAACCCCTCGCAGAGAGATGGGCACGGTTACAGGAGCCCAGCTGCCGAGGTCCAGACAAGGTCTCAAACACCTGTCTGGACGGTGTACAAATATACAGACGCATGCTTTTTTGACTTCCTCCGACGGTGATGTGGCTGCAAAATACATTACCTTTCAGTGAGGGATCGGGAAGGAGTGGAGGTGTGGGTGTCTGGGGGGCTGGTAAACTGATCCCGTTAGGGGAAGGATCGGGGAGGGAGGGGATGGGAGATGAAGGAGGAGCAGTGCTGGCCCTTGGTCAAGTGCCTTGTACTCCACAAACAGGCGGCGTCCAGTTACACTTTACCTGAGAAGCCGAGTCTGGGGAGTGGATTAAAGAAAAACAAGCATCTAGACCACCCTGCCCCTAAAGCTGCACCTACTTTGGTTAAAGAAAATGTCACTTTTAATACAGTCATATTCAATAAATTACAATATACGTCCCAATGAGTCTCCTTTGTCAGAATGAACGCACCTTTTGATAATAACAACCTTCAAGGAGGTTTCAGACTTACCAAACCCACATTTCTGTTTCTAAACATACTGCCTTTTCTATTGGTCTGATGTGATATCCTCGTTTTAAATGTTGTGTTTTCATCAGCTGTAAGAGGAAAATTACCATAGTGAACACAGAAAAGACTTTCAAACATCTATCTGTGTGCAGTTCATCCATACAATGTAATTCACTTCAAATTTATCAGATTGTGACACCATCTCTTGTCCAAAGCCTCCTACAGGATATCATACAGTTCTATAATATTCAGTCCGTGGCCCGGACTCCGCCTTGGTCGCTCTAAAACTTCATGGCAAAACCATCTTAACACATGGGATGTTTTAGCCTGGTATTAATGTTTCATTTGGAAGAAATTGCTTCCGTCATTCTGTCCTAATCGTGAGAAAACAGCAGACTGCCATCACATGCAGATCACAGCCGGTACTAACCACGAACTCCTGAAACTCCTGAAACTTCTTGAGGTGCTGTCATTCTCTTGGCGGCCTCACTTACCAATTTTCATCTTGTCAGTGCACATTTTTGGAGAAAAGTCTAGTTTTAGCTGTGAAGTGTTTTTGTTTATTTTGCGCCTTTCTTCTTCATTCATACCTCCACAAGATCATTTTTAATAATGTGTAGCTTCTCCTCAAGCTGTGGATTCAGCCGAAGCAATTTTACAAGCGCAGCTGAACTTTTGTTTTAAGTTGATCAAATTAACGTTGACAGATGTTAGATCTGAACCCCCCCCACACCCTCCCAAAAAAAGAAAACAAAAACAAAAAAAAAACACACAAAATGTTGGAAGGTAATGAAATTCTGCTTTAAAGGCATGATTTATTCAGTCCAGACTGTGCATGTGGACCAGATTATTGCAGATTTTTTCCCTCCAACAGATTTGCTTGTTTTCCAGTTGAATAATACAGGAAACCTTTTTTTGTTTTTTTTCAACGGTGTGCAGACTCTTGATATCAGTAGAAAGGGAAGCGGAGAGTCATAAAGGAGAGATGTTCACCTGAGACAGCGCAGTCACCGATGCTCGGGGCGCAGCAGCGTGACCTGAATGCTGACAGTGTTTGAAGTTTGAAGAAAAAAAAAAAAAAACACAGGGACACAAAAGCGTCTCGATCTGAAATTATTGCCCTTGGGGTTGGGAATGAAGAGATGGGAAGTAATAGAGAGGAAGACGGCGAGGAGATGGAGAGAACACAATGTAAAAAAACAAAAACAAATGCAGTTTCCCCACAGGTCTGCTTAAAAGTTCAAACCATCCGTTTCGTACACCTGTTCTGTCGCCTTACCCTCCTCTTCGCGTCTCTTAAGTCACCGTGTTTACACAAGCTGCTCCTGCCGCCTCCCTGTTGTCTCACCCGCTGCTGCTCAGCTCTTCCCTCCGTCTTTCCCGTCTTTCTTTGTCTCTTTTCCTGCCGGTCGGAAATCTGCGAGGCTTTTGCTCATCGGCGCCAGCGTCTGTTAATCCCCCTCCCAAAGCACCTTAGCAACGCTAGGAATTTAGAGATACTAAAAAAAAAAAAAAAAAAAACCCACGCACACACACGCACGAAACAACAACTGTTCTTAACGCCGCGCTCATATTGGCAAGAGTGGCCACATCTTGATGTGTGTGTGTGTGTGTGTTTTCCATAAGTAGTTGGTAACAATCTGGAAGGGTGTGATAACCAAGGATCTCTCAAGAGTGTGCATGCGTGTGTGTGTGTGTGGGGGGGTGTGTGTGTGTGCAGAGACAGAGCGCAGGTTTTTGTGGTAACACCAGAAACCTGGTAATCACTGCATGTAGTCACCTGAGAAGCTCATTATCTTGTCTCTGTGCATGTTTTTGTTGTTGTCCGTTCACTGTTCGCCTTACCGTGGCGTCAGTGAGAGAATAATAATAATAATAAAAAGAAATAATCAAAAGTAGACAAATTATTGTGACTTATGCTATTCTGGGTGCAACTTTGAGGCTGTAACTCAACTGTCTTTAATGAAAAAAGGAAAAAAAAAAAGCAAATCAATAAAGCAAGGTTACAGCACTCGCAGGAATTACGACGTCAGTTATTTTTCCATTTATTGGTTTTGTAGTTTTTTCTTTCTTTCTCGATAACAACAAAGATCACCCCTCCACCTCGTGTTTTTCTCTGCCCAAAATCAATTACTTAAGGGGCAATGGTAAAATAATTGAGGGCACATTTAGGCCTTGGAATTAATACATGTTTTTAATGCTGAAACTTTTTCTGCATTTTTTATTTTGAGGAGTTAATTTACTTGTGAATTATAAAATACATTTTTTTATTATTATTTTTTTGTGCATCATTATCTTTACACAAGGAAGAACATTTACAGTTTATTTAATTTGCATCTCTTTCTCTTCTCTTCTTCTTCTTTTTTTTTACTTCTAAAACCAACCAAAATCACATTATCAGCTGTAAAACAAACCATTGGCTCTGAACCTAAACAATAACATATGACATGCACAATCACACACACACCAGAAAGATGTTAATTAGAACATAACTAAGCACTATTTCCTTTCTTGTGTCTGCATAAAAAGAATCTGCCAGAGGTTTGTTTTCAAATTAAAATTGCTCCTATTTACCACAGTGACTGAGGGCCATGGCCAAACAGAAAACAGGCGGCATAGTTTTGACTGATTCCCTTTAACAGACACTAACTCTGTGTAAGGTGACCGTTCTCTGGTTATACAGTAAATAGGAACAGTTGTAAAAAGTTGGTGACAATTTTTGATAAATGAAAAATGCAGCGGATTCTTGGTAAACATGCCAGCTAAAGGCTAAGATTGTGAGGTTTTCTGCAAATGGGACAAGAAAAGGAGAGCTGTAGTATGCAACCCAGTTCTTGTGTGCACAGTGCCTCACAAAAGTATTCACACCCCATGAATGCCTTTATATTACAACTAGAAATTCTCCATTCATTTAATCAGACTTATCTGATAGGTCAACACAAGCGAGTACATAATTGCCAAGTGCAGGTAAATAAACACATTTCTTTCCATTTTTTTCAAACAAATCAAAGTCTAAAAAGCACAGCGTACCTACACATTCAGAGTTAATACTTTGGAGAAGCACCTGTTGCTGTAATTGCTTCAAGTCCTTTGGAGATAAGTCTCTACTGATGTGCAACATCAAGCATCTCTGAACATCAGCTTTCAATTTTGCCGCACATTCTCGTTGGGATTTATGTGTGGGCTTTGACTACACCTAAACGAGGCATATGAATGTACTTTGATCTAATCTGTCCCAATAAAGCCTCAGGTGGATGGTTGCTAGAAGAAAACCATTTTACTCCGACAGGTTTTCTTCCAGTATTTGAGTGTATTTAGCTCCAGCAGTGTCATGCTCAGACCATTTCTGATTGATGGATCAAAAAGAATTTCATGAGAAGTTCACAATACAAAGTGTTTTCAAACTTCTCAATAACTTTATACCTGACCCGGCTGGTGTGTTTTTATGTTGTCATGTTTTTTCTTTAACAATGTTCTCTGGCAAACTCCCAAGACTTTCACAGATCAGCTGCATTTCTTACAAAGATTACAACACATAGATGTAAAATCATTTACTTAAATTGGTGACTTAAGTAAATGACACATATTCATATTTTATTGAATATGTGTGGCTAAGAAATGTACAAATGCACTACACATTTTTCAAAATTTCCGAGCATCCTTTCACATCTACCTCATGTCTATGCAGGCGGTATGAATACTTCTGCAAGGCACCGTTTGTGTTGCGGTCCAGATGTGCCGAAATCACTTTTACACAAAATATTGGGCAATCAGTGGAATGTCATTGTGTCATTCAAGAGTTTATAAGATTGGCAATCAGAGTGTAAAGAGTAAATTTAAGGATGTGATTGTCTCTGACATTTCTTTGAAGGTCCTCTTTCCATTTCTCACAGCACCTTTCTTCCAGTGCTTGATGTAATGATGGCCTGCCAGCTGAGCGAGGAGACAGGGTGCTATCAGTAAATTACGGTTTCCACTGGGTGATCCACGTCCACTGGTGACAGTCACTTTGCTGGAAGAGACAAAAACAGAAAGAGGAAGGAGGGCAAACAGTATGAGAATCACACATTAAGAGTCATTTACTCTCTGACGATGTTGTTTCTAAGCTGATTTATTAATTTATCGGTTCAATCAGAAATACTCCAGTTAATCCCATTTTAAAACAGCTTGATATCTGGCATCAATTTAACGGCGTTGGAAACTAATAGCACACGGTTGCGATCATTAAGAACAATTTATCAGCGCCTCTTCGACATTTCGCAGTGACATACAAATCCTTCACTTGTTTCTGTTGGACTTATCTAAATAACCCCGGGTTGTTGATCACTCAACCCGGCGGAGTTCAGAGGTCAGCTACTTCAAGCGGCTATCGGCGGGCTGCAGGTTGCAGAAGGTGCCGCAGAACGGCTATTTCTTATCTGAACTCTTTGACCCCTCATTAACCCCTCACCACTGCTTTGAGAGTTATCACCTGACACAGAGGAAAAGAAATCCTTCCCAGCATCTGATGGGCTCATCTGTCTGTATACGAGTCAAAGATTTAACAAGTTAGCGAGAGATGGCATTTAAATGATTTGGTAATAACATATTTAAATGTGAAATGTTTAAAATTTGAATGCCTTGTATCTTAAACTCATATGCAGGTATTTAAGTATCTATCCTGTGCTGCAGCATATCAGAAACGTGTTTATGTGACAAGTCAGGCACTGCTAAAGAGAGGATGATTGGTCTGCAGTTAATTTAACTTATCGAGGCCTTATTTGCATTAAAAGGAGTGAACAATAAAATGTTCATAGTTAAAAAAAATTATCCAAGGAGCAGGGTGTAGTATGTTGCTGAAATATTTCGATGAAGAATTTGCGCTTTTGGCCACGAACGATATGACTTGTGTCAGGAAACAAGAATGCTGGGATTCAAGGATTCCTGTTCTATTGCTGCCCAAAACAGCACACCTGCTGGGTGGTGAGTCGTGCATTTCCCAGAGAAGAGAAGCTACTAGACTTGTCTTTATTCAAAGGTAGGTAAGATTCATCAAACCAGCGCACTTTTTTCTAGTATTGATGAACACATCTGTCGTTTCATCAACAAGATACAAAACAAAATCCTAGATGGATTTGTATTGCGATTCCTTCCTTACACAGAGAGCCTTTACATGTTCAGTACTTTGAGTGTTTTTTTTTTCTTTTACTAGGTTAAACAGCTAAGGTCAGTGAATTTTGGCCATTCACAACCTTTTTCAGGTTTACCTACTGAAGAAAAGGCACAGGAGGAGGAGTCATGAAGTTGAAATGAACTTGTTAACAACAATCCAGACATCACCTCCAAGTCAATTAACGTTTTCTGTCTGGTATTTTTTCTGCAAGGACATAATGTTTACTTGCGGTCTATTATATGCCATTCACTCTCAGCTAGGATTTTAAAGAGATAAGATATTTTCTAATAGGATTAGTTTTCAAAGAGAAAAAGATCTCAAGTTTTTAAGTCACCTTTCTTTCTGCTAATTAAAAGGAAATACGGATGGAATCTGAATGCAATATGAGAAGCAAGAAAATCTGTAGTCCACAAATGGTCCATAAATCCTAAATTAGTAGCTTATACGACCAGAGATCTAGCAAACAAGCTCAGTAATGTACAAGACATGTAATTAATAAAAAAAATAATTAAAAGTTAAAACATTGTAAACTTTAAAAATCACATGAAATGGAGCAAAAACCTCAGAAATCAGCTAAACCAAGATTCAAAACAATCAAAAGGATTGTTGTCCAAATGAAGACAGTTTGTTCCTTCATTTGTATTTGGGACAAAAAAAACACCACCACATTTCTTTCTGCTCGTTGGAGAGGAAAAATAAGTCGTTCTCAGGATCAGTCTACCAGTGAGTGAGGAAATTTGGTAACTTTCCTCGCTCACCTCCCACCATTTTGGATGCTCATTCCAAAGCACAAAACCTGAGTGACATATAAAAGTGCCTCAATGTCTTTACCTTTGCTCAGTTGGGCAAATTTTAGCTGAATGGACAAAGTCAAAAATTGTCCTGAAAACTGAATTTACAGAGAAGAACAGAAATCTCCTGCAAATGACAAACTAGAGCTGTAATTCTGTGTGCAATATTGCACAGTGCTGAAGAGGGGCTTACCCGCATTAATTATACCTGGATGCATGTCATTTACTCTATTGTGCCTGGCAACAACATTCATATTCAGGCCTCTTAAGCTTTTTTGCACTTTGTCACATTGCGACCACAATTTCTAAAATATTTTATCGATGTTTTACGTAAAAGACCTGCCCAGGTTTGCAAACAAAAACTATAAAGTGGAAGCAACAGGAAATTTACATCACCTTGTGGAACTCTTTTTTCTTACATTTCTTCTACTTTATGTTGGTTTGTAGACAAAATGTTAAAAACGTTAGAACAGCTAGATTATTTTATAGGGCACTGTGGTTGGGATTAAAGTACAGCTTTTTGCTTCAACAATTATAAAACTGTTCGGTTTGCCTGACACTTTACACTGCGCCTAATAAAATATGTCAAGTAGTTGTAAACATGCCAATCAAAAAAACACAGATTGTTATTTTAAGCTTGAAGACTCGGTCTATAAATGGTTTTCTATGATGCATCATTATGAAGGTGTGCCTATAAGAAGTGGGAAAATTGCAGCGCTCATCGCAGTATTCTTGGCAGAGCCAAGCTCCTAATTAAAGATGGCAAGGCATGTGATGCCAAAAAATGAATGAAAACAGCACAAATTTCCAAGAAAATCTTAACCCCTTGCCATGTGTTGAGCTTGAGTGCAGATCCAATTGAAAACAATTCAGGCTGAAGTCCCAAAAGTTCGAAAAATAAGTCTTTTTAGGAACAACATTGTTATGACCTATTTTTTCTGTGTTTTTTCTTTTGTGCAGACATGGATCTTCAAGATTTTGAAGAACTGGGTCTTTAAATTGGTAACTTGTAAAAAAATTTTATCGCTAAGTTTGTCTTTAATGTTTTCTAACTTTGAAGTGATGCTCTTGCACTCAACAAGAGCAGCAGCTGCTCTGTGACAATTAAGCCCCTTCTGTTCTTGTATAGTTGATTAAATTTTTATTATTTCACTAAGATGACAGGTCATGCATCATTCTAATCTGGATGTATTTTTATTTGAGTCACATTAAACTACATCAAGAACATTTGCAACAATTGTGTCAAAACATACAGATGTTTGTGGTTGTAGCGTCATCACATATGTAAAGGCTCAAGAGGCGTGGATGACGAAATTGAAAATATTTTGAAACTATAAGTAAGATCTAACCATAACCAGAAATAAGATATAACTGAATTTAGCAAGATTAAAGTTTTTGTTCTATTGGAGGGGGGCTTCATTATGAACGAACATTGAGCGACTTCTGGCAACCTGGAAAATACATGAAATCACAATCCAAATGCAAAACGACGACAAAGGAGCTTTCAATGAATCGTAGTGAAGGTCAGGAAGAAAATCAGAAATGTCCTGCATGGCAATGAAGACACTTTCTGTTGAGATTGTATCATTTGTAAAGCCACAAGACTTCAGAACATGGAACTGCAACTCTGCAGCCAAATGTGAAGTTTGCGGTGGAGAAGGTTGACTTTTAATCGTGCCCTGCTTTATCGCCTCTTTCATTAAAGCACTTTGATCTAAAATAAATAAATCATTCACCCAGACTGGCTCCGTTGTGGGTGTCATTCAAATTAGTGGAAGCACACTAGAGGTGATCCTAAGCTGCATATATCACACCGGTTTGGTCATACCTCTTGTCTTTATGGAAGTTGAATATTTAGAAGAAAACATGAAACGGTACATTTGGCAGAGAGGCTGGTAAGGAGGCCAAGACGTGCAGGGTTAACGAGTTCCACATCTGCTGCTGCTGGAACCAGCAGAACACTAAGGTACAGCCCGACTGTGAGATGGGGCAAAGAAGTGCAGCTCGGTGTACACAGCAGAACATTTTGACTTATTGCACTTCTCAGACTCTTCTGATAAATATGAGAGCGGGACAGACAGATGACTTACAGAAAGTTTTCATGATTCATTGCCTTTTTCACATTAAAGTTTCCTTTTTTGGGGAGGGTTTCTAAGCTGCATTATTGCTCCACAGCATCCATTGCTCTTAAACTTACTGACCAGACCTTAACTCATGCTAATGGTGTATATCGTTCACTCAACAGAGAAATGAAAAACACCTCGGAACAGTGAACCATTAACGATTGCATGTTAAAGAAACATCATTTAAAAAGATCATTTAAAATGTCAGAATACCATGAAAACGTTAAATATTTCTGTGCATTATTTTGTAAAGTGAAACCCATACTAAAGAGATTCATCACACATAAAGTGAATAAGTGTTAGCCTTTATTTCTGGTTATTTTGATTGTTGTGGTTTACAGAGAATGAAACCCCCAAAATTCACCACCTCAGAAAATGCTAATATTACATAAGAACAACAAAAACAGATATTCTAAACCAGGGGTGGGCACTCCAGGTCCTCGAGGGCCGGACTCCTGCAACTTTTAGATGTATCTCTACTTCAACACACCTGAGTGAAATAATGAGGTCATTAGCAGGACTCTGGAGAACTTGATTGCATTTAGGAGGTGATTCAGCTATTGGATTCAGGTGTGTTGGATCAGGGAGATAACCAAGAGTTGCTGGACACCGGCCCTCAAGGACCAGGAGTGCCCACCCCTGTTCTAAACAGATATGTCAAGTTTCTGAAAAACTTGTTTATTTCTGTGGTCTCCAGACTTGGCTGGGGCTCCTTTTGCATGAATCACTGCATCAACATAGGATGGCATAGAGCAGGGGCGTCAAACTCCAGTCCTCAAGGGCCGCTGTCCTGCAGTTTTTAGATGTGCCACAAATGCAAAACACTGGAATGAAATGGCTTAATTATTACCTCCTTTTTGTGTAGATAAATTCTCCAGAGCCTTGCTAATTGCCTAATTATTCTATTCAGGTGTGGTGCAGCAGAGGGACATCTAAAAGTTGCGGGGCAGTGGCCCTTAAGGACTGGAGTTTGACACCTGTGGCATAGAGGCTCTACAGCGGTACTGGTACAAGTTGATAGCAAACGTAGATGAATCACTTTCCAAGAGAAAAGTCCTGCTGGAAACTGAAATCAGCATCTCCACAAAACTTATCAGCCGAAGGAAACATCAAGTGCTTGAATATGTTCTGCTTGTTGGCTGTGCTGCTTGTGGACTGGCAGTCCAACACTAGCAGATGAGATTGCACCCAAACTATCACTGACTGTGGAAACTTAACACTGTACTACAAGCAACGTGGATTTTATGCTTCCCCACTCTTCCTCCAGACTCCGACACTTTGATTTGCAAAACTTTATTTTCATCTGAAAACAGGGAATTGTGACAAAACATGCTAAACTTTTTCAGAATTTAGTAATTTTTGGAAATATTCCAACAATAAAACAAATAAACAAAACAAACTAGCTACTAATTGAAGATTAATTCAGAAGGGAGAGAAGCATGAATGTTTGGCAAGGCGGTTTCTGATATGGGCGACATGGGCAAATACTCAGGGTGGAATCTGTTCAGGGCGGCATGAGCCCCCAAGAGAATATTAAAAACTCAAGCTGTGATTCAGGTTTACTGGGGTTATGAAATTTGGACCACATCACAATATATTTCATTTAAGTTTCCAGAAGCACCTTGAAACTTTAATCTTTGTGTTGAACTGCTTTAAAAAAAAACATTCACATTTTTTTAAAATTCTGCATTGGGAATAAGATTTTTCTTGCACTGCCATTTTTTTTTTTTTATCAATAAATGTATAGTTATTGAAAAGCAAATGCACCTCTGAAAATTTGAAAGTTTCAGCTTAAGTAAGTCAGAATCATAAAAAATGTAAGTTTAACTTACTAACTAAAATGGGCCTTGATTTCGTCGAACAAAACATCTACATAAATGTGTAGATTATTTATCATCTGTCTGCGGAACTTTATGAACAAAAACAGCAAAAGGTGATAAAAAAAACAAACAAATGAGTTTTAAGGAGATTCTGATGTCTTTATATTCTGTCAACCTGAGGTATAAGACAACTTTGTGATTGTTGGGATTGTTGCTGGTCCAGGGGAGAAAGGAGCGTTTAATACAGTTCATTGATGCCACAGTATTACTAATGTCACACATGAGTATAGCTGCTTAAAGTTAGAGAAATATTATGAAAAGATCTGATATCATAACACGTCTTAATGACTCAAATAAACAGGTTACAAAGGTTATCATGATGTTTTTGAACATTTTAGAAGAATTTGGTGTAATTATAAAAATGTTTACAGTAAAGCTATCATCCTTCATAGGTAAGGTTGGCGCCTCATTTGTTAAATTAAGAATCTGTTTATGGAAAATTAGACTGATTGCTAATGATTTGATTGATCAGGAATAATTAGGAGAGTATTCCATTTTTAATTGTCAAGAAAGCTTTCTTTACTTTGAATTTCAAGGACATGTTCCTTTCTTGATAAGATTTCCTCATGAATGTTTTCCTCAGTTGAGTGTCACTTCAAGGTTCAGTCATTGTTACCGGAAGTATTGGAGCAAACATTTGTTTTTGAATTTGATGTTTCTGAAATATGTGATTTTTACTTTAACTTTTGTACAGAAATACAAATTAAAAAGACCGTCTGTTTTTTTTAGACATGGTGATTTTTTTTCTTCTTGATTTCATAAATTATTCCCCACAGCCCTCAAACAAAAGAAAACATTTCGGGGGTTTTTATTTGGACCTCTTAAAACTGATGTTGGTTTACAGCAACGTGTCAAACTTTTGGCAGGATGAAAAAGGTTCGAGGCATTTGCAAAAGTTCAGACTGGATATAAGCCTGGAGGTTTTGGACTCATGACCCAATTATGTCCTCTGATTGGAACCTCAGGCACTCTCTCTTTCACTAATGGACAGCGAGGCCCTTCAATATGCTTCACCCCATCCCCCTAAATTCACAACTTGCTCACACTTATCATATGCTTTCTCAACCCCGGTTCCCAAGAAGAGGCTGGTTTTGTGTGGTCCCAACACTGTCCCGTTTTCATCGCGGCTCTGTCGGGTTACCCCCCCTTGTACCAGACCCTATTCTCCACCCCTCCTCGCACCTGCGCCGCTCCCACATCTCTACAGGAATGCGCTGGGGCTTGTAATCGCCTTTGTGGGGACCATTGAGTTGTACACGGCTGACTGAAACTTCCCAACCTCACAGTGCGCATGCATGGTCGCTGAATGGGACTCAGCGTGGGGCGACTCTCCAACCCACGGACGCTGCCAAATTCCAACAGTGGTGCTCCACAATCACTCCCACACAGGCCCCGGTGCACCGCCTGGCAGGAGGGGACGGGACAGGGAGGGAGGCACGGTGCGCCCGAGATGTGACTGTCATCAATGTGTGTGCGCTCTTAAAAGAAATTTCGGAGGCCGTTTAATATTAGTCATTGCAATTATTAGAATTATATCTGAGAGTTCAAATTTTCAATGTGGTTTTCTGATGACATTAGTGACTGGATTTTTGTAATCCAATAGAGAACAGAAAGCATGAGAGGATGACATGGGTTGTTTTATTGATTCATAACTATCTGCTTAGAAAACGTGGAGGCCTGCCTTAAGATCAGGGCTTCAGAAAGTTTTTGTGTTGAAAGACTTTGAACAAGCAAGGAAACAAAGTTCACCCTCTATAATGCAAAATGTCATGGTAAGATTATTTAGCTAGTTTTGTTGCAATAAAATGACTTCTTCTGCAGTCAATGCACAGACTTGGCGAAATTATATTGGGCTTTAACCCATATAGCTGTGTACAGTTATCCATGGCTAATGTGCTCAAAGTGCCAATATTTGGGTTTATTCTGCATTTTTATTTCACATTTGTTCTTGAAGGAGTTTATTCTGTATTCTGTAGAAAACAACCTGAAACACTAATGCGTCTCCAAGTAATTCAGTGACAAAAAACACAGCAGTTTATGAAGAGGAGCATGGCAAACTGGAACGGAAAGATTTTATCTTGAAGTCCCAACTATACAATCTGTCCAAGGATGTGCAAAACAACCAGATCGTCCTCCACAGCTACCAAGAATAATGACCAAGGAGACAGACAGCTGATGGATCCTGCTAACTGCAACACGACTGCATGTGGATGATGATCCAAGGTATGCGTTTAATCTCAGCACAGGGAGCAAGTGCAGAAAAGTGAGCACTCCATTAGATCTGCACAAATGAGAAATATCGGGGCAACTAAACTGTCGATAACATTTTAGAGTTAATGCATATAACAGAGGATTTTAGCAACAACTGTGCTGCCATTTGAGCAGTTGCCAAACTTTGTGTTAATGAGATGTGAAGATGTGTGGCTATCTGTTGAAAGACAAACATTTAGGTCCTTTCGTTAGCATCCATCACGCCTCACAGATATTCAAAGCCTTATTTTGGCTCAAACATAAGAGACCAAACTGCTTGCAGTCCGAATGCTTCCTCTGTCAGAGCTGGATGGAAAAAAGCTAGACTGAGGGAAAATGCTTCAGCATCCTTGTTATAAATATGGCATAAATCTTTACTGAAGCCAGTAAATTATCCTGAATTGTGGGTCTTTGTGTTTGCCCTTCTTGTTTTAAAGTTGTTCTGATGCTTTCTGAACTTTTTGACACTGGAGCAGTTTTGCCAATGGGCAGCACATTCAATGTAGTTGTCAGGAAAAGGTTTCCTTGGAACCACTATGGGCTTTAAAAAGTTTATCACTAATGTTAAGCATATTTTTATTTCCTGATGCTTTTTACTGGGAGAGGAAAAACCAGATGAGCTAGATTATCCTATTAATGAGAGAATTTAACAATTTTTGTTGAGTACATATTAAAGTTTAGTTAGTTAATTTCTAGTCCAATTGAAGGGTTAAAATTTACTCACATTAAATATCTGGATTGCACAGCTTGTTTTATCAGTAAAAATGAAGAACTCAGTAAACCTCAAAGACAGGCAGCTAGTTCCTGACACTTGTTTTGATCACCAAAATTGCGCATTCACAACTTGCTTAATTAAATTCGGTGTTATTATCAAACAGTGATTTGGGATAACTCATAAAACAGAAAAGTGTCACCTCAGTTTTTTTTTTTTAAACTTATGTAACGACTCAATTGCAACACCAAAGAAATCATAAAAAATGGGGGGCGGGGGGGTAGAAGGGTTGAGAATGAAACAGCACTCAGTGTATGCAGTCGGGCAAAGTTGGAAAATAAGGCAATTTTTTTTCTTAACTTTCACCGTATTTGTGTTGCGTCTCGGTGCATTAGGTCTGCGCGCCGGCGTGCAGCGCGGTGGCAGTGGGTAGATAGAGCAAGCACTACAGGATTAAGAGGCAGCAAGATTGTTAAACATGTCAACGTGTAATAGCACGATAAGGCCCTTCCGAGGAATCCATTGGCCCAGCTGCTTTCTCTATTCCGCGCTAATCTCGCCCGGCACATTCGCTCTGTGCAATCTGTCTCCATAATCTTCTATGACAGAGAGCAGGCTGCCTGGTAATTTTTTTCTTTCTTTTTTTTCTTTTTTTTTTTGGAAAAGAGGGGGGAGACGCGGAGAAAATATGCAGAGGCGTGATAAAGTGACGCTAATTATCCCCATTTAGGACAGGGAGTGCAAGGGATCGGGGCTTTGCGAACAACCGATTGTGCGCCGCTGCTGATGGCCTCATAGCGCGGAATATATCGGTGGCTACAAGATAAGAGCAACGCGCAGAGGAGAGATTTATTGGCCGGCCAGCTGAAAGCATGCTCACGGACGTGCACGCGCACGGACTCGCGAGCACGCGCAAGCGGGAAACCGGTTCTGCCACGAATTGAATCCCCCACGTATATACGTTGCGCCCTGCGCTCAGCCCTCTTTGCACCTCAAGGTGTAATTTATGCGGGTTAAATTTGCCAGAACGCGCCTCTTTTAACCTGGCGATGCGCCGTGACGGGCTCCGCCTCCCGGAGCTTTCAGGGTCTAATCCGCATCTCGTCACATCAGCAGATAAGAGAGGAAACGGAGGCGAAGGTCCTCCTCCGCCCCGCGGTGCGCAGCGATCCATCCGGAGATGCACTTTTTATTTGTTGCGCTTTGGAATTTAAGGTCTCCATTGTTCCTCTTAGATTTACTCCAGCAGATTAACGCGCATCCAGACGCTTGACACGCTTTACTGTGAGGCCTAACAGGTTTAATCGACGCGCGACGCGAGTCTTCATCAGTGTGAAATAGGCTCTTTAACTATGTATTTGAGAATTGATTTTTAAAATTCATAAGTGGGCATAAATTCCCCCCACACGCACCAGTACTTGCGTGTGCATGGATATTAGTCGCTGTCATGAAACGAGACATATGGCAATCAAAAACCGAGCATGCTGTCGGAAATGAAGTCATCTCGAGTTGTCGTTCTTAAATTACTTTTAAGAGGACTGAAACTTCAAAATGACATTTTTCACACTCTTATATATACATATATATTTGGTTGATTCAACAACATTTGTAGTTTTCCTTCACCATGCGCAAAGAGGAGCATCTTTGTCGGCGTGAAACTTTTTACGTCGACAAGTTTTAAAAATCTGGAACATGTGCATGGGAGTGTTATTTCCACTGACTCCCACGTTTCTTGTTTTGGTTACATGATTGCTGCGCCTTAAGCACTTTACTTTCCTCTACTTTACCGACTTAAGGCTATCAAGTGTCAAGAGGGAGAACGCAGAGAAAACTCTCTAAACGGATTACAACATCTGAATATCACAGGATGCAATAAAGATGAAAGAAATCATGTATTTTTTTTGTTAATAATAAAACAATAAAAATATCAGTTTTTAACCTATTTGAAGACGTTCCTGTACGGTGGACTGTGCTGTTGCTTGTAAGCAATAAGTGAATAGAAATTACGCATCGGCCTTGTTTACAGACAATTCTCACAATTATGACTTATATGAAAAAAGTGCAAATCAACATAAAATATTTGTGGCAGTAAATTGCAATGTGGCTTAAAATGAAATGACTAGAAAAATAACTCTCCAAACTGAATTTAAATTAAAAAAAAACATCGGGGGAGTGTTGGGGAGGGGAGGATGCCACTCAAGGCATCAATTTCACCGGGAATCTCAGATTTTCTGCCTGCCTGATTTCCAGATGAATGACCCGAATAGTTTCCCAAAAGCTAATAATTTGAAAACAAATTTTCGACATGTTTTCAAATATTTCGAAGAGCACGTTTCAAAACCGGCACTGACAAAATAAAAGGAAAGGATGGAACAAATCTGCAATTCCTGAGGGGAAAAAGAAATCCTCTTGATTTAAGGGAGAATTTATGATAATGAAACTGGAATAATAGACTCAAATTGTTTGACTTTTAAGTGGGGGCAACGAAAAATAATCAAAGTACAAGTTAATAATACAAAAATATAGTAACAACCTCCCCAACCCCAACGTGAAACGTTAGGGAAATTAACAGGTGGTTATCAAAGGCCTTCTTGCATTCTGTTTGAAATTATTTCATAAATCAGCACGCACAATTTCAAGAGAACAATAGTATTAGTCTCAGTTTATGGTAAAATATATATCTTAATCTATGAAAATATAATAGATTATAATCTAAACATACCTGCAAATTTTGTGAAATAGAAGAATGGGAATGTCTTTTTTTTTTTTTTTCTAATGAAACATTTTGGATCAAACTGAACCTCAAAGTGATCAAACAAAAACAAAAAAACTTCTCGTTTAAAAGAATAACTCGCAGAAATAAATAGTCTCAAGGGAAGCAACGTGAAGAGAAATAATTTTACCTCACTCAACGGGAATATGTTATTTTGTCAGAAAACGTGGGGGGGACAAAAAAAAAAATCAATCTAAGACCGCCCTTTTAGGAATCAAAGCAACATCTTGTGAAATTTATTCAATTCTTCTTCATTGGAATATCAGGGGCTTTTCACCTGCAGAAAAGCGCTTAGATTACAACAGCGGGTTGCCCGTCTTTCTGTGGGAAATATTAAAATTATTCACAATTTACATTAATTAGAATGTTACAATAAAAAGAGATGAGCTCCGAGGAATTAAGACACAGGCTTCTGCAAATGAACACAAATATTTCAGGAATGTTGAGTTCCTCTCCATATCTTTTAAAGCACTTTCTCATGACTTTGACATGTTTTCTCACTTTTAAATAACTTACAATGGCTTAATTGAAAAGAAAATAATAATAATAATAATAACGTGAGAGCTGAAGCAAATAACGAATAACCCTTTTCTAACAGCCCCCCTGCCCCCCATGCACGTGAACCTGGCGCCCCCCCCCCTCTCCCTCCCCCCTTTAAATAAGAGTGTGAAGTGATGAGGAAACAGATGGTAACACAATAACTAATTTCTCAGCGTCTTATTCGTTATATATTTCCGCTTGGGAGAACAGCCGAGATGAAATATTATTTACTCATTCATTTACAATATCATAAACATTCTGTACAAAATGCATGGAGCTCTGGGGAGCGGGGTTATTTTTAGAAAAGAGGTAAATATTTGGTTATGTGTTCAGTCGCAGTTTGCAGGTTTTTTCTGTCAGTTCTAAATGTGCGTCAGAGGGACCGTCCCGTTCACTCCAGCCGCGGCGCTCTGGTAATGCTGCGGCAAGGCGTGCAGTCTGCTCTGCATGGACGGGTCCCCCGGCTCCCCGGTCGGTAAATACATGCTTATCATCTCCCTCAAGTCTCCAGGGCAGGGACCCCGAGAGTGCGTGCCGCTGACAGGTGGACTCACGCTCGGTTCCGACTTCACTAACGACCCCAGCGTTCCCATGGCAGCCGAGGAGGAGACGCCGGAGCCCTGGTGCTGCGTGTAGGTGATCCCGCCGTAGCTGGACGGCGAGGCGTTCATGTAGCTCTGAGAGTTCGAGATGGGGCTGTACTGCAGGGCCGTCATGTCGTAGCGGTGCATGGGCTGCGGGTTGTGGGAGTGGTGGTGGTGCGAGTGGTGGTGGTGGTGTGCCCCGCTGCCGGGGTGCTGGCTGTAGGCGAGCTGCGCCTCCTGCATCATCGCAGCGGCCGCGGCGGCTGCGGCCACCTGCCCCGAGTACGCGCCGTTCGCCCAGCCGTTCATGTGCGCGTAGCCGGAGCCGGCAGAGCCTCCGTGACCCCCGGGGCTCTCTAACCTCTGTCCGACCCCGGATGAGCTCATGCCGACGCTTAGCCCGACACTGCCGCCGCCGCTGGACCCGGAAAGCAGTCCGCCGGCCAGTGAGTATTTGTCCTTCTTCAGCAGCGTCTTCGTCTTTCGCCGCGGCCGGTACTTGTAATCCGGATGCTCCTTCATGTGCATGGCTCGCAGCCGCTTCGCCTCGTCGATGAAGGGACGCTTCTCCGCCTCGGACATCACCTTCCACTCGGCACCCAAGCGCTTGCTGATCTCCGAATTGTGCATCTTGGGGTTCTCCTGTGCCATCTTCCTCCGCTGGCCCCGGGACCACACCATGAACGCGTTCATGGGTCTCTTCACGCGCTCCTGGCTCGCTTTGGAGCCGCTGTTCGGCCCCGTTGGCCCCGTGCTCGTGTTCGTTTGGGGGCCGGGGGAATGAAGGTCAGTCTCCATCATCATGCTATACATTCACCCTGGTTTTAAACTTCACCACCAACAGAGAAAAAAACAAAACAAAAGTCTGTTTGAAGATCAGATCAGGCGCGCACAAGTTGACACGGGATGCGCCGAGGATGACCGAGTCAGAAAATTATTATTCTCACCCCTTAATGAAACAAATTGGAGATGAAAATTAATCCGAGAAGGCATAAATATATTTATAAAAAAATATTCTCCACGCAGTATTTCACTCAGCCTTCGGGTCGCTTCTCATCCAAATGTGACAGAATGCGCGTTCGAGCCACTTTCCCTGTTGGAGTTGGAGAAGTTGGTTAAAGCGGCGGCCATGTGATGCGCACTGACAGTGGTTAAATGAGCCACAAGCGGCCAATGGGGCTGCAGCAACAGAGTGATTTGCATGGCGTTTGGTCAGGTGACTATAGAGGAGCATGAAGGAAGAGGAGGAGAAGGAGGAGGAGGAGGATCAATCCCGCAAATAGCACGAGGCATTTGAACATTTTCAAACAGACTCTCAGAGACTTCAGCAACAAAAATAACTGAGATTAGTTTGCAGTGTTGGTGGCTTCTGTCAGTGATAGCAGTGAGTCAGATTTCTCTATCATGTTTGAGGGACATTTATGAATTATGACATCTTAGCAGAAGAGCTTCAGCAAAGTTTCTGAAAGGTGTGGATGGATGGTATTTTTGGGTGCCACCAACTGGCTTCAAAAATTTGCTGACCAACACAATTCTAGAACTATTTGAAAAGTGTAATTTTCGAAATTATTGGATCTGTTTATATTTATTTCACAACTCATTGCAAAAATAACAAGATGTCCAAGTAAAATTTCAGTTATTTATTTAGTTGTTTATTCATTCAAGAATTTTTCTGAATCGTCCTAAAAACATCATAGAACTTCAGTCATTTCTGTCTTGAACAGTGCGTGCCTATTGTTTTTCAGAGTATGATACCATGGCCACCACCGCTCTGTCCCTTGCCCCCAAATCTTTCTGGGACACCTCTGGGTAGCATATCAACCAAAATCCATTGCAAACATCACAAGAAAAAAATGCATAAAAAATTAAATAGGTAGAACTTCTTGACTTGTCCTTATTTCCTAAAAGGATTAAAAAAAAAAAAAATTACCCAATTAAAACTGTCTGCAGGCCAGCGGAGCTTCATGCTGGTGGGTTCACAAATAAAACTCAAAGCCCTTAGAACATTTTAGGGGAACCATCAACAAGATTAAAGAAGGGTTATATTGAGAACTTTTATAAACTATTTAATAATGTCAACTCTGGATTACTTTTGTAAGTAGTCCAGAGTTTTCTATATGTTGCGTAAAAGTAGGACATCCCAATCAATGCGCATCTGAACTGCTTCTTCTGTACAAACATACCCACTGGAATAAAACTCTCCTTCATCCGATCTCATATGAACCAGCGCTCCAAAATTTACAGTTCACAGTTCCTTTTTCCTCCTCTCTCTCTCTCTCTCTCTCTCTCTCTCTCTCTCTCTCTCTCTCTCTCTCTCTCTCTCTCTCTCTATTTCTGTCTCTCTCTCTCCTGTCCTTCCAGGTATGTAATTAAGGTATGTAGTAATAACATGTGTCAGGGAGGGAAAATGCACGCACTCGGCGCAGGAAATGATATGAAAACGATTTAGTAAAGAAAGCAAAGTAAATGTTCCAAGAGGAGAGGTTCATAAAGAGGGAAAGCCGCTTAATGAGGCGAGGCTTCGGGGGAAGAGGCAAAGTGCAGGTATCGCCGTCTGCTGGTGATGGTGGTTCTGCAAACGTTTAACAGTTACAGCCTACTTTTCTTTTCTTTTTCTTTTTTTTTTTGTTTCTTGCGTAAAACATATAATGGCTCTCACTTAGGGTTCCCTTGAAGTATACAGCCCGATGGCAGACCATGCAGCAGCGAGGAGCAGTTTACGCGTCTTGGAGTGCGCGCGTACATAATCCAGATTTCACAGCTGACCTCCTCTGAAAAGCTCAATCAGCCTCTAATTGAAAGGGAAAACGAAATACCACTTCCCGTGGCGAGACTAACGATTTAATCATTTCTATCTTTATTCACTGTGTCCCCCCCTTCAACTCTCTCTCTCTCTTTATATATATATATATATACATATGATCACGCAGACCGATCCGCGGGTTAACGGGTTTGTCACGGCGCTTCTGTGGCTTCAGGCCTGAGGAAGCTGACAATGTAACAACAAGGTGACAACACGGAGTGAGAGTGAAGCAATGGAGGGGAAAGAATTTATTATTATTATATATTTTTAAATGTGTTAATTTTTTGAGTTATTAATATGAAAGTGTTTGGCGTTGTTGCGTTTAAAACAGTTCGAATATGTTTATTGATTATTATTATTTCAAATGATCATTGATTTTTTAAGAACTGTTTTCGTTGATGCTTTAACAATTTATATTGTGTTGGTATTTTATGTGCTGCCTTACTGTAGATGAAAAGTCATCAAAAGAAGCGCGCGCGTTCAACAACAGCTGTGAATATGGAATAGATCACTGTTTTAATTTAGAATTTTTCTACTTCAAGTTTTTATTGGGTTGAATCAATTTAAACAAAGGCTCTATCATCCTTTCGCAGCACGCTTAAAAGTAAAATAATGAAAAAAAAATCAATTATAAAAAAAATATTCTTTTAATCTCCTGGGTGCAATCATGAAGTCACATGAATGTAATGATTAATACTGCTCTTTATTCTCCATGTTGAGAGGATTTGGGAGTTGTACATAGAGGATTAGCCTTTTACACCGACACTAGGACCCCGGTGGCCCCCTGTTTACTTTCTATAACCCCCCCCCCTCCCTCCCCTCCTTCCCTCTTCTTCTTCAGTTCCTCTCTTAACAAACCTTCTTTTCAAACCTCCACGCTCCTTTGTGGCCCCTGCTTCTGGAAGAGAATGTGTGAGCGCCGTCATGACTGTGCACGACTGGGGCCAGGGGGTCAAAGCGGTTATCCAACACACGACCCCTCCACCCCGACCCCCAACAAACACACACACACACACACACACACACACACACACACACACACACACACACACACACACACACACACACACGCTCCCCCCACTATCCGCAAATATAAGAGAATGCTTAGTGAATGCATAAAACCCTCATGGGTTATAGGAGCGCAGCGGCCACCGCGTGATTGATGCCTTCTCCCACAGTTTAACCCTCGTCGACTCCTTTAATCTTTTCTTTTTTTTCCTGACTTTACTTTATTTTTATTTTTTTTTAAAGTGGTTCACCTGCAAGGATTTTTTTTTCTTGTCCCAGTCACGTTGACCACGCAATGGGTTTTGATTGTGCGCAAGGCGACTCGAGCGCAATTGGATGGGGAGGGTAAAAAAAAAAGGGAGCGGATTATCTGGTGATCACCTAACGGAACTAGAGACAAAGGCGCGTCCTTTTGCGCTTACATTTAAATCTAAAGATGTGTTGATCAGAGTCCCCCCATACACACATACACACAAACTCAACCTACGCGCAACACGTCAGTTCAAGAGTCACCAACCGACGGGGAAAAAATTATCACGTCAAATTAATACATTAAAACTAACTAAAAACAGCTGAACGTCTTTTTCTTCTTTTTACGAGCAGAGCGCAACCGGTAGAAAGCGCAGACCTGCGCGCTCTCATGCAGCCAAACCCCCCCGAGCGGCTCGCAGGCTCTAAAATAAAACCGCTGCCTGCAGGTGCAACAGACAGGATATCTGCACCGAGCGCACACGCACAAGAAAACAGGCGCGCCGAAATAAAAGAAATGATCAACAGTTGCGTTCAACACAAACAGATTTCAGCCACAAACACACACGCGCGCGCGCGAGCACGCACACAAACAAACAAACAAGTTAAAACTAAAAATCGTCTCCCTCGCCTGTGTAACAGTTGTGTGCAAACTTACGCATGTTCCCCTCGTCGCTTCTGCTCCAGACAGAGTGGGCATGATTTCTCCCATCCACACACCTAAACCCCACAATCCAAAGCTCCGTGCAAAGACCGCCACACTCCCGACCACAGTCCCGGCCGTTTGAGTGCCAAGGCCATCCATGCCCTGTGCCCAAACCCACTACTCAACACACACTGAGGGGCCTACACAAGAAGAAATGACATTTATTATACTCTGTTAAAAAAAACAACCCAAAAAACAGACAATTCCAAGTTATTGTTTCTCTCTGCAAAAGGGGCTTGCTTCTAACATAATGAACGTCTTTTGTGCTGCGCAGAACAATGCAAAACAAGTATTCTAATAAATAGCCACTTTTTTTGACGGGGTAGAGGGGAGTGGGGTGGGGTTGGGGGGTGGGGGGGTGCTCCAGTATGAATGGGCTGGAGCGACGGGGTTCTGAAAGGCAGCTGTGGCGCATTCCGGGGAGGAGGGGCGAGGACTTGGCGAGGAGCCCCACACTCCCCCCCACCCTCCTCCACCCCCTTCACCTCCTCCTGGATACTGACTCCCATTACTGAGCCCGAAGAAGAAAAGGATGCAAAAAGGAGTAGGGAGGAGGGATATCGACTTATGGAGCCAGTGTTTATATATATATATACACACAAGACTTTCACTGTTTTCAACAATATGATGGAATCATTAATATTGCTTCAAAACGTGAGGTGCAAAGCGTCCAATTTAGTCCACACATAGTGGACCTGCGCAGATTTAACGCACGTGGTTCTTACAGCATCAAGGTGGAGAAATACACACACACACGCACACACTCACACACACACTCACACACACCTACACACGTTCTACAGCAACAAACACACAACTGGGTTAAATAAAGGATTCCTAATTAAACGCAGATTCACCGTTTTGTGATGAGGCCGAGCCTTTCCCACTGTTTAATTTACTACTCGTATTGAGTACCTCAAAGATTAATTTCTTCTCAGACTACGTCTTTGCCTGCTTGTTGTGCAAACACGGGAGCAGAGACCGCGGTCGAGAAGGGTCTGCTTTGTTAATGAGTCCCGCAGGATGCTCTTCGCCTGTTGCAGCGGCTTCCCGCGGCTCCGCTCCTGCCACAGATGACGAACCTCCGCCTCCCCCCCGACTTGTGGCACCTGTAGCTGGCAGGTGCATTTAGTGCCTAAAACATCCACGCACTTGGCACTTGAGTTGTGTTTAACTTTCCAGGAAACAGTAGGCTACTGTTTGGAATGCAATGTTTGATTAATATTTTTCTGTATTTGTCAGAAATGTATATTTTGCACGCCAATAATGTCTCTTTATTTCACCGTTTGCCTGCAGTCTCATCAAGAGCAGGGCTCTGATGAAACACGTTAAAGGAGAAGATTAAATATTAACCCGTGCTGCATCACCATTGCACGATTTCCATACATGTTGCAGCCTTTTGGATAGATCAACACAAAGCAGCACATTTTGAGAAAAGAAAAATGGAAATTAATTTTCAACAGTTTTTTATAGATGATCATCTAAAACGTGTTGAAAGCATTTGCATTCACCTACTTTCACTATAACACTCTGAAATAAACCCCAGTGCAACTGATCTACTCAAACTGGACATCTTCTTTTTTATGACTATATACTTTGTTTACCAGAAAAATATGTTGAAAAATGTTTAAAAAATATATTTTAAAAATCAATGATCCAACTACAGGACATGCTTGAATATTAAGGCTATTTAAGGTTAGATGATTTTTTTGGTGATTAAGTCCCATCCAAACTGAGCCCAAAACCAGTCGCTAAAATCAGGCTTGATCCGCCCATTCGTTCAACCCCGTCTGTTTTACAACATGTTCACATCAGCAGACATCTTTAAGTGGACGTCTCATCACTTTAACCACAGTTTCAGACTGCTTAAGTGAAAGGGAGTGCCGTCTTCACTGTATCTGGTCAACAAACTTTCATTGAGGGAAGCCACCAAATCAATTCAAGGCAGTAAACAGACATTGAGTGGAAAGTAACGACCACACACAGAAAAAAGAAACCCCACATAAACCACATGACAAGATTGACACAGAGTGGTTTGGCTAAGTAAAGGTGGGTTAGGTAAGTGAGGGGGAGAAGAGAAGGAGATCAGCTCAAGTTTAGGTCTAAAAGGGTCTGGGAACGAGGGAGCCAGTTGTCTAAAAAGCAAAGGTCTTAGCTCAGCCGCACTCTCACCCTCTTCGTCACCATAACACGGTGCTCCAAACCCTAAAAGACCAATAAAGGCAATTGATTTAGAAGGTTAACCATTGGAGAACGGAGGAAGAGATTGCTGTCGCATGGATAGAGATGCAGAACAGATAATGCCAGACTTCAAAACATAATTTAGTAAATAATGCAATGTATTTGATGCAGTTTAGAGAAGCCCAGCAACCTAAAACCACCAAACCGAAAGTGCGCTTTTTGTTTTGCAAGAGAGCGTAACATGTCATTCAAATCAGGGCACTCTTGTCTACGAGCAGTTTGTTCTTTTGTTTGCTCCGTGCGCTCCGTTTTCATCTTGTTCTCTCGCAGGAGAGGAGCACATGAGGGCTTGATGGAGTGGTGAGTCAGAGATGGGGTGACACCGAGGGAGAGAAAGTGAGGAAAGGAGGAGAAGATGGAGACCAGGGAGGCCGGTGTCAATCCCGTGGCAAACAGCGGCGGATAATCATGGGCTTTAGGAAAACACTGTGTCCATAATGCTATTACCCAGGATTACCTACTCCAGCGGAGAAGGCGAGACTCTCTTCACAATGTGCCACAGACCTTTCAGATAATCATCTTATCACAGATGACAAACCCAGAAGAAACATCCCATTATTCAAGAGGGAGTGGGGAAAAAAAAATAAAAATCCCGCAGCATGTTTGGATGAAGACATATTGTAAGCCTAAATTATTCAAGTGGAAAAATATCAGATTTTGAAATTAGCACGCCAGTCGCTATCATTCTCTCTTCCTACGTGTTTTTCCCCCCTCCATTCTTTCACTGTCTCTTTCTCCCTGGGCGCTTTCTCTTTTTCCCCTCAGGGCAATTAGAGACAAGATTTTTACACATTGTTCAGCTTATCAATTAGCCATAACACCTTCCCCTCTGATTGGTCTGTAACGAACATAATGGTTTTAACAGTCAGGAGTTGCGACTCTTAGAGGCGCCGTGCTAATGGTATCGCCACAGCGATGGAGTCAGAGTAACAGCTTTGCAGAAAGGCAGAAGGAGGAGGAGGGGTAAGTCAGCTCTCCCTAACACATCTCTAATTAGAGCTCACAGTCAGTCATTACTGATGTAATAGGGTGTAACACTAATGGCTATCAGGCAAGCCCCCACAAACAACCGAGGGGGGCTCTTGTAAGGTGAGAGGAGCAGAACATTTATGGAGGAAGAGGGGAAAAAAAAGGAGATTACACTGAGGAGGCAAGACGAGATGGAAAGTTGGAGTGAAGATGTGTTTGGATAAGGGGTCAAGGAATGATGTTAAAAAAAAAGAAAAACACGTCTTGCAGCAGAGAGGGTTTTTAAAAGTAAAGCTGTCAGACAAGGTCAGGGTCCATTAATGGAAAACCTCTTTGATGACTGGGAAATCTGTCACGTTTGTCTGGCCAGATGCAGACACTTGCAAAACAAAAGGACAAAAAGGACAAAAAATTGCAAAAAAAATGAAAAAGAAAAAAAAATAAATAAAAAGAGGGAAGGCTCTAGCAGGTTTGTTTGTTCACGGGGAGGCAGATGACCCAAAGCGAAGCGGGAAGAGCGAGAGGCGGGCAAACTCGAGAGGAAAGTTAACCACTTTGGCACTTAGACCTTGTTAGTGTGGATGCACTCAAAAGCCCATTCAGCTCCTGATGCATGTTTTTATGCTTTTCTGTGCTAAATTGCAGCATCTGTGTCAAAACAGAGCCAAAGGACTGAGGACAAGTAAGATGGACACGAGGAAACCACTGCTGAGAGAAATTAAAGGTGAAAGTCCTTTGAGAGAGCTGCCTGTGCACAGGGAAACCAAAGTCTGTTTGTAACATGAAGTCACTTATTGCTATGTCAACCTTTGTTGGGCTATAGCTAATCTTATTCCACCCAGAAGCTATCATGTGTTGGTTATTTTCAATGTATCCTGTTGCAAATCAGGACATAGAGGAAAATTCAATTTCAGCATTGTATTTTACATCTATATGTTGTTTTATATGACTTGAAATCATGGACAAGTGTATAATTGTGAAGTTTAGGATGAATTTTCAAAATACTTCAATAAAAATCAGAAAAGCATTTATATATAAATATATATATGCATTCCTGGACTCGATTTTTTGCAGATGTTGTAAAGTCAATGTTTAACTTCACAACATACCAGCAAAGTTAAACATTGCTGGTATTCCAGCTTCCCAAGCTGCACCTCCTCATATTTCTAATATATTTTATGAAAGAAATAAGTGAATTTGCATCTAGTGAGCTGTAATTAGGCAGGGTCCACTTTAGACATTTCACCATTTACTGTTTATAATTTAATTACCCCCTAGCACCATCATAAAATTACCAATAAATAAATAAATAAAAAGAAACATTTATAGAAATCTCTCTTATCCCATGCCCTCACTTGGACCCCCTGGAGATGACACAGAAAAGACAGGTGAGTAATTATATCTGAGCAACTTCAAGCAACTATAGTACACCGACACGCCGACCCATAGGCTTTAGCAGAACGTAAGCAAATATCTATATGTAAACCGTAAACCTTATTCGATTCCTGCCACAGGCAGCCAGCACACTTCTTAATTAAGAAGAAGCTGCACAGGGTGTGACACAAAAGGCCACATGTTAATTATGAAAATACTCAATAAATATTCAATAAATAATTCTAACTTTTTGTGTGCAAATGATTATAATTTACAAAGTGCAGTTTTGAGTAAAGTGCTTTTCATAAAGTGCTCTTAAGGTGCTGCACAAGTTAGCAGTGTACAGATGGCACCAGTAACAAATACCTGTTCATTATAATGACTAACTAGTTTGTATCACTGGCTCTTTTTAGAGGTGTACTCATCAAAAGTATGAACTATTGCAACAGGACAAAATGTGAAAACGTTAAGAGTGTGAAAGGCAATTTTTTCACTCATCTGAAGCATTAAGGAGAGGAACTGCAATCTTTTACAATCTCAGAATCTCAAAGCAGATGTAATGCGATAACTGTCGCTGACATATTATGACAAAACATTAAAAAAAATCTGTTTTATTCCAACAGAGCATGTTATTCATAGCATTAAACAGATTAGGTCAAATTGCCACTGTACGTTTTATTAACAGGAGTTTAGAAATATAAATCCTTTTCAGGCAGATAATTGCTGAGAAGGAATGGCAAAACTATTTTCTATATAATGAGTGTTGTCAGTTTGAAGTTAAATTTACAAACACTCTAAACCAGAGGTGGATGATAACCATGTACAGGAGCTTTATCTGAGTACAATCCCCCAATACAACTTTATTTTAAGCCTTAAATTTAGTCATTTTGACAAAAAATCCTTCACATCAAAAACAAATTTAAAACCCAGGAAATGTAGGATTTTGAATGTATACTTTTGCAACTCTAAACTTCTTGTTTTCTTTTGCTCTTTCTGCCCTATTTTTTTTGTTGCAGCTTTTAAACATCCAGTCTAAAGTCTACTGGTCAAATAGGACCGAATAATCTAACATCTGTCTCCATTTATATTTTACCGCAGTCTAAAGAAAGTGTTTCTGTTCTTTATGTTTATTAAAAAGAATGATGCAAGAATAAAAAAGTCTTCAAGCCTCTTACTGTCTCTCTCAAAATGCTTACATGTTTTCTAAGACGTCCACAAAGACACAGTCCAGGAGTTAATAAACTCCAACATTTCTGCAGAAATTTAAGGACAGTTCATAAACTTATAACTGGTTGAGGATATTTTATTTCCTCCTCTTTACATTCCTTGCTTCCTAAACCTTATCCTAAAAACAAGGCACTTTTCTGCACGTTTCATATGCTTCTCTGAACTGACACATATGATCCAAAAAGATTTAGTGACCCAAACAGCCTACATTTTAATATGCACTCACAAAAAACTGTCTGTTGCTCAGGATTTGCTTTATCCAACGTCAGCTAAATTCAGGTGAAGCAGAAAGGTCAGAATCTCAAAGAACATATGAGTAGCCTGCAGAGCTGTTCCAAAATGAGATAAGTCATTAATCATTAGGTGTTGTAATTAAAAATAAACTGTGTCCATCAATTTAATATCAGTTACTAAACGTGATGGATCTCTCTGTATGTACAATGTGATTGGTGACTCCTGCTCTAAATCACCTGAAGTCCTTGTTTATTTGGTTGAGACTGACCTGACACATCTGCTTGCAGCATTTAGCATCAGCATTAGCAATGTACTGCATCTGCAATGTATTCTAATGACACTTGAATGTAATAGTCATTAGCACCAATTACTTTGCTGCTAATACTTTAAAACTCTTGTTTGAAATACGTATTCATGTGCATACGTATTTTATATGCACATGAATACGAAAAATATTTCTACGAACGCATTTGAGTCATTATTTTTTTTAGGCTTAGAAAATACATCATACAACTTCATAGTATGATGGATTTGGTGAACAAGTTTCTTTCCTCTCCAAAAGTAGAAATATTAGACATAGAGGTTTAAATACTTCCATACATCCCATTGTTGTTTGGTGGTAGAGAAGGTCAGCGGGTTTTGTAGCAATCAAGAACCTCCTGGCATGATCCGGCCCGACATTTGACCCCTCATCTGATCAGAAATGATAGAGCTCATTTAAACTGGTTGGTTTCCTGGCACAGACCCGGCTTAAGCATAGTTCATAAATTTTCAATAGGGTTGAGGTCTGGGCCATTACAGAGGCTTATTGTTAACCTGCTTTGTGTATTCCACAACAAGTTCTGATGTGCTTTCTGGATCCTCGTTCTGATGGAACACCCAATTGTGCTCAAGTTTCAACCATAAAGCTTTTGATTTAAGGTGAATTTCAAAAGAGGTTTGCTTCTTTTTCAGTCCATCCTCTTTGTGCAGTACCACTGGGAGCAGACCCGCAGCATGAAGCCACCACCCTACTTGACAGTTGGTGTCGTGTCTTAAAAATGCAAATTGAGCCATTATTAAAATTCACTTCTTGTCTTTTTCAAACTCAGTAGACAATGACAGTAAAACATTCAGATACGCCAAGTTATGCTGCCTACAGGGTCCAGTTCCACAACGAACCAATTAATTTAAATGAGGTTCACCAATTCTGCCAAACAAGAATAGTTCAGTTTCCAGCCACAATTAGACCAGGATCCTTTAATGGTAGAAAAACATTAATTTTTTCTGCAATTTGCTCAGGAACATTTATCCAGATTTTAGTGGAATGTTTGCTTTCATTTCTTATATGTATAAAGGTTATGTCTTGATATTTATTGTTAATTCAAACTTTTATTCCAAATTCTCGTTTCAGAAAACAATCCCTGACATTTAAAGGTTCAGTGCAGTTTAAAAGCTTCGCTAAAAGCCACAAACTGATGAGACATTCATGAACATAATATGTATTTCTCAACCTCTAAACAAAACTGCTAAGGTTAAGATCTCATGTGAAACATGGACAGCAAGCAAAGCAGCACACTTAGCAAACTACACACCAGATATATGATGCTAAGCTAATGCAAGTGACAGAAGTGTAATCACTGAACCCTGGAGGAAAGTTTAAAGTGTGCATCCAATTCTGTGGTGCCGCAAAACAACGGGGGTAGTCGCTTGGCCTTTCAGGGGGCTGCAGGACTTCAGGGGAGCTCTCCTTTCCTGAACTCAGCCATGAAGGTATGTTTGATTATGAGTGTGGATGTGTGCATATCTCAGATGTGTGGATGTAGGTGGGAGGGAGACGGGCTCCTCAGTTGCCTAAGTGTCGTCCCTCACCCAGAATTTAAAATAAGGTCACCATCCCCAGGAGGCCTCAAGTCAAAGCGTCCCTTCTTCACCTGCCCTTTAACTCCCTTCATCATGTTCTTTTTCTTCCTTTTTTTGCTCTTCAACTCAGTTTCTCTCCTCCCATGTCATGCTTCCCTTTCCCTCTCTGTTTAAACACGGTTGCTTGGTTTGTCACTCTCCCAAAGCGAGTGTAAACACCAAAGGAACAGCATCTCAAAGAATCAGCCTCTTCACTTGTATTTGTGTTAACTATTGTCCTTCACCTCAAAAGTTGGACCTTCTGGGTTTTTTTTTGTTCTGCTTGTTTCATTTTGTCCTGGTTTCAGCGCAAAAAAGAAGACAAAAAGCTTCCAATAACGTCATTGGCTCTTTAAACAGTAATTTGATTGGCAAAATGAATTTTCTGGATTAGCAAAACAATAACAGAAATGGCATAGTGTGTTGATAAAGCAGGCAGTAAGTGCATTAAAGCTTGTGGACCGAGTGTGTGTGGATGTGTGTGTGTGTGTGTGTGTGTGTGTGTGTGTGTGTGTGTGTGTGTGTGTGTGTGTGTGTGTGTGTGTGTGTGTGTGTGTGTATGCTTAGTTGCACAGATGCATATCCAACAGGACGCATAGTAAGCAGGACAATAACTCACCATTCTCATGCTAATCAAGTAGGCCATTAATGTTTACATTTAAAATCAGGCCATGCAAAAGAAATACATTCACTGCCCGCTAAACTGGGATAATTAGTTCCCTCTTAAACCCATATTCCATTAACTCAGGTGAATCCATCTGAGTTTCATCAAATTTCTGCTTCATTTTGCATAATAAAACAATTTAAAAGATAATGACATATTCAGTATTACTCCAGGAAGAAGAATGCCTGTAAGAAACTAATTTGTAAAAAGAGCTTTTTGTTCTGGTCTTCCTGCACCTGAAAATATTTAAAGGGTTTTCCTGAGTCAGTAAAGGATTTATGTGTACCTTAAATCTTTAACTGCATTTATTGTCTATTGAAGATTACTGACTTATTTATGAAAAGCTTGTTGATCATTTATGTGCATGTTGTGTCCATGATATCTTGTTTTACTTTGTAAAAATAGCACCTTGTGTCAGGATTTTGAAGTAGTTGATATCTACAGTGTACAATTCTCTTGGCTTTTCTACCCAGTTAGTTAGTTAGATACAGAGATGAAATAAATTGTTTCTCTTAGACTATTATTTACTCAAAAAATATTGTAGTTCTCCCTTTTGAATTTGACCCTTCACCTACAAGAACGCTCTATTTATCCAGATCACTTCAAATGCTTTTGCTGCAGTGTAGATTCAGACTCGGTCAAAACAAACGTCATTCCCACCGTGTTTTTATGAACTTTCTCCTCGTTACTGACCTGTCTGTCTACTGAAAGCTGCCAGCAACTGAATGTCTTACTATGGTACAAAGATTTTACCTAAATCCAGAAAGCTTTGCAGCAGTCCAAATAAATTACTAATCTCAGTTTTAATTGTTCATGTTGACTTTGAACATCATGCTGTCTTTTGTCTAGTGGAACTATTACATGTCTGAATATTAAGCCACAGTCAAGTTGTTATGGCAAAAATTGATAGATTATTGCACTTTGGAAATAAAAGAAGTGTCTCTGATGCGCAGAGAATCTATTTTAGAAAACAATAATATAATCCCTTTAATTTTGGCTGCGTACCGAGACCTAATTATTTCATTATGGCTGCTTCTGATTGACTGATTGATTGATTGACGAATCCCTCATCCATGGATCTGAGTTTGGAGATTCCCTCAGGAACCAAGTCAGAAAAATGACTGCTCACCTTTCCAGATTTGGATGTGCTTATCATTTAGTTTGTATCAAAGGCTGTGTCATATTCATCGGCTATGCCAACTTGGCTGCTGCCCTTTTAATGTTTGCAGTTTGTTTGATGTCATCGTAAGGAACCTGCGGACACCACAAACCCGGAGCCAGAAGAGATCAGCACCGCCTGACAGTCTCAGAGTGATGTACCAGCTGTTTGTCCAGTCATACAAAAAATCCTCTAAACAAAGTGACAGGCATTTGGGAGCTGAATGTCTGTGGAGATTTAATCTGGTCCTGGGAGAAAATTGAACCAAAAGTTAATCTGGTATCAAGAGAAGGCCTTCGTTTTTAAGTTGTGTTGTGGCATTTCTGGTGCTTAACGCTGAAGTATCGAGGTTAGTTCTGAAACTTGGCTTCATCTCTATTTTACTGTTCTCTCCTTATCAAAATCAAGATAGATCTTTAAAGCTCAGGCTTCCAAAATGTGGACAAATTCTTAATTAATTTTAAGTTTAACTCTTGTAGTTTGCTTATTATTTGATCATCAGTCCTGTATTTATCCTTGAATTTCTTTGATTTGCAAAAGCTAATCAAAAGGTGATGAATTAATCTTAGATAATAAGTAAAAACATTAATTCTTGATCTGAGACACTTGTACTCAGAAATAGAGGGCTGGAGACCGATTTCTGACTACGGGACGATCTCTAGATCGCTTTTTCTGGTCTTGGGCTCGGAGGTTGCAGTTTGAGTCTCAGTCTTGGTTTTGGAAGAAAAGGCTTTGCCTCCTTGCACTATGCTATTTTTACAATATTTATAGTAATCTTTAATATTAGGGTCTTTTTTTTTTTTTTTTACAAAGATATTTGTGCGATTTCAAATTTATTCTAAATCATTAGAAATATTAAAAATTTTTATTCTGATTAATCTCTCTGATTGATCTTTAATTTTGAGATTACTTTGTTCAAATAGAATAATCTGTTTACATGTTTGTTTTTCTTTTGCTTCATACAGCACAAGGGCTATTTAGAAAGGAAAGTCAAGAGGTGCATCACCGCTGATTTTCTCATGTGAAACTAATATTAAGAATGTAACCTCACAGGCGTTGCTGGTCAGTGGTTTTAAAAAGCAAAACCATGATAGGCTTTCAACAGAAAGACATTTTATTAAGTTTTACACTGCCTAATTTTCCTATTAAATAGTTACACTGACCGGACATCGTCTACATGTTCCTCTGTAAGTGCATGCTTCACTCAAGGACTATTAGTGGTGCACTATCTGCTACTTCAGTATGAAAATTATGATTAGGTTATGTGTGCATAATCTCAATGCAAACACAAAGACAATTTCAAGGCACATAAAACATTCACATGAACACTAATAGTATTTTTTCAGACTTTTTTTGTAGACTGCTGTTTCAAAAATGGTCAAGATCTTCATAATATCATACCATGCAAATTTTTTTTTAACCTGAATTTGTACTAAATGCAGATACCAAAACAGTGAAGTATTGCGAGGGGCAGGTTTACTACATACAATTTATCAACAGAAAGTCACTTAAAAAACCTTGAACAATATCTTTACAGACGTGTGAAAGTCTCAGTTATGTATGAAATCATTGAAATCACCTCAAATCTGCTGTTTGTATATCTTTTGTTGATCCAGAGGCATGGCTGCATAATAAAATGCATGCACACATTAACTGCAAGCTATTTCCTGTAGGATGTGTTGCTGGAGTCATGCTTCATTAATTTGAAAGTTTGCATTGCCAAGAAAAACAGAACTTGAGCTGGAACAATCCACTTGTGCAGCGGCGTGTAAGCGTGAGTGTGTTTGAGTGTACAATGTGTGCATCAGTCAATAATCCTGCAAGAAAAGAAAAAAGGCAAAATTATAAAAACACAGAAAATTATCCTCTGTTATATTACCCTTTAAGTAATATCTATTGTGTCTGTCTTTGTATCAGAGGCAATTATTGTGGTGAAAACACTTATGGTTATACAGTAAGCAGCCTCACACGTCTCACTCTCGCACTTACTCGCGCACGCACACGAACGCACGCACACGAACGCACACACACGAACGCACACACACGAACGCACACACACGAACGCACACACACGGTGTAATGGATAGGAGCTGGCTGAGGGCGTCTGTCAGGGGCGACTGTTCTAATCAGAGCAGTGGGGAGAGAGATAAAGGAGAAAATAATGAGTGTGGCATCGGGCCTTTCATAGCGCAACAAAAGGCCACGGGATCAGATAGACACACACAATGTGGAGAGGAGAGGAAGGGAGGAGAAGAAGAGAGGAGAGGAGAGGGGGAGAACGGGAGGAATGGGAGGAGGCATAGATCTGTGAGACTGGACGAGGGGATGGTCATGAAGAGGGTTTGCAAATAAGCCTCCTTGCACTGCGGGTCATTACAATGTGAGTCAGTTATGTCATATAGCAAATGGTCAGTTATGTCTTGGCTTTCCTTCGGAGGACGCCAACAAGCCGAGGAGACGGACCCCTTAAACCAAATATTACAATCACAAATTTCATGGTATTTTATTAGGATTAAGTCCAGAACACAGTTTTTTTTTTTTTTTACAAAAACTCCCACTGAAAAGTATGACATGCTTTTGTTTCTAGATCCTGTTACAGTAACATCTTCAACAAAAACAACAACAAAAATACAGTAAAACCAACAAATTTATGTTAGAGAAAGACAATTATTGTGTAGTTCATTGGTGTCTGGAAAGAACAATGAGTTGTGAACTATTGATAATCTCTATTTAATAAAGTTCCCAAATCCTAAACAAACAGTATGGCTGGTTTTGTTAAGTTTGTCGCTTGAACAATTTATTTCCAGGGTTGGTTCTTTGGTAACATCAATAAAATGACATTATGTGGAAATATGATTGAAAGCAATTAATGAGCACTGGTTAGCTCATTAATTGCTTGATGTAACTGGTATAACAGATATTACATCTGCAGGCTCTGAATGCAAATGCTATGACAAAAAGGTATAAAAAATAAAACAAATCCTTTAAATGCTTTACAATCATCACTTTTTTGATTATGACCATAAAATCCAGTGATAAAAAATATCTCCCCATATATCCCCCGTCTCTCATGCAGATGAAACATAAACTGTAAACAGTCGGGTAGCAGAACCTGTTCATAAAAAGTATGTCATGCCCTCCGTAAGTCTGTCTTTTATGGAAGAATGACAAGAAGAAACCCATTAGAAGAGTCATTTAACGTTTACAGGCCTTGTGGAGGAAAGACAGCAATTATGTTTCAAAAACACAACTCTAGTCAATCCAGAGCAAAATTAAACTTTTTGGCTGATGTTAACACAACATCCTCAATGTGAAGCCGTGCAGAAAGCTTTCATTCAGCAGGAACTGGGAAATTGTTCAGGTTTAAATGCAGACCATGTATAAATCTAAAGGATAGCTCTGGAGCCCTTGTTAAAAACTGCCAAACACTTGAAACATGGGGGAAATAAAATCACTTTGCAACAGGATTTCAACCCTACACACACAGCTAGAGCTTCAGTGGAAAGTTTAGATCAAACAAGCTTGTGTTTTCAAATGGCCTAGCCAAAGCCCAGATCTAAATTATTACTGTTTAACATCTCTGAGATGAAGCTGTTTTACAAAGAATTATTTATTTATTATTATTATTATTATTTGGTTTAAAATACTTTTCCGGGCGTCTGCCCTCCTTTTTCTCACTGCTGATTAGTACTGCTTCATTTGCTGCATGTGATAATTTCCAGTCATCCTTTGATTATTAATGCTTAATTTACCCAGATTACACCCCTTTGATTATTAATGCCTAATTTAGCCTGATGACACCAATCATTAAACAGTGCACCAAACTGAGAGCAAACAACCTCAGCAGTCCTCCAGTGTACCGATACAACCTCCCCTACAGATAATGATACCGTTCCCAGAGGCCGGCCAGAGTTAAGTCGATGCCCGCATTTTTTCACCCAAACTCCCATCAAACTTTAAAGGGAGAAGAAATACTAATTAGAAACTGCAAGCAAGGAGAAATGAGCAGGCAGACTCAGAACAGAAAATCCCATTCAAAGACTTAATGAGCTTGTCGAAGCTGAATAATTGATTTCTAATTCTAGCCTGCAGCTGTTGACCCGACCAGGGAGTGTTTTGAATGGAGCTGAAATATGTTGCGCTCTGACTTGGCACCACTGGCTTTCTGGTGAGGAAGCCATTACCAAAACAACATTTCCACATCTACCTCGCACCTTCATGTTTGTTTATTTAATAAAAACACTTTTAAGTATCGCTGAGCCTCCCTTCAACACCCGTCACACGTAATTCCCCAGACGTCTCAATCCTCCCACAGATCTTGCCGGATGTGTTTTGTTTTTTTTGTTGTTTTTTTTTTTTTTTTTTTTTTGCGTGTGACAGGAGGCAGTTTCCTTTTCAGCCGCAGAGAGCTCTGCGAGGTAAGGCTCTCCCAGTGTTGGGAGCCGCAGTCCGTATCAGATTGTGGGTGTTTTATGTTTCGCTCATTTGCTGCCGAGTGATTCTTTGTTGCCCTGCGTGGACGATCATATCCTGGGGGGTTCTGGGGCAGGAGCAGCATAGAGCACCCTGTGTGTGAACCACAGCCGCCCAGCGTCCCTGTAAGATGACCTCACGGAAAATAGGCCTAATTATTACCGTGACAGCCCGCGCTATCATATTCTGCCAGATCAGTCACTACACAGGAGAGACAGGGCGGGAGAAAAATTAACAGAAATATATACCCCAGTGGCACCAGTTCCCCCCCTCCCCCCCCACCTCTCTTGCCTAAACTGAGCCCATTTATTTTTAATGCCCTAATCAACAGGGCCCAAACGTGGCCCAGCTCTCACTCACCTGCACACACACAGGTGAGTCCAGGAAAGGACAGCAGAGGCTCGAGCTTGACTAAATCTAACCTGCAACTTCCAGCTTCCAGACATGTAGAGAGACAAATTGCCAAAAGATGCTGAAAGGCCACTCTAATTGCAAGAGCCAGAGTTTAAGGAAGACAGCAGTGATTAACTTGAGGCCCATCCTGAACTCATGAGGCTGTAGTCATTAGGGCCGGATCATTATATGATAGATTTCAGGGCTATTTGCCTGGTTTTGTTCCCAGAGACAGTATTCCAAGAGACACCCTGGGAATGGGACATACTACACCAACAGCTACCCCCGTGAGAAAAAACACAGCAAATATCAATGCTCTGTGGTGACGTGTGCTTGTATCCTTCATCTTGTTTGAAGAAGATGCTGCCTGAAGTCACTGCAGGGTTACAAACAGGAATGTCTACAAAATAAAAAAGAGGAAATATAACCTAAAGAATTTTTTGAAAATTTTTTATCATATTTTTGCTTTAGTTTATTGTTTTGGTGGTGTGTCTCCCATTGTTTCTGCATTGTATTGATTCCACTGATTATTTTACAACGCAGCTAAAAACCTACTTCATTTAATTTGATGTTTTTGCTGTGTATTTTGGAAAATCCCTTTGTGATTTTACGTGAGAACAGTGCCACTCACATAAAATTACCAGTATGTACCATTTATAAACATAACTGTGCTTAGAAATCATGTTAGCTAACATGATTTAAAGATCCAGACAAGTTCAGGTCACATGTTCAAATGTTTCAAATCAAAGAGTCACTTTCTCCGTCACTGCTACAAACATTTAACTTTTGCAAAGGAAAAATGCAATGTTCTGTTCAGTCAAGTTGAGTGGGAAAATAAAATGGAAAATAAAATCTAAAAATTATCATCACTCCTTCAACAACTGTTTTTTTTCACAACTTGGAAAATGTACGCAAACCTTACATACTTTCAGAATATTTTTTATGCATGTATCTTTAATTGTTAAAGATGTTGACTCATTTAAAATCAGCTCTTCCCTGCTGAAAGTCACAGTAATTCATTTTAATTTCAGTAACATGTTTTAGTCTATCAAACATCCTAGTTCCATCTAGCAGACTTTATTACCGTATCAGCATCTGGATTTAATTTTCACTACATCCTCTCATATGTTAGTAAATGACATGTGATTGAAAGCAAGAGTGACTTTTGAATTGTTGTTGGATGTTACTTGGGAAACTAATAATTTTTTTCATAGTCGAATCAAAATTTGCTCAATGTTATAATGAGAAATGTACACTTTGTATTTCCAAAGCAGGAGCTTTAAAGCCTTTAAATCCCATCTTGTTATAGCCTATTACTTTCTTTTTAATTGGTTCCCAACAGCAGAATGAAACATTTTTAATAATGAGGATTAAAAGTTGGGGACACTTTTTTAATCTCTTAAAACCTCACATCTTATCAAGAGGACACTATGTGCCAAAAACAACCAGGTGATCTTCCTCCAAATCTGGAGAGCCTGACAGAAAAACTCAAAGCACACATGCCCTGGAAATTCTCCTGCTAATGTACAAACCTGCGCAATGTCAAGGTCAGCGAAAGGAACCAGGCGCAGCAGACATTTCGAGCTGACTTGCTTTGAAAAAGGGAAGATGCATGTCCAACAGGGGCATCATTTTGCAAGTGGAAGAATCAAGGGGGAACCCGGTACACCTATTTACACTTCAGAAAAGTCTGGCCAGAAGTGGCTCGCTCCCATGACAAGGAAATTACAACAAGTAGTATACAAAAGCCAAAGAATTGGCCTGAAAAGAAAGAGCAGCATGTGCTCTGGACATATGATAGAAAATCTCAGATGCTAGACGGGCAGTCTGCTGCTGCCGGGCTGGAGAGGTTCTGTAAGGAGGGAAGTGAGACTGAGGTTTCATGAAGGGCTGCAATTTTAAAGTTGGGGGAGGTTTTGTCAATGATAATATGTCACTTCAGCGCATTGTAAAGCCATTTATATTCCTTGAAACCTTTCAGGTTTTGTCATTTTACAATGTTTGATCTTCAATAAATGTTACTATGGGTATAAGTGATAAGACAAACACAAGACAGTGCAAACTTACAAACTGGAAAGATTATTTTATGAGGCATACCTATGTAATTACTTATCTTTCCTCTAAATAAATAAATTGTTTTGAGAAGAAATATAATAATTTAACAGAATCCACCTGTATTATGTTCATTCTTAGTAAAAATTCAGCCATTCAAGCCACCATCAGAGGTTTGTTGGAGAATATCAATGAACAAGCAGCTTAATGAAGAAGGCAGAAAGGTCAGCGACGACAAAGAGGTCCAAAACCGGGTTTGGTTTCAAAACAATGTCAAATACTTTGAACATCTCTCAGTGCACACATCCGTCTACTTAAACTGAGAGCGCAGGCAAGGAGCATATTAGGCAAAACAACTGAGAAGTCCTGGACGCCTCTTGAGGAGCTCCAGAAATCCACAGCTCAGGTAGAAATATGTGTCCATCAGGTAACTTTTAGTTATGCCCTTATGGGAGAATGGCAAAAAGACTCCCTCAATCCAACCTCACCCAACTTGAGATTTTTTTTTCTTGTTTTTTTTTTTTTTTGCAATGATGAAATGGCAGAATCTTCCAAGACCTGACAGGTCTTGGAAGATCTTCAACTCACAATAATGACCATTAATGACTCATAATCTAATTAAAGGACATGGTGACAGAGTGAGAGAGGGCAGACTGATAATTACCAGCATCACTTTAAAGCCTGATTACCTTACACACACTTAACCAACAGAGTTAGCAAAAGACAAATTGGGGTGAGTGTGTGGTTTAGTTACACATTATCATGTAAACGGGACAGGTTGGGTGTCAAAGCTGCAACCTTCTGATCTTTATCTCCGTGTCCTGAGCAACAGCTGACGAAGAACACGGAGATGCAGAAAACACTGATTTAATGTGAACGCATAAAGGAGTGCAAAAAGTTTGCTAAGCAGCTAATAAGGTGTCATCATGTGCCAAACTCTTGCAGATTAAGGGAACAATTTGTTTTCTGTTAAACGTCAGAATTTATATTTATATAAACAATTCTGGACATACAGTGGATCTGAGTTAGCCAACAGCAGTACAACACTATTAGAACAGCTTCTAAGTCGTGAATATCTGATTTCATGTTTGCACATGTGTTTGTGTGCGTGGCTGAAGCTGTGACGCCTTTTTCTCTTTTTTTGGGGGGGAAAGAAAAGAATACAGTAGTCGCCCTTGTAACCCAGCTCTGCCCTCCACCTCCCCGGACCCTCTCGCTGTCACTGGCCATGTGTAGTGTGTAATAGGCACTGACAGTTGCAGTGCAGGTCAGTAACCCCGTGGCCCCGTCTAATTGAGGCTAAGGATCCCGGCTTGTCCTGCCATCTATAATTAACCACATCATCTGCAGCCATATGAAAGATTCAGCCAGACTGGGAGTGGCTGACACACGATCCTGTGGCGCTTAATCCGTTTTAGCGTACGACGTGTTTATTTGTGGATGCATCATTGTAAGTTTGAAGAGCCTTGTGATTTATGTGAGATAAATCACAAGCAAATGGCAAATTTAAGTATTAAAAGAGTGATTTCACAGTGCCACTTTATAATCACAATATTTTTTGTGTATTTTACTTGTGTCCTATGTGACAGACCAACAAAAACTACTGCGCAGGAATGTTTGACGAGGGAATGTTTGAAAGTGTTTTTATATAAATAAAAATTGTTATTCACTTTCTGATTCATTTGCAGCACTTTTCTCAGCAATCACAGCTTTAGTCCTTTAGTATATGTCTCTATCAATTTCGCCCATCTAACAACGACTAAAGTATTTGCTTGTTTAAATCTGTAAAATATCCTAAACTCAGTCAGATTGTTTGTTCTACAAACATTATTTTCAAATGTGACCCAGATTCTCAAAGATTGTAGATCTGAATGTAAATTTCAGTTTGTCTTCCGGTTCCTAAGAGGGTTTTCTCCCAGGATTGGCTTGAAATTAACTTCCTCCATCTTTCTTTCTACTTTGGCCATTTTATCTGTTCCCACTCAAAATTATGGTCGCAGCATCATGACGCCGTCACCGTGTTTCACTTTAAGAGTAGGACGCTCAGCGTGTGATGTGCTGTCTTACGTTTCTGTACTTTCTACCAGGTTTACTGTGTCACCTGTAAACAGGAGCTATATCCTGTACCAGTGGCCAAAGGTTTTCTAAAGGACAGATTTGAGGGAAAAGTTCGTAGAACATGAATGGGTTTACAAGGGGCTGTACAAACTCTTGACCAACTTAAATCTTTACATATTTGATGCTAGATTGAGTTAGAAAACTGTCATATTTTTTGTAAAGTTGCTAAATTTGTGGCATCTCTATTGTCTTTAACTTCATTTTTATCCTTTCGTCTGTCAGCTTGAGTGGAGCTGTGACCCAAACTCTCAAACTGTACTTTGGCCCTTTAAACACCTTGGCTCTCTTCCTTTGCCCTCTTCTCCTTCTCTTCCTCCTCATCCTCCTCCTCCTCCTCAGCTCTCCTGCCTCACACTGCCCCACTCAACTCCACTCTCTGTCCTGCCGATGCCTTTGAAATATGCCTTTCAAAAATGCTGCTTTTTGAATTAATGAATCATTTTTCGCCAGGTGTCGTTGAGGGGGGAGGAGGCGGGGTGGCGGGGCCAATGGGGGAGGCGACGGGGGCTAATAAATACAGAGTGCTGAGAGTCTCACCACTACCAAACCCTCCCCTGCTTTGCCCAGCACACTCTCCACCTCTCCCCACCCAACACACACACACACACACACACACACACACACACACACACACACACACACACACACACACACACACACACACACACACACCCATTTGCCTTCCTTCCAATCCCCCCATCCCACCCGCCCACTCTTCCCTCCACCTCCACCCCGGCCCTAGATGAAAGGCCTGGCTCGTTCCTGTACCTTTAATTTAAAGCTGAAAAGGAAAACGAGAGCGGGGGGTGCGAAACACGCTTATGAATATGGAGAAAATTGAATGAGAACCATCCCTTTGAATAAATCAGTATGAATATCCCTTGGCCTTGTTGGGAGGAAGGTCGCAAAAGACCCTTGGATATACAGATGGAGAGCGGCGAGATGGACCAGTGTGTGTGTGTGTGTGTGCGTGTGTGCTGCGAACTCTGTGTGTTCTCATTATATGTATGCAGATGATTTGGGAAATGGAGGCTGTTCATGATGCTTTTTGTCAGTTCTGTAAATAAAAAAGTGAATCAGACAAACCACAAAAAACAACAAAAAAGAAAACAACTGCTGATTAAATGAGATTACGATAACTGAACCGAAGATGTAATTTAACAGCTGTAAAAGTATTATATGATCACATCCATGCGCAAGTGCTAAAAAAGATGAGGGAAAATTTAAATATGAAAAAACTGAGCAGAAGTCAGACATACATTCGCCCATGTAGACAGAGAAGAGAAAGCATAAGCATGAAAGAACAAGATGAAAAACAAATACTTTTGTTTTTACCCTGAACTCAGGGTGGCGCTTTTAAAGGAGGAATGGTGTATATAGCATTTAATGAAACGTACTTTTAAGACATAGTGCACAGAATGTGACATTTCTCAAGTGTGCAACCGTAGTGAAATATTCAAAAGACATAAAAATCAAGCTGCCTTTCTTCACAACAGCTACCAAACATTTGTATTTAACATTGTTACACTTACATATCTGCACTGAGTTGGAACTGACTTTATGTATGTTATAGAACGACATTACTGTGCATTCACCCTCGACTATATAGTTGCTTGAAATCACAGCTTATCATGTTTGTAGCCGAATCCAACAATCTTTAGACACCTGTGTGAATTTTCACTGGATATAATGTGGGTAAAATGTCTACAACAGCCTAGGAGAGTTCAGGATCCACTACTGCTAACTGATTTTAGGATTTTTTTGAATGATTTGGTGATTTCTATTTGAGAGTCAAATCTCAAATATTAATGCTTCTGTACCTGAATTATAAAATTATCTAACACACACACATAAACATGGAGACAAAATAATTTCAGTTTTAATGTTTTCATAACTTTAAATTTAAGCGCTGTATTTCTTCTAATGAAATAAAAGTCCATTCCAGACATTCCTAGTTATGAATAATATGTTCTGCAACAAATTTTCCTGCAAAGAAATTTCTTAAAGAGACATGAGGGTTTCTTTTTCTTTCTAAAAAATAAATAGCAGCTTCAAATGTAATGTGTGATGTTTTGTTCTGTACTCCAACAAGCCCGTGACAGTCATTGCTGCATTCCTGTGAAATAACAGAGTGCAGCCTTGACAAAAAAATATATGTCATGCAGTTCACCACAGAGGCATCTTTTTTTCTGTTCTTTATGTTGAGCCAAGCTGAGGAGGCAAAGAATGTGGGATTCATCTTCAAATGGTAGACAAAGATCTGTGTGAGAAGCTGTGTTTTTGTGTGCGAGTGTGTGGTCTCTCCTGAGCGGAGGATCTTTGTGGAAGGTCTGCTCCACCTGCTGCAGCCTGCACACCTGATGGCAGTCAGAGCATGATTTGGCTGTGGCCTTTAAGTAGTTATCGGACAACCGTCTGACACTTTCTTGAATATCATTGTTGACCACATTCCAGTCCGGTAGATGGTGGTTACCATTCGCCAATAAAAGAAGAAAATCTGATGCTTACCTGCCATTGTTAGAGTCAAGCTGTGCTCTGAACAAACTTACCTGAACAACTTTTCTGCTTTTTTTAATGCTTCCTTTAGCCCTCGACTTACCCTTGGGCTCTGCAAGTTGGAGTTGACAGTCTTCGCTCCTCTCCAATCCCTTCTATTTCAGACTTACCTTCATTTGGATTTCCACTAGATCGCCTACGTCTGCCGGTCTGCTCTCCAACACAATCTGTTCAGGAAGGAGGAACGGTCAAAAATGATTCAAGCTGTGTTTTGCTGCTCCTCCATGATTTGGTCACCTCTATCCAACACCACCTTTGCTGCTGCAAGAAAAACCAGGACCAACACCATTACCGCTGTCAATCGAACAGCTGCGCAAACAGTCACTTTGCCAACCTTAGACTCCCAGCACCTCAATACTCAACCTGTCTGGCAACATGAAGTAGGCCAAAAGATCAAAAAGTACATCTGAACAGATGAGAAACAAAGTAAATAACACCAATCAGTCTGGAGTGTATTGCTAGGTATTTTTAAACTTGCTAGCCTCCTTTGAACCACAGTCAGAGATGCTCTTCCAAATGAAGAAAACGTGGCGCGGTGGCTAACCTTCTCAGGTGTGGCCTCTGGAAATAGAGTGGAAGTTTTTGGAATGCGTGTGCTCCAGTACATCCGGTGCAAAACTAACAGCATTTTCAATAAATGACATTATACAGGCAGTCCATCTGTCTCACTTGTTGTAATTGGTGAAGTGCAGGGAGAGTGAATTCTGCTCCCTGCAGAAAATATCCGGAACTTGAATGTCTGGGGATCGTTCCTAAATCCCAAGCACATATGAGCTGTGCATAAGGAAAAAGCGCCAATGCACACTATCAAATTCAGTGCTTCAATGCTAAATACCAAAATGCAAAATAAAAGTTTTGCAATGACCAAATGAGATATTGTGGAATGGTTTTAAACAGACTATCCATCCTCAAAACTCCTACACTGTGGGTGAATTAAAAAAAAGAAAATGCAACAAATTATTGGCAATTTATTGGCAATTAATTTTAAACAATTTATTGGCAATTATCACAAATAATTGATGCCACCAGTTATTTGGTTTAGTTGGCAATTAGATTTTATCAACACAAGGACAGGTTAGTTTTGGTAGTTTTTCTTAAATCAAACATTTTTAAAGCTGCATTTTCTATTTACTCCGCTACCTTTGATATTAAAATTTGGTTTTGGATTCTAAAATTTAATTGTGACACACACACACACAAAAAAAAAAGTCAAAACAGGAGAAATTCAAAAGGGGCAAATACTTTTTTTCAGTGCCACTGAAGACCTGCTCACCTGCAAGGCAATGCGCCTCCTTTATCTGATTTCTGCAATGTAAAGAAACATCTGAGTTGAACACGGTGACACAGTTTGTTGTGAGGGTTAATGCATCCCAGCATCACACATGCATATATGATAAAAGGTCTTTTGGGATGTTAATGGGAAGTGCTTTTACTTCATGCTAGTTTCTATGTGCCCTCTTTTCCCAACATGGCTTACTGAATGGATTGCACAGAATATTTTCCCAACTGAATCTAAGCTGCCAGGTGAAAACTGTTGGGGAAAAAAAGGAGAAAAATAGAAGTCATGAACATTTTGTCATTCTCTTTTAAAAACAGCCTTTGCAACTCTAGCTATGAGCTCAAACAGACTTTCCTTAAAATTAAAGCAGCGGTAATTATTCAATAACCGCACGTCATTAATGTATCAAGATGTACATGGAGTTAAAAAAGGAAATTTTGAAAAAAAAAAATACCAACGGTGTCTGCAAAAGTATCTGTATTTATAAAAGATTTTCCAACTTTTGTTACGTTTTTGTGATGGAGTATCACAAAGTTGAGCATAAGTGTAAAGCAGAAGGAAAATGGTTAATTTTTAAAATATTTTATTATCAATAAAAACAAGAAATCTGGCTTACATTTCCTTGCAAACCCTTAAAATCTTTTTTTATACAGAACTACATCTCTTTCATGTACAAAGCGTTTGGGGAATTTCTTAATTAGCTTTGCACATCTAAAAATTTTATTTTCTCCCAGTTTTCCATTTCAAAATAGCCCAAGCTTGGTCAGATTGGATGAAAAACATTAGTGATATACTGGTGTTATAACAAATTCTTAGAGTTAGGCTGGAACTTTGACTAGGCCTTTCTCATAAATGAATATATTTTGATGTAAACCTTTCAACCAAAACTCCTGGTTGGTTGGTGGTTTTTCTACTCTAGTATAATTTAAACTATGTATTGATGGATGTAGCTTCATCCATCCTCATCAACTCTGACCAGCTTCCTTGACCATCCCATAATACTGCCACCACCATGTTTTACAATAGTAATGATTTGTTCAGGTAAACCTGCAGTACCACTGTTTTTTTTTTTTTTTTTTTGCATGTTCACCAAATGTTTCAGTTTTTGTTATCTGTACAGATAATGTTCTTCCTCTCCTCCAACAATAACTTTATTTCTACCATTTCCAGGTGAAGGCTGGATTTGTGGAGTCCCTTATTCTCTTCCATAGTTACAATGACATGCTGGCTCCACATCTCATTATGCTCCATTTGTCCAGCATGTCAGTTTAGGTGGATGACCATTTCTGCGAAGGCTATTCTCCTTTGATTTTGAATAATTATTTGAATGTCAACCATTCAAAGTTCAGGATATTGTTTTTATGGAGATGTTTGTTCACTAATGTTCTCCAACAAACCTCATAAATTTGTAGAACAGCTGGATTTAGACTAGATTAAAATGATCAAATCTATTCACCGATTAATCAAGTTTTCCAATCAAGTCCTTGCAATGGACTTGATTTATCAGAATCAGGGTATCCGGACATTATACAGGTGTACACCACACTTTTCAGGTGTTTTTCAATGCACCACTTGTTGATCGAGATAATTTTGCGTCAAAATATGAAAAGGTTTTAGGAACAAAATATAAAAGGTAATTATTCAATAACCGCACGTCATTAATGTTTCTAGAACAAATTACTTAAACCTGAATTTACTAACATATTTATGTATTTGTGTGCTTCAAATTCAGTTTGTCAACAAATTCCCTTTGAAGAACTTTAAAATAAAAACACTTATAGACAAAATATGAAAGACATAAAAAAATATTTCAAACACAAGGAACATAATGATGCAGATGATGTGTTTTTATTGAGAGTATTTTTAATTATAAAAAATTTATTTGAATATTTAAGCTTAATTAAACAGTCATATACATGCATCTTCAGTTGTCCTACATAACATTTTTGTTCCGGCTAAAATTCAAACGATTCCACTAATTTTTTTTTTTCTCCACCAAGATAGAAGCAGCATTCATCTCTTTGAAAGTCAAGATTTTTATTTTCGTTTTTCCTTCTTCATTTTTCATTTTTGGCAAAATACAACCGCTTGACATCTTCTTATTGAAAGCAATGCATAGGTAGGGGTCAAATACTAAGAGGTTAATTAGTTTTCTGGGAAAAAAAATACAAATAAAACCATTTTACTGCAACATATTTCTCGGTAAAGGTTCAGGGAGAAGAGACGAGTCAGTTCTCCCTCTGACACCTCGTCTTTCCTTTCTTTTGCATGACTAAAAATTTTAATTGACTTTTACATCCCTCTGCTTTCAGCTTTATGGTCAAAATTCTGAAATAGTATGTAAAAATGGACACTTCCAGTACAGCAAGCAATAATCACTAACCCTCACCCTCAACAAGGATGAAACTACATGTTCAACAACCGCTGTGGAAGCATTCGCCTAAAATCTCAGCTTTAAACAAGCTTAAATTTATTTTAAATGCTTTTCAGTTGAGGAGAAAAAGTACAAGCTGAAAAAAAAACAACTTAAAACTGAAACATTAACCTGGTCATTGTTTTTATCAGAGTTAGCAGACTTTCCGCCCCCCCCCCCCGCAGCCTATTGCATTTGTTCCATGACGAGATCATTTTCCAGTCGAAACGCCTAATATGTCCAGGTTTCAAAGGATTGTTTCAAAAATTACGTTTATCATCTACCAAGGCTCAACAACGCCACAAACTGGTTTCTGCTGTAAAGCAAAATTCAAGTTGCCATGACTTGATGCAGTGATGACCAAGAAGGAAACTAGCACTATAAAAGGCGAAGCTGTCCCGCCTCTATAATAGGAGATATGGGAGCCCTGGACTTACTGTCAAGCACGGAGGTGGCAGCATCATGCTTTGGGACTGTCAGTGACTTTGGTGCAGTTCATAAACTGGGTATTGAGCATTCATCTACATTTATTATTAACAAAATAGTACAAAATAGTTCAAACTTGGACAAAATTACAAAGATAAACACACAACAGAAATGGTTTCTCAAAAAAATTCATGCAGATTGATGTTAAATTTCTGGAATAGCTTCGGGTTGGAGAACCTACATTTAGTTTTTTTCTTCCTCTCCAATCCAAAACAAACTTAAGACCTAGAGAAACTCCTATTAGTTTATAAATCATGTACTATTCATTCTTATTCTTGTTGAACTATATTTAGTTTTGAACTTTTACCTTTTTGTCTTTCTTTTGGTTTTTGTTTTGTTGTTTTGCTTGTCTTCCCTTCTAATTCTTGTAAAGCACTTTGAATTGCCTTGATACTGAAAATGTGCTACAGAAATAAAATGACCCTACTTTACCCTTATTGAAAATGCATGGACTGTTCTTAAAAGCTGAATTAACTCTACCATATTTGACAGACTTTGGTGTAGTTGGTAACTTTTAGGGTTTTCATTAGTTTGATGTGTTTTGGTGAATTTTGGATTCTGTATTTCATGTTTTGTTCAGTTTGTTTGTCCCCTGGTTTCCTTTGCACATATTTTGCGTTGAATCATTCACTCGCTCACCGTTCGTTCCCACAGTTACTCAGTCCCTGTACTGGGGTTGTTTGTGTTTATTTGAAGATAAACTACTGCACATCAATGTTGTTTTTAACAGTTCTTAAAAAGGTTTAAGTTGTATCACTGCAACCTGGGCAAAGAGAGATCAAATTAATAATTAAATTGAATGTGATATACGTGATGAGAGTACGTCATCTGAACAAGCTCCATGCAAACTAAAATGTTATCTAAATTGTTTGAAAACCACGAGGGGAACTAAATTTAAAAAAGGAGTCACAAAGATCACTTTTGTGCCTCTCACTCTAAATGGAGAAGCCTTTCTCAGGGTCTCTCGCTGCTCTGCTAATTGCAACCTTATTAGCCTGAAAGGACTCAGGTGCTGCAGACTCCTTCAGCGGGGCACATCTGTGGCTGACAGCTTCAGGAAAGCTGTGTCATCTAGACTCAATAGCTAATGAACAGACAAGGATTTTCTCTCAAATTCATTATCGTCGCGATGAATGAATCCAAGGTCCCTTTCGGTTGTTGTTCTCGGCATATTATCTTCCCATCAGTCTGTCCGTCACCTCAGCCGCACAAACAAAACTAAATCCATACACATGTGGAGTGCAGACACACCCAAACACACACACGCACGCACACATCCACAGAAAAATCAGATCGGCTAATTAAGATGTGGTGGCTGAGTGGGAAGTAAACTCAAACAGGGCTGGACAGATGTCTCACTCTGCTGACTTCAAAAGGGATCCAGAGAACACAGGGCCATGTAATGTGATTTAGATATAATGCTTCCAGGTCAGGGGTGATTGCTAGACTGCTGGGCAGCGGGAGAGCAGCTGACAAGCGCGTAACTAACCATGACGGATGGGAATTCAATGGACTGCCTAGTCTATACACTTAAATCTAGATGGGAACAAATTACATAGCCGACCACCTTGTCAGTTGGAGCAGAAGAGAAAATTCATCTGTCTCCAGAATAGTTTTTGACACATAGTGGTCCAAAGTCAACTCAGACAATAAAGCTGTGTTCTGATTCGACCTGCTTTTTAATGTCGCACCTGTGTTCGTAGCATGCAGCAGGGCTTGTGGTAGCAGTCACTGGCTGCATGGCCTGAGGAATTTTTATTTCAGGTTAGCAAAGAAATAGCTTACGTTGGGATTGTTTGAACACTCGTGGAATGCCATCACAGCGCTGAGATTTGATAAGGTTCCTATGAGGAACCAGAACATGAAAGAGTGAAAGAGACGGTAAAGTTGTCTTTCAACAGGAGACAACTGTTTCTCAGTTCTTTGATCTGAGATATAAAATGTTGCATTTCTGAAATTCCAGAAATAAATGTTGCAAAGTTGCCATGGCCGCGTAGAGTATCGCAACCTCCGAGGTGAAACCCAAGAAAAAACTTTAGAGTTCTTCCTTTGGGATTTAGACTTTTTTTTTCTTTGCTTGTGCTGCAAATGGAGAGTTTTTATGTTACCTATTTGTGAGCATTAATCTGTAGGAAGTCATGCCCACCTCCAGTAAGTAGATGCCAGATTCAGTCAGTACATAATACTTTGATAAGTTTCTGAATTCCTCAATAAATGAGTCATTGAAGATCTCTGCAGTGTTGCCTGGTTAATTTTACTGCATTTCTCTCCAACTGAACATGATCAGATCATTACGTCCTCTAATAAGTCTGCATATCTGCAATACTTGCGGATAATAAGACTGACATGAAGTCAAACCACAACTTATGAAACGAATTACACAAACTGTTGTTCATAGACTACAAGGTGGCAAAAGACTGCCTTTTGTCTTTTCTCTTTCTTTGCAGTTATTCTGTAATTTAGACTATTTGCTGGTAATTGCAACTCAATCATTGACATAGATGCAGCATACAAGTCAAAATTATATGAAACGCAGTCAAACAACAAACCTTCACAAATAATAAATAAAAAGGTCTGCATATTTGTAGACATGTGACTTTGCTTCCTGTGTGGTTGTTTGCTTTTGCCTCTGAAATTCTCTGTTTAATATCTCTAATTTCTGTCAAAACTGATAGTTGCAATTTGATACGTTCAGATGAGGCTTTTAGATCTACAAACGTGGTACCAACTGTAAAGCACAATGGTGGAAGCATCATGCTGTGGTGTTGTTTTTCTTTTAAGTGTAGTGAAAAACAACAACTTTTAGTTTTGCTGTAGATCCTAGTTTTAAGAGGAACTCCCGAAATCCTTCTTTTTAGGTTTTCATGCAACCATTCAAACAGAAAACAATACCGAGAGCAGAGGAGGAATGATTCAAACTTTTTTTTTCAGCACTTCCAAAACTTCTCTCTGATTTATATCTCCTCCCATTCTTGTTACAAAAACAACAATTATGTGTTTCATTTCGCCCTCAACTACAGTGAAATCAGGGTCAGACTTTTTTTTAGCAATTTTAAGAACTGAGGTTGATATGAGCAACATTTTAATGTCAAGGTCCTTTGAACTCGCTGGAAAACAGAGAGCAGGTGTGTTTACGTTCACGAAGTGCTTCTACAACTTTAGAAAAAAAAAAAAAAGGGAGATTTATTAATTTAATCAATAGAAAATCAGTTGTTTTTAATTGGTTTTACATTTACTGGTAAAGTTTACCAGTAAATTTACTGGTCAACTTCCATTTTGTGTCATGATTTCACACAATCTGAAATTTACTTTCAGAAGCTATTTCTGTCATCAATATCCAAATAAACATTTAAAAGCAGTCACGATTTCGCTAGGAGAAAATACCTAATATACCAGGTCCCTTTTTTTTTTATCTCAGAGATAACAGATGTAAATGAGTAAGAAATGGAGAGATGAGGAGAGTCATTATGCAGAACGTGCAGACATTAGTAAAGATATTAAGGCAGCGAGGGGTTAACATGTCTCTTATTGTGCCTCACTCCTACATACAGGAGAAATTAATAAGAGAAATTAGCAAGGCAATTACCACTTTTAATTGGACTATTTCATCTGGCCCTGTCAAAGCTGCATCCAGAGGTAGTTTTAAGCTTCGCCGTGCGTGTCTTCTGCGCCCTTTCACAAACGCTGTTATTAATTTCTCCGGGCCTCTTTTAGCCTTTGACATCTGAACCATTGAGGGTGAACTGCTGTCAGCCTCCCCTTGATTATTATCTCGTTAGACCCTGTCCCTCTGTACTTTATCTTATTTTTAATCTCCTGTTCTGAAAAGAAAACCCTCCACAGTTTGGGAAGATAAGAATGTCGACAAATGAGCTAAAATTTGATAAATATTTTTGGGACAGACAGCTTTAAGATTGCTCATTTGTTTGTTACAGACATTTTCTTATTTATGTGAAAAGTAGTTGGCAATAAAATTTTAATGAGTGAAGTTATTCGTTTATAAGACCTTTTTTGCAACTAGCAAGCAAAGAGCTTTTATGGGATATTATGCAAAAGGCTGATAGAAAGGTGTGCAGGATTGTGAAGTAGAAAAAGGTTTTATATGTTTTTTTTAAATAAATAACCTGAGTGTTTATGATCATTTGTATCAAATCTCTTTCGGTTTATTTAATGTAGAGCCATCTTTTGCCTAAAATACATTTGAAAGACTTTGGGAGTTTGTCTGTAAGAAATTTGCACATGTAGAGAAAGCTGTTTTTGCTGTTTATCATTTGAAAAGCAACTCAAGTACAGTCGGATTCAATTGGCTTTAAAGACACACAGACTCATCCTGTGGATTTAGGAGTAGACTTTGACTGGGCCATCCTAAATAGATGTACTTCTATCTAAAACATTCAATTTCCTGCATCATTTTTCAGCTGGAAGCTGAAGCTTTACCCAGTCTTAAGTCTATCGAAGGCTCTGAAGGATTTCTTTAAGGAACTTCATTCATCCATGAAACCTTATGTGAGGACAGTGCAGGGGTCTTGGGGTGGTTGTATAGCAAGTTACCTGGAACAAAAAATCTGTTTAATTCAATGCAAATCATTTGAGTTTATTTATGTAATGGCTACCAAGAAAAACTGTCCACTGTGTCAAAGAGAGTTTATAATATAAAAAGATATATATGCAGGATTAAAACAGTCATATTCAATAAATTGCAGTATGTGCTCCAGTAAAGACGTCCTGGTAGATTGAAAGTACCTTTTGAAAATAATAACCTTTAACCAGATATTAAAACAGGTGTTTCATAAAACCCACATTTCTATATAAAAATTTCTTTTCATTGGTTTAATGTTGTGCTTTCATTAGTTCTCAGCAGAAACTCACGATAACTAACAGAAATAAAGTCTTGGATAATAATCCAAATAGTGTTAAATCATTTAACTTTTTTGTATTATTGCATATGACTAAAATTCATGGGCTGCACGGTGGATCAGTTGGTAGCACTGTTGCCTTGCAGCAAGAAGGTCCTGGGTTCGATTCCCGGTCAGGGGTCTTTGTGCACGGAGTTTGCATGTTCTCCCTGTGGATGCGTGGGTTCTCTCCAGGTACTCCGACTTCCTCCCGTAGTCTAAAAACATGACTGTCAGGTTAACTGGTCTCCCCAAATTCTCCCTTGTGTGTGTGTGCGTGGGTGTGTGTGTGTGTGTGCGTGTGTGTGTGGGTGTGTGTTTGCGTGCGTGCATGGCTGTTTGTCCTGACTCTGTGTTGCCCTGCGGCAGACTGGCGACCTGTCCATGCATTCAATCCATCTCTACAACACAGTGCAGTTTGGTTTACTGTCTCAGTCAGTCAAGAACTTTTCTAATGTAGTGAAAGCGGATAAAAAATAGCCTTTTATGGAACTCTGTCAAATAAATGATTGAACTAACAAATTTTGCTTTTGTACTGTTATTTAGCTCTACTCCCTTTTTGTAACTCTGTGTATTTTCCAGCTTTTATTACTCGTCGTGTTGCTCTTGGGTTCGCTCTACAAAGTGACCTCGGCTGTTCTTAAAGACCCTTCGAAAAAAGAAAAAGAAAAGATTGTTTTTATGTTTTCTTGTCTTCTGCTTCACTGTGTTGTGACACATTTTGCTGGAACTCTGGTTGCTAGTTTTAGAACAAAAACCCATAGAAAAAGTTTAGTTTTGTTTAAAATAGCAGGTTTAACCTCCATTTAGGGTGAACATTGCTATTTTGAAAAAGGCTAAAGAACATTTAGTTTTTGATAAGGTTGGAAAGAGATCCACAGTGTCAAAAAGGAAAATCTTGACAATGAAGATTTTGTTACAGGGTAGTGAATTGTTTTTCTAAAAAGTAAGTAGTAAAAGGATCAACTGTGTCTGTGGGAAATGTAATTATCTTCTTTCACCCTCATGTCGTCTCTGGCTTTCGCCCAAGTTTCTAAAATGGAAACGAATCACTGTCATTTATAATGTTTTCAAACATAGTTAAATTCTTTGCGAAACGGATGTGCAGCATTGATATGACCAAAATCGAAGTTGCATTATTTGGAGATGAGGATTTCAACAACATCATAATTGTCCAACAGATTTTCTGATTTATACTCAGTGTTTTTCATAAATTTTAGCCCAAGGTTGTTGGAACTGACCTCTCGTCTGTGGCGGAAATTGAATATTTTTTTTTCTTCTGGAAGTTTCACAAAAAAAGATGTAATGCTTGGAAGTTTGAAGCAGGACATGGTATAAATACAGTATTGATTGGCTGAGTCTGTAATAATTTTTGCCATTGGAAAGGAAAAAATATAAACAGGACATCTAATATAACATTTGGAGGACACTGTGAAGAAATTAAAAATTATCATATATTAAACCTCCTCAAATGAATCGAATTCAACAGCCTCCTCTGTATGAATTGTTTGTAAAGGGAGATGATAACAAGGTCAGTGTGCACCTGGTTTATCCAAACTCTGAAAGAGTTTTAGGTACTGTTTTCTGTCAGCTGCTTTTTAAAGAAGTCCTGTAATAATCCAAGCTGGAAAGTTAAATACAAATGAATCAATAAGATTAAAATTTTTCCACATTTTCAAATATCACAGCATTATGAAGAACAAAACCAGGTCAGTAATAAGGTTGTGAAGGAGTTTAAAGCTCTAAAACAGCATTCCAAACTTTAGATATGTTACTGAGCATCGTCCAAACCAAGATCTGATCATTTGAAGATTATCACACAAGAAGACATGGTCGTCCAGTTGACCAGAAAGGGAATATAAATCAGACAAAAACAAAACTCTAAAGAATCTACAAATTCAGCTAACTGGGCGTCTAGTAGTTTTTATGGAAAAGTATAGAAAGAAGAAAGCTGTTGCTGAATGAAAGACATTAGAAGCCCTGTTTGCTGTTCTCCACAACATGAGTTATGGAGAACATGGGTTGCTTTAGGTAGATTCAAAACCAAAGATACCAATCCATATGGCCCTGAACAATCTGTTCCTGCTTATTGCAGCGTCAAGGTGTTGGTATACTCTACCTCAGTTCAGACAGGAGAGTCGGTCAATGTTGGTGGCATGACAAGTTCACCTCAGGACAGGGCAAACCTGGGAGATGTAACCTGCTGGTGGCTGCAGGAGGCAGACAGATTCCCACCTTCCAGCAGGACAAGAGACACGTAATCAGAGTGACAGGAAACAGATTAAATCTGCTCATATTCATGCGTTAAATTGGTCCAGTCAAAGTCCAGATTTAAATCCACTTGAGAATCTTTGGCCAGACATGTGAAATTCTTTTCCACAACTCTCTATCCAATTGGACTAAGTTTCAGCTATTTTCTAAAGAACAATGGCTGAATCCAAATACATGCTATAGTTTTCTATTTATTTTTTACACAACGATTCTTCACAATCAATTGTGTTCTTCTAGTGAATGCAATCACTTTTTTCAGAAAGTTACTTCTGTAATAGGAAACACATTCCTAAAATCGCTACAGGACAACCAATGACAGGAGCTGACGTTGTAATTTGCAGTAAGAGAGACGGACTGTACTTTATATGAACCACGTGAACCTTTAAAAGTGGATCAACAAAAGCAACAATCAGAAAGTTAAGGATCCTTTTATAGTGTTTCACTGAGAATGGACAAACAAATCTCACTCCAATGTGCAACGCTCACAGTACATTCAAAAACAAAAGACAGACAGGGATTGCTCTGATCTCCAAGGCATTGAGAGACATTCAGCTGCCGTTACTCAGCACCACTTTCTTATACTAATCCATCGATTCGATTGATCCCTTAGTCTTCCACTTGAGATGGAGTCACACTGTATTTTTCACTCAGAGGGGGAGAGAGACAGGCGCATCTGTTGCCCCAGATAGCTTTGACTTATTTGACTTTTCCTGACACAGAAAGATGGGCACCTGCTTTGAAGCGCCTCAGATACGTTAACCCCGGCCCGTCGCCGCCATTCCCACTGGGGCCGCTCGCAGAATGTTCTGCCCTGATGGGCTGATGGGAATCGGGAGGAAATCAATAAGCAATGATAGACTTCTGCTGTCCACTCAGCTAATCCTGTTAGTGATAGCTGTGGATTTAATCGAATGGTTGCACAGACTACGGACACACCGAGAGGGTACACACATACACACACGCACACACACACACACGTATCAAAGTACACTTAACCCAATAACAGTTTCGCGGATAAGATCTGTAGATCTTCCTCGCACACTCTGTCTGCTGTCATTTTGTTGAGACAAGCAGCAATTTAGCACACAATTCACTCAGCGGGCAGAAGAGAATCTGTCAATTTATTAAATCCTTTGCTCGTAGTTGGACTAGACTGCAGGGAGATTCCCGTGGAATAATGACACATTTTGTCCTGGAGATCGCTCGATAAAGGGCTTCTTTTTGATATGGAGATCGGCACAATGCATGGCAGAGTATGAGAAGCTGAGTAGAAACGGACGTCCTCCCGACGGGAAAAAAAAAAGGTGATCCTTCACGTGTATACATATCAAAGTGACATAAATCCTGATAACCACTCTCAATACATGAGCCACACATCTGTTGCAAAGTAGTTCTGGGTTAATACTTCGACACCCTCCCCTCCACGCTCTCATGTGTGAATAGAAATTATGAAAGCAGGCCCCAGTGGCACATGTTTAAAGGTACATTAAGAGAGCACATCAATTGTAGATGACATAATCCCCATCCCTCTTTTCAGTCGCTCTCTCTCCTTCTTAATCTCTGCGTTTTTTTAACCACATCCCCCCTACCCTCATCTTCTAAGAGGCTGAAAGCTCCCTTCATCTTCTCCTCCAGCTAGCCGAGAAACCGCGAGCTGCCTCAGGAGGGAGGAGAGGACGAGGTATGACTGAAGTCTGATTCAATTAACACTCTGATGCAGATTTCTTGCCTTTTCCTCGCTCCTCTCGTCTTCGAGGCCTTTGAAAATAAGATGTACTTGTGACAATGGGGTCCTGCGCATGTTTAAGATGAACACATGTAGCCGTGGCTGCTCTATTTCTTCCCCCCAGATTGGTTTGTGTTTTTTGGAGAGTTGGGATCGTAACATGAAATGCAATCTCTGCTTCAATAGAAGAAGCAACAGAAAAGCCTGGTTATCTTTTGTAAGAGTAATTAGATTACAAGTTTTCCTCATCTTGTAAAGACACTTCAACATTTTGGCCTAGTGCTACAAACATCACATACCATCCTGCACACAACATCTCTACAGTGAACACGGTAGTGGCAGCATTATGCTGTAGAACTTCTGTAAAGCAGTATAAAAGACTTCAGGTCTTCACTTCCCAGAAGAGTCACAATCAGAACTACACAGGCTGGGTGATATCAGATCATAATTGTGTGTTAGATGGCCCAGTCAAAGTCCATACCCAAATGTGGCAGCTAATGTTCATGGATGCATCATTTTTTAGTCTGTATATGTGCCGACTGTTACACAACATCAAGTAGGTTAATTAAAAATGCCCTCCACACTCATGTTTTTTTTTATTTATTTATTTTTTATTTTTTAGCATAACTAAAAAGTTAAATAGGTTCAAGGTTTATAAATTTCTTCCCAAGAGTCTCCAGTTGCTTGCAGCTCATTGGACTGAATTCCCACTCAGACGCTGATTATATCCCGTCTATTTGAAGATAATTAATCATTTCCTCTGTGTCTGATATTGTCACTGGAAAGGTGCTTAGTTGACACTCTAATTCACAGAATGTGGCACCTCTCATCTCGCAAGGAGTAGATTCTGCCTCTCCGGAGATTATTAACTGTATTCAATAAGTATTGACAGAGGCAGTATGAAGTTGGCGGCCAGGGCAGAAGGAGAGGGAGACTCACTCATCAGTGGATCACAAGTTACAAATCTAGGATCTAAACATACGTGGCAAGCAAAAGCTGCCTTCTAAGAGTTTCCAGCATCTCCCTAAATCATATTTGATCTTAATTTACCAGGGGAAAAAAAAGAGACCATATGGAAATGGTGCAATTTTATTACTTTTGCCAGTTCAGTGTCTGAACCAGTGCCATTGTCCTGCTTCTTCTTCATTGACCCCATCCTGCCTCTGCCCATCTGCTCCAACAAGGTGATGTTTATCTCTGGCAAGAGGAAATTAAAGCCTTGCCTCATGAGCTGCAGATATGCAAATCTCATACCGTGCAAATAGATTGCGGGCTTGCACGGCAGACAGTGCGCGTTGGCCCTCCGACGGTTTGAAATCAAGACACGAGGAGGTGCAAAGCACACATGCAGCTCGCTGAGAAAAATAATATTAAAATGGACACAAATAAAGAAGAGGGTGTGCAGAATTAATGGAGGAGGGATGAATTAAAAAAGAGAGAGAGAGCGAATATTTATTCAGCTGGTCTATCAGTGTAGATATGGTTTAATAACTGTTGTTGCACCACAGGTGGACGCTTATCGGAAGAGAGCCCGTGGAAATAAGTTCACTGTGATATCCCCATTACATGGAAGATGTTCTTTCTTGAACTCCTAAATTTGGAAAGTAAGAGTGGCCATGCAGAAATGCCCTGCAGTTGTGGAGTATGTAATTTTGATATGCATTAGTGGTATTGTCAGCCGGGGTGTGCGGGACGTTTCCTCGTGTGATTGTGGGTCTCCGGCTTGTATTGTGGGAGGGGAGGCGGACAAGGGAAGATAGTATTAAACCTGTCCTTGCCATTCCAATCTGTCTGCATGTTTCTCTTTATCATTCTGCAGTTTCTATCCATTTATGCTATAATTAAGTTTTCTGACCCCTGCCTTGCAGCCTTAACTAGGCATTGGGAAATATACAGCCATTGCAGATCTTTTAGCCTGATGTGCTCCCTCTCTCCCTCTCTTCCTCTCCCTCCCTCCTCCGTTCCCCCTCCAGCCTCCTTCATTTGTCTCCTTCCCGGTTTCAGAAAATCTTTTCCTTCCACTTCTCTCCCTCCCTTCCCTCCAAGTCTCCATAGCACGGTAATGGAAAAAGAATTATTAATTGAGTAATTGTGCAGAATACATTAGTTTGCACCCAGTCTCCCCCTCTCCCATTTTTGATGCTTGATTATCATGCTGATGCGCTTTGTGTGCTCCCTCCCATCATGGCCCTAAACACAGCCATCACCAGACTAGTTTGCACTCTCTCACTGTTGCATAATCTTTGCCTCTTTATTTTAAACATAATCTCAGACTATTGAAAAAATAAAGGAGTTTTTTTGCTTTCCGTCCTTCATGATGTTTTCAAGTGTAGTGGCCTGATTTTAAACTAGTTTCAAAGACTGAGAAGATATTTCTTTATCCTATTTCTGCAATTTAAAATCATTTCGTTGAAACGGTACAGTTTTCTCTCCCCGATGGAACACACTGTGGCACAGTACTTTCCCTTACTTCACACCTTTGCTCCACACTGCCGGTCAGCTTGCTGAAACTATACTACAATTTTACTGCAAATTCTTTTTCTTTGAAGCTGATCGATATGGCCAAAAACTGAAGGTAGCGTATTCTTCTCCTTTATCGTGATTCGGTTTCAGTTCCTGAGATTTTAAAAAGCTGTGGGTCAAAATCAATAAGAGCATTTTCCCTGCACATACAAAGAAGGCAGCATTGGCTGTTAGGGAAGGTTGCTGGTCCCAACAAACAAACAAAAAGTAGAACTGCAAATCATTTGTGTTTGTGCATTTCTGTTTCAAAATTTGGCTTCCAAAGTGTGGCGAGTTTGTTCAGCACCTGACTCTAGGCTGATTAACTAATGCTAACCAGGTAAAGTCTGCTGGTTACTTATCAAAAGCAAAAAATGGCAAAAATGTATGACAATTTTCACTACAAACAATTGAAAACAAATGCAGATGAAGTCATTTAAATTAGAATATTATTAAAAAGTTAATTTAGTAATTCAAATCTGAAAAAAATTACAATATTATATAAGATCAACATTAAAAATTATATATTCATCAGAGAACTATTATGACCGTATAAGGCCTACATAGTGATGGAGAAGTCTGCCATCTTGACATTTCTTCAGACGACAGTCAGTGTAAGCCACAGAAAGTCGGATCTGGAGACGCTGGGTGCTATCTCAATGGAAAGTTCAGTGGAAGAAAAAAGTTTGATAGAAAAATGTGCTCAAACACTTTCCAGGACATTGACTATAATTGTTGCACCCCTTGTGCAAAGCCACTCAAAAACTGGAGTGTTGCTCAGTGGGTCAGTCTTTTCACATGTAAACTTTGCATTTCATTAGTAAATCAAGTCAGCAGCTTTAATCTCTGAGTTTTTACTTCTCAAACATAATTTAATCAAATTAAGATGTATCTACATGTCATAAATGTGACAGTAATTGCAAGAATAATTGAAATGTTCCTGTTTTAAATAAAGCAATGTTAGGTCTAGAGATTTGTGGGTTTGCAAATATGATTGTATAAAAAAACAAAAAAAGAGAAAAAAATAGAATTTTTACTCAAAGTTATATCATGAAAATCTCATGCCAAGGGAAGAGTCACTGATGATGAAACAACATTTCTGTAATGTCCCTTTAACATGCAGCCGATCTGTGCAACATGAAAAAGCAGGAAAAAAAAAAGCACAGAAAATAACCTCCAGCACATGTGCAGACATGAATGACATAAAGCCTTCAACCCTAACATCAGAGACAGTCGTGCAGGCGCTGACATTCATCATGAAAAAAAAAAACCCTCTTCAGTCATAATTAGTCTAATTAATTTAAATCAGTGTTGGATGTCTATCTAAATACAGTGACAACACAAAATGAACATCCACCCCGCAGCACATAGCCTCTGCCTATATACGTTCCCATAGTGAAACACACCCTCGTAGGATTACAGCGGAAGAATAGGGGGATTATTATTTCATGACCTTTCAATCCGCTGCCTGTCAGGTTGAACTAAAGCCATATATGCTGCTGGAGGACTAATCTCCTTCTCCCTTTGTGTCCGCAAGGGATGTGTCATTTCTTTATCCCCTCTATCCAGATTTAGTCCATAAAATAAACTTCCTAGCCTGATCTGATAAGAAGCCATCTCCTTACCGGGATAAGGCTGCGGTGCCTCGTCTCCCCTGCTTCCCCGGTAGCCGTATTTTTTAGGGGGGTGTCAGATAACTCAGACGGGGATGGGAACAGTCAGGAAATGCCACTTTGTCTGTCTGGAAGCAGGTGACAACAAAACGACAGTGACTCTGATTAGAAAACACCCCCACCCTTATTCTCTTCCCCACCAACCGTACCCACCACTTTCTTTCTTTTTCTCTGCTAAAAATTGCACATTATCACTGCTTGTTTGGAGCTGTGTTGAGACACAAACAGCTTCAGCTGCTATTTTCAGAAATAAAAACAAGTGCGCATGCCAAACTCCATCCATGATGGTCTCAACGCCACCAGGCAGACTTTTCTGTCAAATCAGTCCAACTCCCATCAGATGCAATCCATCGGCTAAAAAACATGACATAGTCAGTGTTTTGTATTTTGTTATAAGACAATATTTAATCAACCTATTCTCTAAAAAAAAATATTTTCCATTGTCAGTAATGACATCACAAAAAGCATAAATTTACTTTATTTGAATGCATTCATTTTGTCTTTTCCCCCCAATGTATTCCTTTTTGATTTGCAGTTTTTTTCTATTAAATTCACTCTTAAGTTGTGCTGAACATCTGTAGCACAATGTTTAGGAAGACTGCAAGAACTGCGCCATGTTCACCAACAGAAGGCTTTAAAAAAGCAGCAGAATAAGAAAGTGAAGCTTGCTTAAAATTGGTCTCGAAACCGGTCAAAAGTCAGACTGTAATGATCAGCCGAATTCCTGTTCTTGTGCCTCTTGTGATGTCATCAACAGAAATACACTCAAAACAGAGTCAGCAAAGTTTTGTTTGCTAAACCACCTTCAAAACAAATTGCATTTTGTTAGATCATGAATTGACTTCATTACGCTGTATAATATTTGTTGTGGGGTTAAATTTGTAGGTGAAAAACACACACCACCAGACGGTATCTTTAAAATCATCTCACATCACTTCAGATCTGCATCACCTGTTGCTCCTCCCTCACCTGCTGGTATTTTTTTTTTCTTTTACAGATTTGACTCAAGGATTAATCTGCTTGGTTTGCTAAAACTTCCACAAAACATTTAAACATTTTTTATCTCTAACATTTATTTCATATTTGATGCTGAAAACATTTCAGCAATTTTCACAAAATGTCACGGCCTACATGTGGCACAAACGAGCAAGATGAACTCAAGCACCTGAAAGCAATACAACACTTTTGTTTTGTTTTTGTTTTTTGTTTTAAATGAGAGAGAGGGGAAAAGAAAAACATCTGAATTACTTGCGCCAAAAAATTCTAATAAAGAATGCCTCGCATGATCAGAAAGTTTTTTTTTTTTTTTTTGTCGCGCTTCTTGGAAATTACATGCTTAATCAAAACACAGAGCTATCATTAGTCTTCACTCCGCAGAGCTTTAAGATTAAAAACGCCCTTGAAAACAACGGAGGGGCCCGAAATAAAAATAAATACTTGAAGAAACAGCATTGCGTCACGCTGTGCGACAATCAACAGCATGGCTCGATTTTCAGCAATTAAATATCAGTAAACACTGGCCGCTTAGTAAAAACAAATGTATCTTCAGCTTCTTTTCACATCGCCACTATAAATACATTATCTTGCTATTAATAGATTTTTCCCGTGCTTTTTATTTTTTGTTTTAATTGTCTTATATATGTCGTGCAGTTTTGTGGTGGAGAAACTGTGAAGTAATGAAGAAAAACGACGCAGGGGGGACGTGGAGCAGTTCCTGCTGCCTCGTCATGGACCCTCTACTGCGGACTGAACAGCATCCATTCATCGGCCCTGGTTAATTCAGCCAACGATACGTCTCCCAAACTTTACTCTGATTGGCTCCGCAGCTCTTCTGCAAACCCCGCATCTGTGGCGCAGTTTACCCCCGCTTTTTTTTTTTTTTTTTTTTTACACAATAACATTCACAAACATAAATGAGTGCAATAAGTTATAAACACAGCCATATAAAAAATAATAATGTCAAGCCGTAATGACAATAACCCCCACCGCCCCCCCCCCCCCCCCCCCACACACACACACACATATATATACAGTATATAGGTGATAAGAATCTGGGGTGAAGAAGAGAGGAATTTGGTGAGAAGTTACTAATTACCCCGTGGACCGTCGTGATAGTGGAGAATAATTAAACCCACACAAAAGGACCCAAACCAGCCTCTGAATAACAAGAGCAGCAATTTCAATAGAGTATCTAATTTGATTTTTCCACCCCTAGTCCTTCACGTAGTGTGAAGGGAAACTGTGAGAAAGCATTAAGTAGCATAAATATATGACTTTTAATATATATATATATATATATATATATATATAATATATATATATATATATATATATATATATATATATATATATATATATATATATATATATATATTTAAAATATCATGATTTGGATAGTCAAACATGCAGATTAAATGTCAATAAAATTAAAATGGTCTATTATTATTATTATAATTATTTTTATTATTATTATTATTATAACATGATGTTATTAGGTAGAAAATGAGTGAAATCCTCTTTTTGAGAACTTAATTATTCCTTATAAGATTTAAGAAAAAATGGATTAATGAATTTTTAAAAAGGGGATTATACCATGAATGCCTAATTATAAAATGTGCTGATAAGTAGTAGGGGGGAAAGAAAGAAAGCAGCAACCAAAGAGGTAATTCTGGATAGTGAAACAGAAGAACAAAATTAATTACAACAAATCTTCCTCCATCATTCTGAAAGTGACGCCGTTTTATCTTGGCCTACATAGATGGGCATGTGCTAACCAACTATGTAGGCCATGCTACATGGAAACGGTGTTAGCAGCGCTTTAGAAGATTAGAAGATAGACACCCGGCCCACAACAGGCTGAGAGGAGTGGGCTCCCCTCCAAGACTGCGTCCTATCTCCTCAGGACCAAAAAAAGCATCCAAATCCTTTACCTTTCATAGTGATCTAAAGCCGATTTGAAACTGTCACGATCCGAGTTTGTGTTTATTTCATGTTCATCTGCAGCTCAAGGCGATTGCGCTTGCACACCCACTTGGGAAATGAGCAAAAAGATGCTTGTGTGCGTGTGTGTGTTAGTATGAGGAAGAAACAGGCTGGTATGAAAAGAGAGAAATGAAGAGAGGGCAATGTGTGAGGCTTACTGACCAGTGCATAAAAAAACACAACTCCAGCACGCGCGCGGGTGTGTGTGTGTGAACTGACGAGTTCATGAGCTCGGGTTGTGTTTACTATCACCTTTTATTTAGGATATTGCCAGACAAACATCAAGTAACTCAGCCCCCACCAAGAGAATGATGCATAAGCACACTTTCTCCAATAGCCATAGGTACACACACTCATGCACAATAACACAGAACATTGACCGCTGAGCCTGCAGGCCTACAGGCATACAGCCTTCCTCTTCTCTCCCTCCTGCTCCTCAAGGCCTTACTGTATTATTCTGTAAGCAGCAAGAGCTCTGCATTGACAGAGCTAATCACTGGAGGCAAGAGCTCTCTCTTCGTCTCTCTCTCTTTCTCTCTCTCTCGCATACACACACACACGCACGCACGCAGAATGATTGACACACAATGGCAGTGAATCTATGCAGCAACCCCCCTCCTCTGTCTGCTTTTTGCTTTCTCTCCCTGCTGAAAAGACAAGCAGGGAGGTTGGTGTGTGCGTGCATGCATGATGTGCATATGTTTGTGTGCGCGCATGCTGTTGGTGGTTCAAGTTAACAAGTAGTAATGTCCAACGCAGCCGAAGCCGAGCCAGAGGAGCAGTGAAGACGGGAGAGAAAAGGGATGAGCTTTGTGACTAACGCTGCAGCTATCCGTACTCCTGTCCCTGTAATCCCACGATACGACTAGGTAGGCTTTCTGGAGAGAATCTCAACCCCTCTCATCTGAAAATGATCCCTGCGCTGGTTGAGGCTCTGTGTACGGCTGATCCTGTTTCTGTTTCACCTGTAAAAACCAGAGCTAAATAGGAAAAGCAAATGGGCAATGAGGAGGAAAGTTGTTTATCATTCACTGAGGTATCTTATGTCTAATATGGCTTGTACCTCATCAATAAAAACCACAAAGTACCCCTGTTTGTGTTGGTTTTACATCAGTGGGTCGGAGCTCAGACGTGTTAGTCAGGCTATAGTAATTGAAAAGTGTGTGGCTGTCATGAAATGCGTGTAAAATCCTATTCAGCGTCTTCCATTGATTTTCTATATCTGGTTAATATTTAAAAGACCATTGGAAGTTTGGTGCCCATCTTTGGCTAATGGGCAAGATAAAGAATATACCCCAGATAGACTGCTGGTGCATCATAGTAAAAAAATAATCAAGCACCCACATATACATAGAGACAATTTTAAGCCTTCAACCCGCATGTCCCCTGAAAAAATGTACAGAGCAAGAAGCCAAACTGTCCAGACTGAACAAACTTCAGTAGAGACTGTAAACTGAATGCAGAGAGAAAAAGTCCAGTATGTAAACACAGAAACTTCTTGCTCCGGTGCTAAAACAGAGTCCCTGTGCAGCCCTAATTTAATCTAAACTATCTTAAAAAACATGTAACAGACTTCCTAAAGCTACATTGATATGGAGCTACAATATATGCCATGTGTCAAAGTCAAGACCCATCGTAGCTATTTATGTGGCCCTTTAGTATCTGGAGAGCAGGAACGGTGGTGAAAACAGCACCATGAAGACCAAGGAATACAGATTCAAATCAGGGATAAAGCTGTGTTTAAAGCAGTAGAGTGAGTTATAGAACAATACGCCAAATATAAAGATCTCACAGTGCATTGTTCAATCCATCATCTCAAAGCGAAAATGAGCGTGGCACATCTGCAAACTTAAAAAGACGTGACCAGCCACCTAAGCTGTGAATAGAAGACAAAGCTCTGCTTAAATGATACCAAATTGAATTTTTTGAACTAATAAAACAAACAAACACATGCATAGTGGAAAACTAACACTCCATATCAATGTATAATCTCCAAGGTGAAACATTGTGGTGGCATCGTCTTGCTGTGGGTAAGGTTTTCCTTTAGATGGGACAGGAAAGATGGAGAGAGATTATGGACAAATATATGGAGCTAAATACAAGGACAATCCAATGGGAAAATCTGTCGGCTTAACATGCGACTTTTATTAAGTCTAATGAACTTTGCGGTATGTATTCCTTCATTTTGATTATTAACTATGATATCATCAAAAATGATATCAGAAATAATATATTTTTTATCACACGTTTCTGATAGATCTGACGCACAGCAGCGATGGATTACAAAGTCGCTTCTCTTGACACACTGGGGTTTCTGTTGTGCTTCAAAAAAATGACCCGATGCAACCTCGTAAAAAAACTATTGCTGTGTGCAACTTGTGGGAAAGGAGTTATCCTATTACCAACACTATTCAACCCTAAAATACTACCTTAATGCTAAACATGTTGCACAGACGTCCCCAACATTGTTGGCGTTCACAGTCCACATTTCTAAAGAAATTACATGAACGATGAAGGCTTTCTGAAACACTCGGAAGCTAAAAAGCATAATATCACTCCAATGCTCCGATGTTATTGTTGAATAACCTAAATGTGAGATTAAAAACAATAAGTGTATTAATTGTAGAGCTCTAATATCTATTCAGGTTATTTGGCGTAATGAAAATGTTGCTTATTTTGTCAATTTATAGTTTCTGATTAATTGTGAAGATCCTGGATAAAACTCCATGAAATATTTCATAGCATCCCAACACTACTTTTCACATTTCAGGTTGAAGAACATCAGCAGTGAAAATATTCATGCAAACAATCTCATGAATAAGCTAAAATATGTCCATCAGATGTCTTTTAATCTTACTTTCACATATTCAAGCCAGACGTTCTTCTGGTTGATGTGCGCTGGTTGCTCAAGGTGCCAGAAGGCAACGTGGATAATTAAAAAGTGGCCTGCACTCCAGACTCTACTCACACTCTCCTGGTATTATCATAAGCACCACTCCTGATCACACACTCCCTTAAGAGTCATTTCCCTCTTTGTTTTAGGGACATCCAGGGCCGCCTCATGCCCTTGGGGAACTTGAGGCACACTTTGGTAGGCCATTTACAGACAAGGACGCATGGATGCACACGGGTCCACACTGCCATCTCCATATAGATTTACCCTGATAGCCATCAGATAACGCTCTATTCAGCTTGATATTATCGTTTCCCTTTGCAAAGAGAAATATGAACCTGTCACGCGGGGCGCCTTGCAGATTTGTTACATAGTTCCACTGTAGATAAACTTAACAATAGAGGCCAAGGCCTCGCCCCCTTCCACATGTGCGGCTAACAGGGCTGCAGCGCTAATCAGTGGGAGAGGATCACATCTGGCCTGACAGCAGCTGCATCACTGTTTAGAGGAGCTGCCAGCATGAGAAACACGCAGGTCGATTCCCTTTTTTTTCCCTGGACAGAGTGGGTGTTCTTCTCATTCATTTCTTCTTTTTCAGTCCCTTTCTTTGAGGAAGCCAATTAACCTGGGAGCAGTGCACTAATGAGTTCCCTCTGGTGGCTCTGCGGTGCTCATTGTAGAAGAGGGAAGAGCAGGGAGAGCAGAAAAGGACTGAAGAGACGGGTCAGGCAGGGGAAGCTTGGGGGATGCTTAAAGGTGTGAGGGGCGGGGAAGTGGACCCGGTGAAGGCACAGCGGGCAAAGAGTTGGAGAAAGGAAGACTGATAATAGCGGTGAGGAGCGAGGGAGAGATTCAGCGCAAGGAAATATGCGATGGGTTGATGCCGGAGAAGGGACGAAGCACCATCCAGTTGGCTACTACGGCCTATCACCAAGACATTGTCACCCAGACAATGTGCTTATCAGCGTCCTTTTCACACCAGTCTGATTAACTGGGAGGAATGGGTGAAGAAGAGGGGAGGAGGAAGGCTATGTCCTTGTACCAGCCTAGTAAATGTCACAGAATAAGCCAGGCACCTAAGCTAGGCTTGAGTACAGATCACTGAGGAAACAGGGATGATTTGAAACCCAATGTAAAACCAGCATCCTCCACATATGTTTCTGTTTATGGAGACAGCAGAGTTGGTTGCCTAACTCTGATAAATCTACAACCTCTGCAAATCACTTGGCCAACCAGAATAGCCACAATGAGCTAAGCACCTTTGACAATCATTAGATAAATCAGTGTGTGTCCTCAGCCTCAAAAAGACCACAACGACCAGTCAGATATGATATATGACAAGATAACTTGATGTTGGAACAGTAAAGATGGAGAAAAAAAAATCTCATAAGCTTCAGCAAAATGTATGCAATATACAGGGTAGTGCAGTGTTTATTTGTACTCTACAAAAGGATGTGAAATTCATCTTAAGTTTTAAGGCCTCGTTCTTTTTTTCAGAATAGAAAGATCATTCAGTAAATAACATCACTCATTTACAAAAAGTAGAGTTACATCCACAAGTTTAAATTTATGTGGATAAGCTGGAGGAACGTATTTAAATTGATGGATTTCTTTAGATGAACTTGGATTTTTAACATGTTTGAGGTTGTGGCCATTCCATCACTTAATGTCAAGCTAATATGACCAGTTCAGAACCAGATCTGATATGTCATTAAGATTATTGTGCCTTTGGAACCCACAACTGTGTTAAAGTCTCAACTCTCAGACCCAATTTGAAACTCTCAAAGCAATAAAAATGATCTGAAATGCTCAGACTCAAACTTGTTATGAACTGGAGACTGTTGGAATAACAGTACAATTGTCTACAGTGAAATAAATCTACTCTCAAATTCAAAATGATTCATTAGATTAATCTTTTACCGACATGCTTCCACAGATTGGACGTTTTTTGCTGACAGAAAAGGAAAAAGGAATATCATTGAACGTTGAAAGTAGCTCGTTGACGATAACTTACATCGTTCTCAACATTTAGTGAAAACATTAGAGCAATCACACCCTTCTTGTACATAATTTTCGGCTAGTCATTTGCATATTTACCTTAGGATTTGTTTAATTCATCTTTTGCTGCCATTGACCTAATCTTTTGATCCCTCTTCTTCAGATTCTCTGACTAACTCAAGCCAGGACTCTGGTTGGATAAGCAGTACCAGCTGTCAAGCATGGTAGTGGCAGTATTATGCCAAGGGTTTGTTTGACTTTCAGTGGGCAGAATAACACAGGAGGAATGTTACAAGAGGTGTAATAATACATAAAACTCAGGAGACGAGGCACAATACTGATTTCACAAGAATAAACAGGACGAAATTTTAAAAACACTTTACAGAAAACTTCAAAGATCAAATTTATGCTGGCCATATTCTACATTTTTATAGATTGTAGCTCAATATATCCCAAGCCAGCTGCCATTTTAGCAGTGCTTTCTGCCTCATTCAGCATCTGAACTACTCACAGTGCTTACATAATGTTTGTGTCTTGTCCATCACTCTGTCATCATTTGTCGTTTCTGCTGGAAATCCAAAATGCTGCAAAGCAAATGATTTAAGAGTAGTTGGAGCATCTCCTGAAACAACTTCATCAAGCGAAGCCTCCATGACTGTAACTGACTAGTATTCATAGAGATATTTCAATATCATGAAATCTTCTTACATTTCTAATTTACACCTCAGATTTTGTACAAAATGACTCCAAACAAACATCTGCATGGTTGAACCTTGAACACTGTTGGGTTTCCCACAGGACTCAGGATCCAAAACATCCATCAAACATTTTTAGTATTGATAAAGCAAGCTCACATTTAAGAGATAATTTAAGTCATTAAACTGCAATTTTAACTCAGGTTGCTGCAAAGACGTTTGTAACAGGATAATGAAGTCACAATAGTCTTTTATTTTGATTGATGCTGGTTTGTTGTTACTAGCACTGACTGCCCAGTCGTACTTTCTATCTGGCAGAAAGTACGACACACATTACTAAAAGCAGGCTTTGGCAAGATTGTTTGGGACATTGTGCAATTAGTCTCCCTGGATATTGATCCCACCTTGTTTGTTTACTTGCTTAGTGCTTCCCATTTGTGTGGCATTAAGAGCCATCTGTCACACAGAGAGAAAGAACGTGGAAGGCAGTGACTGAATGGGAAAACAATTTGTTGTATTCACGCTGCGTGCAGAAGGTGAATAGCAAAACTTCTGAGTGGAGATTTAATGCAACACAAGGGGAAGTGAATGTGGCATTAACACAGAGCCACAAATGTTCCTCAAAGTGAGCTTTTATGAAAAAAGAAAAAAAAAATCACAGAAAGCCTAAAAGCTTAAGTTCTTCTACCAACGTGACACCAGTTCGCTGGAGACGTTCACTTGGAGCAACAAGTGCTTGCAGTCTTCTTGTTCCTCATTTCCCTTTTCCCCCACCCCACTCAATTTTTCCTCTAAAGAAGTAGGCAGTAATTAGAGAGCAGGCCAGGTGGAAGTACACAACTCGAGAGCCCAGCACTTCCTCACCTTCTCTCCTCCACAGGAAGATGGAAAGCTGGATGAAGATGCGCAGGAGGGCAGGAGAGGCTGAACGTGACGGCAGAGAAGAGAGTGGCAGAAAAATACAAGTAGGTAAAAAAAAAAAAAAAAGAGAAGAGTGGGGGAGCAGCAGCAGAGCTTGGGAGCATATTGGGTCAAAGAAAATAAAACGTGTCATTTAGCCAAAGAAAGAAGATGAGAGTGGTGCAGGGCGGTGAGTGGTGGGGGCTGGAGCTGGGACGGCTGGGCGAGGTGAAGAAGATGTAGAGGCTGGGTTAGCTGTTAAATAAGGCTGGGGTCAGAAGAGAGGGGGTGAATGCCCACCGTGATACAAATGAGGGTCTGAAGGTAGGGGGGCCACCCACGGTACAACTTGGCCAACAAAGGTGCTTCTGTCTTGGTCTCCCTCCTCCACAGACCTCCTTGAGTGGACAGGATTCCATTAGCAAGCTGCAGAACCTGGGGTCTATTCAAAGCCCCGGTCCAGACCTGAGCAAGCGTGTATGCGAGCGCAGACACACACACACACAGGCATTCGCTCATTCACACTCACTCACCAACACACGCATACACACGCATATACACAAACACGGCTAATTAATCCTCAGATTACCCCGCCAATTATTACCACACTTGTACTAATTAGAAATTATTTAAAGCATTTCCCAATTAGGGTTTACGTGCTCAGTTGGGCAGGAGTCTGCCTCGGCAATCCAACTGGTTTAGCAGCAGGAAGAAAAAAAAAAAAAACGGTTGGCTCGTCCGCAAACATCATGTGTGTGTGTGCGTGCACATGCACCAGGAGCTACACGTATTTCTGGGTCCGGCTGCAGTAATCAGGCCGTCTCGGTACAGACGAGGGGGATGAGGACGGGCATGGGGAAGAAAGAGAGAGAAATAAAACAACAAAGACGTGCTCCTTTAGTGGAACCGCAATACTGTAGGTCGCTCTTGTTAGGGCTGGGGACAGTGATTAGGAGAGGCCACAATGAGACCTGCCGGGGAACACATGCCAATTAGGTTACCAGGAGAACCGCAGGCCCTCATTGCCATGGGAAACCCTCCAGACTCCATACAACACTGCCCCCTAACACAAACATATGTAGTATATTTTCACCTCTTTGGGTATATAATGGAATGGGAAAGAGGAGTGCTAAGTAATGGTGGTGGAAAGCAGGTGTTGGCTATCTGGCAGAGTGAAAAAAGAGCAACAAGTAGAAGCGTAAAAAGGAAACAATAAAAGTCCAGGCTATATGTGGATGGTTAATAAAAGAATAATGTTTCTCACTAACTGCCTCCTCTTAATGAAATACTTGGTACCATACGTCCAGAATTTGAATAATTCTGCTGATTTCAACATAGAGGTCAGATTTGGATGTGTATAGCTGGTTGTTGTTGACTAACAGGTGTGCACAGATTCATAGTTTGGGTAATCTCTGCAGGCTTCATAGCTTTACAGTTGTGCCACATTCTCAGATGATGGATCGAATGTGCTCTACAAAATTTTTAAAACTTGTCTCTGTGGTTTGTATAAACATAGAGATGTTGTTGATTCAATAATGTTCAAACCTCTGAGGCCTTAACAGAACAGGCCTCGGCTGGATTTGTACTGTGATTCATTCACAGTATGGAGGACTATTGTTTATCAATTAGGTGACCTATCCATTTATTGTCCACACTCACTTCTCCTTGCAAAGTTGCAGAAGTGTGGTGGCACTGGTCCTTGGCGAGAGATGGGGCTTGGATAGGTCACCAGGTCATCACAGGGACACACAACCATGCGTATGCACACTCACACTTGGGTCCCAGGACTCTAACCCAGGACCTTGTTGCTGCAGGGCAGCAGCTTTATCACCTGCACCACCTGTAGTCCCAATCAGATCAGATCTTTGTTACAAAAACAGTTGAAAACCATTGCTTAATTTCTTTCAGTTTCACAATTAAGCACTTCTTCATGTTTCATGCCTATGAAACATGAAGAAGACAGCACACTGAAGTTTCTGGTTGCAACATGTGAAATAAATCGCCGATAAAAAAAAAAGAGAGAGAGAGAAGGTTGAACACTTTTGAAAGGCGCTGCACAACAAACAAGCTTCTGTGGGAGAAGTGGGTCTTCAGGGGAGAACCATAGGCAGATAGAATTACAGGCTCACCCATGAGTGACGTGTAAGTCGCAGAGACGCACTCAAATGTTTACAGCACTCATATTTGCACAACCACGATGTTATCGGCTCTCGCTGTAATGCTCAAAGCCTTTGTTCTGATTTGCATGTCTGCAGATGCAATAAGCAGGAAAAAAAGATAGCAGTGGGACAATGTTGCCTGCGATTTTGTACTGAGAAAGCAGTGACATGGGCCTAGCCAGGCAGCCAGGCAGGCAGGCAGGCAGGCGGACACAGGGTGTGGGGTGAAGGGGGGGAGGCTCTCACTGGAATATTTGCGCTGATGTGATGATGGCAGAGATGTTGATTAATGTGCACGGTCCTTGTTATTAAATAAACAGGGTGAATACACAAAAATATTGAATAAATTAGAGCGTGAACCGATCTCCTCTGCAACATCCAGCTCATTAGAATGCATGAGGAAATGATGTTCTGATTGCGACAAGAGTCACTTATTAAGCCATGTTTGTCCCCAGCCAGAGCACGTAACCCCCACCTCCCACCACCCAACCCAACCCCACCTCCTCTTAGCCCCCAAAACACTTACCCCCTCATGCTTGCTACATACTGCAAAGCAAACCCCTCACCGCTGCACACTAAAAGCTCTCCGACTTAACTTTCAGCTATTCCCCACGGACATCACCAACAAACCACAGACCCTCTTTTCACCTCGTCCCCCCATTTCCTCCCAACACACCCTCCATGAATACCCCTCTACTCCCCCCTTGCCCCAGCCCCCTCAGCCACCACCTCCTCCTGTTCTGCTGCTCCTCTGCTGGGATCTGTGTCATCATTTTAATTAATTTCTAATCAGGCGAGAGTAAACTAATCAGGGGAGGCGTTAAACAATGACAGCTCTGCCTGCTCAGCCTCACACTGGGAGCTGCCACGGCTGCTCTGCATGCTGAGAGGAGCCGCGCTCTGATAAACAGCTCGCCGCAGACAGGGCTATCTTTAGTCATCTCCTCGCTTATACATGTTAATATGCGGTGCAAAGCAACGCATGCACGGCTCGGTCTGCAGACTGGGCAGGTTGCGAGCTCTGATTGATTGGTGCTAGATTAATTATATTTGTATTATCACCTTTGTTGCCATTATTGTGCCGTGTTAAGGCACACAGATTTGTGACTGAATAAGCACATCAGTTCACAGACGTGTGATGGAAATGCATGTAAATGATCAGAATGGACAAATAAATAGCCTAACCCCCTCTGAATGGAACAGTATGTATGTGCTTAGAATGGCACGCACAAAGACTGCAGTTATCTGTAGGCGGCCAGATCCCACCACCAAGGCTGAGCCATTCTGAGAAACAGACAGACGGAGGCAGAAAGGAGAGACAGAGAGCACTTTTGGGCAATACATTAACCGAGAAAATGTAACAAGCAAGCGCTGATTAACCTCTTCCAGGCTTACCTTGCTCCTGAAATACCTTAAACCAACAGGAGCTAATCATAATTGGCAAACTCTAACTATGTGATTAAATCACAATGAGCCTGATGACAGATGATGACAAAAAATTAGGTTAATGACCACTATCACGTCGTTGCCGGGAAGGAAATGTTATAGAGCATTTTGAATGTGGAAGAAGAGCGTGATTGGCATGAGTGAGCCCTTCGTTGTGCAAACTTGGTTCAAATGGATGAAGCTGAGTTGGTCCAATGGTAACCCCCTCCATGTGTTGAGAGGGTACAATGTGGTTGGATTACCCTGAAATAAACTAAAATTTGAGTGCACAGTCTTCTACAAACAACTGAAGTCTCGTTGATATGTCGTGATGGTGGCAGGAAATGTCAATGTGTTTGACTTTGCAAGTTTCAAATGAAGCAGCAACTCAGCTGAGGGAGACATCCTCCACTTTAATTTGGGTACATTTATTCAACTGTCACAATGAAAAATAACTGATTTTGGCAAAACCGCTAGTGGCACAAGTATTGGTATCCCTCGCAGTCCCATTACAATAACAATACCTGAATCTTTTTGTAATTAGTCAAAATTTTTTTGGTTATTCCATATGGTATAAATATGGTTTCTAGGTCTGATTATTTTTGTCAGGAGACAAAGACCCATATTTTATCTTTGAAATAATTCCTCACTGGAGTCTCTATTAAGTCTATTACATATAAACAGTTTGTTTTCATGACATGCAAGAAAGAAACCTTTTCTGTTCTACCACCTCAAACCCCCAAATTGCTGGACTTCACATTAGTCTAATGACATGAAGATTGAATTTTTCTGCAGCAAACACTCCAGGTAGGTTGGAAGTAAATTGTAGCATGAAAATTTGGAAAAGCATCTGCTCTGTAGAACATGGCTGGGAACCTTTAAAACTGGTTACAGCCAAACACAAGTTTGGCATAGAATTGGAAATGTTTTGAAATTCCAGAGAAATTGAAGCTAAAATGTGACCAGAAAACTGAGAATACGTCATCACTGAGTCTTTTTACTGCAGGAGATTTAAAACATTTGTTCAAATCAACAAAGAAATGACAACAACAAAAAAAGCTGGATGTTTTAAAAACATCCAGAGCAAGATTACACTGCAGCAGTGAAGAACTGATAAATCTTTACCTGCCATGCCGTCAAATACAACTTGGAGTCTTTGGCTGCAATTACCTGAATTTGTATTCTTCTTATACTGTGAGTTAAACTCATGTCATCCAGAATTTGTTTTGCGCAAATTTGTTTTGTTGTACAGGATAGTTCTCTTTGATATTCTGATCTGGTTATAAAAGGTTTGCACGGTAAATGTCATTTGTAAATTATATGCATCAAAATGCTGACTTTTAGAAAGTCCAGATGATCCATTGTCCACATGCATCCTGGTTCCACTGAATGCCCTTAAATATTGGCGATTGGTCTGAGAGACGTAGCCCTCATTAGCCTATAGCCGATGAGTTTCCAGACTCTAGAGGTTCCTCTAGGTGTTAGAAAGAAAGAGGCTTTTATGTCTCCCTCATCAAAGCTTTGTAATTGGACCTGATTTCTCCTGCCAGCTCCACGGCAACCGATGACCATCGACCTAATGACCAAAGGCGACCGGCAGAGCTACACAACATGCAAGAACGGAAATGCACTCACTAATGTCGGCTCAGTTTGCTCTTGTGAACTTTAAATAAAGTCCTGCAACATCAAGGCATGAGACTCACAGCAAAACCAAAGTTTAAATGAAGTGCATTGCGGGAAATGAGGATATTTTGGAAAACATACAGAGAGACAGAGTGTGTTTGAAAAGATTTTTTTTTTAAACAACACCCCCCTCTCCACCTCCTTCCCTTGCCCTCTTTGCCAAGTATTAGATTCCCATGCCAACCGCTTCCCTGGGATAGAATAAGGATTGCGGAGGTGGGAAGCTGAAACCCTTCCATAACATGTCAAACAACGCTGGAATCCAAAATGCAAGAGACATGGGGGGTGGGAGGGGGGTTAGAGGCAGATTTTCTATGGGGAGAAAGAAACTGTCACATCATCAGATTGGTTATTCTAAGTGGAGGGATGTGGGTATGGGGGCGGGGAGTGAGGGGCGGGGTGGCAGAGGCTTGGGCTGGCAGGATCTGGCACGGATACACGATGGCAGTATTTCCACTAAAATAATCAGCCCCCAGGCAACGGAAAGGGGTTTGAGGAGGAGGGGGAGGTTGCAGGGGGGAAGAGAGAAAAGAGAGACACAGAGAGGTTAGGGATTGTAGGGGTAGGAGACGCAGACATGAGAGAGGATACAAGGGAGGGAAAGTGGCAAGATGGGGAGAAAGACAAATCTGGGAAGCCAACCAAGGAAATCCTGCTTCTCAGATATGCAGCTGTGGAATTAAAATTGGTATAAAAATGCGAGAACAAAAATATACTTCACACTTCACAAGCCTATTGAAGGGTGAGGGTTGGGGGGCGGTGTGCCACTTTATGATGGCACTAATACCTCAAGCGTAAGGGGTAAACAGCTATTCTCCTCACTTCACTTTGTCTGCCGCCGTAGTTTCGGGGCGCGTGTGACTAAGTGAGGCGCCTGCAGGGGGCTCATCAGGCTACAGGGCAAGCTCAAGAGAGAGAACAAGAGCACGTCAAAGAATGCAAAATGCCCCATGACACAATTTGGACACCTCTGCATTTCCCCTCCCTCAAGCTCATTGCGACGCACCAGCGAGGCATTGATTCGTGATCAAACGAGCGTGATCGTCACTCAAATTCAATAATAACAGCCATCACAATCAGCAGCACTCTAAATATACAGTACCTCCACTTCAGGCCAGGATTAGGCTCTTTCTGTGCACCCAGTTTATGTTGATGTGCTACATTACGGAACAAAGAACTATCAGAATTGGAAACAAGCATGCAAGCACACAGATAAACGACAAATCAATTAATTTCAAATGCGGGTAAATAAACTGTGCAAATAGCACTCTGCGTCATTATTGCAAGAAATTCTACATTCAGTAGCACAAAATCTCCTGTTGTCGGTGCTGTAGCATGAGCTAACCTTTACTTTGACCTTTCTTTTGCAGAGACTCAATGCTCCCCTGCCTACTTCAGCGGTTGAGGTGGACATTGATTTATTCAAAATGATAAAATCTAGTTTAATCAGAATAAAATATATTTTTAAAAGTTCCTAAACCATTTTTTCAGAAAGAGCAACGTGTAATTTTGTCATTTTTTTTATTTAAAAGCCATTTTTTGCAGCTGCTTTCGACCCTCTTATATCAGACAAAAAGGTTAAGACATCTAACTTCCCTCCTATCAAAACAGTTCAGAGGTCAACGTAAGATTCAGTACTAATGGTTTATTATGGTACTATTCTGAATGTAAAGTAGCTTGTATAAAATTGTATAACTGTGTAAACCAAACCTGAGCAGTCAGCTTTGTTTTAGTTGAGATGAAATTCCCCAATGTCAGAGATGAGAAACACTTTAGCCCCAACTCCACCTCTGTAGACTCCATTAACTCCCGAACTTCATCTCAGAATTTCGTTTTTTTTTCTACCAATGAACCCTGACCCAGCTGACATACAATAAGGATCAATAATCTGGATTGGATTTTGGATTGTGATAAATGTTTCTTTATTTTATTTCCGAGTGAAGCTCTCTTTAATATGCAACTTGCTTCATTCAGAAAACGCCACGGCCTCAAAGTGACCTCAGTGGGTTGGCAGATGCAGTGAGTTCCTTGGTGTCCAGACGGGTCTCTGAGCCAAAGAGATGGGCGTAAGGGAGACGCTTATCTGTGAGGATTAAACTAGTTCTGTGAGCAATCGAAACAACAACACATACTGGATCCAAAAAGGCAATTTCTCCTAGCGCAGGGCTGATTTGGATGTGAATCCTTTAGAGGTCCATGTTTTGGTTGAAGTTGATGGGTTTTTTTCTTCCATTTTCTTCCTTTAAACAATCTTCCTTTTCATGCCTGAAAGTCGGACCGATTCATCCTTCAGTCTAAAATAATGGTAGTGGTGTATATTTTCACAAACAAAGGAACACAGGCAATAAATAAAAACAGCTGGTTAATAAATGTAGATTTCTACTGCAGAGTTTCACAAAATCAAGCTGATTCAGTTGGTAATAGTAAACATCAGAGATGTTTTTTTTTTGTTTTTTTGTTATTTTTACATGGCCCACATGTATAAATGTATACATGTCATAAAACATTTATCCAAGAAACATGTATCAACCATCTTTCCACACAGTCACAACCGGTCTTATTCTAAGATAATACCACATCAATACTTCAATAAAATGAATTTATCAACGAGTCCTTGAATGCCTCCTACATTCCAGCTCATCTCATTGTCTCAGGTCATCAATAAGGATGATAGGCCAGGGGTGAATTCAACTTCATATCGGTAATATTTGCAAAAGTGGAATCCTGAAATCTTCCTGGTGTCAAAAGAATATATTGAGCGTTCAAGGCGTGTTATCGGCCCAACGGTTTCCAGAGAAGAAAGTGTTTGACGTGACAGGAGGAGCGTTAATCTGAGATTTGGATTTAACGGTTTGATTTTCAAACTACCTGCTCATGAACATATTGAGTCATCATACATTATATTCTCTGTTATTATGGAGTTGTTACAAAACCAAATGATTGGTAACTACATACACTCAGAAAGACAACAGCTTGCCATTGGACAGACCCACATGCTCTCATCCATGTTGACTCACATGCTTGTCCTTCCTGTTCCCTTTGTTCGTCTTTCTACTTCTAAAGCATGCAGACAGAAGAACAATCTATTTATTACATTTTTTTTTTAGCAAAAGCACTTACATGTTCTGCTCGTCCAAGATATCGGTCAGTAATTATTAACTCCATTGGCCAGTACCAGTCCACCCACTGTCTGGAACCAGTCTGCAGCCTGGTGGTTTGGATGGGATGACTTTTTTTTTTGTCACCAAATTTTCTAAACAAAAAAATCCTTGCAGTCTTCTCACGTCCGACTCAAATGCTTTGCTGTAGCTGGACAAAATACATATAGGCACATTTTCAATTTCAAACGTGCAAATAAGCAGAACGAGTTAACAAGAAAACACAGACATGTAACTCCTATCAAATTCCACTCAATTAAATAAAAATGAAAAGCAAAACTGAAAAACAAGTTTTAAATAAGATGACCGTGACATTACGTCAAATGGCGAAGACTTGGTTTTATTGATTTTTGAAGAAAAGTGTAGCCAACAGCTTTAAGTTCTGAATTTCATTCAGCAAACCATACAGCTTCTTCCATGATGTTGAAATGAAGAGAAAAAAAAAACAAAACATTATTGACTACATGAGTTCTGAGAAGCACGTTATCAAATCCAGGCTGCTGGAGTGTGACGGCACTAAAATAATACAATCATCAACCATAATGAGTGAGTTAAGAAGTTTCTCTCGCTGCATGCAGAGCAAATGGTTGCAGCTGAGCATTGTGCTCTTTCATCACTGCAGAGCCTCGATCTTAATACAAATCTCTGTGTAATACAGACCTATTCACTGAGCCTCCAGTTTAATTATCACATGCTTTCTTTTTGAGTGATGTTCAATTAAAATAGCTTTCAGGTTTTTTTTCTCCAGCAAAATAATGTAGCTCAATGTAAATAAGCAATTTAAACTTTTTTTTAAACAGATGAAAATGGGAATACTTCCAGCAGTAGTTGAATAATTTTAAACAAAAAAAGGTGAACGCAGAGACTGAATAAAGGAAAAGAGGGTTGTTATCATTAGAGGTCCATTTATCAGGTTTTTTCCTGGCTGATACTGAATTTTAGGTCGCGGTCTGATCTGACTGTGTCAGGAGGAGTTTCTGTTGTCACTTTTTACCAACGTAAGTAAGATACTAAACTGTACGACTTTGTTAAATAACTAGGGTCAGTCGGAAAGTATGTAATTGATTTGGAATCTACATCCATGATTGGACTGAATTTCATTAGGTTAAAATTGTGTTCACAAAAATAGTTCTTCAGTAGAATTGTGACTTTTAACTGTGACCGAGTAACCTTAATACATTTTAGAAGATATTTAATTAAGGTAAAAACTTGCAGACAAGAAATCTGTCAGAAAGGAAGACATCACACTCACTTGAACTTATTAGCTGTATGACACAGATCAAAGGTCGTGTTTTTAAATGACCTTTGGCTGATCCTGGTGCAAGAGAAGTTTTGACATGAATTTCTGGACACCTTCCATTCCACCAAATCTGGACCATGACCTTTTTCAACTTTAAGTGCAACAAATCTTAAAGTTTACAGTGCATGATGCAATCGATTTTTGCATCATGCACTATGTTAATTTGTGTCATTTAAAAAAAAAAGTGCTATGAAACTTTGTTTTCCACTTCTTGTCTATGTGTTCAGGAAGCAGTGCTGTCCTCTGTTCACAGATGTGTCTCCAAACCAAAGATTGTTGAAAACAGAGTTTAATTAGAATCAGAATGATTATTTTCTTGCCACCTGTTAGCCAAAAAGACTTAATAACGAAGGTCTTTCACCAGATTAATGTATATAGAAAAGATAAATAGATAGGATGTAGCCGAGAAATAAAATCAGTTGTCCATGTTAGTTTATCAACAGCAAACATTCTTAAATGTTAGATTCGATTTTCTCCAGGGATCTCTAGTAATATATTAGATTTGTTTATGATTACAGTTCAAATGAATATTTGTAATAATTTCATTTCTTTATTATTAAAACAAATATTAAGAACTCAATGGAAATCTGTAATTAATGCTTCTGATAAAATCCGTCTTATTAAGACATGACTCTGGTTGAATGTGGACTATCAATTATTTCATATTAATTAAGTTATTTAAGACAACCATTTTGTTCTATAATAGTTTCACAATATTTATTGAATTGGAGAAAAAGTATCAATCTTTTTAAATATTTGAAGAGCCAGTCAAGGGGAAAATTGTGATCTTTGGCCAATCGATTGGCACATCTGTAGCTTTGTTTTATAATCCTCCCTGTGCTGTGATGAGCGTCGACAATTATTCCACCATAAAATTGAAATAGGAAAAAGAAAGAAAACTACGTCATTGAGCACGTTGTCATTTTTTTTTTGTATTCTCTGCTGAATTTATCGTCTTTCATTTCATTTCTCTGACATTTTCTCTGTCTGACCATTCAAGGCCTCTCCTGAGACAGATGAGTGGAAGCAGAAGTCCAGAGAGAGCCATCAGGATTAGGATAATTAATATCATCTCATTTCACTGTGATCCTCTCTGCGGCCCATTGCACACACAAGTACAGGATGTAGAGTATATTGAGGCAAGAGGATCCAGCCGGCTGTCAATCTAGTCTGCACAGCATCCCCCCCCTTCTCTACTCAAGCCTTCCCACCCTCACACACACACACACCCACACACCAACTTATTCACATACAAGCACACCCTCCTCAGTGGCTAAATTGCAGTTTGAGAGACGGCTGGGGGAAGGCTGCTGTGGCAGCGGCGGCGGTGGGTGGGTTCGGGCTGACTGGGGGCTGGGGGGGGCCCACGGGACGCCATACAATGGAGCGTGAGGCTGACCAGCGTTCAGGTGAAATTGAATTGGAAATCTTCCACAGCTGGTTAGCATAACAAAGGACCTCGTGGCTTTAGACAATGGCAGCTTCTCTAATGCACAAAATCAATCTCTCTATGGGCTCGGTGCATTGTTCCCTCCCGCCATACAGGTGTTCCTTCAATGGTCCTTAATCAAAAGTGTCAAAACAAAGTTAAGAGTTATCTCTGCACCTCCGCATCTGCTTCCGCAGAGCAGAAAGACGGAAAGAGGCCAGACGCTCGGGGTGGCAAACAGCTGAGGCTGGGTGTACGCTGAATACATGCACTGCATCCTGCACCACAGTGAGCTGAGAGCTAGAAGTTAAGGCTCTGAGAAACACTTGTTTCCGCTCGGACCACGTCTGTTCGCCTGCTTCACAGGAGAGGAATATAGCAGCAGAGCGTTAAGCTAGTTGAACCATCTAATTATTCTGAGATATTGTCCACAACGACTCTCATCTCAGCTTTTAATTGCGAGGCCTGATGAGTAATATTGTTAATAGCTGCCTTTCTCCTTGCAGGTTGTTTAACAATGGGAAACCACAATAATAGCTCTTAAAGGTAACTCCTGAGTCTCCTCCATTGAACCTGCTCAATCCATTTCTCTGCAGGCCTGAGACCTTGACTCATTAACAGTAGATTCAGAAAAAAAAGTCGTACATTGCTTGAAGGAAATTTGTCTTCCTGGCCCTCATCTTCTTAACGTGAATGTGGACTGGCTCTGTTCATCTACAAGTGGGTGCTAAACACGATTCCGCCTTTGCTACGTGTATTCAGGCTTGTAACGTGCTCTTAATGACGGGGATACATCTGCGGTTTAAACAGAAAGTCAGCCATTATAAGTGGGAAAGTGTGACAGGGTTATGAGGAGACAATATCTTAATTAAAATAGATAAAGCAGGAATTCTTTAGTCTGTTTTTCTTGATTTGTGAAAAGAAATGTTTGCTCTGAATGTCCAACACAGAAGAATGTTCTTAGCATGGCCAAAGCAGTTCTAGGTTAAACATTTTCCAGGGTAAATGCAGCTCATCTTTCGTTTGACGCTGTTTACCATTTCTAAATAATCATGAAGTTTGTTATTGTATGTCTGCACCCTAATCTGAATGTGGAAAAAATACCTTGAAAATGTTTAGTTTTTAATTACTTTTTACAAAATATTAAACAATTAATCCAGATATTTTCCTCAGTCTTGAACTAGGCCTTTGGGTTTTATTTTTAGATTGTTCGTCCTTAATAAAGATGATTGTGAAAGAGAGACTGTGTTAGCTGCCGTTGCCTCCAGTCTGGCAATGTAACGTGGCCTCCTCTGTGCATGCATTTAGGCTGAGATATTCTGTGTGCCAGTAAAAGCTATAATGTTAAAATGGACCAGTGTTTCATAAAAATGTTTCCACCATCTTTTTAAATCAATGCCAGAAAGAATTATGGCAATTCTAGACAGAAAACATTGTTTTTCAAGGGTAATATATGTCATATTGCTAATACTTGGACAAGAAAGTTTTTAAGTAGGCACCCATATTTTTCTGCATCAAAGTTTGATGAAATAGCATTTACATTTAGTCCTATAAAGATATGAGGTTGGAGCAGTTTAAAGATGGCAGAAATCCATTTTGGATTGAATTGATTGCAGTACTCTTGACTGTCAGAAATGTCAACTGCAGATAAAATGCTGACCACTTACAACCTTTCCACAAAATCTCACTTTAAATCAAAATTCAAACAATCCCCTTTGAGTCGTGTGAATACTGTTTAGGGAGCCACAAAGTAAAAATAAATAAAAGCCGATCCAGTTTCTAGGTTCAAAGTTTTGGGGTTTCCTCTCTTCATTTCACTGCAGGCCAATATTTCCAATATTGGCCTACCAATATTTACGGTGTTGTGTTGTTACCTTATTATTTTTTTCAAACAGGAAATTCTCGACAACACTGCTCTGTCTGTGGATTACCACGTAAATAATAAGATAAATTATCTGTAGACTAATCCCATCGCCTAATAGGTGGCATCATATACTGAACGCCTCCATTTGACAGCCGCCAGACAGCAATCTGCCAGTATACGTTTTCTACAGCATCATGGCGAACCACATGGTTTTAAATGTCAGCAGACTGGCAGTAAAAAAAAAGAATATTACACTTTAAATGACATTTTCCGACTGTCACTGTAACCTGATAAAATCGTCCACCAAAGCTAAGAATATATATTGAAATTTTAATGAGAGTGCATGCAGTCAACGACAATATTAGCTTTTGTTTTTGACTGAGATTTAGGAACTTTACATTTGAAGACAAGATATAATTTCAGAAAACAACCAAACTGAGATGTACTTTCTTTAAAATTGCTAAAATAACGTTAGATGGTGACCGGAATATTAGCCCACATAATTTTTTGGTCACCAAGCAAAAGTATTAAAAGTCATGACTTAATGAAAAGTGCACTTAATAGAACCGAAATAAAACATTGTGGTGATAGAATGGGTCAAATGATCACAGTTCAGTCGCCACCTGCAAACTTTGCGGTTGAAGAATTTCTTTGAGGTGGTAGAGAAATAACTTCGCAATCAATCACCAAGTTCACACTACAAACTATGAAAATAGAGAATGGAAATCAACACAATTGATGGAAAAAACTGCAATGTAAAAGATTATTTACGCTGCTGGTTCATCTTTATGATCTGGACAAATTTGATTTTTCTCTTCTGATCTCTTCCTGGACCAGCTGGTCTGGGAACCAGCAACCATGTCATATTAAGTCACTTAAATCCATTTTTCTTCCTAATGCTGCTCAGTTTGAACTTCAGCAAGTCATGGAGATTTAAAAATAGGATAAAGATGTGCTGTGTGCGGGGATGTTATCAGAGGCATGAAAACAGCTCAATGAACTGCAATTCATCAGCTGCAATGATGAACATTCTCCTATGAGTAATGAGTTTTGAGAGACTCATTCCACTCAAAACTCAAGTTAATGGTCTAACATTAGATTTTATGTTAAATGCAAAACTTGCTATCCATGTATTAATAATGTATGTCGTAGCTCATGCATCATCAGCTAAATGAGCTGGCAAGTTATTCTTTGCTTTCCAATAATCATGCATGTTATGTGAAAAACTTTTAAAAAAAACATGCAACAGAATAAACCTACTTATATTTAAATGTATAAATATCCAACACTTTTAATAAGCAAAAGATTCTGAGCTCTTATAACACTTTCACTAAACAAAAGACTGGCGTTCAAAGGGTCTTTGACATCCAGACGGTCCTCCAGCAGAAGCCGATGACAGAACATTCAGATTTCAGCACTTTTCAAGCATTTTCAAGAGGAATTTTCAAGTTTTTTTCACCACATTAAATTTCAGCTTTGCCTTTAATGAAGTTGCCTTCATTAAAGGCAAAACAATCAGGCTGCATTCATTTCTTTCTGAAAAGCAAATCTGAAACGATTACAGTTTCAAGCCATCTTAGGAACGTCATGTGAAATTACACACCCCTTTTCAGTCTGACAAAAAAACAAAAATAAAAAAATGGAATAGCTCCTACATGACTGTAATAGGCTGTTATCACTATATGTGATTATCTACAAAAATTGATTTAAGCATTAATTCATTAATTTAGTTCAAAACTACTGGATGATGCATTTTTCCAAAAGTTGTGATGTTTGGGTGATTTGCGCCAAGTTTGCTGTGGTGTGTTGTGTGATACGTTATGTCAGTTTTGCAAGTAACATACAAAAAGAGAATTACTTGGATACGGTAAATAACCTCATGCATACCACTTGTGAACTGCTAATATCTATCTATCTATCTATCTATCTATCTATCTATCTATCTATCTATCTATCTATCTATCTATCTATCTATCTATCTATCTATCTATCTATCTATCTATCTATCTATCTATCTATCTATCTATCTATCTATCTATCTATCTATCTATCTATCTATCTATCTATCTATCTATCTATCTATCTATCTATCTATCTATCTATCTATCTATCTATCTATCTATCTATCTATCTATCTATCTATCTATCTACTATCTATCTATCTATCTATCTATCTATCTATCTATCTATCTATCTATCTATATATATATATATATATATATATATATATCTTGCATAATTATGCAAGATATATTTTAATTGTTGTAAACTTTTATGTTAATTTCATCCTGTGTTAATGGATGTGAAGTAAAAATCTTTCTTTTGCAAATGTTTACTTATGCAGAAATAACCTTTGCAGAAATGGACTCTGGTGCATTTCCCAGTGGTGCACTTATATAAAGTGTTCAGGTTAAAAAAAATAATATTTTGAATGTTTACAATCATATTACCAAGACAGTGATGCCATTTTTTTGTTTTTTTTTTGTTTTTTTTTTAATGTGAGATTTGTTGATGTCAGTAGTCAGCATGCCGTTTTGACAGCTTGTTTATTTATTTATTTCTTGTTCTTTGTCTTGTTGCGGAAGTTTTTGCTATCTCCAGCCGACAGCTCAGTGTCTTATAGCCTCAGCTGCTCAGGCCCCTGGGAAGACTCATGCAGGCCAGTTGATTAAAAATCACTTAGTGCAGAATCCAAACAAAGCTGTTAGCCTTTGGCTGGCCCATGGGAGAGAAGCGAGTTAAGGCGAGGGTGGGGGGCTTGTGGCAGCTTGATTGTTTGACGAAAACATTAGGAGAAATTTAGCCTCTCAAGTTAGATCTGACGCTGGTAAAACAGATTGAGCATTGTCATTTTTCTTTTGTCTCACATGATCATTTTTTTATGTTTCCAAAAAACAAAAACCTTTAAAACCTTTTAAGATCTGAAAATCAGATGTTTATGTCGTGTAGTTTTGTGGTGATGCGCATAGTCATAGAAAAATCAATCCCTGATGACTGTAAGTATATTGCCTTTATCGAAAGCAAACTAAAGAACACAAACAGATTTTTTTTATTAAGCATTTCTTTATTAACATTTATATTACCATACGTTTAAAAGTAATTTTTTTTTTTTTTAAACGTTCTTATTAAAGGTTTAGGCTTTCCCTCAGGATGGAAATCAAATCACTGGAGGCAGAGAGGAAAAAGCTGTAAATTGAAGTATTATTGTGAAAGATAAGATTATAGAATTGGATTGATGTAAATAAAAGTATTTTAATAGCTCCACACCTGGAACTTGTAAGACTCCTTCAATTTAAAAGCCAGATGCAATATACAGCCTGTTTAATTATATGTCTGGATTTTTTCTCCTTATTTGTTGAATGTTTTCATTTAAAGCCATGAAAAGATAAAGGAAATTAAAAGATTTTTACAAAAACAAGGATTATCTAAGAAAGTATGCTTGGTGTTTTTTTTTTTTTTACAAAACAGTTTAGTTAAACATGTGTTAAGCTGGTTGCAATATTCCCTGTTATTTGCTCTACATTGACCCTTTAAAAATCACTTTGATTCATGATGACGCCTCAAACAATAACTTCAGTAATTAATTAACACACATACTCACAGACTTTTCTAAATTTCGCAGAAAACAAACAAATCTTGACTGGTTTATTTCATTTGTCAGGTGCTCATGTCACGTTCAAGGCTTTGTCGACAAGAGTGGTGACTCATATTGCCAATATCAAAACTGCCGCCGTCTATAACTGTTATTGACGGTGAAACGGATACATTTTTTGCTCTGACCTGCTTTGACAATAAATGGCATTGGGAAAAATGTTTTAGTTTTTACAGCAATGACAAGAATAAAAAAAAAAGTCCTCTTAAAATCTGTTATCTTTTGTGCAAAACATGAATTTACTTCACAATTTATTAACCTTGCAGAAGCAGCAGCAGCAGCTTTAATTCACTTTTCATCGACTTCTTTATAAATCAGTTTGTCTCGCTCTTAGGACTCCAAAACAATCACTCTGAAAATTAATTAACACACTGACACACACACACGCACGCACACGCGGACATACACGTGTTCTCCTAAGGGGTGATGAGTGTTTTTGCTCCCAACAAAGGCTTTTAAACTGGAGATTTTTCAATTTCAATTTTCTACTTTTATTGATCAGTCAAAAGCATTTTTTAACGATGAGTCACATTCACCCTTTCACTCAGAGATCGTTGACAATGTGAGCTTCAGATTGTCGCCCAAGGACATGTTGCTCGAGGAAGCTGAAAGTAGACTGACAACCTCCTCACGACCAGGCAGCCGCGTTTCTTTCTGTGACACAAACTCTACGTTTCAAAATCTCAGAAACATGTAACTTAATGAAGAATGTCACTTTTCACATGCTCAACTTTAGATCTCCAGATCCAAACAGAAATCTGCAATCTGCACTGAAATCTACCCTGATCTTGATATCTTTTTGTTTTTCTGGTAAAGAAGCTCTACTTTATCTCACTTTTTCCCTGTCCACATCGACTCAAAGACTTCTACAAAAAAGTTTTATAGTAGAGACATTGACCTTCTTCACAAAGCAATTCCACCATAAGCCTTCGGTATAAGTTGCGGTAATAAGTTAAAGTGTGAAAGAGGAAATAGATGAAGATATAAGAAAAATGTTTGGATGAAGGTTATAAACTTACAAACAATGTACGACTTGTTAAGCACGGCAGTGGCAAAACAGTGCTACGTGGCTATCTGGCCGTATTGAGCCACGATGCAACGTTGAATGGATAATGAATTAAAAGTACAGTATTGCGTCCTGCACCCCTTATATCCTTCACCAATGACTGGCAAGTTGAAAACAACACACGTGGGTGTTCTAGCATAGCACTGATTCCAAAAACACCTCGAAATCTTTCATTTTATTGTACATAAGTGGACTAATATGACACATCTGGACTGGTCATGGCTTTAATCATATAAAAAATTTGAGAATTAGGATGTTGAGTACTGTCTGTGGCAAGAAAGCAACCAAGTCAGAGAAGCTGCACTAATTCTGCAAAACTTTCAGCCAAACAGCTGCCAAATGCTTGTTGATGGCAACAACAAAAAAATGCCTGTGAGGATTTATATTTGAGATGGTATGCATGACGACCAAGTGTGTCAAAGAAAATCCACAGTAGATTAAATTTCAAACCCAATTCTTGCTTTTTTTTTAAAAAAATGTATTTTTTAAAATCATTGCAGCTTTATATTGCACATTAGTTGTGTGTAGTCTTATTTCAAAACGAAGTTCCAATAAACCATGAGATATCATTACATTGCCGCATATTATACAGTGCAACATAACTACAGAGGGGAGGAAAATAAACTCGACATGTCAACTAATGATGACCGATTACTGGTCTGACACCAGAATGATGCTATTAGTGATCACATATGCACACAGGCATCATGCTGAACATGCAGATTCACAGACAAACGCAGCTGCCTTTGACAAGGGCAAGCCAGCAAGGCTCCAACGGCCGCCTGGCCTTCAGTAGCAGATGGCGGCTCCCAGAGGTTCTCCAGGAACAGACGACCCAATGGAGCGTTAGAGCCCTCAATTATTATTCGCGTAGCATTCAGGGTTGTAGGCCTTACCTCTTCTATGTGCTTCAGCAGGTACATCATTATGTTTAACAAGCTCTTTAACAAAAAAAGATTTTAAAAAAAACAGCTAGGAAAAACTTGACCTTCATAATCAATGCTTTGATAACATTAGTGAAGGTAGGAAAAAGTCTGAGGGTGTCAGAACTTTATTGATTTGTCCTATGCTTCAATAACTATGGATCACTCAGAAATATCCAACTGTGACCTGCACAAACCTTGAGAACCATTTAGAAAAGGGATGAGATCTTTCCCTGAGGAGGAAAGTTGAAAGGGAACTACAGAGTGTAAACAGTGAAGGACTGAAGTACAGAGACAATAAGAGAGAGATAACAGGTATGTCGTGTGGGCAAAAAGAGAAACAATGAATACAGAGGTGTCCCATGCTACATGAGCAAAGTCACCCCCTCAACTATCCCCTGCCAGGGATTTTCAGGGTCAACTAAGTGCTGGGAAGCACATTAGTGTCCACCACATTGCTTGTTCAGATGACTGGAGAAGGAATGAGAGGGACACAGTCCTACCACAGTGAATTATACATACACTCACGGACACACAGGTTACGCTACGCCTCTCTCTTATGTCAACCCTTCCTCCTGCCACTGTAAGCTTCTGCCTTATTTCTGCTGACCTGTATATGGAGGGGTTGACAGAGGTGAGCACACAATCTCCCGACGCCCCAAATACAGAGAATTGGATCACCCCTGGTGTGACCTTTTTCCTGAGCGACGCCTTGCCTATCTGCACCTATTGCCATCTTGGGGACCGTTCAGGGAGATGACCCCTGTTTGGTCTCCAGGTCGGTGGATCCTCCGCCACGGCTGTGGGGCAACATGACAACCTATACGAGGAACTGACAAAACATGTGACGGACACGTCCCCCACCCTCCTCTACCAACACTGACACCCACTGCAGCAAATAAGCCCCGACAAATCCCAGGCAGACCAAACCTCGACTCCCTATTTGCTCCCTTATGTTCTTCAACACAGCAGAAAAAATTAGGCCTAAACACATGAAAGCCTTTCCTAATAAATAAATTTCAGAAGAACATGAAATTTACACCATAACTTGGTAACAATTAAAGTAAATTACTCACACAAAGAAGTCAAAGGCATGGGGAATAAATATGAAGAAAACTAGTTGCATAAAGGCATAGAAAGCAGAGAATATCCCTAAAATCTTTAGGCATTTATAAAGCAATTAATATTGATTGGTTGAGTCTGAGTTGATGTCCTATTCAAAAGTCTCTCAGTACCAAGATATCACACAAGTCGTATCTCATAAATGTTCACAGCGAGACTGACCATCAAAAGGATTATTTCTGCAAAATCAGATTGACCTTCATGTCTGTAAGTCATTGATTAACTTACAGACATATTTTGAACTTCAAAATATGTTGTCACAATTTCCAGTCATTCAGAGATTTAAGATAGAACTGGAATTACATTTTGCCCGCCCCCCAAAAAAACAGGTAAAAAAATCTGAATTAATTTGCTCACGGCAGAACACTCCACTGCTGAAGAAAATCTTTACGGCAAAATAACCCGATGAAATAATGGACAAACATAGTTCAATCAGATGAGATCAAGACTAAACCATTCAGACGTGATTAGATATAAAAAGCCTTTTTTATCTCTAACGTAAAAAAGAAATATTACATTTGTGGTATACATCATGTAATACCACACATGGTGTCCTCCTAAGACACCATGTGTGGTACTAGGCTGTTTCTCAAAATATTGTGCTAACAAATGTTCATGTAACTGATAAAAGCAAGAAATGGAGAAACGTACCACTACCTTCTTGACAAGATTTTGAAGACTAAACGGCATGAGAGTTTGTCAGCAAGTAAATCATCCAAACACAATGAGGAAGACTCTCAACTGGTTCCAGAAAAAGAAGATAAAGGTGCCAGAGTAGCTCAGTTATTCATCAGACTTGAATCCAAATATTTGGGAAGAATTTAAGATCAAATTGTGTCAAAGAGCTTCAATGTTTAAAGTAACTTTCTTTGGAAAAATGGATTAATATCACATCTGAGCAATGCACATAACTCGTACTTCCACAAAGATACTACGAGCAAAGAGGGGATTTTTCAGTAAGTGGGTTATTCTGTGTCATTCTAAATATATGCACGTTGTTGATTTTTGACAGATTTATGGAGATTTCTTTGTACTTATGGATTACTTTGATTGGTACCAACATCTAGTGTGAATTCTTGGTCAATGGTTGTATGTTGCTCACGCACACATATGGCGCTACTCTGGATTTATTGCGAGGAACAGCTTACAACTGGATGATTCAGAATCAAGGCCACAAGTCTGGCTCGATCCGAACGCAGGAAGAGGTCACACAGTGACGAAACCAGAACAAGCGCACGCCGTGTTTTTTAGTCGCGTCTACTTTGTCCATCTCATTGTGTTTCATTTCGTCAGTGCCACAAGGGCAGTCTGATCACGCACCGTTCTCCATAAATCACAATGTGTCCCATGCCTTCGCTGTACCTGCGGAGGAGAGTGGTGCACAAAATAAACACAAACAAATTGCAGGCACACACAGAGGAAAGGAACCCGCACACACAAGCACAAAAAGAGGCCCCCCCGCTGGGAGCAAAAGAGCTACAGTACTCCCTACATCGACAGTGGCCTAGATAAACACAATACACACAAAAGAGTCACCCCATGAAAATAACCCTCCATCTAAGCATCACTGCACTTATCTACTCATAAACATAGGGATAAATCAATTCAGTGAGAAACACATGTTTTTTTCTCTCATTTGAAATTACAGCTGCGGGACCAAAGCTAGCATGATAGCATAGGTCAAATTCACTAACCTCGTCTCTCCATGGCAACAGTCTACCTCTCACAACAAAAAAAAGGCTCTGTGTGGTTTGCTGAAGTCATTGAGAGAGAGAGAGTGTGTGTTTTTTTCTCCTTTTTCTGACATCTGAATGTGTGTGCGGAGAGAGTGCTGGCGTATGTGTGTGCACAAGAAGGAGTGCATGCAAGTGTATATGTTCTCATGAAGGTATATATCTGCAGATCTGCGCTCGAGCCGGGCGCCTGAGACGACAACCCTGTTATCACAGCGTCTGTATTAGCATCGCAACGTTTCGTCGCTTTGTTTTACTCTGACCTGTATAATCAGTGTCACATTAGCAACACAACAAATCAAACGGTGTGATCCCCTCCCTCACCCTCCACCCTGAAACCTTTAACACACACACACACACACACACACACATGAAGCCACATGCGTGCCACACGTCCGCCTTCATGCTTCCAGCTGGCTACCATGTGCTGTCAAACAGATGTTAATTAATATGATAACTAATAGTTGTCACTTAACACAGAACGCTTCAAAAACAGCAGTTTAATTAAGCCTCTTTTTTTTAAAAAAAACATGACATTTTATTTATAGTTTTTTTCCCTCTACATGTTCAATTTATTATTTGTAAAGAAAACATACTTATTTAAAAAAAAAACTTTAAATAATTAAAACCCACAACAACTGCTCTAGTGATCCACAGCATCGTCAACCACCACAAAATAACTCAAATAAAAGCGCTCCAAAAGCTCTATTAAGACAAATAAATAAAAAAGGAATAAAGGGTTACAGAAATAGAGAAAAGCAATTCTCAAGTAAATTCATCTTTTTCATTTTGACTCAAAGATAATGTGTCCCACTACCATCAAACGTAAGAGGGAGTCACTAATACAATAGGTTGTAATGATTTAAATACTTTTGTTCACAGATATGTATTTTTTTTAACTTATGTATACTTTTTCCCTCTCTATAGTGGCTTTTGAGGTAATTTATTTAATTTTCATTTCCCTGGTTTGTAAAAATAAAGCACTCTCATAATGACCGACTATTTAAATAGCAAAATTATAGAAAAAACATCTGTCAAACTTTGAGTCAGGGTCTGCTTATGAAACCGTTTCATTACCATCTCCCTACTCCTTACTTCAAAAGAAAAAATTACAATGTTATAAAACTTACAGTAGAAGAAAATCAGCCGTGTGAAATAAAATATGGCGATTGATCTCAGTAGTGATGCAGTGAAAATTAACTATTTAAAACTAAACGGTTCTGATAATCTAACCTCTGAATTACTTCTGATTATTTTTGATAATCAGTCTCCAAAAAAGAGACATTTTGTTGCCATGAATGTTCCACATTGTTTATATTACCAAAACAAAAACATGTCATGTATTATTAAGGAGGTAAGTGAAATTTTATGAAATAATCAAGAACATTTTATTGCTTTTTTTCAGTTTCTTGGATTCTTAATGAAAACAGAATCAGATTAAAGCATCATTTTGATAATAGTATTTAACATTGGTATTTAAATTAGATTTTTGCAGCTTTTGAGATGTTCGAGATGAAAGGGAATCCAGATGACAAACAGTATATACGTGAATTACTTGCAATATATCTTTAATTAAAAATATTTGCCTTTGATTATTATGTTAAGCCCTTTAGGTCTTTAACACAAAAAAATTTATATAAAATTTTAATTACATAGGTGTCTTGATGAATTCATTATAGTTCCTAATACCTAAAAGTGAAAGAGATTCTACTTTCTTCAAATGCTAAATATAACTTAATCTACAAAAATGAGAAACATGAAAAGGTAACAAGCTTAACACCTAAGAGATAAACCTTCTGCTTACAGGAAAGAAATAAAAATAAAAAGTGCTAATTTTCTTTAAAAATAGCAACAAAAAAAACCCAAAAGGAAAGCCTGCATCCGCTCCGCTTCTTCTACTGTACACCCTGCAGTCTTGACAGGAAAGAAAAGGAGAAGAAAGGGCAAAGAGAGGAAGGAAGAACTTGAGCTGAAGGGAGAAGAAGAGGAAGAAAAGGAGAGAGAAGACAGACTGTGGCAGATGGGCAAAAATACAAGTGCGGAAAAGGCAAGACGGGAAGAGGGGTCTTGAAAGGAGAAGGAAAGCAGACAGAGGGACGGATTGAGGAAGGGAGAAGGAGGCGTACCGTAGGAGATCCAGCTGACATTAACGGGTGAGTTTATGAGATGTGATGATTAGCTAAATCCTGCTAATCAATGACACATTCACGCGGGTTCCTGCTCTGTTGCTAAACACTAATTGGTCTATTCTGCAGCAAATGGGGAGATGCTGTTTCCCACTTCACCGGGAGCAATGTGAGCTGACACGGGGGCACACATGGGTGCACACACAGACGTGTCAAATCTCGCTTGTGTGCACATACTGTACATCTGTAGCGGATTCTGGGACATAAAAGGTCAAATTGAGGCTGATTCAATTTGAAAGTGGATGAGGACTGGAGGATCCTGCTCAACTACCCCACCTTCCATCCCCCCCCAACAATAAGGAGAGAATGGGATCCTGAAGCAGGCTGGTTGAGCCTGCAGAGTGGAAGGAGAAGGTGCGTGTGTGTGTTGGTGTGTGTGTGTGCAGCGGGAGTCCTAAATTCAATTTCACTTTGTTGAGTATTTAGATAATGTCCCCTAATGTAATGCTGGGCGGTGAGTGGATCCACAGTATAGCTGCCATTGTGATTAATCACAATGCAGCAGCAGCGCCATCAATGTTTGAACACGAGCACTGCATGACTGAGCCGCAAACCGAAATCGTTACGCCTCAGGGACAGAGACGAGAGTTAAACCTGCACCCGCGTTGAATGCACATGCACCTGTACAGACAAATTTCATGAAGCGCACCTGCTAACCACGCGTACAAAAAAGTTCCTGAGAGTGCGCACACCTTTAATCAGTGCTGCATTAGAAATCCAAGCAGGATGGAAATGCAAATAAAGGAGAGTGGAAATTGTATTTCTTATTTTCACACAGTTATTGGACTCTTTACATTAGCTGAATTGGAGTTTTTGTCTGTTCCTAACTTTTAGAAAGCACATAGAGGGTAAAAGAGTGAAACAGATTTCGGTGTGTGTTAAGTATATTCACTGATAAAACTGTTAGAAACACATAAATGAAATTAGTGTTGTAATTTTAACATGTTTTATTGTAGCTATTTCTGAACAAAACGTATGTAACCTTGGAAGCTGACAAATACGTAATAATACACCCAATTCTCGACTGATTATCAAAATGAGCTTATTCAACTATAACTGGAAAATTCTTATTGCCAAGTAAAATTTTTTTTTAGCTTGTCTTTCTGTAAGATACAAAAATAGGTTCACAATTAAAATCTAAAAACTAAACCAGCTACAAACTTTGAAAATACATATTTTTAAAGGGTTGTCATGCGACAACTAGACTTGCATGCACCGTTCTTTGGAAACAATTGGCCAGCAACCCGCTAACGATGCTGCGCTTGTTAAGACATAAAACAATATTGAACAAGTAAAAACATTTTGAAACTATTTTAACAGGGAGGTATTTGAACATTTATCTGAAAACAATAGTACAGGTCAATCTTTTGCAAAGATTGTTTCGTTATAAAGAGGCTCAGCTTACAGCAAGTTCAACGTTAGAATCAACAAAGTTTTTAAAATACTAAAGGCATGATGTCACCAAAATAGTAACAAACCATAATAATCTGTTGGCAAAAGCTGTCTTGACAAACACCAATGAAGCTCAACTTGCTAGTAAGTTTAGTTACTTATTTATTTGGTTCACATTGCCGCTAACTGAGTGAGAAATAAATACAAAAAGAAATAGAATGTATTCTAAATAATGTGGTTGATGTAAGCACATCAAACATGCTGCTTATTAATATCAGCTTCTCCAGGGTTAAAATCCTCTCTTCACAAGTTTGACTTTGCATTAGCAACGTTGATAAACTAGTCAAACGTGACTAAAATAGGTAAACAGTTTGAAATCTGTTCTACAAAGATGAAGAACAACTTTAGCATTTAGCATTAGCATTAGTTAAATATGGACACTTGAATATATTTTTTGTAGATATTTTCTCAATTAAAGGGCTCATGGCAATTCTTAGACCTATAAACGTATGAGAACAAGTCAATATTTTTTTAATTATTAAAAAGTGTTTTTTGTACAATTTGTTACAAAAATAAATCAATCAGGGTGTAATCTAAGCTATTGAACATACTGTATTAGCCAACATAAATTCTTTAAAAAATTTGATAATTTTATTGACCAAAATTCAATATACTCTTAATTTCCTTTTTAGAGTGCATGATTAACATTTTATTGTAAATATAAACCTTATTTAAAACTGTAACTTCAAATATATGGAGAGCCATTTCAGCCAAAAGTAAATAAATAAATAAAGAAAGAAAAAAGTAAAATAGGGAATGAAAAAAAGCCCAAGCAAAAATAAATCTGTGAATAAATAAATGTATAAATGAATAAATATAAATTAGAATAAAGATGCCTTTAACTCATTTATTTGTTTACCTTTCCCATATATTTATTTTATTCATTTATTTATTTTACTCATTTATTCACTTATTTTCCCTATTTAATTATTTAATTTTGGCTGAGATGACTCTCCATACAATGACGTGGCAATGTTTCAGTACCCAAAAAAATGGTTCCATGGCTTTGGGAAGCAATTTACAATTTAAATTAGATTAATTAGATTTTGCTCACAGATTCATAGAGAAAAGTTGAGTGCAGCAAATGGATTAAAAATAACAACATGGGTCATGTTTTCTTATCAGCAGAACATAATTGCATTTTTTAAGAGTTTCAAATGAAAGAAAATCCCACATTAAGAACACTAAAAATGAGAATTTAACATATTATAATAAAGTAAAAAAAAAAAAACAGAGGGAACAAAAACATTGACAGAGCAAAGAATCCTTAACCTTGGAGGATTATAGTAGTCCTAATATTTTCACTCTCTCAAAGCACTCACTCACACAGCACATCCAGAGCACAATAAGTGCGGTCACCGTATTGCTCTCTGAGAGAGTGCCGGTGGTTAACAGTGCTTTGCGTTGAAGAGGAGGACAAGAGGAGGGCTCACTCCAACACATGACTGTTTCAACCTAAATATTAGAGCAGAGTGGGGACTCTCCCACTCTGCACAGAGCGCACATCCCGTAGTGTGTCTGTGCAATGGAGCAAATGCAATTTTGAGCAGATGAGAGGCTGTTTGGCGGTAAATAGAGTTGCTATTATTCTTTTAACCTGTTAGATTGTCAGCCTCGCTGCAACACACACAAATGGCTGGGATAAGACAGAAACCAGAGACACATGAGATAAGTACTGCATTTAGTGACAAGCAGACGAACACATTTACCTCAAAACTGAATGCTTAAATTTTATTCAGTTACCGTCAGAAAGGGGTTTTGAGTAAATAGGCTTTTAAGGATGGTATGTCTTTAACATGAACACTTGCAATTCAACACAATTTTCCCCATTCAGAATAATAACTGTGCTGTGAGACTAAACGAAAAAGCATCGCAGAAATGAATTTATGCAGACATATGTTTCTAATGTGCTTCATTTCATTTTAAGTTGGATGGGCGCGACCATATTTAAGATAAATGATACTATTGCTGCAATACATAATATCCAAATGTGAAGAAAAAAAAAAAAAGACAAACTGAACTGATTGAATTTGCGGTGCACTTAATGTTGACAGCTGCTTGAGATGAAGCAGTGAAAGAAGCAACTCATAGACCATTCTTCAATTTATTGACACCCCTGGTAAAGATGTGTGAAAAAATATTTATTGGAGTATAGCACAATCTCCAACAATATATACAGATATTTCCAGCAGGAAATATCTGTATATATATTTTTAATTTGCTGCTAATGAAAGATTTCAAGCATTTCTCAACTTCTCCAGATCCTCTGCAGCACTGGAACTTTTCTTAGTAGGGTTTAAGAACATTTTTCTATTTCAAAGACCATCATGACCCATTTTCAACATTTTGATACGCAGAACCAAACATATTTAAAATCTTCTGCTACAACACGATCCTATATGAACACTGCAAAAACACAAAAACTTACCAAGTATTTCTTATCTTGTTTCTAATATAAATATCTTCGATTACATAAATTAAAACAAAACTGTTTTTGTTTTTGTTACTTTATCTTATTGATAAAGTAGCTTATCAGTGAGATAGGTTACTTTGTAGGAGCTTGTCTTAAGTAAATAATTCCTTAATATTGATGAAAAAGTTCTTGTCCCGTTGGCAGGTTATTTCACTTTTAACATGGGAAATTGTCTTGTAAGCAAATTTATCTGCCAGTGGAACTGATACATTTTCATCAATATTAAGATATTATTTTCTTAGAGCAAACTTTTAAATCTTGTTGATAAGTCACTTGCAAGTCGGTTTTGTCTTATTTCAAGGGTGATAAGATGTTTGCACTAGAAACAAGACTTAAAAATACTTGATAGGATTCTGTGTTTCTGTAGTGACCGTCAAGAGTCTCACTGCTGAAGGGAAACAAGCCAAAAGTATCAGCTTCTCCACCAGACCTAATAGTGTGTCATATATTATTGTGTTCATTAAAGTTCCATCGGCATTTAGCAGAGTATCAAGTTTTTGATAGGCAGGTCATACAGACAAGTTTAAAGTCAATTACCCTTGTTCCAGTTTGATTATTGAAGTCAACTTCAGTTTGTTAGTCAAATAGGTCAAAATGTTTTCTGCCTAAGGAAATCCAGCCTGTCACAACGACTCGCTGACTTGAAGCAATCACCTCCACTGGTAGAAAATGTAGCGTCAGTGGACAGTCGAGAGCACCGAGTTGCTAACTGTGCAGCAATCCCTCACTTTTAAAATAGTTAATGATGTCCAGGTTTTTTTTTTTTTTAAAAACACAGAAAAAAAATGCACAAGTTAAAGATAGGATGTTTCTAAATTCTTTACCATGTGATTATCAATAAAAAACATTAATCTTTAGGCATTTTACATGTCTATACGGGAGATGGTGATGATAAAATAGATGCTCAAATCTGAAACAATGTATTTTAAAATCCCTGTAATTAAGCGAAGAATATCTCTACAATTTACTCTTTGTCACTCTCACTTACATCTCGGCATGCAGACAAAATGCTAATAATGTTATCGCCTCTGATCACCAGCTCAGCAGATCCCATCGACGTCTCTTACAATAACTCAACAGAACGCATGCACACACACCTACACACACCTGCACACGCAGATCTGCGGCCTCCGTCAATAGGACGTTAAGGGTTTTGGCACTAATGACCAGTGTAGAGATAAGGGAGGAGAGGTTAATGTGTTGCTGTGGGTGATCAAGATAAGACCGATCCCTTCAAGCCCGCACACAATGAGACAGTGAGAGACAAAAGTGAGGGTGGACACACACGAAACAGGAGTTACAAGAGGGAACTGCGTTCGAAAACTAAAGAAAAACTAAATATTTTCACGGGAGACTCGTTTTCTTATTGAATTCAATGTATTTGGATCAATGGTGCGCAATTAAACATACACACAGTAGAACAGAACACAAAACTCAGACACACACACACACACACACACAAAAAGCTGAATAGCCACTGTCAATCCCACGTCCCACTGAATGGATTATCGGTGCAGCTCAAAAGACAAACCAAATATACGACCCTGTCCTGCATACAAAAGGACTTTATTTGACTGCTTTCTTTGTGCAAGTCAGGATATATGTGTTCACGCATGAATACGTCCACGTTATGCGTGTGTTTATCTCTGCTGATGTCTTTGCTCGGTGTATTGTTAGCATCAGGGTGTGGGCAATTTGTTGTGATTGCTGTTTAAGGTCCTTTTTCAGTTTCAAAGGAAGTAAATGTACTTAAATATCTGCATGCATCCATGCCCACAATCCACACACATTCCCACCCTGTGAGTGAAAATAGCACAAAATTGCCACACACACACACACACACACACACATGCACCCCTCCTCCATCTGTGTGGCCAGGCTGGGTCGGCTGACATTTGGACACTTGTCAATCATCTCTTTCAATAGCCAAGCGGCAGGAAAAATGGAGTCAGGGGGTCAGCAACTCAGTGTATCGCCATGGCAACAACTGCACTGAAGTTCATACGCCTGCTGGGCCTGAAGTCCTGAGTGTGCGCACGTTTACATGTGTGTGAGAATGTCCATTTTGTTTCTGCACTTGAGTGTGTGCGCTCGCGTGTGTGTGCGACTTTGTGCGTGTGTCTGCGTGTGCGTGGCGGCTTACGTGTCCAATTGTTCCCCATCAGCCGGAGGCAAATACTCCTCCCATTTTAGCTCTTCCACCTCTCACCTTGCTACCTCGCATGCAGCTTTAGCCTTTTCTACCCTCCTTCCTCTTGCTCAAGATTTTTTTTAACCTCTCTCCTCCAACCAGCAGGTCAAGGAACAAGGCCCGGCAGGAAGTACAGCATCCAAAAAAAGAGAGAGTACTTAACCTTTCACCACCTCTGCCTCTCCCTCTTTTTGGCCCCTCTGCCTCTTGCCGCTTCCCTCATTCTCGCCAGTCTCTGTGTCTCTGTTTCTCTCTAAACCTAATTGTTCTCTCACCTCGCCTTCGATGTGCATTTATTCTATTCGCCTACGTTGCATTTGGCCTTTGTTTACGGGCGTGTGAGAGAAGCACACATTTGTTATCCCATCTTGAGTGTAAACATTGCTGCGTGCAGCCAAGGCACAAGAAAACAGAGAAGACTGAGCCACAACAAACTATGTTGAGTCTGCGCCACCGGCGGTCTGTTTAGGGAATGAATGCAGAGGATAATTTGTGTTCTCAGTCTGCGGAAAATGGCTCAGAGGACAATCTGCGGACCTGTTTGTGGAACACTTATCACAGAGAGGTTCAGCCGCACCATTCATCCCTCTGGAACCCCAGCAGACACACTATCTGCTCAGACTGAAATGACACCGACAGAAACCACAAAATAATAATAATTTAAAAAAACTAACAGGTACAACAACCTGTAGCTCTGGGGGAAAATATTTTACATGAGCATTAATGTATATTGCACATTTGCAGTGCCTTGCAAGACTGTTTCCAAATTTTGTTGTATTACAGCTACCAGCATTCATGTCCGGGTTGTATATGATGGACCAACAGAAGTAGCACATAATTGCCAGGTGGAAGGAAAAGGACACGTAGTTTTCTAACATTTTAACCAATAAAACTCAGAAACATTTAATCTCATTTGCACTGACAATTGTATGTCGTTCATCATCATTTCACATCCAGCTGTTCTGTGAAGGTCTCACAGAACAAACCAGACAGATCAGTAAGAAAGAAGGTTTAGGTTCAGAAAGAATATCTGCACTTCATTCAATCCATCAACCAAACACTAGAACAAATATGACACAACAGCAATCCAATGACGCTTCACCTAACAACTTTTGCAAGATGATATATCTAAAAAAGAAACCAAAAGCCTCACAATAACTGCAGAAATCATGTTTTGACCAGCGCGTGAAAAGCTACGCATTGTGAAAAAGCACCTTTAATTCAACATCCCTGCAGTGAACCACGGTGGTGGCAGCATCATGCGGTGGGGATGGGTTTCTTTAGGAGAGTGAGAATCAGGTCAGAGTTGATGGAAGACAGATGAAGCAACATACAGAGAAGTCCTGGAAGAAAACCTGTTGGAGGCAGCAAACAGGTTGGATAGAGGTTCAACTTCCAATCTGTGTTGGAACCTGAACATGGAGCCAAAGCTACAATGGCTCAAAGTAACTTCAAATCATAGACTAGGCTTAAGTCTAGATCCAATCAAGCATGTGCTTGTTTTTTTTTGTTTGTTTGTTTTTTTTTTGCAAAGGAGTGTGATTTTAGTCTTTAGATTAGCAAAGCTGGTAGAAACCTGCTCCTGAAGAGTTGCTTCTGTAGTGGCACAGAAGGAAACTCCCACTAATTATTGACTCAGAGTTGGAAAAAAAAAACAATTGCTCATCATTTTTATTTTTTGTCATCTTTATTTATAAAAACCTTTGAAAATCATGTATAATTTTTTCCCCCACATCACAATTCTGCATGTGGAGCGTTGGTCTGACAAAAATATGTTTCTGATTTCAGGGTAAAAATGTGAAAATGTTCAGGGTGCATGAATACTTCCAAAGGCAGTTTATACAAGCAGATAGAGGCATTATGAAGCAAAGCTATATTTTTTTTGCATTCTGAAAAGCAGTCGACCGAGCAACAGTGATGTAAGTTAAAAGATAGTCTTTAGTTTGCATTCCCTGTCAGCATAACCAGTAATTTTACAAGTAAAATCTGCTGCTAATAGCTGTTTGATGTGGATTAACATGCTCCATTACCCCAATGTACCAACACTGCCAGAATCATTAGAGACATGCACACACTGCTACACTACATGCAGACCAATGCTGCTCCATCCAAATCTGTCTGACAGTTTGTGTGTGTCTCCACTCATACTCACACACACACCACTACTCAGTCCAACGCTCTCCCTCTTCCCAGTTTCCATCAATGGTGACTGGAATGGCGTAAATCTGGGGGATAATTCATGGATAATTTTGGGATAATCTCCAGCAAACCATTCGAAGCACTGCCACCCAGTTTGCCCACAGCCTGATTACCAGGCATCGAATGCCAGCCACTTGTAGTGACCAGCGCCGCCAGCAACCACTCTGCTGCAGGAAAATAAACAAAAACAAGGCAGAGAGCACCCAGCGGAGAAACACCCAGCTCTGGTCGTGTGGAGAACCGCAAAGTAATTAAAGACTATGGCAAAAATAAAGTTGACTCTATGTCCTAGAGTTTTAGTATGTACACGATTTGATCTTCACTGACTTCTAAGATGATTTAAATCTAATCTCCAGAATATAAGCCCACTGATTCCAACAGATGAGGGCAAAATGGAAAATTTTGTGGGGAAAATTAACAAAAATAAATGAAAAACTACACACACACAAAAAGTCTAAATATACAGACAATACATAAAAACTTAATTTTATGTATGAGCAGTAGGCAATTTGATTACACTTTGTCATGTGGAAAGTCTGTTTTCAATTCTCAAACACAAGCCAGCGCAAACTCACACATATAGTTCTGGGTATTTTCATTATGCGTCATTGCCATCTTGTGGACAAGTCACCATGGGATCAACACAAAATATAATCACGATTAAATACTCAGCTTTTCACTCCTAATTAACCATAGTCGTATCACAAAGCCTGTTTATGATATTTAATGAAACATGGACATCTGCCTCCTGGTATTAGACCAGTCAAATGTGGCTTTACACTGAGTCCAAATTTATCGCTTTGGACTCAAGTCGTGCTCTGATGCTCTCTGTCTACAGGTCATTGGAATTTGGTGAACATCTTAATAAATGCTGCCATCTAGCGGACAAAATGAAAACACTCAGCCCGTCGTGTGGCAACACTTCACCTAAGTTATGATCGGGATTACAGCAAATATAGTACTTTAAAACAAGAATAGGATTTTTTTTAAATCAATTTATTGAAATTAATAATTAATTGTCTTGTTTTTATAGCTTAATTATTTCTCTACAATGTTTAAATGTGAATGATCCATCACAAAACAATTGACATTTGTTCAAAAGAGTAAAATATTTCTTGAAAGTTCATAGAAAGGCATGAATGACAAACCCTGAATTACCTGACGTCACAAGTTGCTTAACATGAAAGTGGAAGACTGAATGTTGTATTAAAAGCCGACCTCGACGAGGTGTGTTTAATAATAAGTGAACTTTTAAATTCACTTTCTTTCACAATATGAAATCTTCCTGTCATGTCTGCAATTTTCTGTTTTAAAAAAGTGATCTAATCAAATATGCCCATTTACTTTTTGTGCATAAAAGTTATCCAAAATAATAAAGTTAAAAACCTTTGAAGGAGTCATTAGCATTTCTTTAGTTTGTGCACACAAGAAAAACTAACATTCATGAGCATGCAAACGTGCTCAGATGAGCACTTAGTTCAACTGCACTTCAAAAGTGCTCTTTCGGATTTACTTACCGTTTCAAAAAATTGTCCCTGATGTACAGCAGGTTTTCATTTGCAGCCTGGTTTTCAGGTAGCATCCAAAGCATTTTCTAGGTAATAACACAGATATTAAGTGTTACAGCAGCGTAGATCCTCTACAGGAAGCAGGGGATCTCCTCAGTCAGCCTGCGTCTCCACACAGCATTCACGTCCAGCTCTGTTTTCTCTTGTCCTCGGAAGTGAGAAACTCTTCCCCCACTTTCAGAACGACTGAACTCCACAGAGAGGCACAGCCCTGACTTGCAGAATTATTCATGACAACAGTGAGGAGATCATATGCACAGACCGGCGAAGCAAAGAAGAGACATGGCTCACCTTTTTTTTTCCCTCCCTCCTTCCAGATTTCAAACCTCAGCAGTAACACCAGCATCCTCTCGCCTCCGTTCCCTCTGCTCAATCTCTGCACTTGACCGCTCGTCTGTATCGGCTCCCCGCCACTCTAGTTTTGATGATACTTTTACTCACTTGGCTTCCTCCGAAACCAGTCACCTGTAGCCATTTTCCAATCTCCCACCCACCCACCCACCTCTCGCCTCGTCCTTATCTTGTCCATCTCGCCCGTTCCTGTCATTTTCACCTCCCTCACTCCCACTCACTTCTCACTCCTGCCCACTTAAAGTCCTTTCACTTGCTCTATTAAATCCTTCGCCTCTACCCAACCATTACCAATTTTCTTTGACCCACTGTTTGCTATTAGCCCCTCGTCTTCCTCCTCCCCTCCACTCTCCATCGCTGTCTCTGCCTATCCTCCTTATATATCCTCAGCCGTCGCTTTGCCTTCTCCCCATCTCCAGCGGCATGAATATATTATTATCTACACAATGGAGCCCTGCTTATTGTTTATGAATTACCAGCCTTGCAGCCAAACAAAGCCTATTTTCATAAGAAACCTCCATTTCATTTCAGCTCCAATTAGATTGGGGGCTAAAGAATAGGAGTCCTCAGGCCTCAGCCCCTAAGGATGGCAGGTCCATTCAGCTTCATTCAATGGGGCCTTATTGCTTTCCCATACAAAAGAGCACGTGGATGGGCTTTCAGACTGAAACACCAACCAAAAATGACTGTGAGACAGTACTGTACAATAACAAATCTTTAAAGAAAGGACACAGAGTGCTTATCCTCCCATCCATCAATTCATCCCTCACTCTCCGCTTTCTTCCTCTCCTCCGTCGGTACATTGTAAGACCTGGACATTAATGACAGACAGTTGAAAGAGAAAAGGAGAGGAAGAAAGAGAGGAAGAAAGAAGCAGAGCAGCTCAGTTTTTCACAATACATGTCAAGTCTAAATGATCACTGGCTGCTGAATAGTCGAGGGGAAGGCAGAAGAAATGAGTCGTGTGCTTGGATGTGTGTGCGCACAGCTGATTGATTCTCTGCTTTGAGAAGAGAGAGAAAAGACTGAAGGAAGGAGAGTGGAAGACCTTGATGCTTTTTCTTCTTCTTTTTTTTATGAGCTCTGCAACAGCCAGTTGAGGCCGGAGTCTTATTATGGAGCAGCCGCGTTGACAAGCTGTCACTCCATCCTGGTAACAAGAAACAGTCAAAGTGAGGAGATGGTGGGGCAGGTCAGAGATCTGACAATAAGTCTCTTGATGGGGAGAAAAACGTCAAGACACAAACTCTGTTTGTTTCTCTAAAGTTGGAGTAAGTTTCTGACTGCATCTTACAGTGCAGTCAGAAATACACCGTATGCACAGATCTTTTCATATTGTGTCACATTTATGATTTAGACCAACACTAAGTATGATTGTGAAATGTAACAAAAGAGATTCAAAACCTTTCCTCTTTTTTTTTTTTTTTTTTTTTTTTTTTTTACAAATAAAACTCTGTTTTGCATTTGTATCCTTCCCAGAAGTTGCATAAATTGTATAATAATAAAAGTTAGAAAGCAACACCCCAAGCTCCGAACATCTAAAAGATCAGCATTCACTCTAAGTTTTCAAATCTGAAGTCTGGCACAACTAAAAATCTAGAAGACACACTGAACTGCTTAAACTAACATGTCTGTCAAAATGAGGATAAATCAGAGAAGTAGCCATGAGATCAATGATAACCTTGTTTTGTAGATCCAAGTAAGATTCCAAATATAAAGGAAATGATTCACAACTGAGAGCTGATCTGCAACTGCAGCGCCAACACCTTCTAGGAGTCAAACCGCAAGGTCAGAGACCGGCACTTTATCTTCTAAGATCTGCTTTCCTTCTTCATTGTGAATTGTGTCTTTGTTCCTATGGGGGAATATTCAGCATGAAACAAAAGGGGGCCACTCTTTTCATTACCAGTGAGGGAACAAGGTGAGAGTCACAGTGTGGAGGTTGACATCTGTTCTTATTCATCCGCCCGGAGAATCGGATCATCTCTTTCACAAAGCTTGACACAATTACCTAAATGCACAATAAATTTCAAAAGCCTCCTGAGGAGGAGAAAAAAAACAAAAAAACACTGATGTTGTACACACACGATGCAGTCAATGAGATAGCGACATCAGTCTATTTACCTGCACTTTAACTGATTTGATTAAAAACAAAACAATCCTTTAAGGTCATTTTTGTGTTTTAGCCACATGGATCTGATTGACAAAGTTTATACTCAGCACTGATCTCATCAGAAAAGACAGTACACAGATTAGATAGTTAAAGTACTCTAATTATAAAGCAATATTCAGGTTACAGTAATCCTGATGTACCAATGTTGGTCATCAACTCAGGGAACAAGCACAAGATGATACTCAAGTGAAATGAAAATGTCAAATGTGTCCATGTGTGTGCAATAACAGGGTTTTACATGGCAGCTATTAGATTAAAAACCAACTTACTATGGCAATACAACTATTTCATGAATTCAATATGAAGGATTATGGACAATTGATGGGAAAAAAAATCTACAAAGTTGTTTTTCTCAGCTAGCTTTCCAGGCTGACCTTTTTAATATCTCACTCTGAATTATTTGTGGCATCCCTGTAAACCTGAGCACAGCATTTCTACACACTGTTATGTAAAAAAAAAAAAAAGTTTTCCAAACTCATCTTACCTGAGATCACGGTCCTTTACTGTGTGACGATTTTAATACATTTAACATTAATGTTCATTAAGGCAGACATTTCTACAGTGAGTGGGATACACACAGAGAACAAAACAACTGGAAGCAAGGCAGAATAGATGGAAATAATGGTTTGTTAAGGGAAGTCTGCAGCGTTTGTTTTCGTCAAAAGGATCAAATAAGTAATAAATAAGTCGACTCCTTTTCAAACCAAGTAATGGTAAACAAATAATTTTGTTCTTGGTTATGTATGAACATGATTTTCTCTGTCCAACTGATTTCTTGTTTTCTTTTTTTTTTAAACCTGCTTGAAAAAAAATAAGTAAATACTAAAATATTACTTAGTAAATACTCAACAGAATTAGTAGTTCTCACATAGGCTGAAAAGTTACATTTTGGTCTCATGTGATTAAAGGATCTTATTTCACCTGTTTGCTCTTTTTATTGCCTTTAAAAATGTTTGAAAGGTGAGTTTTAGTGACTCACTAAAATGTCAGGAAACCTTTATTTCACCAGTCTAGACCATATTCAAAAGTGATTCAAAGTCCTTCTTTTAATAAACATTTATTTCCCAAAGGAAAAGGCTCATGTTTTAGCATTATTTACATCACACAGTACAAACTTTATACCTGTACAATTCACTTAGAAAGTCATACTGCAAAGTGGTCAAACAATAAAGACAAAAGGGAAGGAATAAAAGGAGGGAATGACTACAAGCTGAAATAAAAACAGAGTCCAAATAAAAACTGTCCAATAAAAGATCCCTGCAAAATTATTCAATAACACTTTAAATAACATGACAGAGGTTATGAAATAGTATTGTTCAAGTAGCAACTTGTCCAGAGCCTTCATGACCATGAACACCATTGGAGTACCATTTATGTACCACATGATGGTCATCCTGTTAAGACTGTAAACAAGAGGAACAGAAAAAAGTCTAATTTTTCCAGTTGATTCTTCCTTAAAAAAAAAAAAACAGACATTCATGATGAACATTGAAATGCTACAGGGGTATGATTTATTTTTCTAACACTGGCTTTTTGCCTAAAGGAATGTAATTAGGAGGAATATGGTCAACATTCCTCTAATTTTCTGTACATATCACCAAAAAACGTCATTAACACAAAGCCAACAGCACTTAAATCCACTCTTGGTCTCATTCTCAGCACAAGTTTTTACCTTCTTAAGCCAGTGTGTGCATTTTAGATTTTGCATCAAGTCCACAAAAGGTATGCTGGTCAATTTTCGTCAAAGCTACAGCTGGATGCAGCCAATAAAGCTCACAGGTTGGTCTCATCCCACGCCGGGTCATTAAGGCTCTTCAGTACTCGCCGCACAACTTTCTCCAAGTCTCTGCGTGCTCTCTGCTCCTCCTCCAGGGATCTCTTCATCTTCTTGTTGTCCTGCGAGGATAAATAATGAGTTATTCGAAAAGATATTTTAGAGAAATGTTTAATGCCACACATCAAATCATTCAAATAGAAAATAATTGTTTTAAATAATCATACTAAGCCAGAAATGTTGACACATTTTAAGACACAGTTTTGTATATTGAGCCATCAGACATGAATTGTTTTCTTTCCAGGAACCTTACTTTTATTCGGGCGTGAAAAAGCTCCTAAACTCAACACTTAGAAAAGAGTAATGCTGACATATAACACACCATAGCATGGAGCCAGCTTTAAATGGGAACTTTTGTCACTTTGTTACCTGTAGCCAAAAGGACAGGTTACATGGGCGATTCTTCACTCATTAATCGCTTACGGTGTCAACATGTAAGAGCTTTGATGGTGACACTTAGAGGATTTTAACAACCAACAATGTCCCTTCTATCTACTGAAAACTTGTGTAAAATATGGTGAACTATCAATTAATTTAAAGTTGCAACATTGGCTGCCAATACATTTTGAATTTTAATGTGGTTTTACTGTTTTATAAAACAACCACTGATCCTAATCTAATATACAATGGACATTGAGATAAGTACTCTTATAAGAACCTGATTGTTCACCTGATACATTTCCATTTCATTTTATTCTATTCATATACCATGACTTAACTATTTGGCTACAGCTGCCCACCTGGAGCGATAGATAAGAATAGTTTAAAAATTCTCATTTATTTAATTGCATTATGCCTCCCATTATTTCTAGAATTTCTGTTCATAATAGTTGCGGCTTAAGTTTTAAAACGTGTCTTGTTTTATGCGAATAATCTAAAATTTTTCCCCCATTTGTCTTGAGCTGCTTTTAGACTCTACAAACTGATGATTAATTTAAAGGCTAATGTGTCTCTGAGGACATGTGCTGCAGCGATTTTTTTTTTTTTTTCTTCTCAAAGACACAATGTTGTTTATTCACTGAATATAGGTTTCCAGCTAACATATTTGCTCGTCTTCCATTTCTACATTTTTTACATTTGTTATTATCCAAGTGAAAAAGCATCAAAGCTTGAAAGAGCTTCAGAAAGCCCGTAGACGAAAAACTCTACATCAACTGACCAGAAGTAATTGTGGCTGTTTTCAAGAAAAGTGTTAGCAAATAAGGACCATTTTAACTGTATGGTTAAATTAATTAAAATAACTACACAGTTAAGGAGAAACGGCAAACATTCACCTGTTTCAGCTCTTGTACCTCATCCCGCAGGGCGTAAACCACATCCACCAAACTCCTTCAATGAGATCAGATTCACAAACCAGCATGAGTCACAATGAACGGTTCATTTTGGTTTGTGCAAAACCAAGAGATGCAAGTTGGGCTTTATATGGATTTTACAAATCATGCCAAAAATACCAAAAGCACATTTTAACTAGTTTTCTAGGAGATACAGCATGACAACCTTGAGTTTCCAGGACAGTTCTGGCCTAAACTGTGTTGAAGAATGATATATTATTTTAAGTCTGGCCTATGTCAGGAAACTAGCCAGCTTACGATGACTCTACAAATTGTGCTAGGAAATGTCAAATATCAAGCCTGAATTATGCTAGAAGATTGATAACTATACAAGTATATAACTATACAAGTAATTAGAAAAATTCACAATAAATTCAACCATGCAAACAATCTTTTTTTTATTTTTTAAATTCTTCATGTTGTATTTTGGATCACTCGGCCACCCCGGAAAAACAAAAAACTGGGTGAAATAAATCAGTAAATGCAGAAAACTAATTGGACATTCAGGCCGAAGACAAGTTCATGTAAACCTCTTACTCTCGCTGTCAGTAACTCTTACTTCTCTTCCAGTACACTTTGTCCGTTGCGATTTGGGTCGTCTAGAAAAACTTTCTCCTCACCAGGGATGATCACATGCAGCCCTGTTTCTGGTCGTGATCCTGGGTCAAAACAGAGAAGCAAACAACCTCTGGGACTTCACTATGTCACTAGCCAACAAGTAGTAGTGAAATGCATTCAGAGTAAAGTCAGTGTGGGCTTTATTGTAGGTACAGACAGGAGGTTAGTACTAGTGTTTTAGTCATGACAGAAAAGCAAAACACAGAGGAAACTAAAAGGCGTGAAAAGTTAGCGAAAGCTTTCAGACACAATCGGATCGGCTCCACAAAGCAACAGAACGACAGCTTCTATCAACTGATAGATTTATTAAAACTCATAATACAGCATTTGGGACTTTGAACACTTCAGCAGTGTAGAACAAATACACTGAAGGCTACTTTTACAAAAAAAAAAGAAAAAGAAAAAGGACACAGTCAGATGTGTGACTTGAATGCAACATTAGAGCAGACAGAGAACGATGTTGGTTAAAGACTAAGTTTTTTTTCACCCTGTCTGTCCAAGAGTTTGACTTGTTAAACCACAGAATACACCTGTCACAGAGTTCAGCACATGATAGGACAGTCATATTCTTAGATCTTTTTTTTTCTGGCAGCAAGACAACTAGTATTTACAAAAAAAGGGGACATTATGTGCTCTTTATATGCCAAGTCCACTCTAACGGCATTCTGAAGTTGAAATAGATTAACTCCGCCTTTGCAGTCTCTTGTTCCTTTTGTTTTGTTGTATTTTTTTTTTTTGTCCTTCAACGTCATCCAACCACTGAAGGTGAGCATTTACACTACAAATGAGTATTCACCTTACAATTACACTGAATACTTAAGTCTATCTTTAAGATTACATTATACAGAGTCTTGGTAGACACTAAAAAGTACAGAATTTCATTGAGTCCACACACCCACTCCCTTTTGCCCATAACATGATTGTGCAAAATAATTACAACATTTCAGTATTAATTGTAAACTTTGATACAAACCAAATGAAATGGGGAACAGAGATTATTTTGTATTTTGTAAACATTGATATACAATTTTAAATCAACAAATAGGTGGGAAAAAAAATACTAAAATGTGTACAAAATTATACATACTGTAAAGAAATCATTTTATAAACACTTGCAACATGGACCCTCATATATATATGTATATATATATTTATTTTCCATACGTCATTCTTTTTGCCCACTGTAAGAGGATGTAGAGTTGTACTTTTCATAACGATACTGGAAAAATACTTCTTCATAAAAATAGGTACTAATGTGAGAAAGAATGGGAAGCCTCACAAGCTGGCAACAGTAGGGAGTAATGATTTTGTTCTGACTGGTTTATGTTTTTACTGTCATACTTACAAGTTATAAGGGTAATCTCAAACAACAGCATTTACAGACATGATCTATCAGCTACACCATCAATGACAAAAAGAAAAGTTCAGTTAAAGCTTCACCTTTAGCTGCAAATACAAAGTATTAGACTTATGGAATCACTTTCTCTAAAGGTCAGAGATGCAGTGTGTTGCAAAAATGTTCATATCCCTTAAGCTTTTCCCATTTTTTTCCACTTTGCCACCAGACATTTTACAATATTTTATCAAGACTTCATTGTAAATCCGACAGAGCTGCAGATCCACAGCTTCAGTGGGAAACTTTGTTGAGTCCCACAGTTCACAAATCTGTCCTTTACTGAAAAGTGGGAAGAAGAAAGCCACTGTTGAAGTTTGAAAGCAATGAAAACTTAACTAGTGTTGTCCTTTGTTCTTTGAGTCCAGACAGAGCTGTCTCCTTAAAAGCCAAGTCTCCCAAGGAGAAATTAATTTAACCTTTTAAAACAGGAAAACCTGTTCATCTGCTTTAAATTAGTCAACCATCGTGATTTTACTTAAATTTGTTTCTTAAATACATTTTCTTTTTGAGATGGTAAAAGCCCAGCAATTAAAGGGGCAGCATTATGTATTTTCCAGGCACATCGTGTGATTTATTAGCACAATCAAGTAACCGTGTTTTCTTCTATTGTTATAAAAGTGCTGTATATATCAAACATGATAGATAAAAAAAAACTTTGACGCCATGAAATTGGCCTCTGTCTCTTTAAAAAAAAAACTCCCACTCTTCCCAATATTCCACTTCCAGCAAGTCTTCATAACGTTTATGTCAATGTAACGCTCATCGACAGAGAAGTGGTTTGTATGATGAGCTCAGCAGATTAGCAGTTCCACCAGGTTCTAATGGCTGCCGCCACTAGTCTGAAGGAGCTGAGTGGGGGAAACGCAGGAGTGGTGCTTTGTGGGTGAGAGCTCGGTAGAGACTGCAGCTCAAACGAGGAGCTTTTGGTGAATTGGCAATGCTTTGTCAGAGCAACTGCTTAAGAATCAAAGCAACACTCCATGTATGTCTTTGATCAGGGAATAACATTAGAAATTGATGTAAAGCTCAAAAGAGTTGATTTTACATAATGCTGCCCATTTAAAAGGAATTTATGTCAATGCTCCTATTGCAAAAGTAATGCAGATTAACGTCTCCTTGACCACCGCTGATGGTCGTCGATGCTAGAGCTCCATAATGACAACAAATATATTTATTCATGCTGTTGTACTATTAATTGCAAAGTGACAAAAATGAAGAAAAGGGCTCAAAGAGTATTAAAATCTTTGCAAACCAATCCTTAGTCTCACTGCACCTTCAATGCATTCAGACCATTATTCTGCGTTTTCTAAATAAGATCAAAGTGTGCAGGACTGATGTTAGTGCCAGATCTCAACAGGCCTTATCATTTCACTGATAATCAAGAAATTCACTGATCCCGAATTTAAAGATACCAATTTAAACTGTGGGTTTTAGTGTCATACTGCACCATTCAGTTTAATGTCCAGGATGTCCCTGAACACCCTGATGGAAAGTGTCATGAAAGAAATGACAATAAGATTGAGTTACTGTTATATTTATGTTTAGCCACAGATTCAGTTGACAAAGTCTGTTTGTTCCAATAGTAGTGTGATTTTGTTTGCTTTTCATATTTTTTTTAATCCTCCCAAAGGTTTGCAACATTGGTTAAACATTGAATCATGAAAGACTAAATGTAAAATGTTAAGAATCGGAATTTGCACACTGCTTGAGTCTGCAGACAGCAGAGGCATTTGTGCCTAACCACGTGTGTGTGCCTGTTTAGCGTCTGTGCTACGTTTGAGCATGCGTATCCCAAAACCACATGCTGAAAAAGAACAAATTTATGGTAAATTGAAGACACTCATTCTTGAATTGCATCTGAATATCAGACAGGAAAAAACGTACGTCCCCACCTGCCCCGCCGCTGAGTCTCCCTCCCCTAAACTACATACCAAAATCCCCATCCTCTCCACTCAGAGTCCACCAGATTTATGGTTAAACAAGGAGAGTGGTCACATTCAAGATAAATTAACAATAATTGTTAGCTAACACTTACTGCATGACATCTACGGAATGAGAGGAGGCACAAAAAAGGGAAAGGCAACAGGAAAAATGCTGAAAACATCATCAGACAAGCCATCAAAAAATAAATTAAAGCAATAAATTACCCAAATCAACCAAAAAAATAAATAGATAAAAAAAGAAAAAAAAATCTATTTCTTTAATACATCTACGGTAAAAGAGGTAAGCGCACTATACGTTACATTATAGTACAGCCTGGCGGCGCTGTACATTCTCTAGTTCTGATGGGAGATGCAACTCTTTCGCGGCACCGATCCCATCCTGTAACTGTGGCTGGTCCAGATGGAGTCGTAGTCCGAGTCCTCCGACAGGTCGGAGCTCAGTTCTGGCCGAGACACGCTGCTGCGGCGGCCCGGCAAGTCCACACAGGACTGGTTCATGTCAGCGAGCACGTGGTTGTGCATCAGGTCTGTGCCCTGCCATGCTGGTGGGGCCAGGGTGACGGTAGGACGAAGGGGGGGAGATGTCGCGAAAAATATGGAGAGGGAGGAAATGGGGAGTCGGAGGAAGGGGTTGTGGACGGTGCACGCAATACACAACAGATGGTAAATTATAAAAGAAATGACAGATGTGTAAGGAGAGGATGGGAAAAATCATAAAGGTATGAAAAAAAAACACAAATATGGAAAAAGGTACTCAAGGTAAATCAGAAAAATGCCCAACAGGAGGAAACGGGAAGGAAAGAGAGAGGAGATTTTGTTAGAAAGAACAGTTTGGAATACCAGCGGTAAGATAGGCACTGAGTAGAAAATACAGGTATGTTTCTACAAGGTAAAATACATCATGGTTTAAAAAAATAACGGTTTCAAAATGCAAAACTTCCCAAAGCTACGATTGAGAAGCCACAAGGAACAGATCTGCTGAGATGTTTTCAGCCGCCTCGCGGCCCGGCCACTTCTATTGCTCCACAAAGACATGAACAGGAAGAAACAGGTTTGACGATTTGTACAGGTCGCGTGTGAAAGCTACAATATGCATCTGCTGGTAAATGTACTTTCTGGCTTAAACTATGTATGAAAATCCCCACAACTGTATATAAATGTCAGATACTGTAAGTATGAAAATCAGTATGTATCTAGGTAGAAAATGGAACATTTTTTTTCCCCATTAAGTTCGATGAGTTTTTGTAAATTTATGTTTTGTTGTTTAAATACTAAGAAAATCGACAGTTTTTCTAAAGGTCATCGAACATCAAACTAACACACAAGTATGAGCCTCTCCTCCTTTCCTAAATGAATCTTTGTATGATTTTCATTTGTCTTACTGGAGTTCAGAGTCTGCCTGGTTTTGGCGCTGGTGCAGTACGCCTCAATAACTTTCAGGATCTGGGCGTCTTCTTCCAGAGCGGCCGTACCTGAAAGGGTGAACAAACAATTTCATTAAAATGGATAGCCTTCATGTATAAAGCAATATCAATACAATATTAAGAGATCTAATACGTCAATGAAATGGTGCTTGAATATTAAACACATACTCTTCCTTAAAGCAAATTCCTCTTCAGACTGTTTTCTCTCAGGTTTGCGTTTGGGAAGGAGTTTCTTCACACTCTTAGGACTTTTACTAAGATCCTGCAAACAGGAAACAATTTATAAACCAATTATTAATCAAAACACAGTGCAATTATCTAAATAAATAATAATAAAGAATAAGCAGTCCCTCACCTCTTTGTAGCAGAGTGCAGCGGAGGGCCGTAACGGCGGCGCGGGTCGCAGGCAGCTCAGGCTCCAGGGTTTGGGGGTGTTTGGTGGCTCCAGGGGGCCCCACGTCATTGTGCTGTGGGTCGTCCCATGAGAGGATGGGTGAGGCAGGGTGTGGTAGGTGGGAGCCACAGTCATGGCCCTGCTCTCAGCATGCCGGGACGGGGTGAGAGGATGAGATGGGAGCTGAGGAAACAAACAAAACCAATCTCTGTTACAAAACCATTTTGTTCTCATTCTCTGCCCAATGAAGCACTTTAAATACTCTATAACACAATTACTTCTCAATATATATAAGTTGCAGATCATATTTAGCCTCTGATATGCAGACAATAACTCCTAAAGCTGCTTTTCTGCCAATAACATTTTTATTACTTAAAATCAGTTTTTGTTTACGGACGTCATTCTAATGAGAGAAACAAACCACTTACTAATGTCACTGCAGTCTGTTCTCATCACCATTGCACATTATGTAAAGCCAACCGTTCACGACATATTGATTTGTAGTATCACAGTCAGTGTGAACCAGCGTACATAGTCACAATGTTGGGCCCCACACTGGGCACAGATGAATGGAAAGGGAAATAGGCTGTGTGTAATGATTAGCTCCTGACCGTGTGGCAGGGGACAGCGAGCGGTTTGTGGCAGGGGGTCGTGGCGGCGCTGTGTTTGATCTGTCTCGTCAGGTGCTCCACCCAGTCCTGCAGGTCCTGCTGGTTTGCACACATCACCTGGAGACGGTCAAACATGGTACCTGCACACAAAGGAAGGGAGCTGTTTGAAACACTTTCTGCATGTTCATGAAGTTTTTGCTGCTTCTCGTGTGGTTTTACCGTTTAGCTCAAAGGCATTTTTATGGGCTTCACAGTCTTCTAGTTTGGTCACGATCATGCCAGTCAAAGGCAGCTTTCCCTACAAAGAAAAACCAATGGGAGAAACAAAGAAATATTAGCTCTTAATCCTTATGACTTGAATAAGGGTGAAGAGTTAAGAGAAATGAACTAAGAAAGACACTTTCAGTTCACTATTATACATAATAAAATGCATTATTGTTAGTAATGTCTTGTGATGGCGTTTTATATACTACAGCGGGGATAAAGTAAACTAAAATATAACTTTTTTTTAAAATGTCTCTAATCCACATCCTATTACCCTATTTATTTGAATTACACAGATCAATAAATTATTCATACCATAGGAATATAAAATAAATAAATCCAAACAAATCTTGGTTTGTCCTGCTCAAATTAAATGTTGAAACACAATATACAAAGGAAGTAATAAAAAATATTTTAAAAATGTCTAAGCGTTCTGGCATTCAGCAAATAGAAACTGTTGGTAATTCCAACTAATCTAAAACAAGAAAAGTTTGGTCTGATTTAATTCCATACAGGGAGAAAAAAAACTAAAGATTTTTCAAATTTTATTACAAAACTAGGCAAACTGAATATCAAGCATTTGAAGGACTTTCTAAACTTTTGGAAACGCTTATATGAAAGTCAAGCATTTTCAAGTAATTCAAGCTGTAATTCAATTCTTAAGAGATACATTTTTATTTAGGGATTCGGATGGACGTTCAGAGGTGGAAGTCAAGGGATTCCTGACCTGGAATATGAAACCACTCATCCTGGGACTAGCAGACAGCATGAGGAGGACGTGAGGAAACAGCATGAGGTAGCGCTCATTCTTCTCCTGATCAAAATAAAAAAAAAAAAAGAGAAAGACAGAGAGGTATGAGAACTTCACAGTGGAGCTGATAACCTGCCAAGACACCAGACTTCCATTAACATGTGTCCAGTTAAGCAAACAACTATGCAAAGGAAGGTGGAACTACCTGAATAAGAACCATGCATGGACAAATCAGCTGTCCAGAAATAACCAGGATGGGAATCAACTTCTTGATCCCTCCATTTTTCCTATCGCCTTTGACCCTCAGTACAAGGACCTCATCTCAGCAGTCATCAAACAAGAACCAGTAATCAGATAAAAATGTTAAAACCCCACAACAGCCTTTGAGTTTTTACTAAAATAGTTGGGGGAACCTGCATGAAATAAAAACCTTGAATCCACTATCCAGGGAGAGACTTAATCTTGTTTTTAAAAAGTTAGGAGACAACTACTGCTTCAGGTTGCTTCTAATTACTCGCCTTATTGCTAATCTCGGTGAATAGTCGGTTTCATGTTTGCCTAATAAAAGGCTGAGTGTTGATCAGAGAGTCTCCTTTGTCCCTTCAATTTGAAGTGCTTCAGCGCTGATGCAGCTGATTGAGCTGCAGTTTAATGGGAGACATGGTAACAATCCTAATTTCAGACCGAAGCATCTCGTTGACCACAAATCATATTTTTTAGATTCCTCAACTGACCCACATATTTCTATTGCAGCCATTAGTCATCCGCAAAGCTGGACTGCCTCCTCACCAGTCTGCAATTATGCATGCAACCACAATTAAGTCTCCTTTCCACTCCCATGCCAATTTTCCTAAATAACCATTTGCACATGTAAATGTTGCATTTACTTAAATATGTGTCATAAAAACCATTTAAAAACCAGAAACTGGGACAAAAATGCAGGACTTAAAAACTAATGGGACAATATTTTACTTTTGTAGGAGGCGAAAACAACAATGCAAAGGAAGTTGTCTGACTCGTGTCAGCGTGGAGCGACGATGTACATACCTCAGACAGAGGACTCTGGACCAACACCTGACTCATGTATATCACCGAGCCCAAGGTCTTGATGTCGTCTCCCTCCCACAGCCGGATGGTCTCTGTGAGAATCTGCAGCTCCAGCTCCTTTCGTTTTCGCACCTCCTGGCACTGAGCCTATCAGGATGGGAACAGAAAACTGCTTTAGTATCTACTTTCAGCCCATTCTGCAGTTGAATGCGACATTAGAGAGGATGAGAAGTGCACTCAGCTTACCGAAAGGTTCTTGAAAGACCCCATGCACTTCAGGATATCTAGTCGGTCTGCATGATTCTCCTAAAACACCAGAGAAAATGTGTAGTTATCAAACATTTCAGGTCATATTACAACATTTCAGGTCATAATACACACCTCCATGTGCCTCTCCAGCTCTTTGAGCAGGGTGGGGTATTTGTCGAGCCTCATGAATGGTTTGCTGAGGCCAGTGGTCAGGGTGAGGATCCCAGGAGCCACTGCACCGTGGCCCTCCATAAAGTCCCGAAGAGTTTCACTTAAAGTTAGAGGAGAAACAGAAGGGATTTACTGTAAACTCCCAATTCAGCGTCAAAGAGCTGCTGATATCTTTAATATTTTTCAAGGCCGAGCCAAAATGTTGCCAGACGTTTGAGTCAACATGTCAGTCGATAGTGAGTCAGAGTATTTTGCCCACATTGATCAACCAGAGGCAGAGTCACTGCTGACATTCGTTTGGTTGATTGCATAAACAGCTCATGGAAAAGTGATGGGGAAATATGAAAACAGCTCAAATAACTCCACAAAATGCTATGAGATGATGACATTAAAATGTTTCAAACTATGCTATTTTTCTAGCAATTACAGTGATGCTTAATTGGATTTAAAAAATGGCATTCTACAGATTTTTTATTAAACTACTTAAGTCTTTTTATACAATATAAGAAATGCATTAAAAAATACAAATAAGCAAATAATTCAAATCATTTTTTGAATAAAAATATTTCATTGCCTAAATGCAATAATATGGCATTACTCTGGTAAATCTGAATCGGGTGAAACTACAACTGAGGAAATTTGGCTAAAAACTATTTACAGACAAAGATGTCTCGATCTTAAATGTAAATATATTTTTTGTACAATTTTGACTTAATTACTGCTTTGTAAATATTGTTTTAAATGGCTTTTTTAAGAATGTATGCTCCAGTTAAGGATGAGTCAATTACTAATTTAGTTGACAATTATTTTCATAATTGATTAATCACAATCGCTCCAATTAATCTGCTCAGTAGTGTGAGCTATGTTAGTTGCTTTTAAATATTAACTCTTTCTGACTATTTTTATTATTAACTAATATTCACTTAGAGTGAATTTATAGTTATCATAGGACTTAGTAGAAACAATTGTTCCGATTCATCCAATTAGAAACAAAACAATTTCTCATTCTATTTAGTTTTAGTTAAACTAAATACAGCTAGCAGCCAAACAGTTTTTTCAGATCAAATGTAACACAGAAAGCATGTAACACAACATTGTAACAAATCTCCAGGTAAAACAGCTTTGGTGAGAACCTACCTGTGTTGAGTCAGCACATTGACAGCAGAAGGATGGTTGGAACAGTAACCAACGTAGAGCGCTTTCATCTGAGGCATGAGGTTTAGGAAAAAGCTGCCCACCCTTTGCTGGCTCTCTGGAAGCCTAACCAAAAGCAGATCACATGCAGACCAAATATTAGCAGGTAAAATACACTTAGGACTAAATAGAAAAAAAAGTAGAAATACAGAAAAATTGTTAGCAAGAAATGCTTTAAAATTATTCCACAATCCAAAATGTATACAGTCGGATCTTCTATAGTCTATAGTTTAATCTAGTGTTCATGCAGCACATGAATTACAACACTAGATGTCCCTCTGTTTATTTCAACACAACTTGGAAGTGTTCAGTGCTGTAAGGGAAGGGACTGACTTTGTAGACTCCTCCAGTGACTGGACCAGCATCTGCTGGAAGGTGCTGATCTCCTCCAGGTTCCCCAGAATCAGAGCTACGTCGGAGCTGCTCAGCCTGAGAGGAGGACATCACGCAACCCACGTCAAAGAATGTCAAGATGGTTTTGCATAGATTCACCAAACTTAATCAAGTTGTACTTGTCAATGGTTTGAAGAGGTCGCAGGTAGTTTGTAAGGAGGCTTTGTAGGTCCTTAGAATACTCCGTCTCTGTCTCTAAAATGTTCTGCAACACCTACAAAAAAAGCAAAATAATAAATAGAAATGAGCAAATAGAGGACATTGTGCTTACAGGTGATTAGCAAGCTGTTTAGATGATTACCATGAAGACTACATGTTAAATGATTCAGATGGAAAGTTACATTTATTTAACCTATTACTAGCTTAAGACAAACTAGCTTAAGACATTAAAATCAAAAAAGTACACAAGTAATCAAATAAAAAGAAATATTAATTTCAAAGCTTGTTTTTGCATAAATAAATACAGAAAATTTATCTCTGAATCAAACTGACCATCATTCCTTCTTACATATCCCAACAAATAATGCAGCTTTAATTCAGTTTTTGACATCTAAGACATATACTCTTAAAGTAGAGGATCATAACATTAAACATCAGTGAAAAGCCCCGACAATCACAGTGTCTTTCAACCTCAACATCATGGATTCAGCAAATATTTCTAAGTAAGACTAATCAAGGCATCCTTACCAGGTTATAGTACGTCTTGCTGATAACAGAAGTGTCGAAGCCTTTCGGTGGGCTCTTTAGGGTGCCAGACTTTGGGGACACTTGTTTATCTGTCAGAAAGTAAAAGCAATTCATTATATCACCTGAAGATGGCGGTATTGCATGAAACTGAACAATATATTCACTGCAATATTTTTACATCTTCAAGCAGCAATTAATTCTGTGAATGGTTATGGATCCAACGATACAGACAAGGCAGTATTGGGTTAACAAGAATAGGTACTTTAAAAAATCTAAAGGGAAATTCTAATTATTTTTCTTTGTATTCACAAATAGAGTAAAGGCTTCATTAAGCACAAGCCGTTTTTTAAAAATCTGTAACAAGTGCAGAATTTTTTTGGCCAGATTTCAAAAGCTTATATAATGTGGTTTGTCTAATTTAAAAGTGGTCTTAATGTAAAAAATATATAAAATAAAATCTCACTAATAATATTCCCATTCAAGAAGGATACACAATATTACAAAAATACTTGTGATGCCATTTTAAATTTGAAAATTTTAATTAATTACAATTCACCATCATTTTCCAGGTTCTCTTTGTTAATTTCTTATTTTCTAAATTCAATATTTTCAGCACCTCGAGTTTAAAATCAAACAGAGCAAAGATGCTATTTATTTTTGGATTAGTATTTCAGATTTTGAACCAGAGATAATTGATTAAAATACAGGAAGTATTTCAAAACAGAGAGATCCATATCCTGTTCTTGCTGTTTAAAACAAACATGTTTTGTTTTTTTGTTTTTTATAAACCAAGAAAATACAGAATTGAAAGTCATTATTAACAAGGTAGTTGTGGGAGACCCTTCTGTGTTTAGGATCAGCAATGCTTTTCATTTCACTATGAAAACATGCTTAGTTTATCATTGAACTACAGACATTAAAAATTCCACACTATACTTTTATTGCTTTTTTAAAACAAATTTAAACAGTATTTTTAAGTTCCCAGTTTTGTCACATTACAGAAGGTTTAGCTCTCGTAGGCCATGCATAAAAAAGTTTCTGTACACTTGTAATAAGCAATCCGGACTTATTCATTTGGAATATGACACACTTCCTATAGCCAATTAAAAGACGCAGAACAATAATCAACACATTCTACCTCACAAGACATAAAAGGTCCCTTTCTGGGAATTAAGTGAAATAAAAACATGTCATGATTTGAGAATCAACAATGAATCCTTTTCTCTTTGTCTCATTTTACTCTGCTGATAGTGGTAACACATGGCTTCACACCACAGCAGCTTATGAGTAATTGATGTGTCGCTGCATTACTATCAGATTGGATAACAACAACAACAAAGGCTGTTATGATGTTTGTAACTCTGATAGGGATGTGACCCGGTTTATTCAGAACATCATTCACAAAGGCGTGCACAGACAGGAAACTGATTTACATCATAAAGAGACTGACAAAACTGAAGTCGATCTATTCACCCATCGTTGTTCGACTGCTTATCTGGGACCAGGTTGGTTCCAGATTGCAGCGACTTATTTGAAACTTCCTCAACAGGCGCCTGGGCAAAGTTCATTCTTTCCATTTGCACATGAATTGGTCTTTGTCCACTCACTAAACTCATGGTCCCTTGTGAGGGTTGAATTATACGTCCTGTTCTAGTCCACATATGCATGGTTCCTGGCTTCTTCAGTGACAAGAGGACAGCTTTAGCCACGAGTGTTCACACCCAACAATAAAATCCATCATAAATGAACTGATCTGTTTACCAACCAAACATGGAGCTACAACACACAGTCAACTGCTGCTCTGCTGCATGAGTGGAACATCAAAAAAGGAAATTAAATCTAATCCGCCCTGTGTGGATTGTGTTTGGAATACCAACAAATGCAGATAAGCATGTCTCTTTGAAGAAGCCCTAAATGAAAACCCTCCTCATCGCTGTTTTGGTGCAATCATACCGCGCACAGGAGACGATGGAGCCATGAGCAATAGATTCACTTGTTCTTGTTGGTGTTGTGCATGAACACATTCAGAAGGAGCACTTTCATTGTCTGCTCTATTGAGAAATTAGCTCATCACAAGCTCCAGCTTCCATATGCAGAAAATCATCACATCGTTTTCTCTTGAAGGCGAGAGCTTGGTGACTGTTGTGCGGTTGAGACTCTTTTGCACACACAAAATCTATGGGCAACTGCTATTGCTAATACACATGCCCCTCCCCTCACTAAAACCTGCTGTTGTCTGTGAGCCTGCTGAGAGCAGCGGATAAAAAAAGACTAAGTTTTGAAGACAAAAGAAAATAAAGACTACATAGCTATGCTTTATCTTAATCTTGTCACTTTAAATGTTGCTGTATGATCATCATTAAGGTGAGCAGCTGTTACATTATGATTTTATGAAAGAGAAACACCACTGCTGTCAGTTAACCATAACTTTTTAACTCTTTACCTTACAATATTATGCACTTGTATTGTTGTTTTGTATGTAACTTTAGTAATTTTATATAATGTTAGAACAGGTCTCTCTTGAAAACGATAATGCAAAGTAGTAAAAATATTCACCATCTAACGAAGAAAGCATCATTAGGAACTAATCCAATTTGAAATGTAGTTTGTTTGAACATAGAGTAAATGACAGAGTCAAACACATGTTAAAAAATTTGCAATTTGCAAATGACATATGTTAATTTGTGCATGACATCATTAGTATTTTTACGACTTTATTCAAAAAAGATGAAGAAGCTACAGTAAGACGTTGAGAATGTGAATTTCTACATTTTTAGCAAGTGAACTATGATTTGTTTGCACTAAATATTGAACTAGTTCTGCTGGACTTTGTTCTACCATAGATCAGTACAATCTTTCAGCATTGCAGTCGACTCGCCTCCGGGTCCAAATTAGAAGAAACCTTCAACTACAGATTCCTGGCTGCTAAACCCCATTTGCATTTGAACACTGCAAGGCAAAATATGAGCTTTCTGTCAGAATATAATCAAATTATCATCATAACAGGACTTCCTAATTCTATTAAGCATCTGGATCTGCATCTTCCTCATAATTTCCAATCAGGACATAATCATTGCCCATATCTTTTTGTCTGATCTTATGGTACCTACCAGAGCCTTTGACTTCACGCACATAGTTGCTAGGAAACCACCCAGTCTTGCCGCTGAGTATCCCCTCCCACCAGCCGCCCTCCTCCTGACGGGTCACGCTGATGATGTCACCCTTGCTAAAGGTGAGCTCATCCTCATTGGTCTGCTGGAAGTTGAAGCGAGCCTTCACCAGCAGCTGCTGTCCGCTGTTTTCTGACATGTCCTGAAGAAGTACCAAAATAAAAATAAACACGGAGCTCATGTGTATTTAAATCAAAAAATATTTTTTATAATTTTACTTGTTACAAATAGCAGTTTTGACAAACCATTTAATATTTGTATTAAGCTGAATATGATTATGATTTTTAATTTTAAATTGTGTGCAAACCTTACCAGACTTCGAAACTGGTTCTGCAGCAGCTTGGAGGATCGGCCCAACGAAGCCTGAGAGGACAGCGACTCGAACGACTTGATGCGGTGGGCGGAAGAGTGTCGGGCGCACACTGAGTCACTCCCCACGCCGATATCTAGACAAATACGGCAGAGCATAAATAAAACAGAGCTGGTATCTGCAGTCAGCCCCCACACGCTGCTTTGCAGTTCTTTCATAAAAACTGGCTGTTCTCTCCTCATACACATATTTCAACCAACCTGCAGTGACTTTATTCAGGGCCACCAAACTGCTCAGCACCTTGGAGAAGTTCAGGCCCAGCAGAAGGTCACTGGCCTCGAACGGCTGTGGACGATAAGAGGACAAAACATGAGCAAATTTAATTTGCCTTTATAAAATAAGGTATCTTTTTTAACAAAAGCAGCTGGAGTTTATTCATCACATTTCACAGAAACAGAACAGGAAACATGCATGCTCAGCAAACCCATGGATTAACCTACAGCAGCTATAAAGAGACATATTTAGCAGTAATGACATTTTTAAAATAGAAACTGAAAGAGCAAGTCAAGTCATTGGTTCCAAGCTTAAAACGACCTTAAAGTTTACCTTACTCTTTAGTATGTATTTTAGCAAAAAATATAAAAAAGAAAAAATAAATTATTTTCATAACGTGTTTATGGGATGAAAGCAAAAGTTTGCATCCCATTTCTTCTCACATTTTGTCATGTTACAAACTCAAACATTAATATATTTTATTATGTTTTTATGTGACACTTCAACAAAAAATAGAGCATAACTATGAAGTGGAAAGAAAATTATACAGTTTTCATATTTCCATATGCCGTTCATTTCTACTGTGCCTCCCTGAGCTATAACTCTTATAGGGTACATCTTTACCAGCTTTGTAAATACGACTCTCTAATTTACAAAACAGCTCAAGCTGAATCTGAATGGATGGAGACAACCGGTGAAAAGTCTTGATACAACTTCACATAGAAATCGTTTTTCACATAGAAATCGTTTTTCACATTGTCCTGTTGATGAAGTCTTCGGCTGCCTCTCGCAGGCTTTCATCCTGAATTGTCTTATTTTTAACCTTATTCTATCCTATCAACTCTGACTAGCTTTTATGTCTCCACTGAAGAAAACATCTCCTCATCCAGTTTCCAGAATAATGTGCCCTATAAGTATTAAAGTATAGTGTTAAAAAATGCTTGATGTGAGAAACTGGCGAAAATGAAACCCAGCAAGAAACACTGCAGGAGTCAAATTTACAGCAACAAGGATCTAAGCCATAAACCGATTAAATAGTCTGCTGAACGGTGAATAACATGAAAGGGTTTCCACTGCAAACATTACCTTCCCACCACATTTGTTGAACACACAAAAGGTTCACAACAGGCGTTTCTCTTTTCATTTTTCTTTTTCTTCACATCACTGCTAGCAGCTCAAGAGAACTTGACTGCACTGAGGAGGTGATTCAGCCATTTGATCAAAGGGTGTGGTCATTATTTATATTTCTTAAAGAGAAAATAAAATGGGCCCAAATTGGAGCTTTACATCTAAGAGTTGCAGGACACCAGTGCTTAAGGACAGGGAGTGCCCAACCCTGGTCTATCCTATTGTTTTTATTGAAAAATATAAACTAGTTAAAATTAAAACCAGCAGGCCATACCTCAGTTTAGAGAAAGCAACATATAAATTTATTTCAGGGCTTTTATTCAGAAATCTCATAAAAACGTATACTGTAACAGCAGAATTTTTTTTAAATGTGGTTTTAATGTTAGTCACCAGGTCTGAAGGTGCTTTAGACATTTATGAAAAGAACAAGGAATCTAATTTCTGATTTTAAGAGAGGCTTTCAGTGAGTTTTCATGTTTTCAACGACTTTCAAACATTTTTACTAAAACAAAGAGGCCTGCTGGGCTGTTCCACAGATCAAAATAAAATTTAAAAAAAGTACAAAAACCCCCAAGGGGCTTTCAAGTTACCCAGGAAAGAAGCACGAGTGTAAAAACATATTTATATTTCTCAAAGAAAAACTTGAGTTCAAGTTAGATCCTTACAAAACTGAAGCAACAAGCAGTCAGTTAAATTTGTTGTAGTGGAAACACCCACTGAATGACCGAGCCAGCTGTTACAAATTTGGCTATGGATTTTTCCCAGAACTGAAAAGCGCAAACAATGGATTAGCAACCAAAAGAGCACCATCACTTTTTGAGGCAATAGCAATTTCAATCACCAATTAGAAACAAGCTGAAAATAGCAGGTCTGTTGGTAAAATAAACGGCACACTGTAGACGTCTAATCAATACAGACAACGCGATTAAGCAACAAGCTAGTCTTCATTTGTAAATAATCTGATGTTATTTTACAAAGACCAAAATTTCAGGTAGGCTGTTAAATATTGTTTTAAGATTTTTAAGGTTCACAAGTCACCTCCATTCGACAATAGCTGAAAAATGAAAAAGGGCAGAGAGGAAAGAAGACGACATGCATCAAAAAGGGCTGGGAATGTCACTTCTGTCTATTTTAGGAACATTATTCATCATTAACTTCCAGTATCTAAATGTAAATACTCAACAGCTTTGAATACGGTGGATGCTGTCCGTGCCTGCCAAACCCATTCCTGTGCATGTGCTATACAGATATGCAATGTTCTAAATTCAAAGCAGGATTGCATGCAACCTCTGTGTATGCTGAACAAAAGTAAAAACATGTTCGGCGTGGTTGAACTGTTGTATGACGATACTTTAAAATGTCTAGAAGCAACACAAACAGTCTGATGTTTCCATGTTTGCACTGATAACAGAGTCCCCGCGATGCAACATTTTTGACCTCTTTCTTTTGTCTGATTTACAAAGTAACAGCAGCTCCTTCTTAATACACATTAAATGATGAGTATTAAAGATTAGTGAGGTAATCAGAATGACTAAGATCACAAGCTTTGACTTGTTCTTCTGCATCATGGTGAAGAGCGGCTCCTTCAGAGCAGGTTCAGACAACGGAGGAACACCCAACTCTGACTCAACATGCTAATAATTAGATAAATGTGTGCTCAGCACCATGTGGTTTGAAAAGCAAGGGACGGAAAATATACATTTCTGTTCCAAGTTCACATTTATTTGTACACAGTGGCTACTTCCACACAAAATAATTCTGAGGGCCACACTTTAGATACCATTGTACTATGTGATTATTTCCATTCATGCACCAAAGCAGGACCCAGTAGTATTTAAAATTCTGTTCATTTGAAATTTAACAGCAATCCGGGGGCATTCAAAGTTGATTGTGGCCAAATTATTGCAATAAAAATAATTTTGTTGTTGACTATATTTTTTAGCAGGAGCCAAGACTGAAACTGCACAAAAATATACTAATGGCATATGTCTCTAAACCTTTATTTTCTTTATCTCTCTCTGCCTGTTGTTTGTTGATGTATGCACAGACCATACATTAGGAAATAATAATTTTCATAAATTCAGCTAAAAAGAACATTTTGGGGGTGGGGCTCTTTAATATTTGAAATCTCAATCATCTGTAAGATCTGAAAATTGGACATATTAAAATATGATTTTATAAATAAGAAAAAATTATTCAACTTTGACCAAGGTAAGAAAAATCTCACTTTTTAAAAAAATAACTGTCACCATTGAAGATTTTTAATTTCCAAGGAGGACAAATTAAAAGTTACCAAAAGGATCATAACTTATCTTTCTTAATCAGTTCTATGATAAAATGGTTCCAGCTTACATTTGATCAGCTAAAATTTTAATATGAATACTTATTTTTTGTCATTTAAAATAAAGCTGACAAATTTACCAAAGCCAATGATGCAACTGACAGATTTTCCTTGATTTTAGGTTGTTTTGATAGTGATTTTGAAAGGACTTTTGAACCCCAGATAAATTGGCATATCTTGTTTAAGTTTCTTGATGACATTCTGAGAATTTAACATTGGAAGACAAAGAGATGCTTTTCTCAAAATAATTTGACATTTCTTAACATGGGACACACAACTGGGTGTTTTCCCACAGGTGATGAAAGATTGATTGGTAATCAGTCAACAGGTACATGCTTGGGTGAAGGTAACTACCCACAGGTATAGGAGAGGTCATGGGAACAATAAAGAGAACGTCTTTTGGTCAAAACTACAAGAGGTTAATAGGTCAGCATGAGCAGCTGCACCAGTGTCAGTCGCAAGACTGAACCAAGTATCCAAATTAGATGTAAAACAAATCATTTTCATAAGCAACATATACAAACTCAAATCAACTCCACTAACAGGAAGCTGACAGGGCTGTAAAAGTGAAGCATCGTTCTATTTGTCTTTCACATATTATCAGCAATTCCTCTTATCTGCCACCAAAGCTAACAGAGGTTGGAGCCAGCAGAGCTCCGACTGCTCTTTTTGGCTCTACAGACGGTGAGCGGCTGACTGCCAAAACACAAATTACTGTAATCCTGCTTTACCGACCTCACTAAAAAAGGTCACACATATCTGATCAAAATCTTGCATGCAAGAAGCCATTAAGTGTAAAAGACTAAGCCATGACTCCCGTTTTATCAGAAAATGGTGAATCCAGCACTGGGATGACTGTGCTAACACAAAGGGCACACATTCAGGCAAAATTTGAAAGGATGGCCTCCATTTCTCTGCGCTACATTCAACCTGAGGGAACCCTGTGGTTTTCCTACCATCTCTACCAACAGACTTTAAGCCACAGGAGTAGATCTGAAACTGCATCACCATACCCCTGGCATAAGATAAGCCAGTTAGTTTTCATGCTTATGAGGGAGGAGATTAGATGTGGAATCAGATTGGCAAAAATCTGCAGATAATTTCCCAACAGTGCTTGTCAAGACCTGGCTCTGCAGCACGCCAGAACAAACGCAGACCTTTACCAATGAAATAATCACGCACTGCCTTTGCCTCGCTTGCATTCCGTGTTGTCCAACATTTAATTTGCATGTTTCACAAACTCGGTGTGACAGTGCTCTGTGCTGCTCTTCTGGCTCAGTGGCCAGAGGCTCTGCAGGGAGAGGCAACGCTGAGGAACACTGAGCTGCATTGTCAGACTGGTTCAATGACCCATCTATGCACTGGCCAATACACAGAGATAAACAACACTCTGTCCTTAATTTGCTTTAGGCTGTGGTAGCATTCCCATTGTATTTCTATACAAAAACCCAATACATTTCTATTAGGACCTGCAACACTTTTAAATAATACAGTATAACAAAGTTAGAAACAGCCCAGTTGTGTGTGTGTGTGTATATATATATATATATATATATATATATATATATATATATATATATATATATATATATATAGTCTTTGTTCACAGCTGGAGGGTGGAAGATGATCTACAATGGCCAGAGTGAACTGCTGGTGACAATAAAGCCAAGCACCCTGGACAAAGCTTTGCATCAATTCAAAAGGCGTCAACATTACCCGGACGCTCCCAGATATGAGCCGAGAAAAGTAAACAGACCTCGTTTAAACCCCGTGTTCAACTCAAACTTAGTCCTGATAGAACCGCCCGCCACTCGGTGGTAAACACAAGGTAAAAGCTCTCCGAGTCCGGCTTTAGGTGATTGTTCTCGGTGTTCACTCCTCCTCCTCCTCCCCCTTTTCTGTCACAGTCCTCTCCACAACGCGACACTTAAATCTATCAGATCCTCCCAAACGTGCAAAACTCGACGCAAAGCGCCTCCTCTAATGTCCAGAGGAGCGAAGTGTAGCCCAGTGTTTTTGTTTTTTTGTTTTCAAAGAAGTGCACTCACCTCGACGCGGAACGCCGTGCAGCCCTTCAGAAACTCCTTTATGTTGCTCAGACACTCGCCGTCGTTCTTCGGCTCCAGATAAATCTGGCACAAAACAAAACAAAACGAAACAAAAACAATCAACAAAAGGGACGGAAACGCTGAGTGTCGACAAAAAAAAATGCTCCTCCTCACGCTGCGGACGAGTTATTGCTCACAACGAGACCCCAGTGCGAGCTTTTAAAGCCTCGTTTCTTTTCCCAGCACGCATTCTCCAGTTTTCTGTGTGCGCTGGGCCCGACGCTTCTGGAGGCTGCACACAAACCAAGCACTGGGGAAGTGGAGGAGGCTGGAAGCACTCTGTCGAGGAAATGACGTTGCCAAACAGGGATCCCCCACCGATGACGACGATGATGGTGCAGGACGTTTACAATAACCTCCTTAATAAACAGCTTGAAAGAAACTAAATGTTTCCGCACATTTGGAAGTGCTGAAAAATAATAACACGGTACAATGCTTCAAAATAAATAGTTAACATTTACACAGATGCACACTAAATCTTGTTTGATTCGTTTTTATTTACACAGTGGCCTAGACACATAAAAAAAATGTCTAAAAGGAAGATATGGAAATTTTAAGATGCAATGTTTTCGACTCCTTGCAGTTTGCAACTCTGCCACTAGAGGCGCGTTTCTGCTTCCAGGAACCTTTTCAGGAACCAGGTTAGTGCACTTTCTATTTTCTCTCCTTTGTACTGTAGGAACCGGGGCAGAAGCAGGTCCTGAAAATGGCCCTGCTGACGTTTTGTCTGCACTCTTAATTGACACTGTGGAGCTTTGTGGTGGAAAGGTCCTAAACATTTCTCACTAAATGAATATCCTCAGCATTTTATATCCTGGTTCAGACTCCTTTGCATGTCAGCAGGATTTCTGTATTTATAATTTATAAGAGGCGCATTTCAACTCATCCAGAAGGGCTAAACAGTACATTGTTTCAAAAAGTTTATATTGAATTATGTTGATAATATCTTGCAACATCAGAGGAATTTCTTTAAAGGAAGCATGAACTTTTCCTTTCCGAGGCTTTCTGGAGATAAAGAAAGACAAAACATTTTTATTACAGTTTTCTTTTAGATGTTTAACAAGAAAAAAATGGTTTTCAGTATTTATGTTTAAAGCAATCGTAATTTCACCAAGCAGTTTTAACACTGCATCAAGACATGTGAATTGTTATACGCTTCTTCTCAGTGGAAATTATTTTCATTTTGTTCCAGAGCTTAAAACCCCTATGAAATTGTCTGATGCCTGAAGAAAGTCAATTATAATCTTGATAGAAGCTCTGCTTCTTTCTTTTCTCTCTGAAAGTCGGATTCAGTGCAGTTCACTCAAAATCCACCCTGTCCTCACATTTAAACACAGTTTGGAGTGGCAGTCTATGAATTTTAACCCATAACTACTTTTCACTTTCTCGACATTATTGCTGTTCCGATCTTGTTTACATAGTTTCATTCAAATTGTGAACTCAGCTGTAAACAGAGACCAGTGTCCCCTGACATGAGTGGACTCCAGCAGGAGGAGGACTTACTCAGTATCAGGAGGGATGGGCTACATAATTGGCCCAATTTCAGACATCACGACAGAAACACGTACAAAAAACAGTCTGGACATTGTATATTAAAAGTTTATGAATCTTAAGTGCAAGAGGAAAAATGTTCAGGAGCCTGTTGTCAAAATTCACCTTAAATTCACCAAATCATAAATGTGGCTCCTTTAAGATTTGTTGTAAAATCCACATTTTTCTTAGATAATCTAGCATGTAAACATCCAAAACAATCTTAGTAACACTGTTATGATGCCATTTGGTAGAGAGATTTAGCAATGCACAGATATGTTGCTTGCCAAAAGTCATTACACACTTTCCTCAGAAGTCAGAACTGGGAATTACAATATTCCCACTGCATTTTGGAAAACCACTGCAGTTTGTTCTTTGTTGTGTAGATCAACAAGTATTAGCAAAGCAAACCAAAGATATAATACAGTAAGAAAAGAAAAGTCCACTCTTAGATGCTCTGCACTGAAGGAGGAAATGTTTCCTCATTTCGCTTCATCGACTTTGAGGAGTAAAAACTGTATAAATCTCAAGTAGCTTAAGAAACTTAATAGTAAAACTGTAAAACATAAAAGCTTTAAAAATTGTTATTGCATATGTGCTCAGTGAAGGATTTACTTAAAAACAGTATAATCTAAGGAGCTGTAAATCAAAATGTAATATTACTAAAAGATTATTTTTTACCGTTCATTACAATTTAATTCAAGTATTTGTACTGTTCATTTACATTTTAAGTATAGTTGTTATAAGTTCTGTAATTGTAACAATGGCCGTTAATAAATAAGGATATTGTATTGGCAACTACAAATCAACTTGTTTCTTCTTTGTTTTGGCATAATAATAATCATCTAAAGATCTCATTTCCATTGTGTGAAGGATTGTGAAGCTCCAGCAAACCACAATGAAAGGCCTGTTTTTCATGTGTAATCTAACAATAGTTGTCACAAATCTCTCCACCCATGAAGTCAGTTTGAAGGATGGGTGAAATGGAGGAAAGCTTATAATGAAGAATATCACTCAATCAGTCTGGACGCATTACATCACAAAACAGAATAAGCCAAAGATGCACTGTTTATGCTGACAAACTTCAAGTTATGGGGGAAATCAAGACTGTTTTTGAAGTAATTCAAGTTAAAGTTTTCTTTATGCTTCTGAGACATGTTTCTGTAAGTGGGCCACTGTGCTTGTGACATTCTTGGCTACTATTATCTTTAATTTAATTACCAAGAAACCCAGTTTTTCCTTTCAAACAACTTATAATTACGGCTTTGCATTTATGGTCTGACATAGCAGAATGCACACGCGTACAAGATGTGACTCAACTCATCAGAAAGCATGCGTGGTAAATTTAGACATCAGTTATCAGTATCAAAACATATTAAGATTTTTAAAAGTTACAGCTTAAAAACTGTACAAGTCATGCAGTTTAAATCATTTTTTAAACAAAGGTTAGAAAAAGTGATGGAGTAACATGTGTTTTGTTCCAGCTGTGGAGACCCACAATATTTCCCCTAGACAACCTGTTTCTGCACATTGTCAATCAGATAAAAGTTAGCTACATACTAAATACTATACTCAGCAAAATGTGCAAAAGTCCCACAGCAGATACCAATATGTAAAAAATTGTCAAAACAACAAAAGTGGGAAATAGAAATACTGTTTTTCAGTATTTTATGCATTCTTATATTAAAGAAACAACTTTCAGGTTATTGTTATTTGTCATGTTATTTTTGCAGCATTAGGTGTAAACGCTACTTTTCTGTTTGAAATAAAACCAATTCAATTAAATTTTATAAACTTTTGATTTCTTTTTTTTGTGTAGCTTGAAACTATAGCACTTTTATTCACGATTATTACCCAGTGAGAGTCTTATGCTGTCCAAGGCCTTGTCAGATCCTACAATCAATACACCATAACAATGGAACTGCACAGAGGAACCCTCTTTTGCTTTGCTGCCTTGCAGACAGATGGTCCCGGGTTTGATTCTTGATCTAAGTGTTTCTGCATGGAGATCGCATGTTCTCCATGATGATGCATGATGCTGATAACATTTCAGTTCTGTTAATATCGCTTCCAAGTAGAAACTTTGCAACTGGAATTGAGCACAAAGGGGATATTGCAATGACAGTATATTTTAATTCAGTATTTTGTATATGTTCATTAGAATGGCCCTATTCATATTATATTGGCTTGGTCAAAGTCCAGACATTTGAGAAGTAAATTCAAGTCTATTTATGAAGGCTTTAAAATGGACATTCACATTGTTCTTCAATCTGATCAGAATGAACTTGAATGAACATAGATATTCCTGTTTAGTCTATAGATACACAAATGGTAAACACAAGAAAGCCTGTAGCTGATATTGCAGCAAAAAGTGATTCTGCAGTGCAAGTGGCTCAGATTTCAATTTGAAATCTATGTAATAATAAATAAATACAATATAACTTTTCTTATACACTGAAAAAAATAAGTCATTGGATGAACATAAAAAAATTATGGAAAGGATTTCCACCTGATTACTTTGCTTTATTTCAGCACCATGTACTTGTGTTACTCCTATTTAAAGCAAATGTGTTAGGTCAACCTAATTTATTAAGATTATTCCAATGTAAAGCAAATGTGTTGGCTCCACTTGTTACAATGGTGATTCAATGGGTGATTCTAAATCAAACATGTTGGCTCAACGTAATATATTGTGGTTATTCTTATATAAATAAAATGAGTTGGCAAAACATAATTCATTAAGGTTGTTCTAATTTAAACCAAATATGTTGGCTTAACCAGAATTATGGTAATGCAATGGATGATTGTAAATCAAATGAGTTGGCTCAACTCCATTCATTAAGGTTATTCAAATTCAAATGAAATGTGTTGGCTCAACATATGTTTAAAGGTTCCTTTAACTCAGTTACTATAGTGTGACCCAGTGTAGTGCAATACAGCCCGCCCAACTAATCTGCAATGTTTAGGACCAAATCATTGATGTAACTTCATTAAGATGAATGTAAATCTAGTTGAAACCACCTTATTTTACAGTGGTACCTTCACACTACCTGATTCAGTAGGTCCAACTCACTAAAAGCAAGTTAGCTCAACAAATATGCTTCATGCTAAAAGACAGCTAGTTAATTGTGTGGAAATCCTTTCCATTATTTCATGACGTTAATTCAAAGACATATTTTCAAGCGTTAATCAAGCATTTTAAGATAGCACTAGGTGAAAGTGTAGGAAGAACACTCAACAATTAGAAAAGGTACAACACAATTGTATTTTCAGAATTGTTATACATCGTTTTTTTACACAGCACAAAACACAGCTGAGTTGGACATTGAAATAAAAAAACAACTACAAAAAGGTTACAGTTTCATTTCCCAGCCAATTCTTTACAACATAAAACATGTCAGTATAGTTGCTCAACTTAGAGAACTGTAACAATATAAATCTTTTCTACTGCAGACTTTAAACACTCATTTTCCATGTGAAACTTTACTCAACTTAGCAGCGAGTTTCATATTGAGAACTTGTGCTTTCTTTGATAAGTTCTTTCCATCCAATTTCATTATTATTTTCTGTATTACTTCAAAGGTATGCTTGAGTTACTGAGCAAGTTGAGTGCTGAACGCACTAAACTTGAGGGTAGCTCAAGTTTAGTGCGTAGATTAGTCCCAGCAGCATCACTATTGCAGAAGATACACTGCCCAAGCTGTTCATAACTTCCACCTCCTCCAGGACAATCCCAACATCCAGATGTGCATCGGCAGCCTCTGCACCCTCTGCTCAAATGACGATTCCGAGGAATCGTCATTTGAGCACGTACTTACGCAGGTGGATTACAGACAGGTGATCAGGTGATGTTCTGGCCATTTCATTCATCAACGTCCTAAGGGAGTTAGGGAAGGGTATTGGGGGGGAGACAATTCACATGTAATTAAATAAATAAATTAGACTGACATTGATTGAGTCACTCATGGACCTTAGTTGGTGAAAGTATTTTAACAACTCAGGAGTTCTATTGTAAACACAAAGAGAATTTACATACCATGTACTCCCTCACCAGCTTCTCTGGATCTTCATTTAGGTACACAGACCTTTGAGGATGCACTCTCGTCTGACCTCAGCAGTGTCTTCCTAAATATGCAGATCAAAAAACAAAGAGAACAATCTCAAAACTCCAGCAGTATAGGTTCACACACTTGAAAACATAGCTGCATTCAAAGGAAGTCACAACAAAAGTGATCAGTGACTTGCAGTCTGTTTGAAAGATATTTAAAATTGTTAGTATCCCTTCATTATGCCATGACTAAAATTGAGTATAACATCTCATTTAAACATCTAACTGAAGCTGTTAGATGTTTAAATAAAGACATGAATATATCACCAAAGAAATATGTGAAAAGTACAGAATGGTCAACACAGTCTATATCCTTCTACTTAAATGAATATGCAAAGCATTCCATGTCTTACAAGTACATGGACAGTCTATGTGTGGGCATGGATAACGTCGCATATGCCGGTGTTTAAGTGTAAAATGTTTTAACAGGTCATATCTACGAGACAGAAAGAGACTACACTCCTTACATTTCCACATCCCCACGCAAATAAAGACAAATAAAACAGACTGGCCAAATAAATGTTTAGCTGAACCCTAGCTTTATAAGCTCTCTAACACTACATTCAGTCACTTTAGATCTGGCAAAACTTACTATTAGCCACTGAAATCTATAACTTGATAGCCGATGAGCCCCTTGACCAGTACTTACGCAGGTGGATTACAGACAGGTGATCAGGTGATGTTCTGAAAGAGATCAGATATATTTTCAGCCATTAAAATATGCAATTCATACTGAACTGAGTTGTATCTTTTAGTACAAGTCCCTTGAATGCCTCATGAATAAAACCACAGGACACATGCAAGCACATATGTGCAGAACAATGGTGAATTGAACATGATAGAAAGCAATAGTAACATAGGTCAAAATGAGCACAATCAACACAAAAAACATCAACATTTCAAAATTAAACCAATGAACTTCAATATTGTTTCTGAGCTACAATTATTTGGGGACAACAAAGAAGAGTCCAAAAAACCCCAACATCTTTACAGCAGAGGAATATGTATTTTAAAGAAAAAAAATAGAAAGCTCAAGTCTGTAATAATGGATAATCCATTGAGAGTTTTAGCCTGACAAAATATACTAGAAATCCATAACTAACAGGTATTTAAGGAACATTTAACAAAGCTCAGAAAGCAATGCTTTCTGCAGGTTTCACCGACTGAAATGTAGGACTTTTTATTACCATAATTAATTAAGAATCTCGATGATGATAGAAAGGTACCAAAGTGTGTGTGTATCTACATTTACCTCCATAGTAACATTACTGAAATAGAATTAAAATAGTTAGAAATAGACTGATGTTAGATCAGTGTGTTAAAAATCCACTAAACCTCCAGGGAGCTCAGGAGGAGCAAAACTGTGACATTTCTGGGGTCCATTTGTGTCTCTGGCAGCAGCTTTGTACACTACATATGGCTCTGCAGACTTTTTTCGCACAGAATGTACCTAACATGGTGCGGCGATAAATGTAAACAAAAAGCTATCTGCCTTAACCTAACCGACTTAATCTACAGAACATGAAATAATGTGACACAAGTATGGAACAAGTAGAAAATGGTGCAAATGGTAGAGAAATTTTAAGTTACATATTTTTATATGGATTTAGATGAAAATAGTTTGACTCTTACCTTCTTCAAATTAAGTAGATGCACGCCAGGAATCTCCCCTCTGCCCTTGAAAAAACCCAACAAGGTGCAAGCCAGTTATCTCGCGTGATTTTCCGTAATCTCTTGATGTCGCTGGATCCTCTTCAGCGGGAGATGAGTCTGACACAATAGCGCTTTGGAACTGACGTCACTGTGTTTTTTTTTTATTAGATTAACTTTGACAAATATTGATATTGAATAAAAAAAAACCAAACACACACACACACACACACACACACACACACACACACATATATATATATATATATATATATATATATATATATATATATATATATATATATATATATATATATATATATATATAAAATACTGCGCAGGACCCTCAGATGAATTAGATGTATTCAAGTTGAGATAACGTCATTCAATCACGTTAGTTCAGTTGAGAGAAAAAACCGATTGTCTCGCGTGTTCTCGCGTGATATCCCGTGATCTCACTCGTTGTCGTCAGCACAATATCAGTCTAAATATAATGAATCATGTTAGCTCAACATGATTCAATTTTATAAATGTGAAGTCGTGGAATATCTTGTTTATCCAACATGATTTTATCACGTTTTCGTTTCAAACCCAACATTATTGTGTGAAAGGTACATGATATTTTTTTGTTAATGTAATACGCCCCGACGTTCTTTTTTTTTTTGGCGGAAGATCTAGCTGACGTAATTGAATCACGTTATCTCACCTTGAATACATTTTATTCCATTTGCGAGAAAAAACCGATTGTCTCGCGTATTCTCGCGTGATATCCCGTGATTCCCCGTAATCTTGCGTGAACTTGCGTGCTATCCCGTGATCTCACTCATGGTCTTCAGCATAGGATCGGTCTGACTATAATGAATCATGTTCGCTCAACATGATTCAATTTTATAAACGTTGAAGTTGTGGAATATCTTATTTATGCAACATGATTGTATCATGTTTTTGGCTCAAACATGCAATTATTTAGTTAACAGTACATGATATTCTTTTGTTAATGTGATAACCCCTGAGGTTCCTTTTTTACAGTGTATATATATATTTTTTTTGCACTGCATGGTGTTGAATCCCAATAATTAAGGCCGTTGCAACTGTGACAGACAAACGCTGCGCTGTTTCTTTAAATTGGGAAAAGAGCCCATCTTTGCCCGTGTGCACCTCTGCTGTCAATGGCGGCCCATTCTTACTGATGCTCTGTGTACAGAGAACATCCTCTCATCCCCTCTCTGCTCCCCACAGGTCTACAGAATGTGTACCAACATGACATGCAAAACCACGGAGGATGGCGTTACATTGGCTGTCACAGCCGGGGTTATCAGATGATTACCACTTTCATTGAAAACAGCAGAAAGCGCCTTTTAGATTCAACGCTTCCTGGTGATGTCAATAAAGGCGAAGCAGCCTTATTTATGGCAGATCAATAGGCAGCAGACGAGCGCCTTTCTGTTTTTACAGCGCTGACAACATACGCGCAGGCTGCCACGGTAGACAATAACAAGAGCCGCCGTGACCTACAAAAGAAATTCTCTCATGGATCATTGGACAAAAAGAGAGGCCAGACAACAAACCGCCGGACGTGGACAGACGCGCCGACGGATTGACAGGCCGGGCGGCTGCCCGGGTTACACAGAGGAAGAGGAGGAGGAGGAAGAGGAGGAAGACGGGATGTGTTGCGCTTACTTTCTCCGCGGAGCCCGGGCTGAGCCGCTCCAGCAGCTTGCAGAGAACCACCCCATCCTTCAGAGAGCTCTGCAGGAAGGCTTCGGGATCCGAGATGGTCTTCTTCGGCGACTCCAGCACCCCGAGCGTGATCAACCACGTAACCGTCTGTTCCGCCGAATTCATGTCCGGAGACTGTAGCTGCGGATCCTTCTCAACAAAGAGGCTGCAGTGGGGCGTTTGACGGCTCACCGCCCTGGTTATGCTGTCATCTGTGCGTTAGAATATTATCAACATCATTATTCCTTTCAAAAAGAGAAAAAAGATGCAGTAGGTAAGGGGGGCCTAGGTGAAAGGAAGGCAAAGAGAAACCCTCTATATCTAGACTGGATGCGGCTGATGACGGCTGCTCGTTGGAAATTTAGCTGGTCTTGTCCTCTCTCCCTGAATGCTCCGTTTTCTAGCCCGACTAACCTGGAAAAGCTGTCAGCTGCGGCTCGCCGTGATGCGCCGAGGCAGCCGACCGCATACATATGCGCAACGCAGCCGCTCGTCTATTGGACGAGCAGAGAGAGGACGAGCCAGTCCAACCAGTTGTCGGAGCGCTTCGGCTGCCCGTGAATAGGCGGCTTTTGCGTGTCCATGCTCTTTTTTGTCCGTTTATTGCAGACACGCCGCAGGCTGTGGGTCGTTATGTGCTCTAAGCGCTGTTTTGCTGCCCAGACATCAGTCCGAAAGTGGGGCGCTGCAAAAACACGACGTCTTAACAAATGCTTCTAATGCAAACATCTTATTATACTCCAAATGAGACAAAACTAACTTACAAACAACTTGTCAACCAGAGCTTGTTTTAAGTAAATAAAATTCCTATATGGAATGTCTATGTTAGACATTATAATTGGAAGACGTTGTTTGACTGACGAGACTGAAGTGGAAGCTTCTAGGAGCACTGGAGCAATTTATATGCACGACAAAAACACAAACATGTCACTTCCTTCATCATATCCCATCCGTTTAAAATGAAAAGCCATCGCAGATGTTTGCACTAATTCTTTTGGAACAAATTTTAAAAAAACAATTTCAAATACAGAGGTTGTCAGAGCATCAGATGGATGAAACAGGTTTTTATTGAAATTAAATATAGATCACCGCAAGCTCTATTTTTTTTTTCAAGCAGTCTGTTATCAAATGCTCTATTTGATAACACAAGTAATTATCTGTTGTTTCACTGGTTTCTTTATTAAGGACTGTTGAAAGACAAGATATGAGAGCAACAATGAGCGTCTCCATTAATGAACAGCACCGGATTCTCTTGCTCCAAAACAAATAGCATGGCACAAACAAATTATTCCACCTTAGCTGATTTCTAGCACACAAACAATTATGGCTAATCGCTTAAGTGCTTCTGGCTTACTCAAACTAACAAATATTTGATTTGTTTCAAATATGTCCCTCTCAGGCTCAAATTACTTGCAAAGACTAGCTAAGTAGCACTGAGCTGTTGCAAATCTGCAACATCTGCCTGGAGAGGGTTAAAAACAGGCGATCGGATGTCAGATTTTGATTAAACATTGGAGATAAAGTAAAACATTCCAGATACAATAAACATAGCAATAATGGCAACTTAACCTTATATAACCTTAAACATCAAGGGCAATGTTAAGCACTGGAGATAAAAAAATAAAATAAAAATAAAATGAAATAAAATTGGGGACGCCATTAATCATCCTGGACAACTTCAAGCATTGGAGATAACATTGTCCACTATGTTTAATGTTGTCTCTTTTTCTGTCATCTCAAAACAATCTTCATGTCAAAACTCCACATTCAAAGACAAACTCACAAAATTTTCACATTTTATTAGGTTTTATTTGAACAGATTGTGAGAACACCCCTGTAAAGAAATGAAAATGATCACGTAATTCCCAGGAATGGAAGGAAACAAGGATGGACGGATAAGGGATAAAGGGAAGTAAGTAAGTATAGGATGGATGGATGGATGGATGGATGGAGGGACGGACGGACGGACGGACGGACGGACGGACGGACGGACGGATGGATGGATGGATGGACGGACGGACGGACGGATGCATGAAAGGAAGGAAAGGAACCAGATTGGATGGATGAAGGGAACCAGGCTTGGATGGAGTTCATCTGAATCTGAAATCTGCTGTTCATCAGGACGGTATAGTTAAATCCTCATTTTCTTCTGTCAGCTCTGCCCTGCAGGAGAAGCTCGCTGCGTCTCCTCTCTTCCAGTGTCCATCGACTGCAGTTTATTTCACAATTGTGTGATTTGTGTGTCAGAAAGCGATTCATCTGCCCTCCTAAGATTTGTAAAGTGCTTCTTCTCACATTGGCCACTGATGAGACGCAACATCTCAGACTCAGCAGGTGAGGCCGTTTTCAGGCTGTTTGATCTCATATCTCCCCCACCAATGGCACCTCCGTCTCAGCAAGTCATAGCTTTTTTGGGTTTAAAAAATGTCAAGCTACAGGAAGTCTGAGGTGCAGGATCAGGTATCAAAACTCAGAAATAACAGCATGTGAAGCCAATGTGCAACTGATGGGACAGCACAATTGGTTCACAACTCCTCCTGGTTGAGAATTCAATGTCTCAACCATAAACCTTTAGCTTAATCTGTCTTTACTATCGGTGGTGTAGAAAAATCCCTATTTAAAAACAACAACCCATAGTCTGGTGGGGGGAAAATAAGTCCTGGTGGCCCGCCAGGCTGATAAAACACTGGGAGAAACTGACTTCTGTCAGCGGGAACCCTGTCTATATCACCATGTCTAAACAGGTTTATATTTCAAAGTGATCTTTGGGCAGCTCTTCCTTACTTACTTACTTCCCTTTATCCTGGTTTTCTAATCCGTCCGTCCTGGTTTGATGTTTCAACATAAAGATTGCTTATTATTTAAGTGTCCCATTAATTTATTAAAACTCCTCACTTTCCATTGATCTGTGTCTTTTGATCCGTCTTTAAATGATATGTTTTTTCATAAATTGCTTATTTAAAAACATACAATAAAGTTTTGTAAAATAAATTTTTCTTTATCTTTGATGTTGGTTTTTTTTGCAAATATAAGTCAACAGATCTTAATTAAATGTTCAGCTTGGACTTCTTGTCATTATGATGTTTCTGAATTAAATACATTTTTCTTACTGGTCAGAATCCAGATCCTTGCCAACTTCAACTGTGATCCCTCCAGAAACAGAGACGCTCAGCCTTCAGCGAAACCACCAGTCAGAACCACTTTTCTGTCGAAAAATCTAGTTTCAACCATATTTGTTATCTTTCGAGTCCCTTACTTAACTATGAACCATTTACTTAAAAAAAAAACGTCATAAAATTACAAAATAAAAACATAATTTTCCTCAACTTTTCAATTTTCTCTAATGTGTGTGTGTGTGTGTTTTTTTTAAAATCAACTTAAAATAGCAATGAAGTTGTTGTATATTAAGACAACAGTTCAGCTGTCGGCTGTTATCCTGAATTATGTCACAGCGTCAGTGCAGCACAGTGCTTCCCATACATGGAGGGGGGAAATATTCATAGCAGTCTCTCAGTCCATTGAACAATCAGAATATAAGTATGCAAAAATTTTATTTATTATATTTGTATACCATCATAAGCCACAAATAGTGTTAAAATGTAAATTTTTTGTGTGTAATTAATGTCACATACTTTCTACATAATAAGAAAACAGTAACTATGGTTGGGTTTAATTCTCTTTCAGGCTCAGTCTTCAGTGTAAGACAGTTCAGGACGCCCCCTAGTGGATTTAAATAATCCCTTCAGTTAAAGTAGCAATACAGTTAGGTAACTTAACACTACATCAGATTCCTAAAAACAGTTATTTCCGGAAAAAAAATCTTATGTGCCCCAGGTTGAACTTTGCCACAGGTGTTGTCTAATCGGTCCATGTCAGTCATCGAATGGCTTAGTACCACAATACATAAAAGATCTGCTGTTGTTGTAGCCACCTTCCAGAACTCTCAGGGCTTCTGCTTCTGGTTCCGCTCTGCATCCCCACAACCAGAACCAAACACGGAGTAGCAGCATTTTCTATGCACCACAAATGTTGAACAAACTTTCAGAAAACTGCAAAACAGCCGAAACCCTGAGTTTCTTTAAATCCAGACTGAAAACCCAGCTGTTTAGAGATGCTTTTGAAACATAATCATGAAACATTAATCACCAATCTGATGTGCAATGATGGCCAAATGTAATGCTGTCAACTTTGTGTTCTATGACTTTGTGATTTTGAGTCTTTATGATGTAAAGCTCTTTGAAATGCCTTGTTGCTATAGAAATAAAATTTGATTGTGTATTTTTTATGGGAACAGATTAAATCTCCTGGAATAGGACAATAGCTCAAGAAAAAACAAAACAACAACAACAAAAACCCACTGCAGTTTATTTCACAATTGTGTGATTTGTGTGTCAGAAAGCGATTCATCTGCCCTCCTAAGATCTGTTTCTTGCCTGTGCAGCGAGAAGTGCTTCTTCTCACATTGGCCACTAGATGGCGCACTCGTTGTGCCTCTTGTGTCCACTGACTGCTGACAGGTTGACAAACTCATCCGAGCCACTCTGCAGACATGAGGGCAGCCAGGCGCCTGCAGAGAGTCATTACTACTTGTGGCTCAGGCGAAACTACATCAGCATTTATCATCTTGTGAGATGCATACAGTTGGCCACATTTTTATAGCAATAGGTGTCTGGTAATCAGCGTATAGATTTAAACTATTGTGCTAATTTTAGGGGTATAAGCTCCTTATAACAGATGCTCTGCTAGAAAATGGACCATTGTTGTCTATTTAGGCCAAAATCTGCATTCCTGAGTTACACAGTTCAAACGTAACTCAGACACAATGGAGCTCTCTTCCCTGTTTAACATTTCAGCGTATGGGTACGAAAAAAGAAAAAGAAACTCGAGTGTTGGTAGGAGCGACGACTCCCCAGGCTATAGGTTTGAAGCAGGCGGTGTCGAGGGATGCTGCCGGGCCTGTGAGGTTCTGTCACCATGGGTCTGTAACCAGGGGTGCTACTGTGTGGAGGAGGATGTTGGCTCTGACTGAACTCTCTGTTAGCTGCAGCCATAACCAAATTCAAGGTTTAATCAGTAAGAAATATTAAGGTGTCAGCCAATATTCGTAAATCAAAGCTCTAATGCATCAGTTACCATGAGACTTTGCTTCTCTCTCCCGCTCTCTCTCTCTTGCATCACGTCTGACTCAAGGAGACAGCTCGCATTTTAAGATGACAAATTAAAGCCTGCACAGCTCCGAGCCGCTTCACAGGCCTGACTGCATTTAGCAGAGTAACTGATGGGCCAGACATGAAGCAATGACAAGACGTCTGGAAGAGAGATGATCGCATCTGCATTTTCTGATAAGATAAACCACGTCTTAAGTCTTGAACAATTTTTTAAAAAAAACATTTGTGACAGCATAGGCACTCCTTAATAGATGATTAAAAGAACAATTGTTGCACTGAGAGGTGAAACTGAGTTGGCTTATAAAAACAAAACATATAATTAAAACAAAGTTTTAATGTGAAAGTGTGTTTTTTTTTGTTTGTTTGTTTGTTTAAGTGTGCAAGACACACTTAAAGAGGTCTGTTTAGACCTCTTTAGCCTGACATCCTTAAGTAAAATTCAATGCAAACATCTTTTTTGAAGAAGCCTGCATGTGGGCAGTTTAATCTCAGTATAAATTCAGCTTTAAGGGATTTGAGAGTTTATTAGAGAATCATGGAGACGAAAGGAACGCAGCAGGCAGGCTGGGGGAGAAAGTTTTGGATGAAGTTCAAATCAATCATCCAAAGCTCTGAACATCTCACTCAGCACGAAACAAGTTTGCTGCTTCATGTTGGTTTATCTCATAAAAAATCCTAATGTGTTGAGACAAAATGGGAAAAAGGCTTGTTTTTGCAGGACACTGCAAAAACATACCTTGATACCTTGCTTTAAAATGACACACATATTAATGTGTGTCAGTGTCAGGACAGAAACATAATAGACAGTTTTCTATATACATATTTTGTCATTGACAAAAGGCTGATCAGTAAATCTCCACTTTTTTTTTTTTACAGCTTTCCGTTCCCTCATAACCCTAAAAGACATCATCTCACTAGACCTCAGGGATAAAACTGTGCGTCCAATAAATCATCTTTGTATCTATCATCAGTATGCCTGCCGTGATGCCCTCGCCGTTCACTGACAATTAAGCTCCCGCGATGACTCCAGCCAGCGAGTCGTGATCCCCTCGCGTAATGCCCCGTCATCCGTGACGTTCCCGACCCGCCCACATCCCCCGTATGTGTCCGTCCGTCACATGGAGGGGAAGGAAGGAGCGCCCACGGACACGGAGGGAGAGAGAGAGAGAGAAAGAGAGAGAGAGAGGAACCCGGCGTGCGAAGTCAGGTCACTGACGCGCGTCCTCACTGATATGGACACCGGAGGAGGACACTGAACATCCAGGAACCATGCCTACTGTCCTCGGTGGCAAAGGGAAACTTTCCATTGTCTGCCTTTTGCTCCGATACGCATATTCTCAGGTGAGAGCCCGGAATGAAGCTTTAGAGACAAGTCACATTAAATGCGCTCTGCGTGAACTTCTTAAATGTGGGCTATGCTTCTTCAGTGGTTGGACCTTGGATGGGCGGAACCAGCTTCATCCGCATCCTTGAAATTTGAGTACGTTTAAATTGAGTGAAGGGATGCAGGAAAGATGACTTATTAAACTTTTTTCACCTGTTATACGCGATTAGTTTATAAGGTTGAGCGTTTTCTGCTTTAACAGATGTGTTGTTTTAAATCTGAGATTGTGACGCTGCAGTTAATAAGCATAACTTTAGTAATTGGAAATACTTTAAGAATGCAACAGTTGGTGCTGTCTGTGTTGTTGCAGGTGTTATGATGGGTTGTGGTTTGTTTGGGTCCTGGGGGTATGGAGGTGAACGCACTTGGGTATTGCACCAGAGTTGTAGCCTGCAGCACTTGTGGCAGTGAATGTTTCGTGTGTTAATGAGGCTAAAACCGAAAGAAATGTGAAGAGGGACAACATTTTATTTAATGTGCAGAACCACAGGAAGCTGAAATCCGGACTGTCTGTAATTATGTGTTATAATTAGTGCGTAGGGCCCCCAAAAAATGCTCAAAAATTTGGATAGTTAGATAACATACATAAAGTAAATTGCACAAGCTTCCATAACTCTTAAAGCTTAACCACAGTGTATTTTATTGTAAGTTAAGATGAGAGAGGAACATCGTGCAGAACTGAGTCCAGGGAAAATTATATTTCACTTTCCATTCTTTACAAATTAAAATGTTGAAACCACGGCACCGTTTGTTTTCAGTCTCCGGGTGTTGGTGCTTTACAGGAACACCAAGAAAGGCATTCCCACAGCATGACGTGACCACCGCCATGTTTCACCAATGAGGTTGTGTTTTTGTAGTAGTATTTTTTTTTCTCCACGCAGAATTTTTACATAAGCCATAAGGCTACATTTTTATCATTCGTAGCACTTTTTTCCGCACGTTTTCTGCTAATGACGACTGGTTTACTTTGTGGGGCTCATTCATAAAGCCCAGATTTACGGAGCACGCAACTAATTGTTGGAAAAGTGACACATTCTCACGTTTGAGATGTGGATTTATGTGTTTTTGTGGTCCTGACGGTGCTGTTTGTCCACTAATCTTCTCTAACAAGCCTTCACTGTCTTCACTAAACAGCCTGATTTATGCTGACATTAAACCACAAACAGGTGGACACCATTTACTAACTAGGTCACTTCTGAAAGCAAATGGCTGCACTGGCCAAAGTAAATGAGAATGGCTACAGATGAATGCAACATTCCACTTTGTGTTAGTCGCACAGAATTTAAATAAATAAAAACAGAAATGTGATAGAACATGAAAATGTTCAATAGTTGTGAATAATATATTCTAGTCAAAAACATTGAGCAGTCAAGCTACCTGCTGCATGTCTGACAGTAGACGTTAAATATTAAATAACTATTTGTATCAGGCTTTTTCTAGTTCAAAGACTCCAAAGAACTTTATGAAGACTCAAAAATTTTCTACAAAAATAAAAGGGAAAGCATTATTTGTTGAGTAGCATAAACCTGCGGTAGTAACACAGATTGGCAGTGATTACAGCAACGTGTTTGTGCTGCATGGTTCCTGCGTTTTTCTCTGACCCTCACCTGTGAGTTCAGTTGCTCAGAAAGGGATTTTACCATGTGATGTTGGATGTTGAAACCGAAAGTAGCTTCGCTCAGTGTCGGTATCCGGCTGATCATCCTGCAGCTGTGATTACTAAGATATGAGTCATCGAGGAGGTACAGAGAGGCTCAGAGTTACTGTGTGTGTGCGCGCGCATGGGTGTGTGTGTGTGCGTGAAGCTGTTAGAGTTACAGTAAAGTGTTACAGTGGGTTTTGAATGCCGTAGATAAAAAAGGCGCGAAGGTAAAGGGTTCTTATGACTGTCTGAGTGACAGCTTTTTCAAGATCAGATGGTGAGCAACGATTGATAATAACTGATCAGCTTCTCTAACTTCTGTGTCTGATATACTCTCTGTTTGTTGATCAGCATGTCATGCGTTACTGTGTTCTGCATTTGAAATTTGCATCTAAAGTTACTCTGTGGTTCACAAGGCTACCTGTCATTGTCAGTGTCTGTCTTTAATTTTTTTTTAAGGTAAACTGCTCCTTTAAAAAAAAGTTCTCCATTCTTTGGTTTGTGCAGGGGAAAAGAAGCCAACACAGGTGCTGTGCCAAAGACATTCTCGAGGTAAGGAGCAAATAAATCATGTAGAATACGAACAATTTGTTGTATCATGACAGCAGTTTTGTCTCTAAATGAATCAGGTCTTATTTGAAGTTTATTTTGCGCTTTGCGAGTTCCCTCTCTTGCATTCGTTTTTAATGTCACAAACGTTCAGTCATTTGAAAATTGACTCAACGGACGATCCAGTTGCTTAGAGGAGGAAACCCAAGCAGCAACTTAGCATGATTTTATGCATCAGTTAATCTCCTGAATTTTCCTTTAGCTGAGATCTGAGAAGGTAAAGTTTCTACTCATTCATTTTACAGATGTTGTGATCTTTAATCTTATTGTACATCCGCATAGTGACAAACAATAAATTAATTTTAAGTCAAAATTTAGTTCAATAAAATAAAAAGTGACTATTCTCTGTAGAGGATCAATTTGAATGAGTCTCATTTATTTCTTTTAAACTTATATTAAAACTGCCTTAGGTTTCTTTACACAAATAGAGGTACATCATAATAAAGTAGAATATCATTCAAAATGTTCTCAGTTTACAGTACGTCCAATTGATTCTCCGCTCCTGAAACTGGAGTCATAAATTATATGCTAGATTTATTTTCACTTAAAAAAATGACACCACTACCCACTACGCAACAGTCCTGTTCTTTCTCCTCATGGCCCAGGCAGACTGCATCCCTGGTTTTTAGCTCAAGAGTGGCTTAACTCCACGAGTGCGACATTTGTAGCCCATGTCTTGGGTACGTCTTTCTGTTGTGGCTTGTAAAACTCTGACTCCAGCTTCAGTCCGTGATTTCTGAATCTTCCCCAACTCTCCATTGATATGTATCGTTGTGGCAGGTTTCAGTAACTGCCTGAAGGACAACTTTCAAGCCAGCAGTCTTCCCCTTGATTTGCGCTTTGCGAGTTCCCTCACTTGCATTCGTTTTTAATGTCACAAACGTCATAAAATTTCTGAATTTTATGATAGTTTGGTTTATTGACGTTTCTATTTCCCTCTGCTTGAATGAACTTAAAAGAATAAATGGCAAATACACCACTGTAGATGGGGGGAATGGGGTGGGAAAGAGCAGGAAGATGGCAACACATGATGTTCCACCTGGGATACCTTGTTGTTGTTGGAGGAAGAAAGAGATGAGGGTTGGCGCCGTGTCCTTGGTGACTGAGGAAGGGGAGATAATGAAGTGAAAAGGATGAGCACAGAGAGGAAACACTCCCCCTCAGGGTGCATTGTTATGAGTGGAGAGGGGGAGAGGAGACTGAGAAATTGGCCAGGTTCACCAAATACTGAGGATATTTCAGGCCTCAAATGCCCTCACTTCAAACTCCCCTTGGAGTTGAAGAAATGTTTTGATTGCTTGGGAAAAATCCCCAAACTGAGCCCATTTGTATGCCCTTCTAATTGAATTGAGCAGATTGTTTCATAGGAAAACATGCAATATACTGTAATGGTGAAGTGAGAAACCCAAATGCAAAGAGGAGTAAAGCAGGTGAAAGTACACTTCTTTACAAATTAAATGGTGAAAGTTTAAAACCCTGAGTCACAAAAAAGCACATATAAAAAAAAGCAGTAGAACCACAAGAGTACAGGCTGGCATCACAATGTGAGGCTCTGACAAAGGCATACTACCTGAGGACAGATTTAGGCCGGAGAGGTGATTGCTGATCTAGGAACAAGTCATTGATTAATATAGCAACATCTCCCTCACAGTTTCTTGCTGTAAGATACAGCAAGGAACTGAATTTGAACTGAAGAACTAGGAGAAACTGACTGACAGATCTGGTATACTTTAAACTTGGTAAACAAGGGTTAGAGAAGTGAACAAACCAACCATCATAAGAAATAATTGAGATCTTGACCGAAAAGGTGATAAAGAGACAGAAGCAACAGAGGTTTTCAAAATAAAACAGGAGAATAATTGTAGAAGCTGCAGTGTGGAGCAGAAAATCAATCAATCAGTCAATTGATCGATCAAGTTTATTCGTTTATTTGTGTAGCACATTTCAGCAACAAGGCAGTTCAAGGCGCTGTACATCACGAGAACACAAAAAACTGCTTATAAAGTGCAGAAACAAAAGCAGAAGGAATCTTAAAACTAATGAATGAACTGAACATGGAAAGCAGAACGAAACATTCCCCAATAAAACAAACCAAAACAAAAGACTCAAAAATCCAAAGAAAAATAACTAAAAGGTTTAAAATCTAATTTTTATAAACTGAGTAGCACAAAAATTGTCGCTGATGTTTTGTGTGGTAGCAAATTCCACTATATATATTTATATAGCTATATAAATGTATTTACGCGTGTGTGTGTGTGTGTGTGTGTGTGTGTGCTGCGATTAAATACAAGTAATTCTTCTGATTGAAGCCATAGGTTTGCATTCAAAATGCCTCAACCAATAAGCATTGTTTTCCTTGTTTTGTGACTGAGCTCTGTCACAAAATAAACCACTTTTATGTGGTTATAACGGTTGATACACCTCTTCACAAAAAATACTGTGCACAGATACCAGCTGTGTTTCCTGTCTCAATGCACCGCTGCAGGGGGGATGATTTTTAGAGCGACTTCTCCCTCTCACTCTCCAAAATAGTTCAAATCTGCAGCGTGAATCTTCTTCCTTTATTTTTTTCAAACTGTCTGCAGCTGTAAGCGGCTTGGAAGAGTCTTGAATCTCTAAATGTTGCGCTGGAAGCTGATAATTTCTAACTGAAATGTTTTGCATGATTTTTGCATGGCGGCTCACAGGTTTGGGAGTGAACACTTTTAAAAGTGTTCATGCTATTGTCCTGCAATACCTTCATTCTCCTTGATAAATATAGGCAGATTTTTCCTTCTTTCATGCTGATAAGAAACATCTTTAACCCATTGGTTTGTGATTAGTTTATATTTCCAGAACCCGAGCTACATGAACAGGTGCTCGCAGCATGAGGGGTTTCCTTTTTCTTTTCTTTTCTTTTTTTTTTTTTTGCATTGTCACCACTCCAAGCATGTAATTCACATCTTTCAACCTGAACTCAACCCTAAAGTGAACACTTGTCTCCATCAAGAATCATCAGGGGAGGAGCAGGGACATGAATGAGAGTCAGATGTCAATCTCTGCTGCTGTGCATGTGGAAGGGAGAAGAAAGTTGTCCCTAAGTTCAGTGTGCTTTCCTTTGTTATGATTCCCCAGTCACCTTTAACCTCACTCCTATTTTTGTGAGCAGGACATGACTCAGTCCTGGCCTTCCCAGCAAGCCTTGGGGGGGGACCAGACCCAGCGAATCCTCTACAACCCTAAGGTGTGTGTGTGTGTGTTTCTCTGTTTGTCTAATTAAAAGGGTTTTACGTGTGGCTGTATGAGGTTTGGTTTGTTCAAATATATATTTTTAGACGGGTTATTTTAAGATCATTGTTATAATGAGTTTAGAGGAAACTTGGTTATATTATTACGTCTTGGATCTGTTTGGGTCTTTATCGGCTTCCTGTTTATGAAAGGCTTCAGTCTGGCTGGTTCATGGGATTTATTTGAACACCGACCAATTTCCTCCTTTTAGGGGTGACACTTTCTGTCAGATGGTTGGACTAATAGAAACAATGATCTCAAGCAAACATTTAAACTGTTTTTTGAAAGAAACAGACTAACATCAAACTTCTGGGCAATGCTCAAGAAACTAACCAGTTTAACTCAGGTCTACTATTTCTGATAACATGGATGGTTTCATTTTTTTAGTAATAATTTATGTGTCATTAATTTCACTATGAAATGATTTGTTTTTATAATAATATATATTTGATAATGTATGTTGAAATTATTATTTTATTGATAAAAAGAAGGTTGTTTGCTACTGAGCATAATCATTTTGTGGCTAAACAAACATTATTTTTTACATCAACTTCTAAGTTATGTGAAACTTCTGTTAAAATCATTTGAAGGCTCAGATTCAGTCCAGTACCGATATTGGTCCACGTTCCAGGGGAGAAAGACTCACCTGGTATAAATTACATTTTTAGCTATTGGAGTTACGCTAAAGAGAAATTCATTTAATAAAGAAATGTCGGCTGCACCGATTGCAATTTTCTGGCCGATCCCTGGTTACCGGTCTTAAAAAGCCTGACCTGCCAATTTTGATTTTGGCTGATACGAATATTTTGTCTGAAACGTCACTAAATACAAAAGTCAGTGAGTTGGCAACAGTGGGGTGAATATTGTTGACTGTAAACGTTCAGACCTGACCCGGTGGGCAGGTCTGTCAGTCAAACTTCTCACTGCAGAGCAGAAGAGGACCGAGGCTGATTTTTAAACCTTTGCTGACGAAGATAAGATTAGGGGATAAGATGGGCTTCACATGTAAGTATCAGCCAATCACGGTCCCCCAAAATGAAGGAAATCGGCGCCCAGAAATCAACTGGTTGATAACTCAGTTGGCCAATAAATGTATCTTATATTATACATGTATATAATGTAAACAGCACTGCCAGAGATGCAATAAGCAGGTGTGTGAATGATCTAATGATCGGATTGCTGATTGCAGCCAGTCCACATTGTTAGCAGAACTAGAGGGCCCCAAAACCAAATTCCGCTTAGGGCCCCATGGAGGCTTGGGCCGGCCCTGCCTCTGACTTCAGCTTTACAGAATAGAAAGCCGTTTGACTCTTCGAGGTACCAAACAGGATGCACGTTTGGAGTGTAGGGAAGTGGCCAACTAACTACAGATGTGAAATAAACAATTTACTCGAGTCCTCCATATTTAGTAACTCTGTGTTAACAAATGAGCAAGTCTTCCAGTTTGAAAACAAAATTTAAATCCCACAAGCCCGCACCTCGAGGGTGTTCTGGGACGTTCTCAGAGTATATCTGCAGATAAGCAGAGGTTCTATTCTACTAATAAAGGGTTGGGTTGTTTTTGAGACGAATATTATATTTTTATTTTTCCTGTCTTTTTTTCCCCAGGATGCAAGGCATCCGGCCTCCCAACAAAGGCAAAGTATGAACTTACCAACTGACAAATTTGCGTCTTTGTGTGATTCTCTGTTAATGCTTTCTCTCTTTGTTGTCAGGCCGTGGGGACACTCAACAGCGAATGGCTCGTCATCCTTACGTGGCACCTCACAAATCGTAAGTCGGGCTTGAAGAAACGTGATCCGGCTCGGGTCACGTCCCGTAAACCGCTACTGTGGCACATGCAGGAATGGCCTCTCATTTGATTTGTTTGTCTGTGTAACCTCTTTAAAATGAATTTACGATCTTTATCATTCAAACAGCTACCAGGCAAATTGATCAAGAGGGAAGAACACATGTGAAATCGGATACATTACGTTAAGCAGGCAAACCGTGTTTCAGGCTGCAGTTTGGGTCAAGGGTCACTTTACATTCCTCAAAGTTGTCAGTGAAGACCGATGTGCTCCTGTTTGTTAACTTTTTACATCCTGCTTTTAATCTGAAACACATGTTCAAGGGGTGGGAGCCAACTGCATGCCTCACATTATTTTACAAGCTTTGTTATGAAACTGATTCCCCCCCAAGCTGCCAGATTTTGACATTATTTGCTTATTTAAGCCTTATTTATGTACAAGAGATCATTACGAGATGCTCTGCTCTGTCTGCTCTTAGTCTTTAATGAATTATAAATAGCAACTTCCACATTTATTGTCATGCCATTCCCAAAGGGGAAATCTATTTGTTATGCCATATAAAAATCAATGACAAATCTATTGTTTGTAATTGAAATTTAAAAATTTCTTCTTGAGCGTTATTTTCTATGCACTTTGAAAAAGTATGGAGCTTATATTTAGCTGTTTGTATTTAGGGATTACTTTGAGAAAAAAAAAATTTGTACAATATATAAATTTTTATATTTTATACATGTACAAAATAGATTTATTTTATTGATCGTGATCTTCTTTTCTTTCTTCCTTATTTAAACCTGCCAATATTTATGAAATATCAGTCATAAAGTCATTGTATTTTACATTCATTAAAATGATTGTAAATTCATTTTACTATATTACAACCCATGAACTTTGTTTCTGGGATTTCTTCTTCTCAACCAGTCTAAATAATAATGGAAATGTTTGATTTCAGAAGAGACCAACAAAGTGACTTTGGTGGCATGAAACACATGACCACCGTATGAAGAAGCCGCTCACCCCCCATTTTGGGATAATCTGTGATGCTGTGAATCTGTTTGTCTTCCAAAGGCAGAATAATGAATCCATTTAATAATGGAAACATTATTATTATGGCACCAGGGACTCTTTAAATTAACAGGGAATTTGTTAAGAAAAGTGATGATTTCTGCCAGAAAACTATGAATGAGTCATCCGTTGGTATTTCAGCAGGATAATGATGCAAAGAATATGGCCAAATAAACACAGAAAAGGTTCGTCGCAAGATCCACATTCTTTCCTTCTTATATTAGACCTCAGATTTTTCACCTCATGGCTGATAAGAAAACATAAGAGAACGTGCAGGATCTGATCCTGAGATCATGCAAAGATGTACCGTCTATATCAGGAGTGACAATAAGGGCAACATCAGTTAGGCTGTTTCATATAAGTAAAATCATCCCAGTTTATGTCCCTTTGGCTTTTATTACATGTTTTCTTATTTTTTTCATTAGAAACATTTTCTTACATGAGTTCACTGCAGTATTTTATGCAGCTTTAAAAGCCAAACAGCTCAGGTATCTGAATGTACATTCGCAGAATGCTTGCTGATGACCTGAAGATAAGTAGTGATGAAGATGACACTCAGCGGGTAGGTCAATCTCCGCCTTTTCAGTCTTCAAATAAATGTTTTTAACCCTGATAGTTGCCATTCTTCTGCTAGGTTGTTTTTTTGTGGGGGTTTTTATGCTGCTGCAGTGGATGATCAATTTCTGTTTTTGTGTCCCAAAGGCCATTCATGAGTCAGCTTCCTGGGACAGACACAGGTACTCCCACTGATTTCTCTTTCAATGATCTCTATTGGTATTTTGGTTTTAAGAATCAGTTTTACTGCATGTGTAACATCGCTCCACTTGGCTCGGTGCCTCCGTTGAGCCGTCTCTGATGTTTGTACCCGGTTTGACTGACAGCCTGTCGGCGCAGCGAGCGCACACACATGGCAGGAGGGTGAGACATTCCAGCTCAGGCTCCTCGGACTCAGACTCCTCTGCAGAGTCGGGCAGCAGCAGCCTCCGTTCCCGCAGCCCGAGTCCAGAACTTCACCCGGCTCCTCCGTCGCCTCCAAGCGCGCGGCCACTGTGCAACAACAAGGAGGTAAGAAATACAGCTCCCACCCAGTTTGATTCAGCTCATTTATTTAATAGTTCATGTAGATCTCCTCTTGAGTTTCTGTGCCTCAAAATGAAGTCTCCATGGATGAGGTGAGGTGAGGGGTGGAGGGAGGGCTCGAAGCGGTCCACAGCAGGTGTGGGGAGTGAGCGATGAGGCATGCCTGTAACTGGGGGATTGAGGGGCAACTTTGGAAATTAGCCCCTCACTGTCGTGTCAATGGTGAGTCTTGGAGGAAAGCCATAGGGGATGAAAGTCATCAAGAACCCAGTTTATGCTGACATGTTAAACAAAGTGCATGGTATTGCAGATATGTTTTATGGACCTAAGAGATTATGTGCAGAGCGTTTGGAGGTGCAGGGCATTGTGGTGGTTGACATGTGTGCTATGTATGCAGTGAAGGGGCAAACCTGCTTCTCTGTTATGAATGGAGGGCCCTGTGTGACATTGCAGACTGTATTACTGAACATGCTACTCTGGGCCCCTACAGAGTGTGAGGGAGGGTGTTTGTTGGGGTGAGGTGGGGTGGAGGGGGTTGCACCATGTGGTTTTCATTTAGATGGAGTGTTTGAGTGTCTCCTTCAGAAAAAAAAAAAATAGGGGCAGCAGTTATGGAAGCAGCAAACCCAGAGTTTCAGGTAGCAAGAAAAAAAAAAGGGGAGGGAGGGCAGTCGAGACGGTACAAGAGATGCAGTGTCTTCTCTGAAAAGAGAGCGAGGTATGAGGGGAGGAGGTGGAGGTGGAGGGTGTGGGGGTTACTGTTTGACTTAAGGAGTAGAGGTTTAATTTAGCTCTTCTGGTTAGACCGAAAAAGTGAACGCGTAAAAGAAAAAGAAGCTTGCTCTCAGGCTGTGAGTACTCTTTGGTGTCTTTAATTAGAGTAAAAACTTTTGTTTACCTCCGAGGTTTTATGCTTTTCAAAACAGTTTTACACGTAAGATTAAGGAATTTACTGACAGGACTAAACAGGAGTGCAGTTATTCTGTAAGCACAGAGTGAGTGCACTGCATCTGTGAGTGCATGTAATATACAGGCTACTGATAAAAAGCACATTTTCTGTTTTATGTTTTTTAAACAAACATTATATTTGGGATTTATAAATTATAGTTCAAGACATTTTTTTTTAAATTCCGGAAAAGATTAAATTGCTATTCGCTACATTTTCTTTCTTGAGATATTTTTTTTCAACGTTTTTCAAAATTGTGTGACAGTCACATTGGTTTTTTACAAATATTATTTCAGTATATTGCAATAAATATCACTGAAGGGCATAAAAAAAACAAAGAATTTAAATGCACATTTACATATCTGTGGCACTAAGATGTAATTTGAAGTACTGACTGTGTGAAGTTTGATACTACCTTAAATATTTTGTTTTTTCCACGTATAGAATGTGTTAATTTGTCAACGAAATTTATTAAGTGTGTATGTAATAGACATCAAAAGAAAATATAGGAACATGTTGCTACATGTGGTTGTACAAGCCATTGAAGACCCTGCTTTGGTACTTTGGATATTTTTCCTCCAATTCTGTTAATAAATCAATCAATTTCTAACATCTAATTTTATGTTAGATTAAATGGTTTTCCAGGCACCTTATGCCATTTCATACCCCAGTCAAGTAAAAATTTTGCATTTAGTTGTGAAAATGCTTTATATGAAATAAATTAAAAGAAATTTTACTTTATTCACATCATGGGTATATCTGATGCCTTAAAATTGGCTTCTGTGTCTTTAAGAATCTCTTAAGCTTTCTGACACGCCCCCTTTGGGACGTCATCACAACAATGCTTCTCAGTGATGCCGCTTACAACTGTTCTTAGGAGCGTTGGACTGACAAGTAGTTTGTTTTGATAAGCTCATCAGACACGCAGTTCCACCCAGTGGATTGCTGCTGCCGCTAGTCTGAGGGAGCTGGGTGGGAGAGGGATGCTTTGTGTGGCAGGAGCTCAACTGGGAATTTTAGATGAAAGATGGAGTTTTGTGTAAATAGTCAGCACATTGTATGAGCATGCATATAGGCAGTAGGAACCCCTGAAGGACTGCCATGGTAGATTGAAAAATTTCTCAAACATGCATAAATGGTTCAAAGCAATTGTTTTTGATGAGGGAATAACCTTATGGCATAATACGAAGCTCAAAAAAGTTGATTCTGTGTAAAAAACCATTTCTAAAATTAAAACAGCTCTGTCAGCAGATTGCAGTAAAGTCAACATTAACTAAATCAAAATTCTAAAGATTCCAAGCTTTGCTAAACACAGCTAGGCTAACGATATCACCAAAACAGCACTGTATTGTTTTGCCAATTATTACCCTTTACTCTTATGATTCCCTTTCATGTTTGAAGCACAAAGTGAATCTGATGGAACCCTAAAAACAAGTTCACTGCTATTGTGGTTTCAAGCAGACAAAGTCAGAAGGTCCATGTGTAAAATATGGCTCTTTGTTGTTGTACAGATACCCAGTGCAAAGCGCCACCAAAGGATATTTTTTAAATATCCACTTTGAAAATATTTTTTTTCTTTTTTTTGTTTGTTTTGTTAGTTTTAAATATAATTTAATATCAGTTTTTGTCACCAAAATCTTAACTTTGATCTGCAAAGGTTGTTGAAAATCTATATCTTGCAAAATATCTAGGTTTGTATGGATTTGGCCCGAGTTTTGAATGTGTTTCCTTTTAGCAAGAAATGTCCAAACCAAGACCGTTGGTCCTTGATCCAACATTACTTTGTGCACCAACCTCATTGTTGTCAAAGATTTGTATAAAACAATCATGTGTCCTTTTGTCTCTCTCTTTTTTGTTTTCTTAAGATTGATCATCGTTCCACTACCCAGTGGCAGTTAGATAAATGGCTGAAAAGATCAAAGAAAAAATCTGCCAGGTCTGACCAAGATTTGCCTCAGGCTATTGGAGAACCCGAGGCCTCTCCCTTAAGTCAGAGAGCCCCCTCACCAGCCAGGTCATGGGACAGCAACCAGGAGTATAGCCCAAGCCAAACTCCCATTCCAAGTCCACAGTTCAGTTACAGTAACGATAACAGCCCAGTTCCCAGCCCTGGTTACAGCTACTGCCCAAGTCCCAGCCCATTCCCCAGCACCTGTCCAAGTCCTACACCTAGTCCACGACATAGCCCACCTCCTAGTCCAGTTCTAAGTGTTTGCCCCAGTCCTTGTGGAACCCCCAGGACCAGTCGAAGCCCAAGCCCGATACCTAAACATCTCCCAAGAAGTCCTAGTCCCACCTTACCCACTCCATCAAGGGGTTTACACTACCATGGGGGTCAGAACCAGAACCAGTCACATTCAATTCTAACATCTACCCCCCACAGGACTAAAGTAAGACCATGGATTGCACCATTTCTTGGCACCAGTTTAAAGAGTAAGCCCCCAAGTAACATTCATCTTCAACCTTCTTATCAGCTCAAGCCTAAGAATCATCAAGCACAAGATCAAAGTCAAAGCAAGTCAAAAGATTTTGCAGGCTCAAATTCCCAAATAAATCCCAATCAAAAATCTACACACAAGCCTACTTCATATCCAAGAACTAAACAGCTTTCCAACACCCCCAAAACTAAAAATCCAACACATTTTGATCAAATTCAAGGCAACCAATCCAAACCCAAGCCACGGCCACCATTTCAACAACCTTCACAAAGCCCCAAAAGAACAAAGCACGTAGTGCCCACTGGCTGTGAAACCAACACAACTCCCAGTACTCATTCCACATCTGCCAGTAAAGCTACTAGGAATTCTGTTACTGGGTCAACCTCTGGACCCTTCTCTAACCTTATACACTGGACAAAGCTGTGGGAGGCTTCAAACTCAAACCCCACGCATCCAAATCATGCCAAAACTCCACAAAGGAAACCTCAGTCTAAGGAACAGGAAGTAGTTCAGAGAAAACCTCATCTGACCCAAGCAGAGAGGAGAATACATGAAAACAAGGAGGATAGACATCATCATGAACAACAACTAGGGAAGCTAGAACGGAAGGAAGACAGAAGGCTGGCGGAGGAGCAGTTACTAAGACGTCCCTGGATCCAAAGTTCACCAGAAGAAGAGGAGGAAGAGGAAGAAAGAGCAACAGAACAGCAAGGTGGGAGAAAGAACACAGGAAGAGGAGAAAATAGGAGGAAGGGGGAGCAGGCAAAGGAAGAATGGAAAGCGGTCAGACAGGTGTCTTCTAATGACAAACAACACCGCCTTCGAGAGACTTTAGACTGTCAAGGCAGGACAAAAAAGGGTAGAAGATGTGAGGAGAAGAGAGAAGTGATCAGAGACCAATCACCCCTATTATCCACACACTCCCCACCTCCCCAGAGACCATCCTTCAACTCCTGCTCCTCCTCATCGTCATCATCTTCTACAACTCCCTCCAACTCAGACGCTGAATCTGAATGCCTTGGCTCTATAACCAAGGTTTCTGCTGAGTCCTCTTCTCACAGGAGAGTCACCAAGACAGGGAACCAAGCTGCAAGCAGACCTGACACTACCAGACCTAAAACAGTACACCCCAGACGACCCAGCTCAGAGAATACATGTGAAAGGAGGCAACAAAGTGAGGCAAAGCAAAGGCTCTACACACTAGTCCCATTTGGACGAGGGGAAAAAACTCCTTCCACCGCCCAACGGGGGCTAAGGAATCTGGTGGTGCAGATAGACCTCTGTCTTCTCAAGAGAGTCCCGGACAGTCCCACAGATTCCACTGGTAAAAAACTATCCCTGTCCAAATCATCTTCATTGATGAAGGAAAAATCTAAAGAGGCTATGAAACACGTTTATGACCCCGAGACTTCCATTACAGAAGGCAAAAGGAAACGCAAGGTAGAAAACAGATGTTTTGCTTTTATCTTGAGACAATAAACCGAGAGTACTTTCTACACATTAATATGACAGAAATATTTTATGTCTTCTTGTTCTTCGTTGTTTTGTCACCAGCCAGAGAATGGCATAGCTCAAAGAGAAGCCAAGAGGAGTCTTCTTTATCTAAACGAGGCACCAGGGCAGAAAGAACCTTCATCAGTACCGACTGAGAACGTCATTACTGAGACAGTGCACAATGGGTAATAACACCTTACGCCATTAAAAGCACTTCCAGGCATTTCTAGTTTACGTTACATGCTGTGGAACCATCTATATTCCAACTGGCTTTTGGAGGCATGGCAGTAGAGAGTCATTTCCATCCATCACAATCATTAATGTGGGGAGTCCATTGAACTCTGCTTTAAGTGGAACCAGGTTCCTTAGTCAGATGAGTGTAAAACTGAGTTTTCTAAACATCCCAGGTGGATTTGAATATGTGGAAAGCACCCTACACTGTGTTTTAAGGAAAGCAAAGGCAGTGACGGTTTTTGGAAATGGCCATCTGGGAAGTTGCCCCAGGTGATATTAGGAAAGGAAGAAGTACACAGAACAAATACAAATATCAAACTTATCTGCCAGTTGCACCTTGAATAAGTTTTCTACTGCTTTTTTTGCCGTGTATAATTTTGAGTTTCAAAGGAATCTGTGGATATGTTTCCTTGAAGATACCTGGAGGAGTTCTTGGACAGCAAGAGGCCAGTGTCTCCTTTGTCTCCCTTGTCTCCACTGCCCCAGAGCCCTGAGCCCACCAGGCCTGCCTCCAAAGCAAAGACAACTACCGAACAGCAGCAGTCCCGCGCACAAAAGAGCAAAGACAAGAGCAGAGAGGCAGACGTAAAGGTGACATCTTGGCACATAAGCTTTTGTTTAGACAACTCTTGTCCTTGCAACATTAGGACTTATTTAGCCATTTTCTGTGCAGCCTAAGACTGAGGTGGAGTGTATAAAAGTATCAAGGCAGCATCAGCCACCACCCGAGTCCACCTGGGGACCAGCTGGTCACAGAGGGTCCGTACCAAGCCAAGAAATGTGAGCCTTCAAATCAGCCTCCACACTGCTTTCACTTTACATATAAAACTGAGATAGTTCAACTTACTGGTGACACAACACCATCAGGTTTTAATTATGTATGCTCAATTTTCTTATAGTTCTCACCATGCTGAATACTACTTACATGAAGCCAAACGGATGAAGCACCGTGCTGATGCAATGGTGAGTTTTTCAAATTTGGTGCAATATCAAATTTTGTTTGCGATATTGTGCAATAATTTTAAATAAATACTTAAAATATATATATTTATACTTTTTACTAGAAAAGTATGCAAGAGTTTAAAGGTTGTTTCAATCAGGCATTCAAAGCAGCAATGCTTGTAAATTAGAGTAACAAAAAGGATCACCATAACAATCATTGTGGCATTTCGAACTGTTATTTGAAATGTCTGTTTCTTTTTTGTTGGGAAAACTTCTACCTTTGGATTATTTAAGTGTAGATCCATTAAAGTCAGATCCTGATAATCTATGTCTTATTTTAAACAAAACATGCAAATACAGAAATAACACTGAATTTGCAATGTTTTTAAAAGATGCTTTCACAATTTATGTTCTGAACAGGACAAGTAAATGCTTCTTGAACATGGCTGATTGTTGTTTTCTTCATTTGCTTTTGTTACTTGCCTTTTTCAGGTGGACAAGCTCGGAAAAGCTGTTAACTATGTTGATGCGGCTCTGTCCTTCATGGAATGTGGGAAGGCGATGGAGGAGGGGCCACTCGAGGCAAAGTCTCCTTTCACCATGTATTCTGAGACAGTGGAGCTGATCCGGTAAATTACATCTACTGAACGTTGCCAAAACAAATGTGATTTCAAGGTAAAAAACTTGACTGTTCCCTGAATGTTTTAAGGTACGCAATGAGGCTCAAAGGTCACTCTGGCCCTGGAGCGAGACAGGAAGACAAACAGCTGGCAGTGCTGTGGTGCGTTTGTCATCCTCTCTGTTTACGCCACATCTGTCACTGCGATAAAGAATGAGCATTTTGAGAATGACTTTGCGGTCTGTCTGTATTTACAGTTTCAGATGCCTTGCCCTCCTTTACTGGCAGATGTTTCGCTTAAAAAAAGATCATGCACTAAAGTACTCCAAAGTGCTACTTGACTATTTCAAGGTATATCTAATAACACAAATATCACTGCTTGGTAGAACAGTAAAATGTTGATACGTGTGGCTTCATGCATTTTGTTTTGGTCTTGTTATAGAGTTCTCCCAAAGTGCCTACAACGCCACCCGGCTGGATGGACTCTGAGAAGTGAGTGGATAATAACTAGGCTTCCATGTTTAATCGTCTTGGCTTCTTCTGTTTTGGTCTTTGAAATTATACTGATTGGCATCGGTCTGCTGCGCATGTGTTTTCACTGTCAGGGCTACAGCAGGACTCCCGTCCTCACTGTCACCCACCGCAAAACACCACAGACGGGGTTCAAATGGGGGCAGCAGCTCTGCATCGCTCATAAGCATACCCCAGCGCATCCACCAGATGGCAGCAAACCACCTGAACATCACCAACAGTGTCCTGTACAGCTATGAGTACTGGGAGGTGGCAGACAACCTCGCAAAGGAGAATAAAGGTAACTTATTATATTATCATGCTTTTTGCAAATGGTGCTTTGCAAAAAAAAAAAATACAACAAAAGAATATAATAATTTATACCTCTAACTTTTTCCCATTTTGGTACATTGAAACCTTTAACTTCAATTTCCTGTGGGAGAATTTCATGTGATAAACCATCACAAATTAATGCAGAGTTATGAATTGGCAGAAAAAAAAGATACATAGCTTTTTATTTTTCTTCACCCACCTATACTCTGATAGACTTAAATAGTAATAATGCAATACAATCATTTGGTGTCAGACATAAGACAAATCTGGCCCTTGTGGAAGAAGAATGTCGACGTTAAAGGGTCGAGATTGTTCTAACAATTTATATAGATAAATACAGGGCATATCATGTTTTATACTCCACATCCATCTCAAAAGTCATAATTGCAGTCTCTATGAGCAAAGCTAATAGAGATATTGAATAACATGAATGACACTCTCAAGTATTAATTTGTTAAAAAGGCTTTTAAAATCATGCACCCTGTTTCTGTTTAGCAATCATGTGTTACTTTCCGTCACAGAGGATACCAAATAAAATGCCCTGACAGAACTATGAATATATATATTATTATACTTAATTATTTATAAACATTTAATTTTGTCTTTATCATTACAGAATTCTTCAATTACTTGAATACTTTATCTGGGCCATTGACTCTTCACAGTAGCGTTGCGCACGCTGTTCAATACACCAGGCAGGCTCTTCAGTGGATACGCATTAGTGCCAAACTGAACTGATTCCAACAGAGAGGATTTCTCCTAAAGCTGCTCCTCAAGCTTAATTTTGCTGTGAGAAAAAGACTCTGCAGATCTCCAAACAGCTGTGAGGAAAGCACTGATAACCAATGTGGTGTGTCCAAATGGACTTAAATGAAATCTCACTAAGCCACAAACCGCTTTTGTTGAACGTTGGGATGTAAACACCAGCATTATGTGTGCAAAGCCTTATAAAGGACCAGTTTTGCAGCATTCTTCCTTGTTGTTGGATTAATCTGAAGAGTTTTCTGTTTTGCAGCTAATTAAGATCTCTTTTTTTTTCTTTTTTTTTTTGCCAAATGAAACCTGAACCTCAAAAGACAGTGAAACTTATCTGTGTTTTAGACTTTGTAATAACAAAGTCAGCAAAGATTGTCTCTGGATGCACAAGAGAAAATAAAAATAAAAAATAAAAAAATAAAACACTGATCAATTATGTATCACTCTCAATGAGGGGAAATTCTTTAAGAAATGTTTCCTTTAAAGTTTCTTATACTCTGTTTTTTACTGTGCAATATTTGATGGACCATCTTATTTGTAAGAAAAAAATAAACTGAGAATGGATAATATATTTTGTTGTTGTGAATCTTATGAGAGATTTAGTCTAACAGTCCTGGTCTGGATTTCTTCTAATTTGCCTGAATGCATTAAAGACTTTGGAGTATTGAACTGTTTTTTTTTTTTTTTTTATCCACATGGTCAAAATTAGTGATACAGGCTCAAATAGGCACACATTCTTTCAAACAGTCTTCTTGTCATTGTGGATCATTGTCTTGTTTTTTATCTACCATGAAAAGTGGTCAGTTAACCAACTGGATCTATTCTTGGTCGGTGTTTGTTGATTATTACAAACAGTTAATCAAGGTGGTACATATTGCTTAGGGGAGTTTTCAAAAAATATTAATTTGGGGAGCATGCATACATTGTCAAAAAAAGCATGTTTGATTCTTTGATTGCTGGTACAAATAACATCACGGTCAATATAATTTAGCTCGTGGACAAGAATGTTAGAAAAAAACAACAATATCAAGGTAAAAATATCGTCTTACAAAAGAATGTCAGTTAATTGAAATATAAAAGGTGAAATCAATTGCTGCATTGAAATTCAACCCTTTCAGGAAAATATTTGATATACGCACATGCTACAGTGCCAATTTTCTGACTGATATTAGTGTGTTAAAGTTTTTGTTGTTGTTTTTTTTGTTTCTTATTTCAAATTAAATCTAAAATACCTTGTCACATTGATTGTCAGTTATTTTCAAAAGTACTCAAATGATGCAACATCTACAGCAGGTGAATACTTCTGCAGGCATCGCTAAATCACAAAACAAATGTTTAAGACTAACAAAGCATGTTTGGCCTCACAAGGGTTCTGCTGAGGTCAGTCAAAGGATGTGATGTCAACAGGTTTCCTGCTACAGTCTGTGTAAAAGCGCACGCAGTCACTGACTGTGTCACAACCAGACATGTGACTCAGTCCAGTTGCTCAGAGCTGGGATGAGAAACCTCTACATGTACCAACATGTCACAGGAACCGAAGCGCTCAGCATCAGATGTCTGGTGCCATAGCAACAGAGATCATCCAATGAGAAGAGTCTTTGGGATGGCATCAAAGAGCATCGTGACTTTTCTTTAGAACGCGAGGTCTAATTTACATAAATTCAGCGTTGAGCTTTATCCTGAATGTGATCTGATAACTAAAGGATGACGCTGTAGTTTAACGGGCTGGTTTTAAACCAGGTTATATTTTCATCGTAGTTCCTGTTGTCAGTCCCTCCGAGACAGCCAGGAGTCCACGTGTCCAAAACAAATCAAGGTCTCAGGAGGTTGAGCTCATTTATTTATTTATTTTTTTCCTCAGCGGAAACACAAGGTTATTGTCACCACGGCAGGATTACATAGTATCCGGAGTGAATATAACTCAAACGATATATATCCAGCAAAAAAAATAAAAATCTCTGACAAGACTGATGCTAGGGTAACAAACAGGCAGCACAAAAACAACCACACATCCTGACTGAGAGCAAGCAGCTTCCGCAATATAAACACGCAGCAAGCTCCTTAGCAGGCAATTTGCTTTCACGGAAACGAGACTGTGTGTGTTATCAGTGTTCAGATACACAATAAACCACCGTGGTACGTTCAGAATGACATTTCTTCGATTGTCCGCGCAGTGGCGCTATAACACCGAGTGAAGCTGCAAAACAAGAAGCCGGTGGAATGGCGTTTTGTGAAGCTGCCCGACGAACGTCACAGTGTCGGAAGTTGCGCCTATCTTGTTTTATTTCAAAATAAAAGACTTCTCGGTTAAAACGGAATTAAAGAGACTTTCTTGAAACCAGTGCTAAATCTTTCTACATTTGCGTAGTATTTATTTAAATGCTAAAATGAACCGAAACACTACAAGAAAAAACAATGAGTCATTATAAAGTAGCTGAGTTGTGTGCAAGATGGATACATTTTTTTGTTATTGTTATTTTGTTATTAGCTTTTACACTTTTTAAATATTATTCTTCAAAATAGAGTTTACACATAACTTTACATTCAAGTCTGATTTAATTTTATTTCTTTTTTTTTAATCAGATAGTATGATTAGTTACAAATTTTCACCCCCCCAATTTTCTTTTTACATATCTCTTTTCAAATTATATTATTTACCTATTTACTTTTGGAATCAAACGTGTAGAAAATTTTTGGGCCACGCCACTGAATAACAACAAACTTTTATTTTGAATGACAACACCGGAAGTTCCGCATCGTTTGGTTCCACGCTCGCGGAGAGAAAAGAGGTAAACGGATCAGGCGGTTGAAATGGAGAGCGAAAGGACTGGGAGGGTGACCAGAAACATTCAGGAGCCATGGCGTGGCCGCGTGACACAATAGGGGGATCTCACCTCACCAAAAGCAGGACTTTTCTGAGGAACAAAGTGGAGATCGTGGCTGTGAGCTGCCTGTCTGAGGGGGTTTCATTTCGCTTTGCTTTGCTCTTGTCTAACCCCGTTTAACTCAAACAGCAGCAGCAGCAGCAGCATCGAGCAGCCCTTTCTGCTGAGCGGTACCTGCAGAGAGAAGACTGTGGCCAGCAGCCTCGCCTGACAGCTTAAAAGGTACAACAGAGAGAACTACGGGGTGACTTCTGCTGGCGGGACCGTGGTTTGTTTACACACATGATTACCGCTGCGCTGAAGTTGCTCAGACACACACACACACCCTGTTCGCTGTTGGCCAGCTAATTTCGCCTGTGTCGCTGTGTTAGCGGTCCTTATTAAACTGACAGGGCGATGAAGTGACGTGCTGCTCCGAAACGTGTTTAATTCCCGGAGCTAGGCTAATGTTAGCAGCATGTTGCTGCTGTGACCCGTCTGTCAGAGGGAGAAAGTCTGTCCAGACCTGCCTTTGGGGTGCAAACAGATCTGCTCGCGCCAGCCAGAGTCATAACATTTGCTCTGTAATAATATCAGTGCATGCGTTATGAAAGATATAGCAAATCTGTCTGTATTATGCCTTAAAAACGTTTTTAAAAAACCCTGCAAACCCTAACAGTTCAGGATTGTTGTCATTTCCAGAATGTCCCATGTTCCAGCATCAGATTATTTGGGTTGTTTTGGTTTGCAGTGTGAGTCAATGTTTTCATTTTTATTTGTATCCCAGTCCTGAGATTTGGCTTTCCTTGTGTCTGCAGGAAGCTCAGTATGAGTCGAGATGGCTGGATGAGAAAGAGAGCCAATGGCAGCGATGACAATGGTTGGGGAGAAAGGGTGAGTCCATCCAGCTGTGAGAGCTTCACAAAGAACCAGACACACACATGGCGAAATAGCACATGGAAACAGTGGGGAATATGTGTGTGCCACCCCTTTTAATATCGCCAAGACCAGCATGAAGCTGAAGTTGCAGAGAAGTCTAAAGGTTTAACTACTTAGTTGACTCCTAAAAGAAACTTATTGCACTGCATTTTATTTAAGGGCATCCGAACCACGCTAAAAAATCATAACCATCTATAATTTGACTTCGACTTCACAATTACGCTATACGTTTTGTTGGCAAGTCACTTAAAACTCCAGTGGAACATTGAAGAGGTTGCAATTTACTGTATACTCTGAGCAAGCTTATTTAAGTAGACCACCCTAATCTCCTGTTCCCCTCATAGCATTTGTTCTAACAGCCTAAGAACTTCAAGGATGTACCTATTGCAGTCTGAACAAAGGGTCTCTATAATATTGCAGAAGATTTATCAGAACTACTCAGACGTTACATCAGTTCTGGGTATCCGGTTACTCTAAATGGCACAGCTAAATTAAACCTTCAATAAACACATGGCTACCAACTCAACTATCCTGTCATGTTTAAAAAGGTCTGTCAGTCAACATATGGTGTGGTGTTTATGTGCTAGTCCAGGTAAATGATTAATATCCGGTGTATATAAATCTTCTGTATGCTCAGTCTTATTTAGTTTCATATAATGTCCTTTCCACCCAAGTCATTTAGCTCTGATCAGTCACAAAGTGTTGTATCATGTAAATCATACATATTTGTATTCTGATTTCTCTTGGGTTTCTAAATGTCCCTTACTCTCTTGCTGGTGCAGGGCGGCTACATGGCGGCCAAGGTTACCAAGCTGGACGAGCAGTTCAAACTCAATGCCACCAGAGAAAAGCAGAAGGAAGGAAGCGGCTCCAGCATCTTCAGTGGGGTTTCTATTTATGTCAATGGATACACGGGTACAAACAAATACTCTGCTTATGTAGTTTGTAGTTCATGTCCCTTTGTTGTCCCTCGCATCAGCACTTATTCAAACCAACACTTATTTGTACCTGCAAACAAATTATTGCCTGTCCATTTCACTTTATTTTTTTTCTTGCACGCAAGTATGCCATGGATGATAAAGATAAATAGTCTTGCAAATTTTCAAATATCATGTATAATTTAAACGTTGAAAACTTTGCTATACCCGATTTTCATAACTTGCCATTCATGCCAGGTGGCTGAGTGTGACAGACATACGTTTTAATGCCATCCTTATTGGGTTAATGTCTATTTCCAAAGGCATGAGGAAGCGTCTTTGCGATACACGGTCACTCTGCCATGGCGGCGTACTCTTCCTCACATTCCGCTCATCGATCAACGATTGAATGAACGTGTCACTGCTTTGTCTTTCCAATCAGACCCGAGCGCAGACGAGCTCCGCCGGCTGATGATGCTGCATGGGGGTCAGTTCCACGTCTACTACTCTCGCTCGAAGACCACCCACATCATCGCCAGCAACCTGCCCAACTGCAAGATTCAGGAGCTCAGAGGGGAAAAGGTCATCAGGCCAGAGTGGATCACTGACAGGTGTGTTTAGTACAAAACAAGAGTTTTTTTTTTTTTTTTAAATATATATATATATATATATATATTGAATGTAAGTCTATGCAGCATGAGCTGAAATCTACGTTCCTTTGTTTAATCCAGCATCAAGGCCGGCCGTCTCCTGCCTTGCTTGAAGTATCAGTTGTATGCTAAACAGAAGAACACGCTCTTCCCCGCCATGATTCTGCGCCACAACTCAGAGATGTCCGAATCGAGCCACTGTCCCCTTCAGCTGAGCACGCATCAAAAGCCTCTTTTGCCACCGCACAACACAGAGCCCTCTGTTCCCCGCGGCGGGGGATCCTCAAACAACCCCTTCCTTGTCGCCGGCTGCAGCGAAATTGAGCCTCAGTCCATCCGCCGCAGCTCCAAAGCGAGCTTGGATTGCCACCAGCCGAGTCATTTCAAATCCAGTCAACTCGTTTCAGGTTCCCTGCAAATAAGCCGATCTTTACACAAGAACCCCCTTCCCAACAAGGGCCACGTAAAGCTAACGCACAAGTCTCCCGGTTCTGCTCACATGAATGAGAAAGACTTAAAAATGTGAGCATGTTCAGGAAATAACTAATTGAATTTTTTTTATTTCCTTCTTATGAAGCAATTCCAACTTTTAATTTAATATTTTATGTCTAGTTAAGGTTTTACAATTTGCTCTCTTTTGCTTTTCCTAGAAATGGAGTTCTCCAGACCTCACCGGATACCTCGAGCCATTCTAAAATGTCGGAAATGCAAGAGCGCGGAGATCCTTGTCTTGTCGGGGCCTCGGCCGCTGTGAGAGAGGCCCCCCTGACCAATGGACACGCTCACCTTTTTAACGGTGCCTTAAAGCCAGAGGACTCGTCCCCTGTTGCAGATCCACGCTCCTCCGACGGGGACGCGTCCACATGTAGAGCAAAGAGTTCAACAGAGAAACCTCAGAGTTCTTCAGTGCAGTCACACACCAAACTTGATCCATATGAGTTCCCCCCCAGCCCTCCAAAGCAATCAGACTCTCTTCTTATCCGTCTGGAGCATTCCAGCACACAAGACGGAGGCCTTTGCGACACTAAACCTCCGTCGTCCTCCTCTCATGAGGCTTCGAGAGCCAACAAACCCCAGACGCCTCTGAAATGTCTCCAACCTCCCACTCAGGTTGAGCCGATTTCGGAGCAGACTTCCCGATCTCCTCCTTCTTGTTCCCTTTTGTCCGTTAGATTAAACGGAAGTCACCACAAAGTGTTTTTGACTGACGCCCCTCTCCCGAACACGGCCCGCGCGGCAGCCAAGCCCGATCCTCCCACCGAGGCGTCCTCAGCCTCCACGTCCTCGGATCAGCTGCTGGAGCAGACGGGCGGTCTGATCTCGGAGTTTTACTCTCACTCGCGTTTGCACCAGATCTCCACTTGGAGGATCGCTTTCTCCGAGTATGTCAACGAGCTACACAGCAAACGGAAGATTGAGGGGAGTCCATCCTATCCCGGGAAAGATCGTCTGAGGAAATCTATGGCTCGGCGATCCACGCATGGACAGGGTATGGAAAAGGAAGTCATTCTTATCTTCTCTGTTTATTTCATAATGATGTCTTCTGAATTTCCCCCCAAAATTAAGAAGATTTCATGGCCACAAGATATTCAGTCGTGGCCACATCTAAATAATAACATGAATTATTATCAGTAATGAAGATAACAGACAAATCTGATCTCATGTTGTTTTATTTCTGTCTGGAAATGAATTATAATCATATTCTTAATACTCTTGCGATTAGGCGTGGGTTAATTCTTAGCAATTACTTCATAAATCGGCTGATTAAAAAGCAGAGGCTTCAAACAATGCGCTGATGTTACAGCTGCAGGCCCTTTGGGGGGTTTTACAAAAAGTCTCAAGCTCAGTCAGACTGGATGAAAATCTTCTCCAGTCAGCAGTTTTCAGCTTCTGTCATATATTGCAAATGTTCCTTACATTTTACAATTTTGCATCACTTTGTGTTGTTCTGTCACATAAAATCCCCTGAAAAATACAGAGTTTTTAATGAGGTATGAGTTACTTTTGTGGTTATAATTATTTGTGGTTTGAAATCTAGAGAAGTGTTCATTGCTGTAGTTTCTCCTTGTTTGTAGCAGGCGCATCATCGGCAGGCAGTGTGAAATCGTGCATCTTCCACGTGGACATGGACTGCTTCTTTGTGTCTGTGGGGATCCGACACAGACCAGAACTTAAAGGCAAGTCTTGCTTATCATTTAGATGTGCACTGTGGACCTTGTTTATGCAAAGCACATTGAATTAAAGGGATTTGAAATTTGATCTCTAGTCCTGGAAACACTTCTGTGCAGGGAAGCCTGTAGCTGTCACCAGTAACCGTGGACTGGGCAAAGTCCCCATCAGACCCGGAGCCAACCATCAGGTGGAGCTGCAGTACTACCAGATGAGGCATACTCATCCTCAGCCAGGTGAGATCATGTCAACCAGGTAGTCCTGAAACGATTCCTCGAACGATTCGAGTACCTCGATTATTAAAATTCCTCGAGGAAAATTTACGTCCCTCGAAGCTTCGTTAATTTATGTTTTATTATTTAACCCGGCCGGGACACTACTTGCGTTGCACAAAGCACTGACTTGCGCCTCTGAGTTGCTGACGAAAGCTAAGTGTTAGCGACATAACGTCCAATTTTCAAGTTCGGCCTGGGAGGCTTTTCTTGATGGATGATATTGATGTTTTCATTGTTTTGGGGGGACCCATAAGCGTCCTTAAAATGACTGGCACAATGTCTGGAGTACAGCAGCTTTTCTCCTCCCTGAGCTGCTGGGTGAAAACGAACGGCGAGAAGAGCGCCGCAGGAGTATTAATACAGATAAGCAGGCGGGTGGCTGAGTAGTTGATGCTTTGAGTGTAAGTGTAGCTTTATGGACGAACTGCACAATAAATTTCATATCATCCCGGTCTCAACAAACGGGTGGCGGAGCGCATCGTGGCGGTACATGGCTGGTAGATGAGTTTCTGAGTGGGACGAACTAATTTGCCGCAAATATCCCGTTGTCCGTTAAAGTGGAGTGCTGTTTTATTATCTCCATCGGATCATCTGCCAGGATTTGGACATGACTTAATGCAACCACAGGTTGATTAGATGGCTGCTGTGGAAGAACTGATGAAACTCAAGGGTCAAAATAACTCGCTGTTTATTTGCACTCCATGGAACAAAATCAAAAAGGGCTTTACTTTTGACAGGAAAATGACAAAATCCCCCCATCTGTATGCTTTGTGAATAACCTTACTGCTACAATGTTGCTGTTTTTGTCAGAGAAAGCAGATGACGACCTCTCTGTGACTCCCTCACAAGACATCCCTGACTCCCATGGAAACGGTGTGGACCCGGACGCTGCCGCCCTGTCGATGGCAGAGATCGCATCTTGCAGTTACGAGGCCAGGTGAGACGTTAACATGATCTCAACTGTCCTGTGCTGACAGAAATGTAAGGATGTCTTGTTTTCTCTCTACAGGCAGGCAGGTGTGAGGAACGGGATGTTTTTTGGCAAAGCGAAGCAGCTGTGCCCCTCGCTGCAGTCGGTCCCGTACGACTTTGACGCCTACAAGGAGGTGGCTCTGAATATGTATGAAATCCTGGCCAGGTACAGAACCTCAGCTCTGTCAGTCTAGCCAGAAAGGATTTTCTTGCGATGTTGATCTTAATTTGCTCTGTGCAGTTACACCCACGACATCGAGGCTCTCAGCTGTGACGAAGCTCTTATAGATGCTTCTCATCTGCTGGCTGAGGTGGCCGCTACTCCAGACGATTTGGCCGAAGCCATTAGAGCAGACATCCAGGGGAAAACGGGATGCTGTGCCTCAGTGGGAATGGGTGAGCCCCTTTATTTCCCCACACTGTAAATTAAATGAAGCCAGAATTGATATGGGAATAATTCAGACCGACTGCAACGCTCTGTTCAGGGTCCAACATTCTTCTGGCTCGACTCGCGACCCGTAAAGCCAAGCCGAACGGGCAGTACTTCCTTAGGTCTGAAGAAGTGGATGATTTCATCAGGGACTTACCAGTGACCAGTTTGCCAGGTGGATATGCTGCTCTGCGTTCTGCTCTACCCTAGAAGAGATTCTCAGGACACATGAAGCTAAATTATTATTATTTAAAAAAATCTTTTTCATTCATTATCCCCAGGTGTCGGTCACGTTATGGCCAAAAAGCTCACTGTGATGGGCGTGAAGTCTTGTGGGGACCTCCAGCAAGTGTCTCTATCTCAGCTGCAGAAAAGGTTCGGACCTCGTACCGGACAAACTCTGTTTCGATTCTGCAGGGGTTTAGACGATCGGCCCGTCCGCTTCGAAAAGGAAAGAAAATCTGTCTCCGCCGAGATGAACTACAACATCCGCTTTACCACGGTTAGACCTGTGAGGTTTACACACGCGTGTCTGTCCAGACGCCGCCTCATTTCCAATCTTCTTCCCTTTAAAACTCACCAGGTGGACGAGGCAGAGTGTTTCCTGACTAATCTGTCGATGGAGGTGCAGCGGCGTCTGAAGGAAGCAGGACTGCGGGGTCGGAGAGTTACTCTGAAGGTCATGGTTCGCAAGGTCGGAGCGCCTCTGGAGCCGGCCAAATACGGAGGTCATGGCATATGTGATAATCTCGCCAAGTAAGGATTTTTGGCACATAGTTGGAAAAATATTCATAACCCTTGAACTAGAGCGGAAATGATTAATTGTGATCATTCGTAATAAATTGGGTTAGATTATTCTATTGATCAGCTAACTGCAATTTGCTGAAAGAATAACATATTCAGAGCAGCAAATGGGCCAAAACAGTACAAAAAAATAGACATCCTTTGTAAATATGTTCTTCCCAGAACTCTTTGATAATTAAGCATAATGTAAAGAAAAGATATGTTTCTGCATTTAGGCAATAAACTTTAATTTTCTTACTTAAAAAGGAATTGTATCATTTGTTTTTAGCATCTTAAATGCATTTTTAATATTACGTAAAAAGTCAAGTGCTTAAATTAGTTAAATGAAAAATCAGCAGAATACGACCATTTATTTTATTAGATGAATCATTAGAATAATTGATAGAGGACTGCTGTGACAGACCAACAGAAAGTATTGGGAAAATATTAGGAAATCATCATTTACCTTCTGATCCACAATGCGTTGGTCCAGCATATGAAACCTCAATAAAATACATTAAAGTTTGTTCTTGCAACGTGTTAAACTTTGAGAAAATGAAATAAAACGGTGAATGAATAAAAGGGTAATGAACAGACGAACATGAACAGACCACATGGTAGATTGAGCCTGACACTGATGCGGGAGTAAAAATGTGATTTTGTTTCTTCTTGCTTCTTGTCAGGACCGTGATGCTCGCTCAGTCCACTGACAGCGGTCAGCTGATCTCCTCCGCTGTCATCAAGCTGCTCCACGCCATGAAGCTGCAGGTCCAGGACCTGAGAGGAGTCGGCATACAGGTTCAGCAGCTCGAAGGAAATCAGCCCCAAGCGCAGGACTGCCGGGGAACTCGGACTCGCTCCATCAAGGACATGTTGTTAGGTCAAGGATCAAATGCCAGAACGACCAACAAAGGTCTGGTTTGTCTTCATGGTTTGATCTTTGCCTTGTTTATTTCCATTTAAACTCCAGGCTTAGGTGTGTTTTTATGTGTTTTTTTTTTTTTAAATGCAGCAGGCACTCAGCACAAGCAGGCTTCCTCAACAGCGGCTCTGTCAGGTAGCTCATCACCACGTCCTTTGACACCTGCTGAGCCAGTCCCTGGGACGAGTAAAGAAACGCCCGTCTGCAGAGCGGAGCAGAAACTTTCCCAGACCCGTCTCAACCTCAGCATTGAAGTCCCCTCCCCCTCACAGGTAAATCTGGGATTTTTAATGCTGGATCATAGCCAACGCAGTTTTTAATAACTTTGAGGGGAAAATGCCACCATTTCACAGTAGTGTTTAGAAAAAAATTTAGGAACATGATCAAATGCTTTTATTTAAAGCAGAGAAACAACAGTTCCCTCTGATACGTAAGCATAAAAAAAAATCTAATTCTCTACGGCAGCAAAGTAACTACAAAGAGGCATAGTCCAGTAATGCTTTTTTTACTTAAAACAAAGTACAACTGCACCTGAAGCTATGTGCCCTAATTGATTTGTAAAGTTTTAATTTCTTCTTTCTTTAATGTCATACTGAACTTTTTTATGTTGTACGATTCATGTAATTCGTTTCATGATTTGTATTGATTGTTGATGATCTCAGATGTCTTTTGAACTTGGGGCCCTTTTGAAATTGACACTTTGTATGTCAATGAGTTTTGCCTATAATGGCATCAGTATCAGTTTATTGTGGGTAAATTTCATTTAAATTAATTAATAAATGTTTAATTACCACTTGGAATCAATAAGGTGTTTTTGAATGTGATCGTTGCATCATATCATTCAGCTAAAGAAAATTCCTGCTTTTTTTTTCCTGTATGCTTATGCTACGTCTGACCAACAGCGTATTTTAACACTTTTTACAAAATGAGGTTCTTTATCCAGATCTTCTCGATTTTTTTTTTTTCTTCTTCACAATCTTTGTGAATAATTTCCAAGGTGGATCGTTCTGTCCTGGAGGCCCTGCCGGCCGAGCTGAGGGAGCAAGTGGAGCAGACGTGGTCTAAGAGAGAGGAGAGGCCAAATCACTGCCATTCACCCGATCTGCAGCTTTCCTCTCCCCGTCCTGCGCCGTATGCTCCCCCTGCAAACAGCAGTCTGCAGGGGGAGCTGCAATTGGTGCTGCAGTTTCCAAACCAGCCAGACAATCCGGGAATTGTCCTCGAATTACCAAACTTCTCACAGGTAAAACAAAGCACCTGTTGGAAATGTTGACGTTGTGTCCGGTAGCTCTGTGTTAATTCAAGAGTAACTGTCTAATCACGTCTGTAATTTAAGAAATGAGGATTCAGTGGTATCTCCTGGAGAGTTTCAGGACACTCAGCTTCTATAACTGGTCGCAGGTTGATCCGGACGTCTTTGCTGCCCTTCCCAAAGAGCTGCAGGACGAACTGAAGTCTGCCTACAGCCGTGCAAACAATGTGAAAATGGGTGAGTTGACCAGCGGCTGCCGCCACGTAGTTTTTGTTCCTCCTTAATGTAGATTTTTACTTTTTGACATGTTGGTTTGTCTGCAGCCGAGCAGAAGAATCCACTGTTGCAGCTGAAGCAGCCTGCTGGAGGAACTGGTGTTGTTCGGTTGAAGCGGCGCTACAAGAGGAAGAACGGAGCGAGCCCTGTTAAAAAAGGAACCTCGCCTTTAAAGAGACGTCAGGCCACAAACAGTCCAGCCAAATACGGGCCACCGATAAAACCACATGAACCTGTGAATGTACCAAAGGTGATTCTGCGTGTGGTCGCAAATGGAGAGATTACTTTATTCCTTGCTCATCCTTCTTCTCTTTCACTTCTTCTCTCTTCCTTCAGACTGAAACGAACCCGTCCACCTCAGAACAGGACGTCATGCTGTCTGTGACAAAGTCATTGCCTCGTCCTGTTCCAACATTGGCTGGAGCTTGTGACCTGATGGACATTAAAACGCTCCTACGGGAATGGGTCACCACCATCACAGGTACAGATGTCCCAATGTTGATAAGACATCTACAACGATAATATTGTTGTTTTGAGAACATTTTCAAGTAATATAATAGCAATAATGGCATAATAAGGCAAGGGTCAGTAGATTTTAAATTATAATGAACATTTAAACACTGGAACAACAAATAAAATGAATTAGGAAGTCTGTGTTAACAAAATTATCTGTCAAAGAAAAGGGATAATTGAGACCAAAGCACCAGACTGAATAATTTTATCATTCAGTTTTTAGTGAAAAGAGAAAGAAAAGAGAAAAACGATAAATCACGCAAATGAAAATGATGGACTTTCTTTTAATTTGTCATGTGATTAATTGATTTATTGTTATTGTGACAGGCCTCTTCAGATTTGATCTGTGTAGATATGTCATAATAGTTATGTGGGCATGTAGGCTGCTTTGCTCAGATTTATCTCCATAATTTATGAAAGCGCTTAAATGAAAAATAAACTGCTACACAACTTTACTTTTTAAAATGTCTTTTTGTTTAGAACCAATGGAGGAGGACATCCTGCAGGTAGTAAAGTACTGCACTGATCTCATTGAAGATAAAGACCTGGAGAAGTTGGATTTGATAATAAGATACATGAAAAGGTCGGTGGTGCACAATTTAACATTTTGCATGCGTGGTTCTCTCTTTTGATCTGATCTCTGTTTGCTTATAGTTTATTGTTGTTGTTTTTTTTTCCTTCAGGCTTATGCAGCAGTCTGTGGAGTCAGTTTGGAGTATGGCATTTGACTTCATTTTAGACAACATACAGGTGGTTGTGCATCAAGCTTATGGTAGCATCTTGAAGATAACATGAGCAGAAGAGGAAAGACGTACCCTGTTGTTGTTCTGCAACAATCTACCATGTACCAAATGAATTATGACATCTGAATGATTACTATTCGCTCACCTAGCTTCTCCCACAGCATCTTTCTTTTTCCTCAGTGGCCAACAAAATAATGGCAGAAACGCAAAGAGCCATTGTGTATTATTTGAAAGCATGTACAGTATGTCACTTTTTGTACAAATATTTGTTTTCAGTGTTGGAGTAGCTCAAACTGAAGGGCACAAAATTGTCTCACTGTCTACTTAGTGCAGTTTAAATGGTTGGTAATCCTTACGGTTTTGTTATAAATGTGATTTTTTTTTTGGTTTGTTTGTTTTGTTTTCCTTTTCTCAGATGTTTAGCACTGCGTTTGATTTGTCTCGGAAGTTTGATACGGGCTTGATGTCATACCCGATTTCAGCCTATTGTAAGTTAGAAAACCAGTGATATTTCACTGTGGAGGGTGCTACTGTTTTTGTTACAAGCCAGTCACAGCTTCTATGGATGCGACACCAGAGGAACATGAACGGGAAAGGAAATGTGTGACAGACTGAAGTGCAAAGAAACAGGTTATGCCTGCAACTTTCACCATCTTTTATCCGTGTGGCAGCCATGACAGATGTTGAACATGGAATGGCTCAGGGACCTCGAGCTTTCCCAGTCGGCATTCGGACTTAGATGTGTTCTGTTCTCGTTTTCACGACTCGGGACTCTGAAACTTTCAAGTACAAATTGAACGCAGCACAGTTCTGTTTGCTCACTTTTTTTTTTTGTTTATATATATATATTTTTTTTACTCACCTGTTCTGACCCAGCATTGTAGTGCTTAGATATGTTTATTTTCTGTTTTATTTTCAGCAGGGCAGTCAACTTACCTCACAGGCACAGGTACTAGTGTTGAATATAAGGTTCATCATGTTGCAGTAACAAAACCAAACTCTTGGATCACGTTTGGAATTTGCTAACCTCGTAGCAGTCCGAATGCGCATTTGAAGCCAACTGAAATGGTTCAACAAAAAGACAATATTTTTTATGCGTGTTATTTTGGTGCTCTGATCTAGAAGCACTTTTTGTGGAAGAAGAAGAAAAAAAAGAAAAACCTAACTGCTGCACTCTGTAGGGTTTCATTCAATTCTTTTTTTTCTTTTTTTTTAAAGTGCCAAACCTTGTTATAGAGTGTAAATAATGTTTGAAAGACTTTTGTCAAATGTTTTAAACAAAATGTACGTGGAGGAATTGCCTCTTGTATTGTTTACCAGTAGTGAATTCTTAGTAACTGTCTTTAAATTGTAACGCTAAAGTCTAAAAGCTTGCAAGTGTTCCGACATGGAAATCTGAAGCTAGCCAAAGTATTTTTTCAAAGTATTTCCTGGACAGTAGCAGTCTAATTTGGGAGGGCGTCAACATATGTAATGGCAATCAATCAGCTTATTCATTTCTCTTTTTTCTTTTCTTTTTTTTTTTTTTCACTAACAAACAAGAGAGATCTGATGACGATGATGCAACATTTGTTTAAATTGGGTGTAACTCAAGCAGTTGCTTCCTGTTTTCAACAGGTTCTGAATCAGTTGAAATAATGTTGGATTTGGATAGATTCAGGGGACCCATCTTTCGTTGTTCACTCTGGAAACGCTTGCACGGCAACTGACTTCATTTCTGTACATACGTCCTGAGTTTAACTTGTATGACCTGTCGTTTGAAGACACAGCTAACTGGCTTCTGATCTCCTCACAGACGACAATAAGTACGCTGTTGAAAAGTTTGCTTAAAGCAGTGATTATATGCAAACCAGATCAGTCTGAATGTAATTTGGAATGTGTGAGTTTTCACTTGTAAGATGTTGCTTCACATCACCTTTCACTTCTTTCTTGAAAGAAATGGCCACAAGTGAAAACTGGCCTGTGTTGGGTTCTCTAATCTGGCTTGTGCCTGAAGACCTGAAGCTGTGAATTTGTTTGTATGTTTTCTAAACCTTGCTAATAAACTTAAACTTCTAATACCCTACCTGTCTTTGTGTATTAGACATTGCTGCTTAGTGTTGGACAAAGGAAGCCACAAACAGCTAAAGAAGTCTAAACTAAAGTAGTGCTTTTGTAAAAGAGTGGCAAGAAGTCTAAAGAAGTCCCAGAAAGTTTTCAGTTTCAATCTGAACATGGCAACCCAACCATCATGCTGTGGGGTGGTTTTGTTTAAATCTTGGATGAGGATGGTAAATGGTATAAAGATTTTGGTAAGCTAAACAAAGAGCAATCCTGGATTAAACCCCTTTTAGAGGCTAAAAATCACTGATACAGGAGAGGCTGATGAAACTGTTTCATGTAAAGTACCTTCGTGTGTCAGAATGGCCCAGTCAAAGTCCAGACCTAAATCCAATTTAAAAATATTTTTTGAGGTGAGGGACCCTTTTTGTTGGTTTATAATGGAAAACAGTAGTAAGACACATTGGCATTCGTGGTTATAATGTGACACAATGTAAAAATATTCCAAGAAATATTTTATTGATGCTTTTTAATAATTGACCAGAACTAAAATTAGAATTAAAATTCTAATTTTATTTTGTAAGACACCCGGCCGGAAGAGCTATTAATGAAATCAAACGGGCCTATTTTGACGTCATATCCAGTGTGGCAGTTTCGCGCATTAACCGTAGCATCTACCGGCATTTTTTTCCTGGTACTGTTTTACTTTATTTTAGTTGTTATATTGTAAATGTCTATTATAATTTAACAGTTTGCCGATGACGATAATGCTGTTCTTAATCCTACCATTTTTTTAAAATGTACAATACTTTTATATGCAGAAGGTGCCGACAGTGTTAGCCCGCTAGCTAGCATATCAAGCAAAAGTAATGTAAATTCTGGTATTTATTTATCTTTATGTCTGATACCTGACTGTACGTAGCTGGTCCATCCTGGCATGTTTACTCACAGTCATGTTCGGAGCCAGTCTTTAACGGGACGTGAGTAAATAACCGCAATATAAACTGTAGTCGGTGAAAACAAGGTGTGCCCTGTTGTTACCATGGCTTCTGTTAGCTGCAGGTGTTTGAGATCAGCTGGTTCTCAGAATAGACTTTGAAAGATGCAAACATTTTGTATACGTTCCTTGGCCTGCGCGGAGGGATACTATTCTAGTCGTTTGAACAAGGCCTTTAATGGATTAAATGCGTGCCACATTTGTGCCATCAAATTGGCAAGTGTGGCGCTTTTAATTAAATGAGGCGTCGATTTAGATTTAAAAGTAAAAGAAATGTTGCACATTGTTTGCGTTAGACTGACGTACTCATGCTGAAATAGTGCACATAAGAATTGTGTATATGGCTACGTAACTGCTCTGCCAGGTCTTGGTTGTACATTTAAAACTGCACTTGTACTAAGTTTGACATTAAATAACAATATAAATATTTTTATAATGTGTGTATAGTTTAGCAGAGAATGAAAAACAGCAGAAAATATCTTTGTTCAGCTCTGGATTCCACTATGGCTCACTATGTTGCAGTTTTACTTTGCTCTAGGTCTCAGTTCCTAGATTCCATCTGTCCCTTAAACTATTATTTGATATTCTTTTCATTTTCCCCCCAATATTGGCTGACACTGATGTTAATGTGCCTATATTGTGCATCACTACTTGTTAGCATAACAAGCTGATTGTTTGCTCCTTTAATTTCCACACCATGACTGTCTGTGTTTTTCACAACTGGAAAAGTTTTAGTCTTATTTCGTATAAGAAATTGAAAAGTGTAGTGGCTTCCTCTCTTTCAACCAGCTGATTGACAGTGTGCAGCAATGTGTTGGGAAGAGGTCAGTCCTCCTCCACTTGCTTTTTTTGGCAAAACTTTTTCATCTGGAAACTAACCCAGAGTTAGTATGTGGCTATATTTAAGAAGTGCAACCTCGTATCAAATTGGGTTTTTGCAAAGTGTTTAAATCACACAACACTGCACATTGTTGCCATGGCTCAGTTTCCACAACATGTTCTTTCTTCCTCCTCAGATTCAGAGCTTCTGACACAGGCAGTCATGGCCATTCCCGTTGAACTCATAAGCAAGGTCATAGAGCAAACGGCGAAGGTGGTAGACGAGCAGGTGGAGGCGCAGCTGAGCAAGCTGAATGAAATGGACGACGACGATCTTGAGAGGCTGAAGGAAAGACGATTGGAGGCGCTTAAAAAAGCCCAGAAGCAAAAGCAAGTAAGTGTGAGACTTTACCCACCTGGACAGGAATGAGAATAAATGACAATTTTCTAAGTAAAGTTTAGTAGGAAACCCTAAAGCCATCTTTAAAAATACAGATATTTAGAAGAGGAGCAGTTGACCTTCCTGAGAAAGCAATATTGGGGCATCGTTGCTCTTAGAAATAACAAACTTTTCATATTGTACTTGTTCTGAATTTTCTACTTTGAAGGAGTGGCTGTCCAAAGGCCATGGCGAGTACAGAGAAATCTCCAGCGAGAAAGACTTTTTTGGCGAAGTAAAGGAGAGCAAGAATGTTGTCTGCCACTTTTACAGAAATTCAACCTTCAGGTAACTACACAGCATGCAGTAAACATTTGGTTTTAATATATTAGTTTAATTTATGACAGTTTTTCTAATAGCTGTTGCAGAGAATCAGCTACTTTTAAAGATGTTAGTGTGAAGTCAAGCAATGTCATCGGCTATCTAAAATACAGTCAGTTTCATAATTTGTTAATACAATAAATTATATTTAAAAACTGCATTCATGATATTTTTTTACTATTCTAGGATTAATGCTAATTAAAACAATCAATGCAGAAAATCTAACAGTTTATTCCACTTGGATAAAGGAAAGATCAATTCCAACATGAATCACTGATGAACTAAAACTAAAAAAATAAACTGCAAATCCACAAAAAAAAAGTTTTACTTTTATTCTCAGATGCAAAATCCATAGGTTTATTCTTGTTGTGCAGGTGAGAACATTGTCACATTTGTCATTTTATATATTTTTTCTTGTAGATGTAAGATCCTGGACAAACACCTGGCTCTCTTGGCAAAGAAGCATGTTGAAACCAAGTTCATCAAACTGAACGTAGAAAAGGCCCCGTTTTTGACAGAGAGGCTGCGCATCAAAGTCATTCCTACTCTGGCTTTACTTTTAGATGGGAAAACAAAGGATTATGTAGTGGGATTCACAGATCTGGGCAACACAGATGAGTTTTCCACCGAGATGCTTGAATGGAGACTTGGATGCGCAGATGTGATTAACTACAGGTAAGACCTGCAGAACAATCACTCCATCTGTGGCATTTCACAGAGGAAGAAGTATTTTAATGCCCACCTTCTTGTTTCGTTTTTGTAGCGGCAACCTGATGGAGCCACCGACAGGAACACAAAAGTCTGGCTCAAAGATCACAAAAGTGGAGAAGAAAAGCATCAGAGGGCGAGGTTACGAGTCCGACTCCGAGGACGACTGAAACGCTTTCATGTGGCTGGTTTCATCTCTCAGGGCCACCTCACCTCATTTCCAGCAGACAGCCCTCTTTCATTGTTTTGTTTTCATCAAAACAAAATGTTTACAATTTAACTGATCTATGATTTTCATCTTTTATTTAGTTTTATATTGAGATTAGTCAAGATATTGTATACGACTAATTTGGACATACAGTAATAATAATTTAGTCATCCTAAGCAAGGAATCACACATGATGCCATTCACTGTTTGTCTTCTAATGGCCAATAAGCCTTTTTGAATCACTTGTTGGTTTCATTGCATTGTCATCAAGTGTTGCATTAGAACAGAGCCTGTGATGCATGTGGGTGCCAAGATCAAGTGTATTCAGTTTTTAGTATCAGAATACATTTATACATGACATGACCATGTTGCAAAGAGTTTGACTTCATAAATACTGATGTAATAAAAAACAGTGAAAGAATTTAACTTTCTTTGTGTGATTCTTGTTTTCACTGTTTACTGATGCAATTATAGCAGCAAGTATTTTGAGATACAAATCAGCTTTTTCTACAAAGTAAAGAAATGTAAACAATTTCCAAGTCTAGGAGAAAACTAGCCCAAATGTTATCAGATTGTTGAGCAATTTTTACATTTTAAGATTTTCAGTGGAATTGAAACCAGTCAATTCTAACATGAATGTTTGAGTGATCAGATTAGTTTGAAATCCTTCAGCAAACCTAGCTGATCACTACAAAATATTTTATTAAGCTCAAAAGACACCTTAGAAGAGAACAAGACTGGAATCTATTTTTTATATTTTGTCGTATTTATTAACAGCTTAAATTGGAACAAACATCACAGAGCAGAACTAAGACTCAATAGCCTTGTTGTCGACAGGTTGGAGAAGGCGACGTACAATCAGCTCTCCCTTGCTGTTGATGTATGTGTCGGCCATGTCCTCCTCAGAAGGGAGACCATGTGGGGTTTTCAGTGGCTGTATCCTTCATGCAACAGGAAACAGTAACAGGCGGGAGACAGGTCACAATCATACAGTTATATACCCTTTGTCTATGTGATGAATGTGACAGAAGGCTTAATGAATCACTTTTTAAAGTCATCCATCACTACAAATCATTACTTATTTGTATTTCTAAGTATCTTGATCTGTAGTAATCTTCATGGTCATTTTTTTGATGCCTGCTTTGATTTTGTTGCTTTATTATTTAAAGCACTTTGCATTGTACAGTGATCTTACCTTATAAGATGCTTGATCATTTTCAGTTGGTTGTTAACTGAAGGTGTGTTTTTATGGATTACAGGTTTGTGGGCCTGACAGGAAGACAAACAGAGAGCAAGATTAATACATTGTTTATGCATTACATACAGTTCCATTTGTATTTATGAAAGCTTAAGTATTAGGTTGACAAACACTGTGTGCTTATCTTACTATTAAACAACTATTCTGCCAGCTAGTGGTGATAAATAGTTTATGGGCTTCTATTGACAGGTAAACATAAAGTCCAGGTTCCACACGTGGATCAAGACCTCACTGAATATCTCCCAACTCTTGTTGCTCAGTTTAGATGACTTTAATAGTACCGTTTGAAGTCCAAAGTATTTTACGATGTTCTTCTCCCAGTATGGCCTTCGCAGCGCACTTTTCACCCGGGTCACTATGTGCAGTTTGTGAGGTTGCTCTGGATCGCCTCCATACTTGTCGTGCTCTTTCGACCTCTCTTCAAAAATCTGTCATACGGGAACAAACATTTAATTTCTCATCACAGACAAGGCAAGCGAGCTGCAGCAGGTGCCTTACTTTTACACTGCTTTGCAGCATTGGCAATAAAATGCATCTTACTCCTCACCCACCCCCATAAAATGTTGAAAATAAAATATTTTTAAAAATGTATAAAAAGTGATTTTTTTTTTTTCTTGATTCTCACCGTCTCTGGGATTCTTGATTTGGAAAATTTGCTGCGTGCGGGCACAAACCAAGAGCAAGGTGACAAAACTGTGGCGTCTTTCAAAGCCTGCAACATCAGAAGAAGTAGAGACTGTACTGTAGCACTGGGAGCCAGGAGGGTGTCTTCTTTTTCCATGCAGACAATTCTGTGAAACCTCCACAACACGAAAGGTTTCTGCTATATCTACTCTCCAACTGCAAATGTGTTTTCTCGGGAGACTCCACAACACAATACAAAATCATTAGATGATTTTTAAATGACCCTACGTCTCAGAATGTGCAGGAATAATTGCCTCCATGTATTTCTAGTCGTTTCATCTCTCCAAGGTTCCATTTCTTAACAGATTTGGTCGCTTCTGGCTGAACAACAGCTAAGAAATGTCTCCATATGATTAATAAATAATTATGACTAGTAGAAGTAATATTTTGTAAGAGTCAAATAGCCCAAATAGAGATTTAGGGCCATCGATTGTATAACATATTTGAAAATAATAAAGAATAAAACTGAAGTTTGCACTAAAATATTCGATATATATATATAAACTAATTAGGTGATGTAGTGGTATCAACCCCTATGACACGAATATGCCCTACATATACTAAAACACTTACCTTACTTGTGTGAAAGCTCAAGCTGCGGCAAATGCCTGACATGTTGAATTTGTGAGGCACAAGCTGCTACTCAGACGAAAAACGCCAAGGTTACAGCGCTGCTAATGGCTAAATATAGAAAATGCTAACGTTAAGTCGCAATTAAATTGAGAGCCTAATGTCTAACAGTATTCGCTAAGTTCACCACCTCGTCCTCTGTTCGAGAAAAATGACATTATAAAAAAAATGTCAAAAGCAACCCAAACACTTTCGTCCTGAGTTTTACTTGCACGAAGCTAACCGGAAACCGGAAACATCTAAACTGTACCGGTCGGAAAACACTCCTTTTATGTATTTATTTATTTTAAAATAAAACTTTATTACTGGTCTAAATTGTCCATTTAAAATTTTAAGAATTGTGTGTGGATAAATAAACACGTTTTATAAGTATTTTCAAAACTTTGTTTCATCCGCATATCTGAAATTAGCAAATGAGTCATCACCTGTTTCCCGGGGAATTATTTTGCAGGAGCTCTTAGATAGCTTTCAACTTCTGGGCGAGTTTCCATCCATTTTTTAGGTTATTTTCTTTCACAAATGAAGCACCAACCGGCGATAACATAAAAACAAACATTAAAAGGTAGAAAACATAAAGAAAAATGACGGAGAACCACGTGTCCGGGGTGGAGGCTTCGGCCGTGTCAGTTCTGAAACGAGCCGTGGAGCTGGACCACAGCGGCCGCTTCCAGGAGTGCCTGGTCTGCTACCAGGAGGGAATCCAGCTGCTCTTAGATGTTTTGAAAGGTATCCCATCGCTCCTGAGGTAAACATCCAAATCCACAACTCTCAGCTCATGTGTTTCCTTGCGGTCCCAACAGCTCTGAAAGATGACTCAAAGAGAGGACACTACAGGGAGAAGATCAAGGGCTACATGGACAGAGCAGAGCAAATCAAATCTCATGTTAACCAGATGAAAGAAGGTACTGTCGTCAAACACAGGACTTCCAGAAATCTTCAGCATTTCCTCCTTTTGCATGTCTGACGCCTTTTCCTAGATTTTAATGTGGTAATTGCAGTTGTGTGATAACATTTCCATGATCAGAGGAAGGAAGGAACAAGGTTCTGTGGGATGTCCAATGTTCTGGATATTGTTTTATAACCTAATCCTGCTTTGAACCTCCCTATAACCTTTTCCCTGTGTTTCTTATGCTGTTTGTTCTCTAACAAACTTCTGACACTTTTCCAGAATAGTTGAATTTATGCTGAGATTTACTTTCACACACATGACTGAATACAAATTATTCTTATTACTTAAAAAAATAAATACAATTTATACATACTTTTACTTTCACGTCACAACACTGCACCGCTTTTTGTTTGATTATCTCATAAAACACTGTCATGTTTTTGGTCGTAATGGCACAGAACGTGGAAAAATGTAAATATTTTTTTCTCGTCCTGACAGATGGGAAATATCACGAGCAGATAAAGATCTCGGAGGATGCAACAGGCTACAGCTATGAGGTTCTGTTTAAACCATACATCAGCAGCGCTCTCTCTGAGATTTGGGTGGAGGACCCATACATACGTCATACCCACCAGGTGTTAGCCATGTTTTTTTCTCTTTTATTTATTGTCGTCTGGTTTCTTTCTGCTGAATTTTTTGCTTTAGTGTTCAATTTATTCTAATATTCTTTAAAAGTCCTGTTTTAAAATATTTTTTTCTGAAAATGTATTTTCCTACACAGCTGTGAATACTTCCATGAATGCCTTTTACTGTTATCTTTAACTCATGTGAATTGTCTTTAAGCTTTGAGTTAAACTTCATACTGCTTAATAGTTTGAAGTCTCATCTCAGCACAAACGTGCTTAATTAATGCTTTTTAAACCCGTACATCTCCTCTGCACCAGTTGTACAACTTCCTACGGTTCTGTGAGATGTTGCTAAAATCGTGCGGCAAGGTGAAAAAGATCCACCTCCTCACGTCCCAGGATGAAGTAAGTTACCTAAATAATGAGCTGACATTGTGTGACGAATGTCAAGCAGTCACAGATGGTGATTCTGATTTTTTTAAAATATTTTTTTGTCCAGGGTGATAACACCCAGCAGAGCAGCGCGCTGTCTGAGCTGAGGGACAGTCTGGGGGGTCATGAGGTGACTTTGGATGTTCAGTACTCCTCCACCATCCATGACAGGGAGATCAGGTGTGTCTTTTACCTACCGGGTGTATTTTTTATCGTTTCAGTTTACAACTATGTGCAACAATATATTTTGTATTTATTTTTTCTCGTGTTCAAAATGAGGAATTAATACTCTGGCAACTGTTTACAGGTTTGACAATGGTTGGATTATAAAAATCGGAAGAGGGTTGGATTATTTTAAGAAGCCTAAGGTGAGACTGCAGCTTCATATTCTGAGTAATCGTCTTTTTCTCTGTTATCTGTGGATGTTACGTTCTGTTTGTTGTGTCCAACAGGGCCGATTCTCTATCGGATATTGTGACTACGACCTCAGACACTGCCACGAGACTTCTGTTGACATTTTCCACACCAAACACACAAAAACTCTATGACATTCATCCTGCTCAAAAGGACATTTTCCTCTATCTGCAGAGATTGACCTCAACAACTAAACCAAAACACAACTGCAATGATTTAAATTTTGCCTTAACATGCAGCTTCTCCTGCTGGGTTTTTCTTGCACTGGTGTCACATAGCCAAAGTTGGCAGGACTATTAAAACTTTCTTTCCTTTAAGGAGTTCTTTTGAACACCCGCCTCTCTTTTTGCACCTGTAAATTTCTTCTGCAACTTTGTTTGGATTTATTAAGGATGCTTTTATGAATCTTGTATGACTATGTGATGGCTTAAGCTGTTAAAATATTTAATACATTTTACAAAAACAATTAAAAAGTGCTTTTACACATGTATAAATGCATCACTGTTGTTTTTGTGGTTAAGCAATATGAATAAAAGCTATCTTAAATTCATAAAGATAAGATGATAATAATAGCATGAATGATATTAGATAAAAATAGAATATTTTAAAAATGTATTAATATTTACTTGAATAAAATCCTACAGAAATAAATCTGTTCAGTCAGAGAGACCTGGTCAGTATGGAGAAATAGACTGAAATAAATAAGACATAAACATCCATTTGCAATAAAATAATCTTTACTGGGGTTGGGGTTAAGAAAAAAATATCCCTTTGCTGAATTTCAAGAGGTATTTGACCAGTTTACCTACATTTGAGGGTTTTGTTGAATTATGTTTTTGGCCCACACAGGTTCACCTCTGAAACACATAACTTGTCTCTTTTCTTAATGGTATGAGGGTTGAACTTTTGCCTAGGTTTTGAACAGATGAATGTGGAAGCTTCAGGTTTGTTGTCCAAGGATGAATCAGACTGGTGGAGGACCACGGCTCTCTTCCCGATTTATTAAGAAGGTTTTAGTTGAAGTCTGAAGATGTCAAATTCACCAAAAAAGGAAATGAATAAAGTCTTGTCTAAATAAGGTGAGAAAAGTGAATTATATATGCATTAAACCATAACACGTCTCTTAAAATACACATTTAAATAAAAAAGTTTCACAAATATTTGTTAGGTACTACATTTTATAGTTGCAGTAAAATCTATATTTTCATGCCTTTACATTTGATTCAACAAGATTGGTTTCTTTTTTGTTGATACAATCTCAAGCTTATCTTAAGGCAAACCAACACCAGCTGTTCGGCTGATTTTGACCATGTTGAATCAGCAGGCTGAGTGTTGCGATTCACAAATGAACCTAAATATGCCAAGAAATCACATCATTGTTTACAAGCTTGATTTCTGATCCATTATTGTCATGTTTGTTTTCATTGTTGTTGTTTTCAATTAAATGGGGTTAAACTGACAGGGATGATGGAATAAAAGGCTGGAATGACAGAAAATGTTCTGCTGAGGCACTCATAAAAACCTGATAAAATTACTAAAATTGTACATATTTGCTTACTGAATCCCTCTTAAAAAACAGGTAATGTTGCTGTGATTCAGTCTGCATTACCAATCAAATAAAAACTGTTGAAATAAAAAATGTTTTGCAAAAAATAAATGAATAAATAAAACTCTGGTGAAGAGAAAATAAAAAAATCTAAATGTTCACGGGAAACCCTTAGCTTAACTGAAGGGTGACTCTCATGGGTTCACACGGCTCCGTGATCGGATTATCTATCAGCCTTAATCTTGATATGCACAGTCCTCATCTGGGTTCAGAGATGGAGAAATTATAATCCATGAGGTAACCTCCTGAACAAGAGACAATCAGTAAATACGGTCAGTTTCCCTCCGTTTCTCCACAGCAGGGAGGGAAAGAGTTCAGTTCTGATTATGTCATTGTATCGTAAATAATGTAAATAATCTACAGTCACGTTATACCTAGGTCACAGAAAGCAGCCGTGCATATTGATCTTTACCTCTAAACCAGAGAGAAATCCATAAATGGACATATTCTTTCTGCTCCTCTACATTTATGTATTATTTGCAATGAATGTAGTCGTTATTTTTCCCATTCTCTGTGTTTTTTGCTGTTTTGCTTCTCTGTTGTCACTGCGGCTTCTTCCTTGACAGAACCATTGTTAATTTTTGTTTTCTGCAAATATACCCCCACATGTACTTCAGTCCTTTTCAACGACTGCTTCGTGTCCTTTCAACCAGACGACTGCTCATACTGAGCCCGGTTCTGGTTCTGATGCAGGTGTCTTCCTCTTAAAAGGGAATTGTTCCTCCGACTGTCACCACATTCTTTCTCAGGATGAAGGCTTGGAACAAAGTCTTGACTCTATTCAGTTAGTAAATACATGTATACTTATTGGTATTAAATAATCACTATGCTTTGCTCTGTTATTCAAGTTCAATTACACTGTATGGATCTTGTATTGTTGTGGAATGAATGTGATAGATTTGAACCTAATAGTTATGCAGCTCAGTTTTCTGTTACTGGATATGAAATGGACCTGCTGTCTCGCAAAGAGTTTATGGTGTTTTGCAAATTGACACTGTAAATAAACAAAACTTCAAACAAACTTTTTATTTTAATATCTTTGCGTTTTTAAAGCCAATCTAAGCTATTTTATTTCACTCACATGAACCGATGTCTATAGGGTACAGCTTCTGCCTTTTTTGTTGTTGTTTATACTTTGCTTACGTTTCATACCATAAAAGTTTGTCTCAAAAAAACCCTTTAAAATGACAAATTTCAGCCTTAGAAATGACTAAGAATATAAAACAACTTAATTATGACTGACAATTTCAGTTTGTCAATTTTTTTTTTTTTTTGTTTTTGTTTTTTGTTTTTTTGTTAATCCCAGACTTCTCCCTGTATTCATCTGGGAGAGCGAATGACCTCGTGTGGTCTACAAACAATCTCATGAGCCATGATTCCTGTGTGCATACCCTCCTTCCAACTGGACTGGAGCTTTATTTTTTCCCTCTACTCTCATTTCTGGGCCTAAAAATCAGGTTAGCGTTTTATAAGGAGCTTAGCGCAGAGGGCCACAGTGTGCCACTAATGTAATAGACTATCCCTCCCTCTCCCTCTCTCTCGCATACATTCTCATCTGTCCTCTTTTCTCTTTGTGCATTTGCTTATCCTGTCATGCAGTGACCTTCTCCCTTTGTCGTCCATTCTTCTCCCAGCCTGTTTTTTTTCCCCCCACTTTTCTTCGCTCTTTGCCTATGCTTCAGCAGATGTTGATGATGTCAGCCTGAGGGTTAAATATTGGGTCTGTCACACGGCTGAGAACTCCGACTGGAGACGAGGACAAACAGGAGGGAGGGAAGCCGAGCTGCTGGTTTGGTCGTTTGGTGAGTTTCAGACTGCATGGAGAGAGAGTGATTGTGTTTTTCCAGGTGAAATTCTTGGAAATATTGTGTTTGTGAATTAAATACTCCGATAAAGTTCTGTCTGTGGATCATTGTGCTGCTGTCAAATCTTACTGAAATCTCTCTGCATTGTCAATAATCCACCAGATTATCCTCCTTTTCTCTAAATGCTGTTGTTTGGCTCTGTAAATATCACAACTTTATTTCATGTTAATTTCATTTTTAGCCTAAAAGCACAAGAAAAATGATATTTTAGAGTTATTCTTCCTGCCCCACCTCCCCTTAATTGTCACATGGTTATCATGTGCTTGTATCCTTTTCAGAAGGTGTGCTCCATTAGACAACAAGGTGCAGTATGGACTTTGCATGTTTACCTATAACCTGATCTATCTTGTGTTATCAGTCAGGCAAGCAAGATTACGCCCTGTTGACTCCTTGACGACTGAGGCACAACAGCATGAAACACAGAGAGTGGCTGTGGCTCACAAAACACCAGAGCGACATTACAATACAAAAATATACAAAACGCAGGAAGAAGACTGACCTCGGTCTTAAATGCTCCCAATTTGGAAGAGCTGGGAAGATTTAGAATCTCTTCTAGAATGGGATTAGTGTTCATGAAATTCAATTTCACTCTTGCTAAAGTGTACGCCTCTACGTACACAAACTTAAATGTATTTTTATTGGGATTTTATGCAACAGAGCAACACAAAGGAAAAAGCACTTTAAAAAAATGTATGCAGGTATAAAATCAAAAAAGTGTGGTATGCATTTGGTGGTTGTCATCCACCATTTATCTTGGTATCCCAAGAAACAATGTAATGCAACAAATGGCCTTCAGAAGTCACCAAGTCAGTACACAGACTCCACCTGTGTGTAATACAATCCCAACATAAAACCCACCATTCAGTGAAGACCTCAGAGGTTTGTTGGGGAACAATAGTGAACAAACAGCAACATGAAGACCAGCAGAACAACCAGGGATGGTGTTATGGAGACGTTTAAAGCTGGGTTAAGACATCAAACAATGTCTCGGGGTTTAAACATGTCAGTGTTCAAGCCATCACCAAAAAGTTAAAAGTGTTTGGCACAAATGCAAACCTACCAAGACCTGGATGCCCTGGTAAACTGACAGCTAAACAAACAGGACGTTTGTGGAAGACCGGCAAAAGGAAAGTTACTCTTGAGAGAAAGTCATAAAAAGTCCTTGTTTGGTCTAAAACACTGTCAACAAATTCACCTTGCTCATCAACCTGAGTGCAGCATCTCCACAATAAGACATAGTGTAGGGGTTGCAGCATCATGATGTGGGGTTGCTTTTCTTCACATGGGTCAGATGAGCTGTTAAGAAAAGCTGAGCTGGAGGCTAACCATCCTGCTGGATATTGACCCTAAACATACATCTACTATGCTGCTTCCCATCAATCAATAACATAAGATCTGAACAAAATACCTTGAAGTTTGTTGTTATAAGATGACAAAATGTGAAAGAGTAGGTTTATGAATATGCAGAAGCGTTACTTTTCCACCACTGCCATTGGATAATCTTAGTCAATACATTTCAGAGGTTATTGGATTGTTGCAATAGTTACTATTGACCAAATAAAGTTCTGAACAAGGCGACAAAATAAAAATTAAAACCATTGCAGAAAATCATTTAAGAAGTGACCATATGAATGCGACTCTGTTGTTTCATTAGAATGCCTTAATGAAGCCTGTTGTTCTGCTGCATAAACTTAATTGGCACTGTAAGTATTATACTAATAAGACCACCTGGATAATATAATAAATGAACTCTACTTAATAATGATTGAATTTTGCTGATCAGGGCAAGGTGCTGCCCACCGCTGCCTGCTTTTCAGTGAAGGTTATTTCTGCTCCTGATAATCAGCCCTGTAATAAACCTTTGAACCATGTGTCTGTGTTTATGCTTGAGAACAAAGAGCACACCATCATTTTAAATGTCCTCCACCATGGAAGAACAGCCCGCAAACATGGTATATGTGGAGTTTTCTGTGGAGGCAGGTGCTTTTTGTAAATGTCTCCTTCTCATAATAAATTTTTGTCCTTTTTCGTATGTTTTCTTTTAAAGGATCGAACAGATGGAGTCGTTCTCAGGAGACAATGAAGAAGGCACAGAGGACGTCACAAGTAAGATTATCTCTTGCAGAAAATTGTTAAATTGGAAGTGATTTCTTTTTAAAAAGACAAAATCAAGAGATTCTGGAGATGTGACAAAATTTGTTCTGCCTTTGTGTGAATCAGCCTGAATCTGCCTCTTTCTTGGCCCTTGCAGAACGTAAAAGCTCCAAAATCAAGTTTCTGAAAAGCCGTTTCTTCAGGAGGGCTAAGAAGACGGGTGCAGAGGCAGATGCCAAGCTCAGCCAGTCGGCTAGTGATATAACCGTTGGAAAAGGACTTGGTTCAGATGAAGATTTAGCGTGAGCAAACAGCTGACTAAAAAGCTTTGCAAATAGTACATCTAATTTCACATCTTTATTCCCCTCAATCTTCTATCCTCTGTCATTAAAAGCTCTCAGGGTGCAATGGGCTCCAGAGCGTTTTCCCACGAAAGCATCTTTCTGGATGACCAGGTCCTTTCAGACCCGGATCCAGTCAGGGTTTCATCTCAGGAGAATGTTCACAGCAAAATCAAATCTCTGCAAGTATGGCTTCTCGTTACGAGGAATTTAAGGCAAGAGCAACACATTTAACAGCAGCCTCCCATGCTTTACTGCTGTAGATGAAGCTCCAGCTGCAGAAGATGCATTTTGGGCCACCGCCAATGGTTCTGCCAGTCAGGAGTCCAGAGGAAACGGCTCAGCAGTCGGAGGACTTTACTTTCCACGGCTCTAATGAAAACTCAGGAGAGGGAACCCTCACGAAGGTAATTCAGTATCTGATTTTTGCTTCACCGAGGTGTATACTGAATAAATAAAAGCGTCAAATACAACAGTCCCAATGGAAGAGTGGAAGAAAAATCTGTTTCATACTAAATTTTAAATTTATTTTACCAACCCAACAGCACAATGTGTTTTATGGAGGAGGGGGCAATTGATTGGATGAAAAAACAGTAATAAATTTTGTTTAAGTCACTGTTATGCATTGTTAAACCACATTTATGTCCCTCTTCTGTATTATAAGCAGGTCTATAATCAAAATTCCTTGTGAGTTGAACACAGATGATTTTTTTTTAAATTGCCATAAAGCGTGACCTCTTGCCTTTTCTTTTCAGTCGACATCTCAGCCAACTTCTCCCCCAGTCTTGGCTCAAACAAGATCGCCACCCCGAATGCCTTCCCATCACTTTTCTTTTTCTGGACCCAACTATTCATCACCGGCTACAGCTGAGGCTCCGGTAGACTTCAACACACCAGCCGAATTCACCGCCTCCCTAGATACATCTGCTTTACGCCACAGGATGTCCATCAAACCTAGAAACCAGAGAGCCAGTTCGAAGAGAAAACCATCTTCTGGGGTGAGAATCCACATCAGTCCTGACAAAGACAGCACTAAATATATATTTTACTGTATTTATTCTCTTTTTAGATTGAATCTGGGTCTCCTTTACGGGACCTGAAAGTCCGTGACCGATTTGAGCTCGTTCAAGAACAAGAAAAGGAGGTTGTTGCTCAAGAGGGAGAAAGAGTGGAGACAGACAAAGGACAGGCCAATCTTTCCCAGCTTTCTCCACTAACGTTTGAAGAATTGTCACCAGTTTCATCTGAGGTTGCGTCCAAATTACCCAGTCAGGACAACGCTCTTCCTGAGGTCAAAGCCTTCCCAATTCTTCGAGTGAAGCCTCCAGGGCAATTGGACGCATCAGCCACTAAACGGCCCCACTCATCCTACATCGATTCAGAAATCAAGGAGAAAAAAGAATCGTATTTGGAGAGCCAATTAACGTCCCAAAATAAGAGAAAAACTTATTTTTCCAGTATGACTGAAGTGTCCTCTGAGCAGCTCTCGCCTTTCAGCTCCTGGTTGACATCCAGGTCACCTCTTGCTCAGCAACAGCAGCCTAAAAATGATGAGGACATCTCAACAAGAACAGAGAGACAATCATCAGGATCTGACTCCTTTCATTTGTCCAGAAACTGGGATGAAGAAAAAGCTCAATCAGGCAGTTTAATGGGACTCCTGGAAAACTCTAAACCCAGGACTAAATCATTCGGGGTAGCTGAAGAGAAAATTGCAAAAGAAAGAGAAGAACTAAAGAGTTTAACAGGATTCTTGGAAAAACCTGAAGCCAGGTCTCGATCATTTGAGGGGCTAGAAGAGAAAATCACAAGAGAAAAGGAGGAAGTTAAACGTTTGACGGGATTCCTGGAAAAATCCGAAGCCAAGACGAGAGAATTTGGGGGGACAGAAGAAAAAATTACAAGAGAAAGAGAGGATTTAAAGAGTGCCACTGGATTCTTTGAGAAACCTGAAGCCAGGACTGGATCATTTGAGAGAACAGAAGAGAAAATCACAAAAGAAAAGCAGGAAGCTAAAAATTTCACAGGACTCCTTGAAAATCCTGAAGCCAAGACCAGATCTTTTGGGGGCACAGAAGAGAAAAACACAAGAGAAAGAGAGGAACTTAAACATTTTACTGGAGTTCTTGGGAAACCTGAAGCCAAGACCAGACCATTTGGGGGAACAGAAGAAAAAATCATAAATGAAATGGAGGAAGCTAAACATTTTACAGAGTTCCTAGAAAAACCTGAAGTCAAGACCAGATCATTTGGGGGAATAGAAGAGAAAATAACAAAAGAAAAGGAGGAAGGTGAAAGTTTCTTGGAAAAACCTGAAGTCAAGACGAGACCATTTGAAGAAAAAAAGACAAGACAAAGAGAGGAACTTAAACATTTTAGTGGAGTCCTTGAGAAACCTGAAGTCAAGACCAGACCATTTGGGGGAACAGAAGAGAAAATCACAAGAGAAAGGGAGGAAGTTAGAGGTTCACAGCCGAAAGGGAGCTCCTTTGCTGCAGACAGATCCAAGGGCTCATCTCTTCCATGGGAAAGAAATCTCAATTATAAAAAAATAGAACCAGTGACAACAGTCAAAAACTCACCCTTAGACACGTATGTCGTAGAGGCAGCGAGAGTGGATGGCACTGGGGAGACAGTGGATGAGGCTGTGGTAGCAAAGGGGCTTCCGGAGGATGAAACAAGGACACCGTTTGGTGTAAAGCTTCGCTCCACATCGCGCTCATTCAAGTTCCGCTCTGAAACAGCTTCTCAACGGCATTCAGCGACGCTGCTGTCCGATGACCAAGATGTCGACACAAAGAAAAGCCAGAAATTGGTCGACTGTTCCAGTCAAATATCTGAAAAGATACTAGCAAACACAAGCAGCTCCCCCAGATCACCAGGTGAGTCTGTCACAATTGTTATGTTTATCTCTGTAAGGGAATAATTGATTTTCTCAGGCTCTCTGGTGCTCTTCAAAGTGGGAAAGACAGGAAAGCATTCTATTGAAGCAAGGCAGATGTGCTTTGATCTTCATAAGTCAGGAAATGTCTGCAAGAAAGCGCCTGGCCTGAACTCGTCTATTGACCCATTTAGAGCGATAACATATAAGAAAGAATAAAAATAATATTGCACAAGACTGTGACATTTGAGGTAATGGAGAAAGAAATTTTCTCTAAATATTAGAATAGCTATTCAAATGGAAACTGATTGGTGAGAAGAATGACAGAAAACGAATGTAAATACATGACATTTACTAAACTTAACTGAGACTTAGTCAGATGGTACTGAGACTGAGAATAAGCTTATCAATCTGGCATATAACAAAGGATGAATATAGGAATAGGGACCTCATGCCCAGTGCTACATATGGTATAGAGGAAGATTTGGGTCGTTTGTTTTTTTTGTTTTGGAAAACTTATTGGACCACATGGGTTCATTTAATTTTTGAAACACCAGGACAATCTGAATAAAACTCTAGTGCCCTCTTTGAGAAAAGTTCAAATAAATCATCCTTGATGATTCTGTCAGTAGGGCAGTGACCCAAAACATTTTGCCAAATTAACAAAGACATATCCAGTTTGCGCCATGACATCGGTCCTCCTAAATCCACAAACCTATAAGGTAACCTGAGGAGAAGAGTTTTATTGAGGACCCAAAACACTGCACAATGTTTAGACTGTCCAACGACGAATGCCCACCAATTATTTTAAGGCTTTTGATATATTTTCACCCTGTGACATGTTCAATTTCTAAAAAAAAAAAAAAAAAAAAAAGCATATAAAACTGCACTGGCAGAAAAAAAATGATAACATTTGCTGTTCGATAAGATAAAACACTATTTAGTGCAGATTACAGACCCTGCATGTATTTTAACTTGTAGTGAGTTTTTACAACTTTTTAGTACCCTAGTTAAACATTGCATGCTGTAATGCTGTGTCTTCATAGCAAGGTCCCACATTGTAAATAATCAATCCAGAAAGATAAGACTTCTTGGAACCACACAGGGACTTTGCACTCACTAAAATACCATTTGGCTAACATGTCTAACAGATTCGTGTCACTTTTCAGATCCAGCTCCTTTTGGCGTTACCCTTCCAGTCAGGCGCAACGCTTCACTTGAAGAAAGTTCTCAAACCACTCCCGTAGAAGTCCAAACAACTTCCATACACCTCGGGGAACCTGACACTCCCCCCCAGGTGATTCAGCCAAGCCCACAAGCATCCTCATCCGACCTGTCCTGGATGGTTTTGGCCATGGAAAAGACCAGGAGTCTCCAACATCTTTTGACCAGCAGATTTCAAAGAGATTTTACTAGCACACAAACTGGAGTTCGGCCTAAAAGCCAAGAAGAGCCAATCGCTGGACCCCAAGTGCAGAACCAGACAGGAAAGATTCAACAGAGCACACCACAGCTATCATCAGACAAAATGAAAGAAGAATCTGTTCAAAGCAGTGGCCAAGAGCAAGCTGCCAAACCCTCGACACCAGCATCGCAAAAGAAGCTGACAACTCAGTTTGAGTCATGCAGCTCGAGAGCCTCTCCAATCTCGAGACAAATGAGCCAGCCTAACAGAGCTCAATCAGACAATCAGGCCATCCCAAGAACAACACACTCTCCATCGCCCTCTTCTCCTCTAATAGGCAACACGTCTCCATTTACATTTACACGACGGAACGTACCCCAGTTGCTTGCACAGTCTTACCAATCCTCTCCCCAGCAGCAAACCTGCTGGACCAGTCAAGGTCTCCAACCTGCCACTCAACTCAAACATGCACCTTCAACTCTGGAGCCAGAACCTGCAGTCACATCTGCTGCATCTCCTACCCTTGACTTTGCCTTGGAAAGAAGAGAAAAAGAATCCAGTGTTCCAAAAGAAAGTTCATCCCTCGTAAGCAAGCGGGTACTTTGGACTGGATCAGCGGCCGACAGGGTTGCCTTCATGGAGAAACGGGCAGAATGGACAATGCCACCATTGCTAAAGGAGGTTAGTGGGACTTTGGTGCTGTATCCTTCTTTCAGTGAAGCTATTTTAACAAAACTTGATACTTAAATCAGATAGTAATACAGAATAAATTATTTCAATTCAGAAGTTACATTTATACTAATATGTCATTTTATCTGAGTAATAAAATAAATCTTTACTAATTTTCTGAAAAATGAACAAATAATTTTGTGCCTTTTTCAGGTGGAACAGAAGAAATCTCAAGCACAAATTCAGACCTCAAGTGACACTGACACTCTGGCTTACCTTTTCCCTCTAAGCAAAGATACAGTGGAAATTAGACAAGTGGCAAAATCAGCAGGTATGTTGGCACACATTTGTCATTGCAATGCAGTACCACTTCAACATTTATGCACCCTGACACACTGCAGTCACAAAGACTTTGCAACATACCGACACAAAACGCAGAATAATTAGTCAAATGATACATGATTTTCAGATATGTTTACAAATGGTTGACTTACGTCTGTATTTACTCCCCCTGGCGTCAGAATGTTGAAACCACCTTTACCTGCAGTAAGAGCTGCAAGTCTTCTGGGAATGTCTACTACTAGCTTTGCACATGATTTACTTCTCTATTCCTCTTTGGAGCATAACCTAAGTTCAGTCAGATGACATGAAGACTGTCTATGAATGTTAACATTTCAGTGTTGTCACAGATTTTCAGGTTGGATTTAAGTTTAGACTTTGACTCGACCATTTAAGCACAAGAATGACCCCTAGATCTAAACCACTGGTTCCAGGACATTTTGTGGCACATCACAAAATACTAGATTTTCCAGGTGCCACAGTACTGTTGAGGGATTTTAAAGCAGTCATTGGAGTTGTCTGTTATTTGTCATATAAAAGCAAAAACAATCATATTCATTTGCACTTTGTGTTTTTAAGTAGAACTTCCTAGCTTAAAGGAAAAACCCCTTGAAGTGAGAATTTCAAGCATGAACAGGTGGAGATTTCTCACCAATCCCAACCTCAAAATCCAATGGAGCTGCCATAGTTTATTGGAGAGAAAACAAATGTATTTACATTAGTTTGGATTGTTGATTGTTGGCATAGCAAAACATGCCAAGGTGGGTTTGACGTTATTTTCTGACTCACATTTTAAATTCAGAACCAAGTGGAAAGCAGCGCTTCAAGATTCACTGTTACCTGCTTTCGCCATTGGGATTCTCAGACAACTTTCCACTCTCCTTCCCTTCTCATGTCTTCAAGTTTTCAATTTCAATTTGTGGATTTAAAAGGAACATCACAAACAAATGTAACTCCACCAACATGAACAATTTTTTTTCTCACTGTGCTTGATGTAATTTGCCAAAGAGCTGTTTGAAGCAAAGATCAATTTGCATGAACGACTTAATGTTTTAGATTATTTGAACTCATAGGCTCTAAATTAAAATGACAAAGTATGCCCACAGGATGATACGATCACCACCATGTTTCACTGAAGGGAAGGTGCTCAAGAGTACAAGCAGTGGTACTTTAGAGTCAAACACAAGGTTTGAATTTAGAGTAAGAAAGTCCGGTTTTGGTCCTATCTGACCAGATGTTCCCCATGTTTGCTGTGTCCCAAATATGACTTGAGGCACATTGCAAATAGTTTTTAGTTTAAATGTAGTAAGATTTGAGGCACTGTGAGTTTATAGATGCTGCTTCCCAAATATTGACAATGATAAGCTGAGCTGTGTTGTACGGTTTTTCCTCTCTGCATTGTGTAGAATCCAGCCCATCCAGGGTTATAGAAAAGCCTCCTGAGGACAAATGGACCCGGAAAAATGTGGAGCTGCCCTCCTCCCCATCTTCTTTACGCACTCGTTCATCAGCGCTGCATTCTGACAGCAGCCAGCCATCCTGGATGGAGCTGGCGAAGAGGAAGTCAATGGCTTGGAGCGATAAGAGTATGGACTAAAAGGGGAATCTGAGAGATTTATGGGTTCTGGAAACAAGAATAAGTACTGTTTTGAATGAGAGAATAAGATAAGGGTTGAGGAAAGCTACCTCTAAGGTGTTGATCAGATGTGATGGAAAATTTTTACCCTGTTTCTATATGATCACAAAGTTTTATTGTTTTAGGAACAGAAAGAGACTCAATAAATTAATTTCATTATGATCTCACTTCATAAAAAGATGTTTATGAATCATTATTAATGATACCAGACAGTTTATTACTGTAAAATGTTTATGATAATCAAACAAATAAATTTAATTAGTTTCTCTTATTGAACTTTTTATTTGCAAAGAGCCGAGCAAAAATAAATAAAAGTTATTGGTTTCTCTAATTTAACTAACAGCACCATCTACGGGCAAGGATACAACAGTCTACCAGAAAGAGAACTTCATTTTCTCATCCTGTTTATAGACCATTATTTGAAGTAAGAAAGCTAAACATAAATAAGAAAAAGTGAAGATGGTTAAAATCTATTTCATTGCTTTATTTTGAAGCTCCAGGTATTCTGAGTAGATTCTCCAATAATATCTGTTTTTGACATTTACATACAAAAAAAGCTGATACAAAAAAAGCTGATGAGAAACTTATTAATAAAATACAAACCTTCCAATGGTCAGTTAAGATCTTACATGGTTTAAAACAACTTGTCTTTCTCTTTCTTTACATCTCTGATGAGCAATGTGGTTGTGATTTATTTACATTTTAATTATTCATTATTAATCAGCCCTTTGCATAATACAGCGGCAGATTTTATAAATTGTATAAGGGAAAGGATGTATAAATTTTGTTTTTTTATTTACATTTTAAATTTGGTACTTAAAGTGCTTACCACAAACACACCTCTTGTGCAGTATAAAAATATTACGAGTATATTAAATGGCATTTTGATGTGTAACTTTACTTTATTTGCTTTGATGATGAATAATGTAGAATAGCAAAATCTTGTCCCTGGTGCAAGACAGCCATGTTCATGTTATTTCACCTATGACATGTCAAAATGTGTGCATGGCAATTTACTAAATAACCTCCTATTTAGTAGAACATTAATGTACAGAAAAGTGGTGAAACTTTTTATTATATTATGTAGATGCTTGCCTGTGCCTGACCTAACATGGTGTTTTGCAGTTCAGGTCTCTACAAGTAAGACCTAAAAGATGGGTCATAGCCCAGCAGGAACAGAAAAGAAAAAAAACCAAGATGGAATGAAACAACTCATTAAAAAGTCTAACAAGATTAATGTCCTGCAGGACCTGCATAATTTACGGTAACATTGAGATATTTTCTGCAGAGCACTGAACTCTCCAGATGGAAGTGAGAGCATATCTAACAAACAGAAAAACACTTCAGTACTCCATGTACTTCAAAATTATAATCCCCCAAATCCTTACGGTTCTGAAGGAAATAACTAAACTTTTTTTTGTTTGTTTTACAAAAAGTGAATTAGAATTCATAAAATTTACTTTATTTTTACAGGAAGTGAAATATTTTATATTATATTACTGAACAAAATATAACACATTTCATTATGTCATTTCATTATGGGTAATTATTGACCTATTTCTGTACATTTATGCAATATTACTGAGTTGCGTATTTTTTTTTATTCTGCATGTTTTACCTCCACAATTAATCAGTGCTCCAGTAATTATGTACTTACTACGAAACTACTCACTTTTCTTTCATTGAACCCCTATATGCATGACAGCAGAACTAGAATAGACTTATTTAAAAGCCATTTTCTTACTTGTGTGGGGCTTGGAGCAAATAAGCTGCTTCATTGTTTTTTATCCATTCACTGCCACCTAATGGGCGTTTGGTGTAACTTCACTAAAATATTGTTCACGAGAAAAATGGTTTTCACTCAGTATGCAGAATTTAAAGAAAAAAAATCTAAACGCATACATGTACAAAAATTAAAGTGGGCATGTTTTTATTTTATTTTTTTATGTGTACACCCAAAAGATGATTAAAAGTAAGCGTAGTGAAATTCGATGCAGTTTCCCCATGTGGACCAGCAGAGGGCGCTGCAGAACGCTGCCTCCGCCAGCCGAACGTCCTCGTGTTATGAAATCGCCCACACGTGAGTTTGTAAACACCAGAGTGAAAGTGAGCGGTCATCCTTCCGCCTCCATGAGGTCCCGTTACTTTCCCCTGGCGTTGTGCGCCAGCCTCCTGTGTCTGTGCCGGAGCTACACCCTCCGGAGCTCCGTGTCATGGGTCGTGTCTTCCAACGACGTGGACGTAGAAGATGCCGACTTGTCCGAAGAGGTTGCACCGGCGCTGCTGGTGGACGGCGCCGGGCTGTGGAAAGCCAACGTCCTCGGAGACCGCCTGGAGACTCCCGGACTCAGAGAGCAGGCGGAGCCCGAAAGCGGAGAAGCGGCGCGGCTGTCCTCTCGGCTGTTCTCGTATCCCGTGGAGAAGGTGAAGAAGTCCGGCGGCGGCTCCCCTCCTCCACACCAGGAGACGGCCAGGACTGCCAGATACATCGCCCACTACAGCGACTGGGGTCATCTGGCCACCATTTCCACTCAAGACAAGGTAAAGTGGCTCGGTCCTGTCTGGGTGGGTGAACTTTATTTATCAACAAGGCCGGAATATTTCTTCTAATGAGGTTAAACTCCCCAAATCCATTTGCAACTTAATCAAACTTTGTAAAACATTACTTAATCTTAGAAACACATGATATTGGAGCTAAAGCTCCGTAATGTGTTATGTAGCAGATTCTTCAAGGTCACCATGTACCAGGAAGAAAAAAACAAAAACAAAATGCTACTGGGTGCAAAACTTTTACAGACCAGAAACGTTTTAATCATGGCATGAAAGGAAAACACTTTGGAAAATGCAACAACATGAAAACAACCAAAAAGGTCAGGACAAGAAATTTTTGAAAATTAAATCCTGTTTTTGCAATTGTGCAATTAATTGGTCTCCAAAATTAATGTAATATTACGATGCAGTTCTTTAATCCTTCTTTTTTCCTGTTCATCTCCATGCCCATCTGTAGGCATCATGTGGCGGTGTTCTGCCCGATTTCAATCCATCTCTGCTCCGACATTGAAAATGGTCCGACCACAACCTCAGCATGTCACAAAGTTCTGCAGAGCCCTGCCAATGAACCAAAATTAGATTGAGTTGTGTCAAACCAGGGAAAGAAGCTAAAACATGTTGGATACCGGCCACTGAGGACTGACTTTGACACTGCTGCTCTGTGCCACTATAATGAACAGTGGCAGTTCCTGTATGGGAAGAAACCCTTCTTTTTTGCTGTAATATACACTGACTAACATTTTGACATATTTGAATCCTAATTTGCCTGTGTATAAATGGTCATCCCACCTCGTATGATCATCAGTGTTACAAAAACAAACAAAGAAAAAAATAAATCTTGTTGTCCAGGTGGCTGTCCATCTGTATGGGTCAGCTGCTAAAACAGCAGAACCCTCTAAGTGTCCTGGCAATAGTACTGATGTTATCTTTGTTACTCTCTGACAAATTTCTGTATAAATCCTTGCGCTATCTTTGTTCTTTAATTCTCCTCTTCGCTCGTACAGTGTAATGGTACAGAAACCATTACACTGCCATATTTACCTGTGAAGCCCTTATCTATTCTCCCCCTCCTACAGTAACCTCAGATAAAGATTATTTTTGGCTGTTTCCATATTCCATTTAATTTTTTTCTTCTTTTTCTGACACTTGCCCTATTGCATAAGTGTCAGAATCAAATTCTGCGGCCAAAGATTTTTGTGTGGTACTCTAGGGTATTTTGTTAATTTAAAAAAAAAATTGCATAATGATGAGAGCCCAGCTTTTAACTGTATTTTTGAGAAAACAAAGAATCCCCTGCTCCATGCAAAGTCCTTAGTTTTTAAAAACAAAACCAAGCAGTTTTTTGTTTTAATTGCAGATCAGTTTAGAATAACTCAGCCTTCATTTCCACCATCTATATTTTGCCATTTACACACTTAAGTTGAGGTGAAAAAGAATTTCATAATGGTTTCATAAGGCATTTTTTAAAATAGTTTCTGTTCAATGTGTAATCAATGTGTTTTAGGTTTTTGTGCTAGAGGTGATTATTTTTCGTTTAAGATTGTAATGATATTCTTTTTGCAACACTTTTTTTACACAGATCAGAGGCATTCCCTTTGGAAACATCTTCTCGGTCAGTGACGGACCATTGGACAACAGCACTGGAGTGATCTATTTTTATGTGACTCCAATGGACAACACTGTGACGGACCTGAAAAGTAATCCGTATGCCTCTCTCACTTTCTCAGAAGCTGAGGGGGACTTCTGCAGGCAAGCCTAAGCTTACTGAAAATACACTTGTATTATTCTTTTTGATAAAATTACAGCAGTCTGAGAAGTCAGGATATGCCAACTTAAATCACACCATGAAGTTCAGAACATAGTATAAAATATTTACTTTGATGTGCTTCTAGGGATTAAGGAAATTGTCCATGTGAAAGGTACTTGTAACTCCACATTTTCATCTAAGTTTATAAACTTTATCATTGTCTCAGACTTTGTCATAGATCTAGGTTTTGGGAAGATTTGATAAATAAACTTTTTAATCTTCAGCAACATTTGAAAGTGGTGGAACATAATCCACGAATTGCACAAGGGCTTTACTATCTGATCTCCCCAAATTCAGAGACAACTGCTTTTACCTGCCTCTGCCAGCAGGTGGCAGAGTTTCAATTAGACTGAAATTCAAAGTTGTCAAAAAAAGAAAACGACCAAGATCTTTAGAGATTTCCTGAACATGTATCTATATTATACAGCTCTGAAAACAATATGGTACAATAAAGTATATTTAACATTCACTCTGTTTAGATATCTTCACAAAACGGCGCGAGCATTTTAAAAAAGATACGTAAAACACAGAGAGGGGAGATACACTTCACATTTCACCCCAACATTCGCTGACATGTGAGGGTCAAGACAGAGGCGGCACCATTTTTAAAATCATGTCACTCATAAAAATTTAATCTAAATTGCTATACAAGGAGATTTAGACGTCTTTGAAACGACTGACATTTTTTTCTATTTTGCAATTTACGTCTAGGAAGGGGCCGGCAAACATTCCTTCAGCTTTACTGCATTTGCTTCATTCTGTAATCTTACTAAATTGTATCAATTTTTAGCTTTAAAAAGATTGTCTTGGTGTTATCAAAACAAACACCCCTTTTTCTGGTTCGCACAAAAGCCTATTCATTCCTGTTGCCGAAAAGCCTAGAAAAACTTTTTAGTAACCAAGGTGTCATATTCTGCTGTGTTTGAAGGCAAATGGTGTATGATCCAGAGGATCCCAGATGTGCTCGACTCACACTGACAGGCAAAATGGTGGAGGTGGCCCCAGAGGAGCTCGCTTTTGCAAAGGAAGCGATGTTTTCGAGGTGCAAGGAGTGTAAGCAACGGTAGTGTGCTCACATTACATTTGATAAGTATAAGCTCACATGTGGCTCTGATTTAAGCAGACATCCTGTGATGGCAAAGTGGCCGGTGGGACACAAGTGGTTCTTCATGAAGATGGATTTGATGCAGGTCTGGCTACAGGACTGGATCGGGGGTGTGTCAGTCATCCCACTGGAAGACTACTTCAAAGCTACGCCCTTCTGAGATCCTGCTTCGCCTTGCTTCACATCAGTTCTGCTGTCTGTGAGACGGTTGACACCTGGAACAGTCTGATAAGGAAGCAGTGATGTGCAAAGACTATAAATGTAAAAGTGTGTGTGTGTGTGTGTGTGTGTGTGCATTGCTTTTCAGAATGCTTCTGCTGTTCTAATTAGCGAGAGAGAAAGGTTGTTGCATGTTTGCAGTCTGTTCCCTCCCAGCTTATCGGTTTCTTAAGCTTTATGCGTGAATGTATGTATAGTGTTTTTAAACTGACTGATTATATGTAAATGTAATCTTTTTATGATATTTTATGGGTTTGCACTACAATAATGGTGTTTTAAAAATAAAGTAAAATTTATAATTGAAATCTTTCATTTTGTGTTAGTACTTCTCTTGAGTCAGGCACCTTTTTGTATGTTTTTAAATTATTTCCATAATTAATTAATCAATCAAATTTTATTTGTTTAGCACATTTCAGCAGCAAAGCATTTCAAACTCCTTTACATCATAAACAGAAAAACACAAAGTCATGCAACATAGAATAAACAATATATTGTTACATGTTACGTTTCAAAAACAATTCTCACAAACATTTCAGGATAATATGCCCAAAAATGTTGAGTAACTGTGTATATTGTAAAATGAGAATTTTGAAGAACTCGATTACCCCTCTCTGATGGGGACTGTTTGTTACAGAAGGTGTTTATATAGTGACAAAGCTAAAAGATCTACTTGGGTCAAATGGTGTTGCAAGTTGACCTTTAATAATATAGCTTAAATGTGTGCTAAGTGACTATTTTGTTTTCTAACAATAACTGAAAAAACACAGTTGACCTACGCTAACTTGGAGGAAGGCGGAGAGAACCCATGTATGCACTTGGTCCACATACACTCCATGTAGGAACATCCTAGTCTGGGATTCGAATCCGGGACATCCTTGCTGCAGGACTGTTGCTCGTATCTGATCCATCATACAGACCCTTCTAGAAAACACAGAAAAGAAGATTTTATAAAACTCAGAGGGGCTACACTGATGCTTATTAGGAAAAACATCAATACTAATTGTTTGCAAAGTTTGGAAATCAAATATAAAGCAGAATTTTTTTTATTTATTAAAATATTTAAGTTTTCTTGGGAAGCCTTCTTATATCACTGGATTTTGCAACCTTCGAGGACTAGAAGTAAACGAAGGTGGTTACACAGCCAGACTGGCAAGTATGTGTGAAGTGGGATGGTGTGACTGGTTCCCTCAGAGGCCACATTATGAAAGAATGTGCTGTAGGTTTTCTTGCAGGGCTCTGCAACTCCTGCAACTTTGACCTAATATCCCTCTTTAAACACACCTCAACCAAGTCGAGTTGTCCAGAGCTGCTAATGACCTGATTATTCGACTTCGATATAGATTAAATCAGAGAAACAATTAAGTTTCAGGACACTGACCCTCGAGGACTGGATCGTTGAACCATCATTTGAAAGCCAATACACTGGTTATCAGTATGTGGAATAAGTTGCCTGGCGGTATTATTAATACAATCAATGCAAAGCAAGTGCAAAGAAATCACCTATGATGAATTGGACGACAATTAGTCCACAAACAAGTCCTGATGGCTCTCATATTCCCTTCACCTCTGAAATCAGTACTTGGATTTTAGAATGAAGAAAAGTATTAGGAGTTGCGGTTTTGGTTTTAATTAAGTTTGAACAGTTTTATTTCCCATAATTTGACAGATACAAACGATTTTAATTTGAAACAGTCATCGATGAAAATGATCTCTGAACAACAGAGGCTTTATTTTGAAAGTTGTCACCGGAAGACATTGATCCGTAAAACGTCTGACATGACAAGTGGACCAAGTAGTTAGTTACAATGTCACGTTACTTCTGGCTGTATGGTGCGTTGAAATCACGGGATGTCGGATAATGTTGGTGTTTACCCAAAACGAAAAGGAAAGCGCAAAAATAAGAAGTAACTAGCCTTCAAATAGCAAGAGCTAATTCTGTCAGCTTTTGGTGTTGTTGACTACAAGTTGATGGACACAGCCAGTGGAGTTTCTACTTCATATTAGCTCAGTAGCTAACTAGCTTATCCGAGCCGTCGTACTGGACCGGGGCTTGTCGAACGGGTCGAATTTGGTGGCTTCTTTGGACGCGCGCCCAGGAGGCGGCAACACGTAGGTTTCTAATGCGAGCCCTCCTTTATATGTTGGCAGTTGAAGCGGAATCAACGTGATTTGAGGCGTAGCCTCCCGCACACCGTCAGACCTCCAGCAGCCTATCCCGGAGGATCCGCCGTCACACACTCGAAATGCCTTCCACTTGGAACTTGTAGCTAACGAGCGGCGGCTGTAAACATCAAAATGGGCTGTATGGACAGCGGGGCGACCATGTAAGCTGTCTTGTCGCGTGAGCCGTTTGAATTGCGTGAGACCGCAGGAGAGAGGCAGAAGAAGAGCGAGCCCCTCCGACTGAAACCGGCCAGAGACAACGCGGAGAGGACCAAGGTTACGTCCGAGCGCTGGTCTCTCTCAGCTGAGAAGTCGGCGTTTACTGTGTGGCGAACTGGGCCGTTTGAAACGTTCGCATGCTTTCGCCGACGCCCGTCTCCACGTCTTGAGGGCAGGAAGAGACACACGGACGGAAGGAGAGGGAGCGGAGGGAGGCAACGGTAGCTCCGGGTTCCCCCGACACTCAGCCGAGGAGAGGCTTCGCTGAAATGAGATGAGGCTCAGAAATGGAACTGTGGCCACTGCGTTAATTTTCTTCACGTCCTTCCTCAGCCTGTCCTGGTACACAGCATGGCAGAATGGCAAAGGTAGGTTCAATGTATCTCACGTCAATGGGCCAGTAGAGGCCCCCTCATCTCCCCCCCACTTGTGCCAGAAAGAGCTACGACTTCGTGACTGAGCACAGCGCAAAACAACCGCAAAGCACAGCGAAAGTAGTCTGTTGGTTTTAACGCGTCTCAAAAATAATAGGTAATGTAAAGGTTTTGAACCATTTTTTCATTTAAGTTATTTCTTAGCATCTGTCTTTTCCTGACCGATGATGCGGATTTCTCACTCAACATTGTAGTTTTTTTATTTTTATTTTAGATAAGAACATTTACTGAAGGTATTTTTTTTTAAGGATGCAGTAGTTTTGTGAGAAAAGGGAATGAGTGAGTATAGTGACTGGCCTTCACCAAAGAAAATGTGTTAATAGTACGTGTCTGAACACTAGATGACAAAACTTCAGATTATCCCCTATTATAGATAGAAGAATATCCACCTAACCATTTTCTAATTTCTGGCAGATTGACTGGCAAATGTTTAGTTTTTTATTAGTTTACATCTGTAGGCAGTTTATAGATTCCTTTGTAAACAGATTTTCAAGTTCTGTTTATTATTTCTAAGATTAATGCATAAATAGGCTTTTAGTGATCTGGTGAAATTGAAGGGTTATGTCGAAGTTGTAGACTGCACTAATTCTAACAATCATGTAGACATTTCGTTCTTCTTTTTTTAAACCACTGTTCATTCATAAAAACCATAAAAAAAATCTAAATGTATAAGTCAGGAGTATTTAAGTGGAAAATGTAAAAACATTTTTAGAAATGTCTTAAGTTATTAATATTCTTTCTTCTTTTATTACCATCTTGGTTTGTCTCTTGTTTAAATCTTATTGTTGTAAACGACTTCCTGACTTTTTGGGATGGTCATCAGAGGACACTTTGCTCTCTTACCGCTGCGATTGGCTTTGACACAGTTTCCACATGAGGCCCAGTTAACAATCTGGCGAACAACAAGCTGACTTGAGTCCAGCTGAACGGTGTGAGACAGCAGCTGCTGTGTCTTTTAGATTCATTAATTTTTTATCCAGTAGCTCAGCATTTACAGGAAACGTACCCATGCTAACTTCACACATGGAACAAAGTCTGGTGAAAACAATAACCGCCGTTACATGAGAACATATTTACATAAGCTTACACACCCCATTGAATCTGTAAATACCAGATTCAAACATGAAAATAACAGATCTTCATGTTTCAGTCATAGCAACAGATAGCCTAGTCGTAAACGCTATGTCACCATTGAAATGCACCTTGCTTTCCAAAAATAGAATCTTGAGGTCTTTTCTCAGATGATCAATCATATTTATATACGGTCTGTAAACATTTGACCATGAGATTATGACCCTACTGAACCTGTGTTTTAGTTGTTTCACTAGGAGGAATTATACCAGGCTCCCCCAGCATATGTTGGGACGGTTAAGGGCCTCAGTGTCTCGTTATCAGCAGAGTGCAAATAATTGCGGCTTTTAGATAAATCACCAGCCAAAGCTTCATGTTGTGATTTCTCAGAAGCTTATCATTTTGATGGCATATTTTCCATTAAAGGCAGTGTGAGTGAGCGGCAGCACTAAAAGCAGGCAGAGAATGCTCAGTCACCGGTCAGTTAAGAGGGCAGGCACGATAAGCAGCGTTCAAGAGATTATGCCGTCTGCTTATTTGTAGCCCATGATGATCAAATGCATTCTGTCAACATCTTTAGGACTGAGCACTTAATTGCTCAGTTTAATATTACAGCCACAGACTTCTCTTGAAAAACCTAGAATTGGATTCTGGCTCATTTTGGACTTCGTTTGAAGATGATGCCTAACTTTAGCACTAGTCGTCTTTTACTGTAGCTGGTTTTTTTTTAGCTTATATCACTGCTATTTTATAAAATATGTTTTTGTTCTCAGAACCTGTTTGAGGAGTTTCTGGATATGTCACCTGTAAATCAGTTTGGCCTTCAGGGATAATAAGTATATCTTGAATTTTGAACCTTGTGAATTAGACAAACAAAGGTTTGCAGCAAAGTATTGCTTCCGCGTCTGTTTGGGGATTGAAGTTGGTGTGACTGAGAAGTGGTTCACCTCATTCTAGAACTGAGATGGCTGAAAAGGCATTGTACTATTCAAGCGGTCTGCAAACGGTGCAATCGCGCACTGAATGTGTCTGAGAAAGTCAGAAGTTAAGTCTGCAGCCTCTTATACAATTCTGGATTTGAAATGAAATATTATTTAAAAATGAAAATAAATGCTCTGAAGTGGAATTGTTACTTCATAAATATTTTAACAAAATATAATTTAAACCAAAACAGACTAAAGCTCAAGTTGTCCCAGCTCTACTCTTTCAAATTTACTGTAGTGCTTTGCTTTATGTCCTGCTATGCTTTTGATATTTAGCTTACAATAAAAAAAAAAGATCTGTCAGTTTTTACACATTACTTTCAGTTTTCAGTCTAGTAGTTCAAGATGGTTCTCCGAGTGTCTAATTGTATAGGAAAATGTACCTAAATGTATGGGTGGGGAGTTTAAGTCAAGGTGTCCTGTTCTGACTAAATGACTGGCAGAAATTGTAAGGTCAGGTAGACAATTCAGACTCAACTCTGTTGTTGAAAGCTTGCAGCTAAAACTTGCATAACGCTCGTGGATCTGAGTTCGCCTGCCTCTAACCTTTCAAAGGGACAGCTTAGGTTTTTCTTGAGGTTATGTGTGAGGTGTTCTCAGCAAAAGTTTCTTGTGGTGCATAAATGTCAAATAGAAGGCTGAAGAAATTCCTAACAGCGAAAATATAAAGAGTTGACAAAAAAAAAAAACTTTCTGATTTTTAGTCCCTGAATATTCAAGCGTCGTTATTGTTTTTCTTCTGTTTGTGATCTGTCTCCTATATTTGTTTGCTGTGGATTTGGCCCCACCCTTTGAATTTGAGTTTTTTTTGTCATCGTCACAAAAACAGGACGTGTACAGTCCTGGTGGAAACTTGGTGCAGATCATAAAAATTATGTTCCTTCTTCATAGTCGAGTTATTAGTTAGTGGTGCGGACTAGAACATATAACATATAATCTTTAGGCTTCGTTGTGAAAGCTGGAGCATCTTAAAATGTTTTCTTTCAAAGTCACCAGAATTTAAGTAACAGAAGCCAAGCTGTGCAGTCAGGTCTGCACAATATATCATCATTAAAAAATTATATACATTTAAATTATTTATTAGCTTTTCATCCCCCGGGGTGTATTTTAGCATTAGTCAAACTTTAGTCAAAGGTCACACTACACTCGGTTTACTGTACATGCTTATCATGCATTAACCAAATCTTTTTAGATTTGACAATAACTAGCTTTTAGTTTGCTTTTAATATAATTTCTTTTCCTGACTACACCCTTTGAGGGCATCCCTTCAGGACCAGGTCATTTTGAAAATCACCCTTCACAGGAAACAAACTTGCGTTTGCTCATAACAGGGCGTGGAGTTACAATTTTGCCATGTATATGTTTTGCAGGGAGGACTGTTGGGAGAATAAATAATGTTGGAGAATTAACTTTTTTATTGTTATAATCATTTAAGTTTGGACGTATTCCTCACTTCTGACAGCCAGCCTTGTTTAGCTGTTATTTGTCAGCTGTTCAAACATGCTTTGGTGAATGACTCTCCACAATGTGTACTTTTCTGTCAGGGTGTCCTTCATCCTCTTTGTAGGGAGGCATGTCAGTGATTATATCTCAAGTAGATTTTGACAGCATCTACAAATAGAATAAGTATCATTCAGATTGTGTTTTGCTGGTCAAAGTAAACTTTGTTTCATGAGCGGCTCTTATTCTAAAGTATGCAGCTGTTATCCGTCCAGCTGTTTTTAGGGGATGTCATTGATGACTGAACTGCAACTTGTTTTTTCTGTTGTACTGAGTGTAAAATTAGGCCTGACAGCTTTCTATGCGGCCTGACATTTTGCAACAGCAAGCAGACTGTATGTTACTACTCTTAAGAAAAGTTTTTTGTTCAATCCTCAAATATTTATATATTCTATAGTCTATAGTTTGGACATAGATGTTGATCCTTCTTTATACATAATAATACACAATAATTTTGAATTCTGTTTTTCTCTAGTTCTTGTTATTAAACCCATGCATCGTAGCATACCCATTTATGCAATAACAAGTCAGATTTTCTAGTTGAGATACAAAATACTTGATAAAAGTCTAGTGATGCAGAAGACAAATCTTAAAAAACAAACAACTGAAAAATGTTTCAGAGGATTTGAGTTTGTGGCTTTCACAGCAAGAATACAGACACTATTGATGAGGTTTAGAGAATTGGGACATTTTGTTCTCAGAATAACTCAACTGATTCGGTTGTCAACTTCAAGACATGCAAAAACGTTGGATATCTGACATTTGTTGCCAAGTGATTATCAGTTTGTTTCTCTGATCACAAAATTTGATCAGAGAAATTTTGATCGAGTTATATGCTTCCTGAACATGTATATGTTCAGGAAGTCGGTTTTATTCAACCGCGTAGAGATTAAAAATAAATGTCAAAGCATGCTGTGCATCTAACAACACAAGTTGATAACAAAGAGCACAAAAAACAAAAGTACAGAGAGAAACATGAGCATCGGTGAAATGTGTTGATCAGTTTTTAATTAATTTATTTTTATAGTAGTTGGAAGCTTTAGCACTTTATAGCAGCAGTCTTTCACAGTTCAGAGCTTTGTGTTAGGTTACAAAAAGCTTGAACATTTCAGCAGATACTGAAGCGACACCTGAGCCAGTTAGTTTGGTGATGAGTTATGTCTCCAAACCACAACCATTTTCTGACCCACAGTTGATTTAAAATGCTTCTACTTGCTAGAGAAAATCCTTCTCCACTTGTCAATATGCACCAACATGTCAGCTGGCTGAAAGACAGGTACCCAGCTTTTTTGTGGAAAGAGAATATATATATTATTTTTTGTTCCAGAAGTTGCAGTAAAATGTGAAAAGGTATGTGAAGTAAAAGAACTACCCCAGCAGATAGCCTCCCTAATTAACCATCTTAAATCTGCTTGATACTTTTTATAGACGTCTTACAAACGGGCATATTATTCTTGGCACTTTGAAAATGCTACATTTCAAACGTGGTTATTCAGTATTTCTGCTTGGATGCATAAAAATCAATATAATAAGTGTTTGTAACATACCTGTGATAATCAACATGATTTTGGCTGTGGCATGAGGAATTAATGCCCTTTTATAATCCAAGTAATCAGAACACAGTGTGCCTTTTTGGTTTAATATCTTTGTTGTATTTACCGTAAAACTAGGGTACTTTTCTCGGTCACAGATCAGTTTGCACCCTTCTGCATTCCTTAACCTCAGGCCATGCCTAATTTAAAAGCCTGCTGACATGGGGATGTACTAGTTGTCCACTTTAAATTTCGATGTAGAGGAGTTTTGGCAGCTTCTCTTGCAATAGAACAATGGCTCTTGTGTTTAATACCTTCTAAATTCAAGGATGATCAGCTAGGCTTTTTATTTATTATGATTGCGGTCTTAAATAATAAATGACTCGGCTCTGTGGTTAAAGCTACATGGGAGGTGTTTATTTTGGTGTGGCAGGATGATGAGCGCACAGCTTAGATCATCGCTATTATGAGAAATGCACAGAGGACTTTCTCAGTCCACTAATTCTTACAAGGCCTATATTAAAATGTCTTCTGGATGATTTACAAGTAAGCTCCTCTGCTTTTCTGAAAGGATGTGTTTAATAAAAGAAATGAAGGCTTTTTGTGTGATTTACAACAACAGGCAACTTCCTTCTTGGAAATGCTACTTTATCTTTGCTTTCCTTGAACACTTACAGCTCCCTTCGTTTCTCATTTTCCGTCATCGCCAAACATTTCTAACACAATAGGCCAGAAATAGCTTGTGTCATTGCAGCATAGGAGGCAAATGAGCCAGCAGATGCTGTTCGTAAGGGTAGCTCCTTAAAAAAGCTTGGGATAGTAAGGGATGTGGTTTGGATATGTTGTGCTGTCCTGTTTGTAGCCACTCACTGTTTGAGTGTGCGTCTCTGCGCACGTTTAGAGTGGACTGTTTGAAACGGGGCAGCTTGCCAGCCAAATCCCAAGAGGCCCGGAGGGCAAAGGAGAGTGGAAGGAGTAAAGCTTAAAAGATGTGAGGATCCTGAGGTGCTATCTGTATAATGGAGAGGGAGAGGCCTCGAATGCTGACAAGGCAGGGGAGCAGTGAGGTGCAGACATATGCATTTGTCGTTGTCCAAAGCAGTTTTCCTCCATTTAAACGGATGTCGTCAGCGGTTAGTGAGTTAACAATCGTTATTGTTTGCCTCCTCATGCTTTCTGTTGGCTTCCTCTGTGCCACAGTGCTCTCCATTCATTTGAGCATTTTCCCTCTTTTACTTCTGAACAGCATTCCCAGACAGCACACAGTTTCCTTTCAGTCTGGGGAAGAGAGATGGCTGTTATTTGCTTCTAGTAGTCCTCTGTTTTATTATGTGTCATGAGACTTGTCGTTATACTGGTAGACACTTTGTTTGTTGTCTATTTGCATGCCAGCAAACATTGTGGTCAGTGGGCAATAAGACGATATAAAAAGAAATTTCAACCCTCGAGCATACTTGGAACTAAAATAAATTGTTCTGTGTGTCACAGGAAGTTGGTGTCATCTGTTTGATATCAACACTTCGCTGTGAGCTTCGTCATAAGTTACATTTCCACTTCCTCAGAAATTCAAAGGTTCATTATTGGCAACACAGATGGTTTCCATAAGTGATTTTTTTTCGAAAACTCACAATATAGCACAATACTTGATTATTGGCATCCCCAGGAAATGAAATTTACACGAACCTTAAAACAAATTGTTATAATGATTTGGACATGTTTGACGTCCATAGGCCCCTTTTGGCTCACTGGTTGTCAAAGTCGGTCTTCAAATTTATCAGCACCGTCTATTCCATCTGAAGCAGGAAGGTTAAAAAAATATGCATTCAGAAAGCCAAAATTTTTTTAAGCTATATGTATTTTTAGGATTAATGTATAGAATAATTAAAAATCCAGTTTTATCTGAACTTTTATACGAACTACTTGCTGCTTATACAATCATATTTGATAAATCAAATTCTCATTATTTATGTCACTCAGTTCACTAAATGAAACGTATTTATTAATTACACACAGACTAATCTTTTAAAGCCTTAATGTTATGTATGATGATTTTCCACTGACAGCTAGTGACATGATATCAGAACAATAAAAACACTGACATGTGCACTTATCAAAAAGTATGTTTATTACCTGCATAAAGGTTATTTTTAATCTGACAAATGAGTCTCAGGAGATCACATTTGATGTGGCTGTACAAGACAAGCAATTCTAACTCTGTGCTCAACTCTATCTGACAAAGATTAATAGAAATCTAAACTCTCTTTTGTACAAGAATTAATCTTGTCATCAAATATCTACCTCGCCTTATTTAATAAGCCAGGATTGTACTCTAGAAACGTGTTGCATCAGAAAAACCCTTTTGTTGAGGGGAAGTTCTGATATCTAATTATTTATTGTATATGAACTGCTCCTAATAATTGAATTTTCACTCACTATGTTAGTTATTGTCGTGAATTTCTCTATAATACTGAAAGCAGTATTTCTTTTCAACTGCAATTCCTGGTAAGGTAACACAAATCTTTATTTGCCGTTGTTTTCTTTTTTTTTCTTTTGCCATGAATGAGGTACACATAGCTGCTTAGCTGAGGGGAACAAAACCCGGCTGCCAACTAGTTCTTGGCAGCGCTTTTGCAGAGCATCGCCAGTATTTATGATGGCAGGGTGTGCATAGGACTCCCGACATTGTTGAAGTCCAGTTTATATATGACAGGACATTTACCTATTTTTTTTTATTTTACTGCCAGCTTTTAAGAGAAGCTAGACTTAAATAATATTTGATGTTTCATTATTTCATTGAAGCAAATCAGTCTATTTGTAACGTAGTCATCATATGATTTTCTATTACTCAAGTTGTACTTTAGTGCTTCGGCTTTTTCTGATGCGACTGTTCCGTTAATCAGTTTGTTATAGATTCATAAATGTAGTTGATGTGTGAAATCCAGATGGGGAAAATCAGTGAGTGTGAGATAAATTGATGGTAATAAAGTTATTAAAAGGTGGAACTCTAGAAAACGCATTACATATTACACACTTATTTCGTCGAGGGGAACTTTTAAGAGAAAAAAAAGCTTGTGGTAAAGTCAGAGAGGTGGAAGTAAATAATACGGAATCATATGGTGTAACATACCGCTTGCTCTCCCACACAGAAACAATAAGTCTATAGTGACGAAGCAAAATTAAAACTCTAACGTTCCCAGGAAACCTTCCCAGGCAGGTTTCCTAGGAAGGAAACCTGCCAAGTAGGCAAATGAGCTCAGCTTTTCAGGTACGCTTTCTCTCTTTGATCAGTTGACCTTTTTGCTTTCATTTTATCACTGAAATAAAAGGATGTAGAAGCCTTTCAAAAAGAGAGAGCTGGATAAAGGTGTGCGTTTTCCCCTGCAAATTACTCGAAACCGTTAGGGGAGTATCGCATGCCGACTCATGGATTGATTTGCACTTCTTGTCAAGACAATACCTCCAAAAATCAATACTACTACTGTGTGCTCATGCAGTATTAGTGATGTGTGTTTGGCAGCTTGTTTTTATTCTCTGCTGTGATGCGGACTGCATACTGACTGAATAGGTTTAAACGAAGATCACGGTCATACTCCTCGATTTTAATGCCAAATGAGAAGTAGGAAAAGATTACCATAAAGACGATGTTTTATTTCGACATGGTTTTAAGTATTTAACCTCTGAGGAGTTTGAGGTATAATGGATCAAAATAGACAGTTTTGTGAACCTTTTTCTACAAACATCAGTGTCTGTGCACTCCTGAAGATTTCACAGCCTGGAAAAGTTCTCTTTTGTACAGATCAGCTCTTCTCTAAATCCACAAAGTCAGCTGTGCACCACTCCCTAGATGCACAATGCATGTAATGTTGCTGTTCTCCAGTTGAAATGACGTTAACCACTGGGCACTCTGCCAAATGATTGGTTTTATTGCACAGCAGGAACAAATTCTGTCATACATCTAGGGTAAATGAGCTACTATATGTCATCAAAACAATTTCTAGTGACAAGGTTGCTGCTTTAGTTGGTCAAATATATTTTGCAATGTTGTACTAGAAAAGGAAAATGTTGGAAATATAAACTAGGCCATTTTTCTCTAAAGGACGTTATGCATGAAGTGAGTTTGCTGTTTTTAAGAATGGCAAGCAAAACGTAACTTTTGCTTAATGCCTTTCTGTTGCATAATCAGACATGCAAGGGTGATATCTTTAGACTTCAACAGATAAATCAACATCCAGTACTACGGTAGATACTTCTGTGTGTAATTGGGTTAAATTACCCCGCAAGCACACTTTCTGCTTCACAGTTTATGTTGAATCATCTGCATCACTGGTAAGATTTAGCTGAGCCTGTGTTTTAAGACACTTTCTAAATCAGCTCATAAATCATCTGTTTTTCATTATCGCTTTTATTTTCTTCACCTTCTTGTCCTTTTATTCAGTAATTCCATATTTGTTGCGATGCTATTAGGAATTGATACTTGATCAGTTGTGTTTTGAAAAGTGGAAATGTGTTAGAAGTGTGAAACTTGGCTCCATCACTGACATCTGCACATTCTGTGCTGCATGTTTTCCACGACACATACGACACAAATCCCACCTCAGCACTCATGAACTGTCAGTCAGCACCTTGCCTCAGCAAGTCAGAATTAAGTGAAGGGCAGATTAGCAGTGCAGGCTTTAGATGAACACTATTTGTCATTTATATATGTGGAAATATATATATATATATATATAAATAAATATATATATTTCCACACAATAATATGTGTGTGTGTGTGTATTTATCACAAAAATACTTATTTTGCTTTAGCTTTGAAATTCAGAAAGTTGTGGCTTAAGGTTGTATGTAGGGAAGCTAAGATTGTCTCTTTACCTTTTGTCATACTGAAAACAAGCTGTACCAAAAACAGCTGTGTTATTACTTGGAACATACTTATTTGTCTACAAACTGTTTCACTTAAATAATAGTAATAATTATGATTTTGCCCTTAGCAATTCAGACGATAAACTTGATTTTAAAAATCTGCTGTATTCTGACAGCATACCACCTGAAACACCTTTGTTTGTATATAGTCTTACTCAACAAGTAAACCTGCAAACTTCAATAAAGTCTTTTCTAACTTACTTTGATGATGATTTCACATGAAGATATCTTCTGAAGCTCTAGGTTAACGTTAGCATATTTGCTCTATTTTTTCATATGACTTCATAACCTTACTTTTGGTGTATTTCATTGGGGCCCAGTTATTTATGAACACAAAACTTACAGAAAAGTAGTTCTCCTGACTCAGATGTACTGGGAGCTGCAGCAGCCAATACTGCCTTTCTTTCACTATGAAGATTACTGCTGAAAAAACACTTGATTCTCTTAACAAAGTGGAATGCAAATTTTGATAGGAACCTGGATGCCGATCATTTAAAGTATGTCTTGATCTGAACTGGGACATTCCTAACATTTCACGTAATGGCTTTACTTTCTTTTCTTACTGCATCTAAAGTGACGTGACGTTTACGAAGTTATGAGCCTTAGATTGAGGAAGGTAAAAGAGATAAGCTTCATGTGTGAGACATCAAACTCATAGTTCTGCTGTTACACAACACCTCAGGTGATGTTATTTTAAACTCTGAGTTCAGAAGCGCTTTTCTTAAGATAAGAGCTGAATGGAAGTGGTGACTGAATTAGCAGAGGAACCACATTAAGGCAAGATTATATGAGTTTGAGCAAACCTATTTAACATCAAGGGGTAGCCTAAATTGACCTCACTGATTACAATACAATCAACTCAGCCCTGTGGGCCCTTTTATATGGCGACATGTACAATAATTTGGACTGACTTGCGAGTTTAAGTTCCTCATGCTGATTTTGTGCCTCATTAAGGACAGTTTCCCCAGCCACTACTAAAACCCTTAAAAGAAAAAAAATAAAATAAAATCAATGCAGCAAACATCATGGAAATGCATGCACTATCCTCCATTAAATCCAGATAGGCCTAATTTGGTGCATTTTAGACGGTGGAGAGAAGTTTTACAAGAATTTCACATTTTTTGTTTTTGAGAGCAGCGCTTTCATCAAGTGTGGATGTGTGTGTATCCAAGCCAGTGTATGCGACTTTGATTCAGCTTGTTCTAAAGGCTTGCTGCTGAGCGACCATTTACATATCTGCCCCCTCATTCCTCCTACATGTCTCCAATAAAATATGCTGGCCAAAGGAATCAAAGTAAAATACAGCAGGAAAGAGTTTTTACAGTGTTGTGCCGCTACAACCATGTAATTTTTTAAGATTTTATGCTGTAGTCAATATATTATAGAGCTTTCTCTGGCTGCAAGCACAAAGCACAGCTGCAGGTCTTTGTGAATAATCTCAATTGTATCTAGTGCTTAACTTTGACTACACCATTCTAATACATGAATAATATGCTATGAACTTAACTATTCCTTTTTAGCTGTAGCTTAAGTCGTGCTGCAACTGGCAGTCTAACAATCGATTATTCTTTTGTTTATTTTGACAATCGATTTATCAGATGAAAAATGAAAAAAATTGACTTTCTTCTGATTTTTCATTTGACCACGCATTTTCTTAAGCAATATTATAAAGTCAAAAAATACTTCTAGCATAAATATGAAAGTTGGGTCCTTTCTGCTTGAGGCTAATCTGGTAATTTATTTATTTTTTTGATGAACCGATTAATAATTGGATCGCAAGGAGCTTAATGGATTTGTTTTTACTGAATTTGAACAAGGTGAAGCTAACACACTGCCACTTGACAAGTTCTGGCTAAAACATTGTTGCAAACAAAATTGTTTTTTTCCCTCTTAAAAACAAATGTATGCTTTTTTGGTAAAGTTTTGACTTAATTACTGTTCTGAGGGTGGGGATCGTTCAGGTTTTTTTTGAGTCTGTATAATCCAGGTAATGAATAATCAATTACTAAATTAGTTAACTAGTATTCCAGCTATCGATTCATCATGATTGATTTGATTATTCTTCTCCAACTGGAAGGAGAAACGCTCCCTCGATCTCTAGAAATAAACGACCTGTTTATGACAGGTTGTTTATTTCACAATTAACTTTCTAAATAGCTTCAACATATAAAACACTATTTCCCCCCACTGTTGCCATGTAATACGCCTGTCCACAGCGAACTACTTCTTTGCCATATTTTTTGTCTCTTTTGCTTGCTTTTTGATCCGTTCTCCCTGTAAGAGCGCAGGTGGAGCTTCATTTCAGCAGCATCCTACAATTAAAGGATTGGGAGTGAAGATGAAAGTCTTGTATGCAGTTTGAAGTTGCCCTTTCCTTGAAGTCTGGGCCAAATGACAACATCTGTGTGAGTCTTGGAGACCAACATTCAGGGGTGAATAACAAGCTTTTGTACAAAAAAAAAACAAAACAAACAAACCCCGAAGAAAACCAATATTGTGACCACAGTGGGTGGACAATAGCTTATTTAAGAGAGAGGTGGTGAGGGAAAGATGAAGGGATCCAGGGCTTTGTTATTGTGACCGCACTGTCAAAGGCCACTCTAAAGCTGAAAGAAGAAAGATCAGAGACTACTCAAACCCATATCACACCTTTTCAAATCCATATCACACCGTTTCAGCACACACCTACAACCACAAGTCAGAGACGACATTGCCCATCTGTATTTTCAGGTCAAGTTGATACTTCTAGTGCTGGCTTCATAACTTTCATTGTTTTCAGCCCTCTAAAGTTTCAGCAGCCTGCCATCTGGCCTGAAGCTGGTCCTTGCTCAGCTAGGCTTGCAAACACTGTGTAGGTGCATAGAATCACTGTTCCTGTAGTTTGAGGAATAGTATTTTAAAATGCAGTGACTCCTAACAATACAGGCTTCTACTAAAATCTCTCAAAACATGAAATAAATTATTGATGTAACACTTATGGAATGCTGAGTTTATCACAGATAGGCAGAAAAATTAGCCAAAAAATATGTTGTGGTCGACACCGACATTGCTGCCGTTATAAACTTGCACACAGCTATTCCTAGTTTTACACACTGTTTTAAAAACCACTGACTGTGTTTTTAAAGTCTCACTCCCCATTTTTGTGTTTGTAAGTTACAAATTTTATATATTAGTCTGTGGAAGCAAAAAAAAAAAAAAAAGTTGTGCCACTCAAGCTCTGAAGGAGGTTTTTGCTGCTTATTTCCATATTTAGTCAATAGGAACGGCTGCCCCACCCCCTGCCATTCAGACACTGAAAGAAAATCTTGTAGAAAATTCTATTTTGCGTTTCCTATTAAAACACTTTCCATGCAGCCAATAAAAAGTTGTTCTTTACTATCGGAACCACCTTAGATTGAGACAAACATGAATAACGTAGCCTGTAAATCAGCTACTAAAGTATTCTACAATGATTATGGTAGCATTAAAAATGCAGCGATCTATAGAAAATATGGGAAATCTTTTGTTCTTAATGCTGCATAACAAGTAGTTTTGTGCAAAGTGGGCTTTGTCTCCGGAGTGGGTGTGTGTTTGGAAAAATAAGGAGCTCATGCTGGATGCCTTTCATAATACAACAGCCACCCATTGTTTGCTGTTATACATGAACCTTGTGCAGAGTGATGGTCCAGATGGTCAGTGACATTCTGAAATGGGATGTACAACTTCTAAATTTCCAATGAAAGATGTGTGATTGGAGGAACGAGTCCTGTTAATGTCCTCTGCATAAGATTGCATTGTTGTTATGAGATGAAACACTGTCCTAACAGACTGCAATGTCACCTTGTTTTTATTATAGATATTCATTTGTTGCAACAACTGTGAGAAGACTGAAATGATGGCATCCTTTTTGTGAACGTTGTGAGTCAGTTTTTGGAGCTTTGTGGAACATTTATTTCTTGACTTTTTATGAAATTTGGCTCAATACAAGATGAGTCACGGCTGAGGTTTACCTTCTCTCATCTTCAGAAATCCAGATTTCATTGTTCCATCTGTTATACTCTTGTACTCCTCTGCTATTGCTGCTGTTCCCTTTCTCCAGTGCTCATAAAAAGCATTCACCCATAATTCAACCAAAATCCAATTCAACTTCTCTTTTTTTATACCCTGTTTATTCTAAAAATAAGATCTGTGCTCCTCCTCAAACTGAGCCTTAGATCTGGTTGTTGTATTCTGTTCTCCCTAAACGTCAACCACTGTTGCATGAAATGCAGAGAAAAACTGCCCAGTTTACTCCAAGTTTGTCTAAACATAAATACATTTAGGATTGCATGGCCAAACATCCAGTAAATATTTTGGATACGCCAAAACTGCATACCATAAAAACATGGTTTAAAGTCTATGAGCCATGTTTTTCTCCTTTTCTTTTTTCTCTATTCAAGTTGTCACCTTTAAATGCACAAAGTTTAATCTTCACCTCTTTATTTGTCTTTATAGAGAAGCTGATAGCATACCAACGGGAGTTCCACGCTTTGAAAGAACGGCTTCATGTTGCAGAACACAGGACTCTGCAGCGTTCGTCTGAGCTCAACCACATTCTCGAGCAGTTCAGACGGGCCATCGCCGAAACCAACGGCAGCAAAGATGCGCTCATTAACTTCTCAGGTAACCAAGGCCTGCGCATTGACAGGCATTGTTCTCAACATTTGTTTAATTTGGAATCCAGCATTCCTATTGCTGGGTATCTTTATGGATTTAATTTCATCACAATGGTGTGAAGAAACATCTGTTAAGTCAAATAAAATGTATAAAACCCACTGAAAACAAATAATTGTCAGACTGACAGCAGTTAAACACACTTTATATCTAATAAGTGAGAAATGGATTATCTTGTTGAACAAGATTCTTGTTATGGTGACGCACTACATAATTTGAAATGCTTATTCATTGAAATGATAAAGCTTTGATTGAAAGCTCACCAAACTGGAATCAGTTTAATATTTCTTAAGCCTATTTGTAATGCGTATTTATGACAGTTTGCACATCAGTGTGTTTTGTTTAGCAGTTTACTAAAGTTTAATATTACTTAATTAGCTCTAATAGGGTTGATTGAAATCATTCTTTTTGTAAGTCATGTATTAAATGTGACCAAATTGACAGCTGAGCTCTACATCACCAGCATTTTGCTTTCATCTAGCTTTCTGCTCTGTCGGTCAGTAATGACTTATGTGTTGTTTGGTTTCAGTATATCTGTCTAAACAATTTGGCCATGTGCTCATAAATCCTCTCCAGTTAGAGCTCTTAAAATAGCTCACTGTGAACTGTTTTGTTTGGCCCCGTTTTCAGATGAGACACAGAAACTACTGAAGGAGCTCACAAACAAGAAAGCTCTCCAGGTGCCAAATATCTACCACCACCTGCCTCACCTCCTCAACAATGAGGGCAGCTTGCAGCCGGCAGTCCAAGTGGGTCTTGGACGCACAGGAGGTAAGAAGTGGATTTATACATTTTGCTTACTCGGCATGAAGTCAACTTTGCCAGTTTTTAATGATGATTCCCCTCCACCCCCTTCTGTACAGCGAATGATTAACAAACACAGTAAAACCCGCCGACATCTTTATTACACCGGGGAGATCCTCACGTCTCAACATGTTCTCAGGTTGTTACTTGTTCACAACAAGTGTCCTCGGAGGATTTGGCTTTCCACACGGATATTTACGTAAAACATAACATAATTAAAATTATAATTGTTTTCCTCTGATGTTCTTCCTTAAGAGCACTGCAGCAAAACTTTTCACTGATAACATAAACCGAATACAAGAACCTCTTAAAATTTATGATGCAGTGAACCCTCCTGTGGAGTATTTTTTTCTCTCTCTTGCCTGCATCAGTGTTTTTTATGAGCCAGCAGTTCTGCACAATGTGTTTTTCTCCTGGTTGTTGGGATACTTTCAGTCTGTTTTCCATCTATTTTGCTGCTGATTTAGCTTTTATCCTGTAAGCTGCCTCATACTCCATATGACCTCTTCTGCATTTAATTCCTATTAAGAAGTGTCCTTATCTTGCTTTTTGTGCTTTATGTGTGCACTCGGTTTAAGGCTGAAGTAAGCTTAAGGTTTAAATCATTCTAATGGCCCTGTCCCATTTTTAATCATTAAAATTGAGAGAAAAAAAAACAGACTCTAAACAGACAGCAAAACATCAAGTCAACTGAAGCTATTAATGAAGACAAAAGGTGAAGTCTCTATAGTATTGTTAGCAGTTTTTTGCCATGAGTAAATGTGTCTTTTTTAGGCTTTTTTTCCCCCAGGGACCTGAGATGTTACTAAGGCTCAGCGTGACAAGATTTCTAGGAAGTAGTTGTCTTTCTTGTCTGACCAGGTGTACAAATACTTCTTGTCAGCAATGTTTTAAGAGACTATTACTTTCTTCAAGAAGTGAAAGAGAATGCCAGCTCACTGCAGTCCTTTGCATCAGTGCCATGAGCTTTGGTCTCTGAATTATAATGATGCTCAGTTGGGTTTATTGCAATGCACAAAGCGGAGCTACAGCTTCTGGGAAGTGATCTGTCATGGCGGGTCACAACTGCGGTCTGCAGATTATCCCTAGCTTGTCTAATTGATACAAATTTGAAGTTTTAAATGTAACAATATAGTCTGAGTTCTGTTTTTATTTCATTGTTCCTTTAATGTAGTTACTCTCTAAACCAGGACATTTGACTAGTTATACTAATTTTCATGGGATTTAAAAAAACAATTTTTATTGATGTGTGGCATAATTTTTTTTTATACCTTCTCACTGTATCAGTAATGCTGGATACATGTTATTGTTAGTTGCCACTGGCAACCCTTCCTTCAAGATACCAGTACTGCATCAGAGCTTAGAAATCCATCTTATCTTGGATTTCTTGTTTCATTTCCTGTCTGTGAATGTTTGGCACTGGGTTATTTATAGCTGCACGATTCAGGATGCTATCCAACTCAAAATTTAACAATGCTGATGAAATAACAGTGGGTGGAAGGACTTCTGAGACAGATGTAGGTGGGCATTCATGTGCCTGCTCAGACATTCGTGGTCTCAGATGTTTTTCTCTATCTAAAAATGTGCCAAGAAAAGGAAGACATCACCCCACAGCCTTCAGTGTCTCTCAGTGTGGAGACACTCAGATTGGACGACAGTTGGAGTTTCCAGTCCCAATCACATGACTATTGTCATTTGATGGCGTCTCACTTACTAGTTCTGACAACTATGACTGTGACTGTGAGGACCTCAGACTTTTCTCTCTCCTCTGGTGGGCAACTTTTTACAAGATCTCTATGCCACAGATTCTTTCTTGTTTTTAGAAGGAAGCACTACAGCAGTGATGCAAACTGACAAACCTTATATTTGCATCTTTTGTGGTTTTGTTTTCTTATTTACATTTGATGTTTTCTGTGGTAAAACTTGTTTGGTCTGATGTTTGAGTTTCAGGATGTCATTTCATAGTGCTATGAAGTGATGTTACACAGAATGAATGGACAGACGCACCACAGAACTGTTCCTCTCCAGTGTTTTACAAGCTTATCTAAAAACACACTTGTGTTTATGGTTGGCACTTTGGTTGTTGACAGATAAAACTAATGATATGATGATTCATTCAGTGCAATCACTATTGTGAAACCAGTTAGTGACAGCAATGCTTGTAAAAGAGAAGTAGCTCTTCCACCACATCCGTCCTCACACCTGCTGAGTAAACTGATTTTCCTACTCCAGAGTGTTAGTTAATTTTAATCCCTATCATATTGGATGATTTAAAAAAAATTCATTGACCAAATGGGAGGATGATGTCATGATTTGAAATACACAAATTCTGCTAGAAGTGCTTTTTTTGTTCATTGAAGATCTCTAGTATTTAAATTTAAACCTATATGGCAATAAGGTTTACTTAAGACAGTAAAAAAGAAATCATTTGTTTTTATTAGTAGCATTTTTCTTAAATGAATGCAAATCATTTCTGTTCTATCACCTAATGTAGAGTGTTGGTAAAGTTTTGAAAATGAATGATATGTTACCACATGGAGGATGTGTGGACTTCAGTGTTTACTAAAATATTTGTTACCGTTTATTGAGATGTTTATGTAAAAAGTAAGTGAAGATAAAAAGTAAAATGTGCTGTTTTTAGGCTAGAAAAGCCATTACTCTATGTATTCAGTTTTGCACGCACAAATATGGCATTCATACCAATAAATCAGTAATTTCCAGTTGAGTTACATTTAGCTGTGCAACTGAGCTGCTGAATATTGTACAATAATTGTCACAATTCATGTTTTAAAATGTAAATGTGGCATTTTAAGGTTTAATACTTATTTTAACTGCTGTGTAGGGTTTCACACTTGTATCTTTCTTTTGTTTGCTTGTTTTATTTTTCGTTCACGCTTCTTGTCTCTTTTTATTTCACACTAAATAAATTGTATCCATGGTGTCTGCACTAAAAGCAACACGTTCATACCCATTTCAGTAAATGATTGAACAACACTTTGCAAAACACTGGAAACTACCAGTCACCTGTTTTCGGCAATCTGACAGACCCAAGTAGGATTTTTTTTTTTTTCTTTCTCCTGTCTTCTGGTGGAGTGAAAAGGACATACCAGCGGAGCGGAGCGGGCTGATCAAGGGATGAAGGGCGGTGCAGTCCTGGAGTCAGTCCTGCTGCACATGCATGCATTATCCCTCATTCATTGTCTGCCATCCTCCCTGTCACTCTTGTCTTTTCTCCTTCCTCCCACATTCTCCTTTCATCCTCGACCTACTTTCTTGGTGGTGGGTGTCGCTATACAACATGGAGCTCAGTGTGAAAAACACAAAAGCAGAACTAGGACAGATTCTCCACGCTGCACAGATCACTCTAGAGAATTGCAGCCCTTCTCAATCCGCTGTGCTGTTCACTCATGCTACACCTCAAGTTTTGTTGCGTGCTTTTACTTGGGGGTTGAGGGGCCCCATGTGTCCACTGAATCGGTGTAAGTCAGCATGTTCCCACTTTAACCGTTCTCCGCCTGCAACTATCGAACACACACACTCTCTCACATTCCATGTTCATATTTGCTGATTGCTGCCCCAATAAAGTAAGTCATTTAGAGCTGTTACCAGCTCTTAACCCTGGTTAACATTTCCTAAGCCAAACATTGACATTGACCCACAATACGATTTATTTTTTTTTATTTGAGTGGATGGATTGCTTTAGCTTGCTGTGAGGCAGCAAAGGTTTTTTTTTAAATATATATTTTGACTTTTTTTTCAAAGTTTGTATAAGTGTAACATAGTTAATGTTGTATAGAATTCCACTTGTCATTACTTCCAAGTTGGGTTCAGGTGTAATGGGTGAAAAAGGTTACATAAGCTATATTATCATAGCATATTTAAAATAAAATATTGTCTCATTTCAAAATCTGAATATTGTCATAATGTAGTTTAGAGTATATGAACCTTATAAGATACGTCTGTTAATTACATCTCCCACCCATGCCCATTGAACCATATCCATACTATCTCTCTCTGTAGAAAAACAGCGCTAATAATCAAAAATATTCTTGTTGACTTATAATTTATAATTGGCACTGTATCGTACAAACTGCTTCTATTTGTCATCCATCTCTATGCCATCTGCCACTCTTGGCACAAATAGCATTTTTTTGTGGATCTAAGTTGACTTAATCTGTTGTCTCACTCTCTAAAGATTCTTTGTTTTGGCCCACTCTGTTGTGATTAAACTACTACCCCTATGGTCCTTTCCTGTTTCTCACCTTGTGCTGTATCTTTTCCTCAGTTACCATGGTGATGGGGATCCCCACAGTGAAGCGAAAGGTGAAGTCGTATCTGTCAGAGACGCTGCATTCACTAATAGACAAGCTCTCACCAGAGGAAAAGCTTGACTGTGTCATCATTGTGTTTGTTGGGGAGGTGAGAACTTGAGTGGTAGCATAACGCTTTTTCAGAGTAAAAGAAAAAGCAAACGAGAAAAACCATACTGCGTGGGTGTAATGTTTCCTCCTGGTGTGATCTCTGCAGACGGACCTGGACTATGTTCACAGTGTGGTTGTTGGCCTCGAAAAAGAGTAAGTACACTTCTTTTTTTTTCTTTTTCTGCAGACAGCTTTAAGGCTCAGAATACTAACATTTGTACACAGCAACCCACGGAAAGCTTCGTGTCTCATCTGTGTCCAAACCATTTCTGTCATTAGGTTCTCTACAGAGCTCAACTCGGGTTTGTTGGAGGTCATATCCCCACCAGCCGCCTATTATCCTGAACTGAACAACCTCAAAGAGACTTTTGGAGACTCCAAAGAAAGAGTCAGGTAAAATGCAGTACACAAGTAACAAGACCTTAGTAGATATGTTGCGTTAACTTATGTTACTGTACATAAGTCTTTTAAATTATGGAAACTATCAAAAAATGTCTAAAGATTGAACTTTTTAAAGTTTCCTTGACTTAAAAAAGGAAATGAAGACGATCTAAAGAAAATATTTGGTAATTATGCTTACACTTAAAGTAAAGTCTGTTAAAAGAACTAATTTGCTTTTTTTTCACCCAACAGCCAAGTTGGGGCTACTTCTTTATTAAAGTTTCATTCGGTTAATATTTGATCCCTCCACTAGTGTTTTTGTGAAGGATTATTGTGTATGGAAAATGTTTATGTACATATATTACAGTATTTATACCTGTATCCCTACAAGTAGATATTATAATATCCCCAACTTAGCATATAGTAAACTTTTTTTAATCAGTGCTTGGGAATGCTTCACAATCAGCTGATTTCTCATCGCAACTTTTATTAATACAATCTGCTGATATTAAAAAAACAACATTGTTAATAGTCTGAATTAAAAGAAATGGAGTTTATGTTTTTGTTGTTCATAATCAGCTGTGAGTTTAGTTTTATATTGCACTTTGACCTGCTTAAACTTTGGGTAATCAGTGGAGTCCTCAAGATGACCTTGATCAGCCAATCAGGAGATTTTGGTCATTTTTGTTAGTTGAAAATTATTCTCTCATTAAATTGTTACCACGTCCTTTAAGCTCGAGTGAAATTTATAATGTTAAAATAGTTACTCTATATGAAACTAGCTCAAGGCCACAGATGGTTTTCCATTGACCCATGTACCTTTTAATTGAGTAAAAAGACTGAGTTTACCACTTAAAATAATATTTAGATGAACTAATCATGGATTACATTGAAAGCTCTCCGGTTTTTGAGTTGAGCAAAGTGGGATGCACATTAGAGCTTTGATGTACTAAAGAAATAGACCTTTAAAAAAAAAAGGATAAAGACTTGAAGACAGCTGTTAACTGTATGAGTGGTCTGATCTCTGGTGTTTGTTTTTGTGTACAGCACATATCGACGTTTCTTCTGGTTCTTAGTAATAAAACATGATACTGAGTTAAATTTAGTTCAACCAATACTCTGATGGAATGTAAAAGAGCTGTGATGAGGATTGCAGAAAAAGTGGAGAGATGAGACGGGAACACGGAGGGGAGGGAGTATGTGATAGCTTTTAGGTGGCTTGATGGGGCGCTTAGTATTCCACAGGCATTTGTCAAAGTCAGATCAAGGTCATCAGCAGCAGCACTCTGTATCGCTGTCTCTAAGCAGGGCTCCATCTGGTCCACCGTGCTTTATCTTCTCTTTGTAGTTGAATTGATTAGAAATCTGTTTACAGTGCAGTGTAGGCTTCTTCTATGTATTCACATAATAGCCTTCAGGAGCGCCGCACTCTGTGTGGGTGTTCGAGTGTGCAGACGTTTTAGATTGCATCGAGATCAACATGATTGTCACATTTTCTGTTTGCGTCTAAATTAGCTAAGAAAATGGGGTGGACTTTCAAATTTGGAATGAGTGACCATTCCTTCTTACTGGTGTGTTATAAGAAGGCAGGCATGCACATTTATATGTAACAGAGCTTGTGTAGTCAGAAATATGTCTTTGACAGCACCCACACAGAAACACCTGCAGTCCTCTGTGAGCAATCTTATTCCTGACCGATACATCATTTGGATCAAACAATTAGTGTGGCAGCTGGGGTCTATAAATTATTCAAGCATAGTCTGCTCTCGCAACTTTGCACGCATACCTGGAAAAACACTTTTGCTTTGTACATGTAAAGTAGTCTGTCTGACATGCACTTCACCAATGTAAGACTCCTTAACATGCAGGAGGATGCACTCAGCTATCATGGGTTGATGTTTATGTTTGTGTTTCAATGACTTCTGTTTTTATTTAGATGGCGAACGAAGCAGAATCTGGATTATTCCTTTCTCATGATGTATGCTGTGAGCAAAGGGGTTTATTATGTCCAGGTATGTACTTGAATTTTAATGCAGAAATTTCTTCAATGCTTCTATTAGGAGCTGAATCATTATGTGTAACACAATTCAGAAGAGTCTCCTTTTGATATGCTTGCTGCAACAAGAATAGAAACAACTTGGATAAATGTATTATCCAAAAAGCTTTTTTGTCACTTCACACTGAAAGGTAAAACATTACAAGAATAAACCTTTGTGTATAAATATTACATGTCAATCAAGATTAACTGTACAGTATTGATAACTTTGCTACAGTGCCAGCCATTTTACCAGCAACCCTGCTAAAGATGTGTGAAATGTATTTTTTAACTTCAGTCGCATAATGAAACATGGGAATTCTACAAAATAGACTCTCAACACATTTGGTGGGAAAAGAATCCCACATAAGTAAAGATTTTATGCCAAAATCCCCTAGGCTAAAATCAACAGTACTCCTGCTTTCAACACTTTTTACTGCCCCAAAAGCACACACCTACTTCTCTTTAATTCAGTTGAAAAATACTTTTATGCCAAAGGGAAATTAAATGTTGTCTTAACTTGTATCATCCGTCATTTCAAAGAATGATGACGTTGTGGGGAAGAAAGAGCTCAGCTAGCGCTCGACCTCTGACTGAAAACTGTTGCTCTATGACAGCCTCTTGCCTGTGATGATATGCTAACAGCTCAGTATAACAGCTGCAGAGAAGACATCTAACAGTAACATGCCCTGAATGACACCATTAGTCGTTAGCAAGCGTTGCTAATCCAGCTCATTTGCTTTTGCCACTCCTTTATAAATCTCTGTTTGGCCATTTGGTTAAAAAGCTTGACGGAGAGACATTGGAGTTGGTGATGTTATCCTTACTTTTTGCTTAAAAGCTTGCAATGTTAGCAATCTTTTTATATTTAGTATCATGATGAAATAGTACATGAAGAAATTTTGTTAAATATATTTTTATGTTGGATATTTTTTCCCCAATGTGTAAATGTACATAAATTGAAGATTTTTTTTTCTAAATATCTTGAGCATGAGATATTTGTGTTAGTACAAGTAAAATTGTATTTCTTTAAAGGCTAACACATCTTTAATAGAGGAGAAACTGTTGTAATCAGTAACCTAATAAAACCAAACAAGAGAGCTATTTTTATTTCTGAAAATTAAAAAGGGCAGTCATTTTCTTTCCCTCAGCACTTAACTAGTGCTTTTTAAGATGGCAGTGATTTTCTCTACTACCATAAATCTCTTGGGCTTCTCCTCCTCTTGTATGATGTAATCTAGGCACGTTGTTTATGATCATAATGACGTTAGAAGAAGTCTTGACAGAATTTTTACTGTGTTAAAACTTCCTTTTTCTCTCATCCATTAAATGTCATTTCTATCTGCGCTCAGTGGAAAGAAAAGAGGTATTGTTATGAGAAAATATTTTCAACTGTTAGTATAACCCGAGACTCTAGTTTAGTGTAGTTGTTTCTTAGCTCAGCTCAGACAATGTTGATCATGAAAATAGAAGAGTTCCCCTCCCCATTCAGGATAACTTCACATTAATCTCACACAGTGTGTTTCTTTTCTGGTATTTTGATCATTCTGTGTTGCTTCGTTTAGCTGGAGGATGACATTGTGGCCAAGCCAAACTATTTTGCCACTATGAGGAACTTCGCCCTGCAGCTGTCCTCTGAGGACTGGATGATCCTGGAGTTCTCCCAGCTTGGTTTCATTGGTATTACCTTCTACCAATCAACCTCAAAAAATTACCGAACAAATGCAGTGTGGTACAGACCACTTCTGCACTATTATCATTACTATCTATATGAATTGCATTCTTAAATACCTAAGTTTTATTAAGTACATTTTTGCTTATTAAAGCAATATAATGGAATTTGCAAGTACAACTCATTGTAACAGCACTGAAAAATTACTGAAATTCTAAATGATAAATATTGTCAATCAATAAGATGAGATAAAATTAGTCATTGAAATTATTATTAACTGTCATTGCTGTCTGGCATTCTGTCGAACTGCTGTTAATATTTTGCAATTTAGAGTATGGCACTTATTCATTTTTAACTGATTTCTAATCTGTTTGATCTCTACAGTAATTTGTCAAAGATCTCAAACAAACTTATGTTGTTGTATCATGTTGGAGTCGTGTGCCCTCTGTGATTCTTCCATGTGTTTATCTTGTTTCAAGTAGCTGGTAACTTATTACCAACCTTCTCTGGAGGAACAAGAAACATTTCTTAAGTTGTTTTCTCGTTCTTACAGGAAAAATGTTCCAGGCTCCAGATCTGAATCTCATTGTTGAGTTCATCTTTATGTTCTACAAAGAGAAGCCTATCGACTGGCTGCTGGACCATATTCTCTGGGTCAAAGTCTGTAACCCTGAGAAAGATGCGGTATGTCCTGTCAATAATGTACAAACAAGAGATTCAACATTGTGGGGATTTATCTCATTATTGTCTCATTTGTTGCTTTTTTTTTCTTTTTCCTCCAGAAACACTGTGAGCGGCAGAAATCCAGCCTTCGCGTGCGGTTTAGACCCTCACTCTTTCAGCATGTTGGACTCCATTCTTCTCTTGCTGGGAAGATTCAGAAACTCACAGTGAGTTCTCGTGTCCTGACCGTTGTTGACATTCCGAGTGAGGGAAATCTGTTTCCTGTATAGAAACAGTGGTTTCCTTTCTGTTTGCGTCTGTAGGATAAGGACTTCCTGAAGCCGCTGCTTCATAAGATGCACGTCAATCCCCCAGCAGAGGTCTCCACTTCCATGAAGGTAACGCTCCAGAGGTTTTGCAATATATGCTCTGTATTCTTGCCGGTTAAATAATATTGAAATTCATTTTTTATGGGTCAATGTGTCTTTTGCATCATGCAGGTCTATCAAGGCCACACTCTCGAGAAGACGTACCTTGGAGAAGATTTCTTCTGGGCTATCACACCTACTTCTGGAGATTACATCCTCTTTAAATTTGACAGGCCAGTTAGCATAGAAAGGTAAAGAGCAGCAGCACCCTACATACAGCGTATCTTTACCTTACAGGCCAAACATTTTCACACACAGGCACACACAGAGAGCTTTTTACCTAGTTTTCTTTTCTGTCCTTCAGTAAGTGTGGCTCAGCTTCAGTGACGGTGTGTGTGTGTGTGTGTGTGTGTGTGTGTGTGTGTGTGTGTGTGTGTGTGTGTGTGTGTGTGTGTGTGTGTGTGTGTGCATGTCTCTAGAGGTCAGGGTGAGCTAATGAGAGCGCTCTAAATTCGGCATTCGCAGGCTGCTGCTCTGCAGTGGTGAGGCAGATAGGAAGGAAGATGGAGAAATAGAAGCAGGTTAAAACCAGCCTGAGAGGAGAGACAACCAAAACCCTTTATTCATGTTGAAACGAGGTAAAATAAGGCTACGGCTGTGAAAATAACGTTACAAGTACAATGCCCATACCTACATGTGCAACTGATCTTATCCACCAATCTCATCTACTTCTTCAGAGATCTGAAAATCAATAAAATAACCTCCTCTTCCTCTGATTTTGTACAGTGGTTTTTTTTTTATAATAATAATAATTAAAAAATATATTATTTAAAACAAATAAAATTGATATCGGCCAAAATCAGAATTTTGAAGATTTGTGATCGGGCAGACAACTGCAGTCAATTCACTCGCTTTAGTTATAAGTATAATAACTAAAGCCATCCAAATAGTGACAGGAAATTGTTTCAAATGTAATGGGATAAAACGTTTTTCTTTCTTTAAGGCTATAATCTTGGACCATCGCTGCAATTTTCCTCCAGTTTGTCTTGTATTTCTTTGAATACTTCAGCTGCCTGAACCAAAGAGAACGTAGCATTCATAGCATTGAGAAATGTTGTTTCGAACATGAAATCTAAAAACCATAAGCTTTCATGCCTTACATAACTGTAGCAAGCTTGTTTTTACAAGGCCTTGCAAAAATATTCATACTCCATAAACCTTTTTTCATGCTGTCGCATTACTGCGACAACCTTGGCTGTATTTTAGTCCATCAAAATTTCATGTCTTTCACATTTGGGTTTCAGTCACATTTGGATTTGGATGTGAAGTGAAGATTAAGGACTTTTTCATATTTTTATTTGGGACAGAAAAAAAAAAAACGCATCATTTTACTATCCTCTACTGCTTTGTGTTGGCTGAATGTCTTAACCACATGTGTCCAATTTCATGACATACAAATATTGGTTGGACTGTCTCCCTGTTGAAGCTACTAGTACTCATCTTTGGATGCAGATGTTAAAATGATGCATGATTTAATTTGCAGGTTCCTGTTTCGCAGCGGAAACCAGGAGCACCCAGGGGACAAGATTGAAAACACCACAGTGGAAATACTACCTTCATCGGTAGGGAAACAACTACACACACACACACACACACACACACACACACACACACAGTCCGTCACTGAGAGATGTGCAAATGGCCCTGATTAGATTACATCGAGTGGTTGCTCTTTTGGACGTAGCGTATTGATTTTTGACAGTGATGACAGAATCACTGCTTCTGTCACTTTGGTTGGAATATGTAATTTATAGATTTATTGTGAAACATTTAACTTATGAGCATGCTCGGTGCTGCTTAAATGGTACGTCAGTGACATTTGAAATTGTCTTTACATTTTGTTTTCTGTCTTTCAATTTTAGGAAAGTGGACTGCAGACCAAAGAGAAGTACAAGCGAACTGAAGATCGCTTTTACAGGATTGGTAAGAGCTTTTAATGTTTTGATTCTACAGTTATTGGTTTCCCCAATCATTCGTTTTAAAGAGAACGTGCCTGTTTTAACAGGTATGAGAGGCGTTCCAGATATTCATCTTTTCTCATTCTTAGCTCCATTTGACTTAAAGACACAATTCCAGATAAAATCCTGGTAGATTTGAACAAATTCTACATGTTTACTGATATAATGGAAGAACAGAAAAGTTTTTCTTTTCCCTGTTATCATTCCCAACAAAAATGAGCCTCCTGGGCTTTTATACTTAGAGCCAAGACGATTAAGAAGTTGTGGATTCATAATGAAATGATTCACTAAACTCTGACCAACTTAAAGTATAAATAGTTTTAGTTGAATTGCTTTTAAAGGTTCAGTTTTCTTTACCAACATTTCTGCTTGTTAGTAATGAGGGAAGGCAAAAAGTTGTTGATGTAGTTGATGGAAACATGTGAACATCATAATGATGATGTGACTCCAGGAAGGTTTTAGTGTACAACCAACTATAGAAAGTAACTAGTTACATTTACTAGTTTAGCTGTAATTAAGTACAATTTATGTGTACTTTGTACTTTTTGAATATGTGAACTTTTGCTTTTGCTTGGGTTTGTTTTGAGAAAAGTATTCTACTCTTGTGGATTTGAAATCTTGTATTAATGAGAAAAGATTAAAATAAACCAAAGATTTTGCAAATATGTCTTTAAAAACACACTTAATACCACATAAATATTTATATTGTATGTTAACACGTTTTATTTTGTGTTGCATTTTTATTTATAAAGGCTGGTCTTTAACTAAAACAGTTTCAGACCAACGTCTCCTCTTTTATTTTTATAAAGTCTAAGAGTGGACCATTCTTCTGCTCATAAAACTAATGAACTTTTACATAAAGTAACATTTTAATGAGGTATATTTGTATTTTAGACTGATGACTTTAAATTGGTCAAAGTAACTGTACTTTTACATGAATACGTTGCTTTTATTCTCTTTCCATCTTTGTGTACAACATGTGACACGCCTTCTCATTTTCCTCTGCATGTTCTCTTCACAATTTCCTTATTCATTTTTTGATAATTTGCAAGATAATTGTTCTCTCTGCTCTCATCAGTTTATAACCATGACTCACATTTTGCCCTAGTTTCTAGCATTTCAAGTATTGTTCTGAGTCAGTGAAGATGGCCAAGATTTCGATGATTTTGTGTGTTCATGTGTGAACTCTCAGGTAATTTTGAGAAAGGTGTGGCAGAGGGAGCGGTAGATCCAGCCTTCAACCCTGTCGTTGCCCTTCGGCTTTCCGTTCTGAAAGACTCTGCGGTGTGGGCCATCCTCAGTGAGGTAAGTCAGTTGTCCAGGTCACCACATGTTCAACTTTTTCCCAGATGTGGAGACCCTCTTTGTTTGTGCCTACTCGGGCGAATAACTGAATGAAATGCTCTCTCATTGCAGATCCACATAAAGAGGGTATCTGGCTGATTATTCTGCAGGAGACACATGAATCACAGCCCCTGGAGGGCCAAAATCTCCCAGACTGCTAATGCGGGGTCTCTAGTACCTAGCAACCAGCAGAGAAGTGATTAGAGCTTAGAGTTGTCTAAGAAATCCCAGCTCCTTTGTCCCCGTTCTTCCTTATTTGCTTTGTTTTTGCTTCTTATTTATCGGTTTCTCCCCTCTCTTTCTCCACGACTCCAACACTCTTGTGAATTTCCATTTATTTTTGAGGATGGGAATGCTACTGTCTGCAATCAACGAAGGAGGGTGTGGAGACATCTGCTCGCAGCAGCTCGGACTCTCAAAGTGACTGTGTTGCTGAGCAGCTTGGAGACCAGTCAGATAGTTTCCAGATGAAAGAGGCCGAATCTTTACAGGTGGAGAGAACCAGTCCACCTGGCCAGTGGTGGAGATGCTGCCAAATCCCTCAGTTACTCAATGCTGCCACACCTGGGCGAGCGGGGGCATCGCACTGTCTCTAGTGCCTCAGCGAACCCAGCGATGATCAAGAATGTCTACGTCTCTAAAGGCCAGTTGTTCTCCGTTCCGAGCAGAAATGGTGGAGGTCTACCCTCCAACACGTGACTCTAGATCAACCAACACCAGCCCAAACAAATGTCTTTTTTTTTTTTCTTCTTCACTGCAATCAAACAAATACCGGTCCTGTTGTTACGCTGGTGAGCTTATTGTTCCATAATCCATCCGAGTGATATTTGACTGTAGGGCAGCCTAGTGATCCATAAAGAAAATCAGCACCTTGACGTCCAATCTTTCTCACCTTTTTGTCTGACTTGCTGTTTGACCTTGAGGTCAGTTTATAGTCGACTAACATGGACATTAGCCTGGCTACATTTCCCCGGAGAAATATATTGTTATACTGATATTATTATTATTATTACAGCTATGACCGACGAGCTATGAAGTTGACTTAATTTATTGAAAATAAATCTTTAATTTGTACAAGAGGTAAAATATATTTTATTTTAAGAGATGTCTACGGTAGTTATGAGTCTGTTTTTATGTACTTTTTTTCTTTTTAATCCGAATTGCTTCTGTGCATCCTTATATTCATGGCATACATTCAAAATCCTGAATTGCATTAATTTTAATTGCATAACCTGTTTGCAGGGTTCCTACACATTAAGGAAACTCTTAATTCACACTTCATGCTTTGTAACAAACACGTTGACTTGTGTCAAATTATTTTTCTACAATCTTCTGTGCTCCTCTGTCAAGAACATAAAAATCGGACGTTTTGAAAACACAATCACAAACACAATCAGTCGCAACCTTTTAAGATACTGAGATAACAATTTGCTATAAACCTTTATTTTTATAATTTCAGGCTAGAACGGAAAAACCAAGAAGATGATCTCGAAGTCTTGGTTTTGCTGTGTAAGGAGTTGCTTAAAGCTCTGGAGTCTGAAATATTGAAATAATGTGACATAACAAATTAAGCTTGACCATTTTATCTTTCTGTAATAGAACAATGATGCAAGTAGTACATGTAAAAACACCCAAGCCGTTTTCGTTATACCACCAAAACTAATTTGAAATTTCAATTTCTGAAGATAAAGTGATGGAAATTATCAAAACAAAATGATCTAGAGATGTTGGTTTCTCAGTATGAAGAGTTAAAAGCTGTAATACTTGTTGTCCTGGGATGATAAAACTCGAAACTCAACTTTCCTGATATCTTAATGTAATAAAGTAAGCTGTAAAAATATCATGATTTTAATACTCAAGTGAGCTGAATGTAGAGAGAATTTAGCTATAAAAATAGACTCAAGTTTTTATATCCGTGCTTTTCAGATAGTTTCTGGCGCCATCGAAAGATGGCACCAGTTTACTGGATTTTACTGACGCAAAACACTTTTCCTCTGCCGTTTTTAATATTTGGAGCACACTAATACAAAACCCTAAATGAAAAGGAAAATAAAAACAATCTGACCTTGGTTAAAATTGGTTAGGCTATTAGAAAACTGATGTAGAACATGTTGAATATTGAAATATGTGAAGTGTAGGAACCCTGTTGTTGTAGATATGGGTCTAAAATAGGAAAAATGTGCCTTATAACACAGTTATCTTAAAAATTGCCCCAAAATCTTTATAATCCGTTCCCTCTTGGTTTCTTCCCGAGAAATACATTGCATGTTAATATTTAAAAACAACAGTATAAACTGATGTCAAAGACTATCTTACTGCTGTCCAAAATTAGTGAAAGACGTAGTTATGTGAACGCAATCTCTGACATAGCGATATTTGCACTGCTTTGTTTTTTTTTTTTTTTTACTTTTTGTTTAAATCGCACTGTCCTCATTGTACCTCACTTTTCACCTTCACGCATCGTTTTAACAAATTCAGCCATTTATTTTGTCAATTTTTATTGGGCAGGACATGACTACTGATTATTAGAGTGCACTTCTGATTGTACATACATCTAAAATATATATTCTCTCACTTCTTTTCCCGTTTGAAGTAGTTTCTTTCTACATTTTCATGTTTGTGGCCAACTTTCTCAGTGGAAACTATTTGTAAGTGAAACTTGACCGATCTTTTGTATTAGTGATTGTTGTTTTCACTGCTAAGGGGTTAGTGAAGTGCCTTTAGGTGGGATTGTTTTCTAATGGCTTGGATTTCTGGCTTGTGCTTGTTTGCATTCATGACATGTAATTTATAAACATTTTCTGTTTAGATCTAAATGGGTTTCAACCCAATGGAAGTATGTGCTCCGTCCAGTCTCTCCAGTTCATATTTTATTTTGGAAATCTGAGCTTGGTAATGTTTGAAAATGACATTTTCCTCCTTCCATGATGTTTCCTCTGCTTTCATAAACAAAAACAAAAAAAATGAACATCTGTAAGGGAAGAATTGTCATGTGATCTTTGGGGTTTTGACTCCTTAAGGAAGAGGACTAACCATAAAATAAAAAAAAATACACAAAGGACAGTCACCCAATCACCTCCAATGCTCATCAGTTTACGTGCCTTCATCGTGTTCATATGTTTGCCTGACTTTGGTGATATTTTTGGCATCAATTTTCCATGAAAGTAGAATTTTAAATAAACTGTTCTGGTTAGAAGTAATGGTCATCTTTGTGTTGTGATTTTGTTCTTTCATCACTCATCCCACCCGCATTGCCAGGTTTTATTTAAAACACGCACGACACGGCCAGAAATTCACTCGAACGTTACATGAGTGCAGGCAATAAAAAAAAACTACAAACGTTCCCAGCATGCACGTGTACTTCCGCCTTCCCGTCATGCCTTTCACAATCATGGCGGCTCGCAGTATTTCATAACATTTGCATGTCGCCGCTGTTTACGCGTGAATTATTGCAGCCCGCGGTTTGTTAAGTGTGTGTTCTTGTTGTTGGCGTGATTTCTGAAAAATGCCTAAATATTACGAGGATAAAGAGGAAGACACCAGAGCCTGCGCCGGCATCAGAGAGGACTTCAAGGCCTGTCTCCTTCAGCACGACTGCGTAGTGAAGGTAAGGTGGTGCACCCTTCAGGTACCAATTAAAATGAAAACACTGTTTACACCTGGACAGGCCAGGAAATAAGACCACACAGCTGAATCCAAACACGTTCCCTACGGACTCTTGAATTAAAAACACAGCGCAATTGGAGGCTGTGTCTAATTCATGTGACATTTTAAGAGAATAGTTGCTTTATTTAGGAGTGACCTAGTTAAATAAGTCTTTTTTTTTTAACCAAATGTCTATTTAAAGGTATTTCAGGTATGGTTTACTAGCTTAACTTTGCACGCAGTTGTGCAACAAATTGTAAATTGTAGCGAAAATGTTTGTAGCCCCAAACAGAATCGATTAATTAACCGAGGACTGTTCAGTGCCTTGGAGATTTTTTTGTATCCACCCCCTGATTTATACTTTTCAATATAATTTCCTCTGATATGCTGGGAGTGTTGTTTTGTCTTTATGTTGTAATGACAGCCAGGAATACTGATTAATAAGTGGCTAGACCGTCCAGACAAGTGTTTTTGAACTATAATCACTTGAAACAAGCTCATTGCTCTCATGTGACCTGCATTCCCTTCATTGTGATTCTACCAGCTACCAATTGGCTGGACCTTTATTGAATTAGCTCAATCACTTTACAGAGTCGAGGTTTATGCAGCTTATTTTATGTTACATATTTCTGCTTAATTGTCCTAATTTTGCAGAAATAAGTCTTCACTTTGATATATAAGGCTTTTTTTCTATCTTCATTTTTGTCACAAAAGCTAATTATATTGATCAAGATTGATTTGTAAAAGCAACAAAAAAGAAATCAAAAGGAGTGGATACTTTTTATGAATGCTATTCACTCTCTGGCCTTAATACAGAAAAGTCAATTGGTTTGTTGATGTAAAGTTTAGTAACTTATACAACAAAAGTGACATAACCTCTTTTTATTGATCATTACTGATTTCTGATCAGAACAGACCAGAACATTTGTACCAAAAACCTTTCCAAAGAAGAAAAAGCGTAACGCTTCAGGGTCACATATTGCAACATCTTCTATTTAAGACAATTAAAATAAGTTTCTTTGATGCCACAAAATTGAGTAAAGAAGAAATACTTGTAATTTCAACTCAAAGCATAAAACTTAATCAGTGGCCTTTCTAAAAGCTCTTGTGATTGCCTCAGTATAGATCGGAGTGTTTTAAGGTGTCCCTCTGTCCACCAGGAGGGAAAGATGCCCAGTGAGTGCCTAAAGGAAGGCCACTGCAAAGCGCTGCAGACCTCATTCTTTGAGTGCAAGAGGTCCATGGTGAGTCAGTCAGCTGTTTGGCACAAAGCCTTCAATGTTGAATAAAAACAAACAACTTTGAACATCTTCTATCTGCAGCTGGACACAAGGTCGCGATTCAGAGGGAGGAAGGGATACTGAGGAACCAACGAATGTTTCCTGGTGACAAGACTGAACAGTTTGTATGCTTGTGTTGACTGATGCCAGTGCAGCAACGTGTGTGATGCTGCATCTTCAGCATTATGAACACCTCATGTGAAGCACAGGTGGGGAAGAGTAGCAACAAACTACAGGTTGTGAAAGAACCCACAGCAGGATTAATGATCTTTCACATGGGAAAAGACGAGAGCTCTCATTAGTTGGAGCGTTCGACATGTTTTCGTTCTTTGTCAGAACATTTTTTATTTTGAATGAAAATCATCAACTTAAATAAATGATGACCAAAGTCAAGGGTTTGTCTAGTGGAGTCATTGTGTTGTTGAGGTAACTGGGTTTTACAATACAAAAACTAAATGAACCACAAAAAATGTGGAGGACAGCACCGACCACCGGATCAAGTTAAGACTCTCATTTCAGAGCCGCCATCATCATCTTCCTGAACTTCTCCATGTCTACGTTTTTTATGATAAAAACTTTGTGCGTCTTGTCCAGTAAGCCCAGTGTGTCCACTATCATCATCCCTCTGGTGTGCGTGCCCGCCAGCTCCACGCTAACCGGGAACTGGTCGGTCTTCACGACGAAGGAGTCGTCCACGGCGGCCGCCATGGCGTACGAGTCGCAGGAAATCAGGCCTGAACCCGCGATGAACTCTTTCTCGAAGCGTTCGGTTTTCGACGCCTCGATGCTGTGGCTGAAGATCTTCGCCATGAAGCGAGCTTTGTGGCTGTTCTGCGCCAGCCAGGCGTCGCAAAACTCCTGAAGAAACGAAAACGTTCAGCAGCTGCAACGTTTACTGTAGATAAATAACGATAATGAGTCACATTCATCCGCTTATGAGGAAGTATGGAAATGAGAGGTTACCCAAGGCAACTTGTTGTAGCAGGTGAACTCCCAGCAGGCCAAGTAGGTTGGACACTGGTAATCATTCAGCACGATGTATGCAGCTTCTGGATCAGCAGTGAAGTTGAACTCGCCACACACCGAGGTGTTTCCTCGGGCTGCAGAACAGAACCACAAAACAAAAGTCAGTTTGGACCAGAGCGCCGCAACTTTTACAAACCAAAGATTCATTTTTGTCTTCAGTCCAGCAAAGTGAAACACATTTAGAGACATTTAGCAAATATTGCATAACATTTTGTACAAAAACAATAACTGATAATATCAATAAACATTTTTTAAGAACCACCATTTCATTTACTGGTAATCTAAAAGAAGAAGGATGGATTTTCTCAGTAGGACGTCAAAATTTGTGAAAACTGATGTAAAAAAAAAAAAAACTCTCAAAAACGACCTTTTCAACTAAATGACTAGTGACGAGAAATATATCTTAAATACTATAAACCACAAAAGTTTTCACATTTGAGAAATAAAATCACAAAATGTTACTGTGAATTTTTTTAGTAGCTCAACAATGAGTCAAACCTGCAGTGTTTTAATTAATAAAATAAAGCAGTCAGGTTTTCTGTAGGAAGATGTGTGAATAATTGCATATCCAAAACTTTAAGAGGATTTTGCCTGTTTGCCTTATTAAGAGAAAGGCATCCAGTTTGCCAATTCTTCTGCGCTTTATTATTTAAAAAAAAAAACGCAGCCTATTAATAAAACCAGAATTTGTGGCACTCTTACTTTGAAAATGCTTGCCGTACTAAACCCAGTGTAACCCCGAAAAGCATATTTGTCAGTAAACTTTCAGAGTAAAAATAAAAGTCTGTGACTTTACGCTGATTTACTGTGAGCTCCCTGTAGCTGTGATAAAAGTCGGCTCCTTGAAACTAGTGATCAGTTTCACTCACACTCAGTGTTCCCTCCCATGATGTAGAGTCCTTTGAGTTTGGCCGGCAAAGACGGATCCATCCTCACAGCCAGAGCCAGGTTGGTGAGGGGCGCTGTGGCCACCAGTAACACCTGAGAGATGTAACAACATGAACAAAGAAGGACACCCTAAAAAAAACAACTTTATTATTATTATTTTTTAATTATTACATAAACGCATGGATATTTTGAAACAATTCATGCAATAATGATACATGTAAGAATGATAATAATACATAAAATGCTGTTTCTGGTGTGGAACAAATGCAGACACTTCTACATCTGCTCCTGCTTAATATTATGAAAGTAGCATTTAGAAACCTGACATGTTTAGTTTGACTTTAGCGGTTTATAAGTCTGCTAAGGGATCAGAAGTGGACTCAAAACGTTTGGAAAACACTAAAAGATGATGGACATTCAAAACAGCTGCCCAGTAACTCAGCCCTGGAAATCTACACAAGTTGATGCTCAAGATGTTCCCAAATCTCTAAAATGTCATTCGGAGACCTAAAAACCAGAAAGATATCTGATGTTTTCGCTTTCTTTTCCAAAATCAAAGAAGAAAGATGAGATTAAACGCTGATATGTAAACATTTCCTGATAAAAAATGTAATATTTAATCATGTGCCCTCATTTCATCACACAATACAGAGTACACAGTCGCTCATAAAACTGCAGTACATGAAGCCATCTTTGTGACTTTATCTGTGTATTTTACCACAAACATCAGCATTCACATTTTAACTGAAGTTTTTCCTTTTATCTTTCTGAAGGGTGTTTTTTTTCAGTACCAAGCAGGCATAATTTTAACATTACTTCATCTAAAATTCATACTAATCACCAAACCCTTTTCATGTACTTGGGTCTTTTCTGCAGCTTAAATCTTTAATTTCTGCTTCTTGAACCATCACCCATGAAAAAGAATGCTCAGATTTGCTGAGTTTGAAATCCTTCCAATGTTTTCTCAGGCTATAACCCGGCACTAAGTCGTCACACCATGAACAAGCCCAGCTAAAGTATTCACACACGGTAAATCACACAGACTTCAGGTTGGATAGACAACATCTATGACAATCAATCTTTAAGTCATGCCCCAGATTCTCAGCTGATTTGTTGTCTGGTCTTTGACTGGGCCGTTCTAACACTTGAATATGCTTTTATGTGAGCCACTCGAATGCAGCTCTGGCGGTATGTTTAGGGTCGTTGTCCGGAGTTCGCTCACCGTCACACCAACTCAAACCAGCTTCTCTGCTTCTGCTGAAATAAGCATCACCGTGGCATGACTCTGCCACCACAATGTTTCACAGTGAGGATGGTGCATTCACACTGAACAGTTTGAAGCTATGAATCTTGTTTTTGCAGTCTCTGTTTCTTGATCTTCATAATGCTGTTTGCTACCTAAAGTTCTTTAAAACTCACATTGATAAACATAATGTGCTTTAGAGGTAAATCTGGGGAACTCATTAAAGATCATAGCCTTCAGAATCACTGGTACAGATTCAATGTTTTTGAATATAGTCCATACATCAGCACACTAAAACCAAAGATAAACCCTGATTCCTAGAAAATAGCTGACATAAGGGGCAAAGGTCACTTTGCGTGACCTCTGTTCAGAACCTGCACATGAGGAGGAAACGATCTGACAGTCCTGCGTCTCTCACCTCTCCTGGGTTTTCGTTAACAATCCTGACGATGGCCGACACGGCGCTGTCCTTCTGAAGCTGGTCCAGACCTGGAGCGTCGGGGTCAGGAGCGTCGCCCAGGCCGTCCTTCCCGTGAAAGGATCCCGCATTTAGTCTTTTCCCAAGGATAGGCCTGTCAGCGCCTTTAAAGACTGGAATCTGGCCCCCCAAAAAAAAACATGAGCGAGAACTCAGTGCAACGCAAAGAGAACTACTTCCAATATGCAACAGCACTAAACAGAGATAATGAGTGCGACTACTTTGACCCACCTCCAGCTTATTGCAGACCTGGAGAACCCGCAGAACGTTCTTGCACACGTTCTCCACCGCGGTGTTCCCGTGCACGCAGGTGATGCCCAAGATCTCCACATTGGGGGCGGCCAGCGCCAGCATGATGGCCTGAGCGTCATCCACGCCACAGTCCACGTCCACCAGCAGCCTCTTCGTCATCCTGAACCCTGCAAGAGCACACGTTCATGTCTGACTCAGAAACAACCTCAAAACGTTAGTTTTCAATACAGTTCGAATGTACCATAAAACTGGACGTTGGAAACGTCTAACTAGATCCTCACAAACGATCTGAAACATTCGCACATACCTGGAACTTGATGTAGGAAGTATGAAGCGGTTGACGTTCCTGACTAAATGTAGCCAGGGACAGTCGGCTGAAAACAACCTTTGAGCGGAAAACCAGCTGAATCACAAGCAGGTTGTACATGACGAAAGATACAAAACAGGAAGCCAGATGTTAATTAATAATTTACTCAACAGTAGAAGACTGTTTGTGGTGTGGACTGTAGAAAAACACAATGTGCTTTAGAGGTAAATCTGGGGAACTCATTAAAGATGATAGCCTTCAGAATCACTGGTACAGATTCAATGTTTTTGAATATAGTCCATACATCAGCACACTAAAACCAAAGATGAACCCTGATTCCTAGAAAATAGCTGAAATAAGGGGCAAAGGTCACTTTGCGTGACCTCTGTTCAGTACCTGCACACGCCCAGAAATGTCCCAAGTCTGAGATGTCCTGCCTTCAAGTGAAGGGTCAGTTCTGCATCGTCTCCGCCGCAGACTGCAGCTCCAGCTGGGAGGTTTCTGAATATCACTCACAACGTCACTGCTGACAGATTTTACTTCTTCCTCTCAGAATAATTTAGGTTCCTTTTGGGGAATTCTCAGCAGACTGCCATGCGCTTTGTGTTAAGTACAGACAATTTACAGAAGAAGCTTTCTAAATAAAAATCATAAGATGCTTTATAATAAAGGAATGTTTGAATATACTCCTGTCTCTGTTTTTCTTGGATTTGTGCTGATGTAGAATTCACTCAGTGCGGCTAAAACCTATTTATCCCCCCGCCCCCATATTCCTTCAGTTTCTGCTTTTTTTTTTTTCTTTTGCAACATTAACATGTTTCAGATCCTGTACAAATGTCAGTATAAATCAAACATAGTCTGAGCTCATAAAAAAGAGAGGAAATCAGATGTTAGGTTGGTTTGGATTGCTTGTTTCCCTGTCGTGATTTGAAAACAGACTTTTGTCTTTACTTACCTTTGTTCAATATAAACATTTGTTTGGTGATCAGAAAGATTTTAATATCAGTATAGATGCGTAGAGGTGACAAATACCTTTTCACATACTCTAGATATTACAATGGCGGTGGAAATGACTCAAGAATCAACTAAAGAGTTGAAATGCTGAGATTTAATGACAAAAGAAAACTGGCTGAAGGACTTAAATAAAAATAACTACTTAAAAACTGTTAATTTTGAAGACAGACAATAAAATATAAAACAAAGAATAATGGGACCTATAAGAAAGAAAACAAATTTATTTATTTATTTTTTCCATAACAGAAAACTACCCTGATATGCATTAGACATGTTTAAAATTTCTCAACTGAAGGGAAACCATTAAATCACATTTCACTCTGACAAAAGTGTCATTATTCCCATTTAAAATAAAAGTCTCAGCATACTTCCTTTTGAAAGTTTCACATACAGTATGGAGATATTTCGAACATTATGTCGACGGGGATAAACGAGCTGGACCGGAGATTACAGAAAACGTTTGAAACAAAAACACATTTTAATGTGATTCAACATTTGTAGAGCAGACTGGTTCTCTAAAATACAGGAGGTTGCTCTCATGTCAAATGCAGCTTAGTGTCCGATGTGCAGCCAGGATGTTTTTGGTCCTTGAAATGAATGCTGGGCGTAAATGACTATTTATGTTTAAATCAGATCAAAGGCACAAAGAAGCTTGTTTAAAATATCATTTTTAGATTTCTGTTAATGCACAACTTTTCCACATAAAAATGTTCAGCATTTCTTATACACAAGAAAAATCTAATGCCACCTCTGATTTATTTATTTATTTATTTTTGAAGTAGACGGGGTTTCTTGTCCAAAATTGGAAAAGAAGTACTACAAAAACTTTTTTAAAAAAAATGTGAGCAATGAACCTTGAACCGTTTATAGAGCTTATTCTACAGTTTGGTTTCCCTAGAAAGTTAACACTTCAAGTTTAACCACAACCTTTGACAGTTTCTACAGTTGGAGCACAGTAATCATATTTCCCCCTCCATACAAGAAACATTTTTATTATTGTTTTTATGTAGCTGCACATGGTGGTCTGGAGTTAACTTATTTTCAATAAACACAAATCTAGGAAATACACAATAAAACGTTACAGGTCCTCTACGAAAACTTCAGGCTGAAGACTCTTTCAAATCTCCATTCAAGGCCAACCCATAATGTCTACATGCCATGTTGCTGTCCTAGTAAAAGTCCAAAGCAACACAAAATGTTATTCATGATTGAATGATGAAGTCCTTCCTTTTGCCTCCAAGATACCAGCAGAGGTAGTGAGAGTCAAGTTGGAAAGTAAGTGTACAGCGCTTGGTAGTTAGAAAAGGTGCTGCTCTGCTGTTTCCCGGTTTTGTGTCAGTGAGTAAATGTCAGGAAATCAACCTTTAACGCACAGACATTTTGTCTTGAGGGCATTTTTCTTGAAGCAAAGTCAGAGGTGATCGAGAAGCACCAAACTGACCTGAATGGACTCGAATCAAACAGCAGTTTTTACTCTGATGTTTAAACAAAGAAATGAGCAAAAGACAAAAAGCTCCACAGCAGTAAACTGCTTCTGCAAAGAAACAGGTTACAGGTCATAATATGATGAGTTCAAGGTTTAATAAGTAGGGAATAAGAAGTTTCTTGTGGTTAGGAAGTTTTTCTGGTCTGTTGCGGTCATAAAAGTGTTTATTTAGGTTCAGATCTTCACCCACTGTCGAGGGATACGAATGAGAAATCAAGCAGGGGAGCGATGTCACAGTTTACCTTCTTGGAGATAAAGGATAAATCTCAGGTAAGTGGAAAAACATACAGATGGATACAGTTCTGATTTCTCTATAGTTTCACTCCATCTGTTTTTAAGATGATTTCGCCTTCTTGGCTGCATTTTGATGATCAGCTGCCCACACACCGGCTGTTGTTTCACTTTTTGGTCACCAGTACTGAGATCTGATCCTTCATGATGGATTCCATACCAGGTGTAAATGGTCAGGCTTTTACCTGGATCACTGAGTCGTCAGACCCACCTAAGAAACTAAGTTCCCTCCATTCGCAGATGTCATTTCAAAGCTGCCATCATCATCTTTTTAAACTTCTCAATGTCCACCTTCTTCATAATACACGCTTTGTGTGTCTTCTTTAGCAGTCCTAGAGTATCCACTATCATCATTCCTCTGGTGTAAGTTCCCGTCAGTTCAACGCTAACTGGATAACGATCGCTTTTTGTGATGAATGAGTCGTCCACCGCCGCCGCCATGGCGTACGAGTCACAGGAAATGAAGCCCGTGAAACCCAGGCAGCCGCTGTTTTTCTTGGCCTCCTCCATACTGTGGCGGAAGATCTTCGCCATGAAGCGAGCTTTGTCGCTGTCCTGACCCAACCAGGCGTCACAGAAGTCCTGGAGAAATGACAGCAGGCACAAACTGGACAGGTTATAAATAGAAAAATAGGGTGGGGAAATCATCCGGTAGGTATTTGCTTTTTGTCTTTCAGGCTTGGAGGAACAAAAAATGACATCTGTAAGTGTCATAAATCAACCTTGGATGAACTCAGGTGAAGGACATATTATTATAATGTGTCTGTGTCATTGATTGAAAAAGCAATGTGAAGAAAGACTCCGCTAAAACATCAAGTACACACAAGACATTGTGAATAAAATGCAAAATAAAATGTTTAACAAATCCTCAGGACATCTGAGCGGCAGTAAAACTAAAACAAGACGACAAATAACCCTTATTTAGAGCTACAAATGTTACATGGTCTTTTTAATAAATATAGAAAATGTGTTCAAGCATTTAAAAGGACCATCATTCTATCTACAATTTTAGGTTTAAAAACAAAGAAAAATGCAAAAGATGTTGAAGTAAAGTGGCAGGGATCCAGTTTTTTCTATGGGATGTTGATATTTGTTGAAAATTGAATGAAAAAAATAATTTCTTTCCTCTAAAGTTTATATATTTCTACCTAATGTGTTGTGAATATTTTGTAAAATTTTTGAATAAAAAAAAAAAAAAAAAAAAACGTTTGCCAAAACCTGCATGTTATATCTTTAATTAAATACATTAGTTGGTTCTTTATCACTTTAATAAGAGCCGCTGTGGAAGGTCCAGAAAGCCTCTTGTGGCTCCGGACCTTCACAATGACACAATATTCTAAGTAATTCAGTTGTGGTGGATAGTTTGGTTCGTTTCACAACAAATTAGATTTAGGAGCTGAAACGAGTCTTACCCAGGGCAGCTGGCTGTAGCAGGTGAACTCCCAGCACGCCAAGTAAGTTTCACACTGGTAATCATTCAGCACGATGTACGCTGCCTCTGGATCGGCTGCAAAATTAAACTCGCCACACACCGTGGTGTTCCCTCGTGCTGAACAAGAGAAGAACCCGGAAAAAAAAAAGAGAAGAAGATTAAAGTTCTGTAAGATCAAACCGACATTATGCATGCGAGACGAAGGGGAGAGCAAGTCCCATGAAATAAATCCTAATATGTAATTAGTTTGCAAAACTACTTCAACAGTAGAGAATATATCCGTTACAATAACAGAAATTTTTGACTTAAAGAGGAAATATGTTATTACACAATAGCAGAGATTCCCACAGGCTGTTAGGAGAAGTTTGGGATTTTTGCCTTTTTCTTAAAAAATTAAAACTAGCCATTCTTTAGAGTAAATCTCTTTTCTGCATAAAGTCTGAATCAGAATAAAAGTACACAGTCAGCTGAGGCGGACTCACTCATAATGACCAACATAATTTATGCATAGCTAAGTGAAGAATACATGGTCTGGTTAAGGTGATGTGCATTTTCCCCACAGAAACAAATACGAATAGTTTTCAGGGTTAGTTTCTCTCCCTAAACGTGTTTCCACTGCAGAAACCACAGAAACACCAGACCCAAGTGCTCAGAAGTCTGTGCTTTGAGGGAGGCAGGACTTTCTGGATGAACCCGAACTAGACGTGTCACTTCCTGTTGGAAGGAGACTTACCAGATTTAAGTCTCGGTCATTTCTCTCCCAGTTTATTCTTTATTTTTGCTTGCAAACACATCAAAGTGGAAAATATTTCATCCTATATCCATCAGTGTTTCACTCACACTTCGTGTTGCCTCCCATGATGTAGAGTCCTTTGAGTTTGTTTGGCAGAGTTGGATCCATCCTCACAGCCAGAGCCAGGTTGGTGAGGGGCGCCGTGGCAACCAACGACACCTGGGCGACGTACAGACTCAGAAAATGCAGAACGAACAGTAACAAGTTTTACTCAGCTCTTCTCACCTCTCCAGGGTTCTCATTAACGATCCGGATTATGGCCGCCACGGCGTTCTCCTCCTGAATCAGGTCCGGACCAGGAGCGCAGGCGTCGGGGGCGTCTCCGAGGCCGTCCTGACCGTGGAAGTTTTCATCGCCGACTCTGATGCCAAGGAGGGATTTAGCAGCACCTTTAAACACCGGAATCTAGCAAATGAAAACAAGAGCACTGGTGAGGAATGTACTGGTCCAAATTTATCACGTAACATCTTATCCTGGTCTGATGCAATGCCAACATCATCATCATTATTATGTCTAAGCTAAATCCTATGGCTTATGGTCTTTTTGGATTGTGTGTGAATGAATAAACCGAAACTGAATTTTTTTGCTGGATCCTTTGTGAAAACATCAGATAATCAGAATGTGTGACTAAGTGAAAACTCTTTTCCAGAAAAGATACTGCTAGCTTTTTTTCCTCTTACATTTTGTCGTGTTACAACAAAAACTGCATTTTATGCAGCAAAATTGCTCAAGCTTTCCACAAATGCCACTTGTGAACAGCAATTTTGAAGCTTGCCTCAGATTCAAAATGTCATTAATTTTTTAGCAGCTTCTTCTTCAACATAATGTGTGACTGCAAATGGTTTTAATGGCTTTATTTTTCCATTAACACCAGTTTGATGAAGATGTTGATGCTGCTGTGCTCCTTGGCCTTTATTATGATGATGTTCAACTATGTTCGCTAATCAGTCCCTCTGGGATTTCATGATTGTTTTTGTGATTTTTAAAATTATAGATTTTTATAGTGCTACTTTAGAAATATTGGCCAGGGATTTTTAATAAGTTTTCCTCATTAAAGCCCTTCCAAAAATCTAGATACAGAAGAAAAAATATGAAAGATTGAATACATGCACATTTTTATTCTTTAAAGAATTTTAATGGCTCAAGTTTTGATACTTAATGTCCTACTTGACATCAAGTAATGCTGAGTCACCAGGGTAGTCCGAGTAAGAAATACCGCCACCTGCAGGTGAGAGTTAGCCATCACTTCAACCCAACGTCTTGAACATTTTGGCAGGAAAATTTGCAATAAACTAAAAATTATGCATCAGAGTGAAAAAAATTATTTTGCCTCAATTTCCACAATCTTGGAATCATAAAAAGGGATTGGTCAATAAACATCTACGACCTTCTGAGAACAGCTGACTTAGTCTTAATTTACAAATAGCTGACTTCTAAAGGCAGCTAGTTGTGGTATATTTCATTTATGGGTATCAGAACAAATGAGGCCATTTATGTGTTACTTTGTGTTGTCTATCCCACACAATCCCAATAAAATACATTAAAACTTGTGGTTGTAAACGAGAACAAAATTCATCAAACTTCAATGACCACAACACCCTTTAATCATAAATAAATCTCAGTTTGGTCTTCAACACACTTTTTCTTTTAAACTTTAATTGCTAAGGAAGGAAGTGGTGTAAAACTGAGATGTAAACTTAGAGGAACTTGTTGTCCACTTCTCTTTCTAAATCATGTGACTTGAGGAACTCATTGTTAGGCAGAAAAATTTAAACATTGTGACTTTTCACATGATTCCAATGACTTATTATTGTCCTTCAACACAATTACTGCTCACATTTTACGGACATTCCAGAAATGTGGCATTTTAGATGCTGATTGCAATCTCTAGCTCCAAATATCAAACATTATAAAGACTTTTTATTTAAAAACTAATTCAGATGGTTATTGTCTTGGGTAAAAAGCTGGTTTATTCAGCTCTGATGTGCTGAATGAAAGGTCGGTATTTAACAAAACAGTCCCCTGCCTAAACCTTTATACAGTAGAATAACTTTTAAAATATGTTATTCCAATGTGTCAAAGATTAACCATGCTTTTTAATAACAGAAAAAAAAGCAAAAATATTACAGAGAATATGTAAATATCTCAAATAAACACTAACTTTACTCAAATGACTATAATGATTTCTCTCTCGGGACTCTGTGGTTTTGGTTCTGCACCCACCTCCAGCTTATTGCAGACCCGGAGAACCCGCAGAACGTTCTTGCACACGTTCTCCACCGTGGTGTTCCCGTGCACGCAGGTGATGCCCAGGATCGTCACATTGGGGGCGGCCAGTGCCAGCATGATGGCCTGAGCATCATCCACGCCGCAGTCCACGTCCACCAGGAGCTTCTTCATCACCCTGGCCCCTGAAACTCACAGACAGAACACATCCCGTTTAATCCAAAAAGTAACTGAGTAAGCAGAACTTCTTCCTTCTAACCAGAAAAAGGAAACTATCAAACCCTTATGGTCAAATCTTTTCTTCTGGGGGTGGAGCATAAAAGCAGTGAATACGTCTTTTACCTTCCTCCATCCAGTTTTGAGGACCTTGCTGTATCTTCTCCTGGCTGTTCTGCTCTGCATCCATCTGAGGCGTCCTTTTCCTCTTTTTACGCTTGGGTGACATTTTTTCCTGTGTGAGGAAGAAAAAAAAAAGTGGATTGTAAATTGAGTCAGAGTTTGTTCAGTGAAGCCTGAGCAAACTTACCCATTGCTGAGTGGGGACACTGCAGCAAGTCGACCACACAGGATGGAAAGAGAAACTGCAGTAAGAGAAGGATAAGTACAGAGGAATAGTTTGACTGGAACGACTTCAATGGAAGAACCTGAACCGATTCCCTTTGTCCTTTTTGATTGCATAGTTTGTCATGATCAAAATTTATGAGCTCCTTTCAATTTACATTAAAGACTTAAAAGAATAAAAGCAGTAGATATTAACATGTAATTAGGTGCTGAGGAGCCCAATTGCTGGAGAACAACAAAAAGAGTTATGAAATTATCTTTTTAGTTTCTTTTCCAACATTTTGCTGTTTCCCTCTGCTTACTTTAAATTCATACCGACTATTACAAGTCAGATAATGTCCATCAGCTTTGATTAGAAGATAAACACCAAATTTGTTTTACTTAATTCCATACATAAAAAACAGGAACTAAAACGCTGAAGATTTTTTTAAAATGACTATATTTATGAATGTAATTTACTTTCATTGCATCTGTTCCTACATTTTAGTTCAGTAACATTTTCTGTGCATATTAACTTCTATACCAGTTGGTCAACTTTGCTCCTTTTCTTGTTCAGCTTTTGCAACCATCTACTGATTTTCTGCTCGAGACGAATACAGTTCTCCTTCATGAAATATAAACCCTCCAAATAAACTAAATGGACTAAACATATACTTTTTTTCTACTTTATTTTTGGCGCCACTGACGTCAAAAACTCGCGCGCTGTAAAGTAAATCAATGGGTGGAGACCAAAAACGACACAACACCTGTTCAGATTAGACTCGAGAATTACATGGGATTAACAAAAACTACGGAACCCCTCATTAAATATCTTTATTAACCGAGAACCACGGACATGTTAAAAGCGGAAACTCTTTTTTTTTTCTTTAAGCACGTTACGTGGCTCAATCACCAGGAAACAAACTAGGCAGGAAAGTGAAACTGTTTCTACGTCACTGTTCGTTTATCAGCTGAAGGCCACAAAGCGAAGTCTCACCTTTTCACGGAGGTCTTGATAATACGAGATGCGACTGGCGGCAAAAACCTACTCAGTAACATTTAAAGCACAATGAAGTCAGTGGCATTTGACAGCTGTCGCCTGTTGTCTGTTTTTCTTTTTCCGGGTCAACCTTCTTGTTCTTCCTCTACTTTCCCGCCAGCCTTTAATTATCAGTGTTTGCATCACTGCCACCTTCTGGAAATAACCGGTATTGCACATTTTGTTCACTTTCAGAGATAGTTTATTTAATGTTTGTAATTTCATTCTGTTAAAAGTAATTAATATTTCTCTTTCTGTAAATGTCTTTTTTGGTGTTTTCATTTTGTATCAATCCAGAGTGCTGGTTCTGGATGTTGAAGATAATTGAAAGGGGCCATAACCAAAGGAGACTTTTATTGTCTTAAAACAACTCCATTTTTTAAGTTATTATATTAGGAAATACAATTTTATGACAGTTGTAACATTTCCATTGAAGAGTCTAACAATACACTGAAAGTGAAGGTAGGACATAGTGGTCCACTAATAATCATTCTGTGTTTAGCATTATTATGGAGCTTTGCTGGTAAGAGAGTAAATGCAGATTTGTCAGTGATTCAGTTCAACACTGTCTAGTTTCTCTTTATATTGATTTACTGAAAACAGATCAAATGAACCACAAATGATACATAGTGTTGAATTAATATCTCCCATCTCCACTTTCTGTGCAAATAATCATGGACATCAGTCAATAATTATTTGACTGCTATGCTGTTCTTGGGTTTTTACTTTGCCCAACTACAGTCTTGGATGATAGACTAATCAATCCACTAAGAGATGTTCAGAGCTGAGATGTTGTGCTTTACAAGCCTGCGCCGCTTTATGTTGGTGATAATAATGTGAGAAAATGTGAAAAAGTTTAAGGGGTATGAAGAGAAGTTGTATGGCTGGGCTTGCAATTTCATAGTAGGGCTTTTGCTGTGAGTTCACCTAAAGTTACTGTAACCTGCTTCTTCACATCAGAAGGACTCAAAACAATAATTTGTATGTTCAAATATAATTTAGAACACATTTCCTTTTTGTTCGTAGAATTGAATCCAAATTTATTTCAGAGCATTTAGTAATAATTTAATGAATAGATTTTACTTGACGTACTGGATGAGTCATTGCACACCAACACTTTGCACTCTTAAATTTGGAAACACAAAAAAAAAAATTTTTTTTTCAAAGGATTTAATCTGAGACACTGACTCTCGGCTGGTTTCAACAGTCCTTTATTCATTATTCAGTTTTAATCCATTCTCAGTGGGTAGAGCACTGTGCCACTGCTGTGGCCATCTATTAAAATAAAGTCATATTTTGGTCAGTAACAGGAGAACATACTCTTAAAGGAGATAAAATATCTGAAAATATGATCCATTACTCAGAAAAACATACAACATACTGAAGGCCAGAGCTGATAAACGAAACTGCTACTGGTGTTTGTTGTAACTCAGGCTAGTAGTGTTTCCAGATTTATAGAAAATCTGAAAGGCAAAACAACTGCAGCACATTTAAGCTGAAGTTTACTTAATCATCATGCAAGTAGAATCCAAAAGCTTAGCATCCATTAACTTATAATTGAGACATTATAATTTGTAAATTTAACAATTTCATGAAAGAAAATGTATGAAAGGCCCCCAGAATATTTGTGTGCTTATTGTCAAAAGTGATGAAAAGTTGTATTTGAGAAATGAGGAGTAACATAAAGCCAATAAATTCTTCAGCAGCTGTCATCCCGCAGTGCAGCCGAGGTCCAGAGGAAGGTTTCTGAGCTGGTACTGAAACAGATCATCTGCAATGCTGCCAGTGATGGACATAAACTAACAACGCAGTGGAACATCTCAGCATCTCTGAATTACAGTGTCTTATCTGATCTGACTCAGTGTTGAGCAAAGTTTCACTACACTGGATTCATTTGCTATGAATCCAGTCTACTAGTCAAGTTTTGCTGGTGTGACTTTTAATTTCTATTGACTTGAGCAAATAGCACAAAATGATCAAAAACAGAATGTTTATTTTCTAATTTCCATCTTTTCTGCACCTGTACTCTGTGAAGGTGCACAGAGATAGTATTTTCTTCAAAAATGTTAGGAATATGTATTAAGATTTATTAAGATGTGGATTAATGCTGTAGTTTGTACATAATATACAGTTAGTGCACCACCAGTCAAATTCTTGCCAGCTGGAACCAAGTAAAAGACAAACTCCAAAAGCACAAAGTTAAAGAGAAATAATGAGAATAAAAATTAAAATAAAACCAAACAGCATATCACATTTCTAAGATGTCGGATCAGTTTTAGAAAATGTTTGGACTTTAATTAGCATGTAGCTCTTAATCAGACTTAATCAGGAAAACTCACTTTCGAAGCAAAATTTTACTGCAAAGGTGTTGCTATTTGCCTAAAAAAAACTACAATTTGACTGAAAATTTATTTTAAAAATGCCTGCATGAAGAAAACTAAATGTGATTGTGATCAATGGAAGACTTGCCTTAGTTAATTTAAACTGGGCCTTCTGGATAAAACACTTCAATTTTCAACGCATTTCAAGTACTGACCAACATACAGCAATATGCCAATATATATGTCCCATACTGTTTGGACGGGAGGTGATTCCAATCACGAATCTTAACAAATACGTCAACTCTTTGTAATTTTATTTTTCCCCTCTCATACAAAAAAAATGAAAGCTACAAAAGGCCACAAGCGGCTTATCAATTTTTCAGTTCCCCATATAGAAATGCCTTCTGGACTGGAACAATTCTGATACTCAGCAAGTTATTTTGACCACATCCAGATGTTCAAATTAATTCAATTGATGCCGTGCAATTGGCTGGGCAGCTTTTTACTCATAAAGGAAGTGCTATAGCTTCAACATATAGATGAAAACATGGCAGTTCCAACAAAACACAAGTCTGAATCAATAATTCAGCAATTAAAAAGAGCCACAGAAGGTTTTCATACTGCAACTTTAAAACCTGAAAGTGTTTTCTAAATGTAGAAAACACTTTCAAATAGTAGTGCAGAAGGCAAATGATGAACAGTTTACACAGTTTAAGCAAATATTAAGACTTGCTTGCTTGCATAGAGAAGAAAAATTATCATGACCTTTCAGGATGTCCAAACATTTGCCTCGAGTTCTTTAGTTGAGTTTATTTTTGAAGCTTCCAAATATAATTATTAAAAAATGTCTCTATTAACTTTATGCAGTTTTGGAATTCCTCTCTAAAATAACTCAGCTGTGCTCAGAGACACAAGTTTTAACTTATAGAGAATCAAGTCAGTAGGTTCTGTGACAAAGTTAAATAACCAATATAATAAGGCTTTTGTTGATGCTTGTTGAAAGCAAAGAAGAACACAAAGTTTGTGTGTTATACCAGTTATTTACATGACATCCAATAATAACAGTGTTGACAAAGACAAACTGGTGCCATACAGTGAAAAAGTATTTACCCCTAACAGATTTATTCTGCTTTTATTATTATGAAAATTAATTGTTTTCAAAGAGATTTTGATATCAGACAAATTAAAAACTGCAGTTTTGAAAAAAATATTTTATATTACTAATCAATTAAAGAAAACAAAGTCAATTATTACGATAAAACTTTGTAAACCTAATAAGTGTAATAACTGTATTTGTTGTCCTCAATAAAGTTTTTATTGAGTACTAATGAAGCTTTACATCTTCGAGGAAAAAAATCGGCCTGATCTTTTTTGCAGAACTGTTGTAATTCTGACACATTTAAGGACCCGTATGAAGTCTGATTCAAGTCTGGCCTTGGACTAGACCATTCAAAACCCTTTGTCTGGTGGGGGTGCCAGTGCATGGCGGTTCTCCGTTGTTACACATTTTTTCTGTTGATAATGATTCACATTATGGCTTACTGTGTCCCAAAACATTAGAAATGATTATGCAGCCATTTCCTTGGCAATAGATGAAAGTTCTCATCTGCTCTCAGTTTTCTTTCTACTCTGTTACTTCTGAGATATTTCAGCCAACTTTGTGTTGTCCAATAGATTATTCTATATTCTACAGGTCAGGCAGGAATCTGGTCTGGCTTTGCCAAGTGAAGCAAAAAACCCAGTTAATTCATAATTTAACAATGGGGTGATTACACAGAGCCATGTTATTTGGGATTGTTTTTCTGAAACATTTAAATGAGACACAGAAATAATAATATATAAAAAAACAACAAAAAAACCCAAAAAGAAATCCATGAGGTGGTTTGTAGTTTTTTTCTTGTACTGTAGTTTGTCTCTCATATAAACATTTTATGTGATTTATCAGACAGAAATGAGAATATTAATGATCCAGTATGGCTGCAAACCTCCAGATGCTACAGCTGGTGCAGCCATGACACAGCCTTAGATGTGACACACAAAGCCTCACGTTAGCTGTGAATTGTGATTCTAGTAGCAAAGCTAAGATGAGGGGAGGAAACATTTTGAAAACAGTCTAACAGAACCGGCACTTGGACACTGATTATCCTAACACGGACTAAACACAAAACCACGGGCTGCTGTGTCAATTTTGTTTGATAATGCTGTCTTTTTTTAAACATATATACGTATAATTTTTTCAGTCTTTAATATCAGTTTGTTTTTTTGGTTCCATCAAATATCGATCCATTTAGGTCTCAACTTTCCCGTATGTCCCTTCTGGGGGGCGGTACTGTTTGGGGAAGGCCTTGAGCTGAAGAGAGTTAAAGGCATATTTTCGACATCCCACATTTTTCATGGTGTTCTCCCTCCTGCAGCCCTCGCTGTGGACACACGGAAATCATTTTTAGCTATTTGGCAAATAATAACCAAGATATAAGCAAGTGAGAGGAGGCGGGACCGACCTGCGCATGCAATCCAAGGCCTGGTAGAAGACCTGCGGCGCCATGGCGTGCTCCTGCTGCAAGATCTGACATTGCTCCAGGGTCAGGGACATGGCTGTGCGGTCCTTGGCGCTTTTACAGCTGGTGAAGCGGACACCGTTCAGGCGGCGACATGCCTTTGGGGTGCGAAGAAGCAGATGTGACTCGAAAAGTTTTATTCGTTTAGTTGTTAATTTTGTGACAACATTTAGAGAAAAACCAAAAGATGAAGAGGAGGAAGAGGAAGTCCACCTCGGCAGCCTGCCACAGGATTTCTACGTTCTTGCTTTTCTTGGCGTTCACATTCTGACTCAGCAGCTTGAGGATGTCAGGCAGAGTGGTGGTGCTGCGGGTCCGAGGGAGACCTGAAGAGATATAAGAGGAATAAGAAATCTGCTGACAAAAATAATAATAATAAAAATGATTACATGTGTTTGACTCACAGTCTTCTGGAAGGACTTCTTTGAACTGGTCATAATATGAACTGAGGCGAGTCATGTTCTCCATATTGATGGCATCTTGGAGCGACGTGCCTCCAAATCTGCAACGATACAAATTATTAATTATTCTGCTGTTCTACAAGCTCTCATGTTTTATTTTTCACTTCCTTTACAATAAACATTTTAAGTTTTAAATACTGCTGTCAGATTTTCTGAAAGTTGTTTGAAGCAACAGAAAAACATAAATGTGTAATTTTTCTCTCCATGCTTTCATTGACTAAGACTTAACATCTGAACAACTACTTTGTTTAGAGGCGCAGAAATCAGCACAAACCAGTCGGAAGATGAAAAATCTGATCTTTTTCATGGTTAGTGAACACACCAGATGTAAAAGCTACCAGAGTGACATAACAATAAGATAGATGTTTAGTGTAAATGTTGTTACTGAGAGAAGAAAAGTGACAAATAGCTTTGTATTTCCATAGATTTTTAGCAGTCACTCTTTGAGATAATGCAGACTTTTTCTTCATTCAGGATGCCAGAGACCAAGAAAATGACATGAAGCATGTTGGATTGGTGACATGTTGGCAATATTTTTGTTCTAACATGTCACCAGATTTTGGCTCTTTCAGGATTCTCAATAATAAACCCATTAAAGGCATTTATTCGTGTCAGTGACTCACTTCTCAGCCAGCGTCTGCTGCTCGTTGATCCCCACGTTGAACAGGATGGGTTGCACCCGAAGCAGCATCCCGTTCTGGATCTCTCTTGGCAACGTGTCGAACATCACGCCAGGCATGGGAACCCTGACGTTAAATCCAGTCCTGTTCCCCGTGATCACCGGCAGCATGTCAGGGCTGAAACCAGAGGTAGCCTGGGTAACCTTAAAGGTGACGTTCCTCAGGTCCATCACACCAACACTCATGTCCTCCAGCATGGCCAACTCCTCCCCTTTGAGAAACGGAAAGTGACACAGGGCATTTATGACATCACTCGGACGACTTGTGTGTTTTGACGTGACGTGTTTTGTGTGCAGTTACCGTAGGTGCTGAGCAGACTCTCATACTGGACCAACAGGCCGATGGTGTGCAGCTGCCGCAGGAAACCCGAGTCGCAGAGACAGTTCCTCAGCTTGAGAACGAAGCCGCAGATCAGCGCCGTCAGCTGCAAACAAACAAACACCGTCAGTCAGGTTCCCATTGCACCTGAGTGCGTGTGGGATTGGCTGCAGGAGCCGACAGACCGTCTGGCAGAAAACAACGTCGCGACGATACTGCATAGACAGGCTCATGGCGATAGTGGGGGCGCTGTCCTGCATCAGCAGAAACACCAAGGCTTTCTTTGCTTTGTCGCTCATCAGAGACACACATTCTGTCAGCGTGGTGAGGAGGGGATACAGCACTTCGTTCCATTCGCCTGAAAGACGCAAACAGGAGAAAAGAACCCTGTGTTGTCATGAGAGCCCAATTTAAACACTGCAAAAACACAAAATGTAGGTAAAAAATGTATTCTGACATCAAGTGGCCCCTAAAGACTACTACTACTACTTTCTATTTGGAGAATAGAAAGTAGAACAAAAGTTTTTTTTGCACCTTTTTATGCCTTAAAAAATTACAAACACTATGGAAAAATAATTCTTACATAGAGAATCATAATTAATGCATTAAAGGGGTAATATGATGTAAAAGTGCTTGTTCTATTGGCACTTGCAACAAGACAATTTTCCCATGTTACAAGAAAAAAAATCTGTCAATTGTTTTTATCAAAATTAAGGAATTATTAAATCAAAATAAACTCATATTTCCAGCTTGAAAAATAGCAAGAAATAGGAGCAGTTAGTTTTGTCTTATTTCTAGACTGCTTGGATATTTGCACTAGAAACTGGACCAAAAATACTAGGAAAGATTTTGTGTATTTTGCAGTGAAAATATAATGCAAAATATAAACTTGTCAAAAAAAAAAAAACAAAAGCAAAACCAAAACAAAATTAAACCCCAAAACAAAACAAAAAAACAAAAAAAAAAAATACTCACCTGGAGACTTCTTTTCAACTTCTGGACTGGTTTCTACAAAAGTAAAAGAGTTGCTGCTGAAGCATGTGGAGCTAAATAATTGTTTATTTCAGAAGGCTTTCCCTGAAGCAAAACTTTAGCCTGTTTTTCTTCCACATGGTGCAGGAATCAGGACACAGGGCAGATTCACTGACTTACCTTTCTTAGTGCCACTCGGCACTTCGTCAGCGAGCAGAAAGACGTCCTCAGAGCTGCTGTCGCTCTGGAGTTTGTCTCTCTGCAGCAGCCGGTCCACCGTCTGGATCACACACTCTAAGCTTTTATCGACATTTAACCAAACCTTCTCCTGCACATAATCACACATCATGGGTGAAAACCAAACAAAACAGGCAAATCCTAATTTAAACAGAAAAAAAAGTAGGGAGGTTTATCTCCACTCACCCACTCTTCCTCATGACAGTCAGAGTGTGTCGAGGTGCGCTTGCTTTTGCTCCCTTCGCTGCCCTCTGGAGGAGCTGCAGGTCTCGACGGAGAAGTGGCTGGGCGGGAAGGTGAGGTGGGATGGCGAGAGGGGGAACGGGATGGAGAGCGAGAAGAAGGTGAAAGGGAAGAGGAGGAAGGGGATGGGGTGCTTTGCTGCGAAAATTGTGGGCGGGCAGCGGCAAGGGCAACGATGGCTGATGATAGCAGCTTGGAGTCGCACACTGTCACCAACTGACGGGTCTGCAACAGGAGAGGAAGAGATACTAAAGAAAGAAAGTTGCTATAAAGAAATATTTTATGAGAATTTGAACTTTAAAATCAGTTGCGAACAATGTACTTTTTATTTTAAAGAGATAAGACAGGATTTCTAAATAAAAATCCTTGAGCATGGCACTCAGCTCCTCTTGTTCAATAGTTTGTAGAACCAACTTCTGTCAGCTTTGCAGATCTAGAGAGAAAGATTTCGTCTTTTCTTTGCTCTCAGCTACATTAAGATCTGGGCTTTGTGCAAACCCCTACATACTTTTTTTTATCTAAGCAACTACTCTGCAGCACTGCTTGTGTGTTTAGTAGGGTTACAAAATAATCAGGATGAGGTGCATGTCACAGTTTGGAATGTTTTTGGTACGTTTCCGATAAGAAAAATGAATACAAATGTATAATTCTTGTTTTTACTTCCATCAGCGGTACACAAAGAATCTATTTTTTAAATTTATTTCTGAAGTCAATTTGATTTTATTATGTTCTAAAAGTTCAAAAAAAGTGGAAAGCATAGAAGTGGCTGCATGGAGTTTTGTTTGGGTTTTTTTCTCTGATAAAATGCTATAAGCAGACGTATGGAGAGCCTGAACAGACAGAACATACAGCAAAACAGCCGCTTAAAAATGATCAGTGTTGGTTTTGGTAAACTTTTGAATCAGACTGAACCCACATTTGAGAAGACAATATGCTTTAATCATTTTAGAGTTGTTTTGATATTTTTGAAAAACCTAGTGTCCCAGCTGTGCCTGAATGCAGCATGGCATCTGTTGGGGAAATCACCTCAACTTGCGTTTCTGCGATGTACTGAGTTTGGGCTGATTGGATGTCACTTGGACGTCAGCTGCTTTTCCTCCAGTATCAATAATGTTTAAATTGAGCTTGAAATTGTATCAGGTGAGTAATTACGTTCATTGCAAAGCGAGTTACATTATTATCGTTGGAAAAAATGCTTTGGTTCAGGTCACCTTCTCAAAAACTCAAGGTTTTCATCCATAACCTGGTAGTTTCTTTTTCCCAAGTAGAACATTTTTGCAAGATTTTTGGCAATTGCATACCATTTCCCTTTCCAACCACAATTATGCGCTCCCTTTTTCCATCACATAAAATTTGAGTCAAATGCATTTGTGAATGCTGTAATGAAAATGACAACCTTCCCGTTTCTCTGAGCAATGTTTCACCTTCTCCATGAGGATGGTCAGAGTTCTCTCTAGAGCGTTGACTGAGCGTTCCTTGGCGGCTCTGGACAGACGTTCGGTGTAGTAACACACCTGCGTTTTCAGAGTGTTAATTTGAGCAATCAGCTCCTTCGCTTTAACGACATCCTGAGGCTGGTAGGTCATCCCTTTTGAACCGAAGCCAGCAGAGCTGTCAGATGGTCCGCATAACGGCAAAAAGAGGACAGAGAGAGTAAACAGACTGAGCAAACAGAGTGAGCAGAGTGGGAAAATGATAAAAAAACATTAAAAAATAGAAAATGGCTTCATATAACCCTTTACTCTAGCCCTTACCTTTCTTCCTCATAAGTGCTGATTGAATAAAGGACAGAAAATCACACAGAAAATGTTCATGAATGAGCGCAAAGAGCAGAGCTGCTGAGCGACTTGGTTTTGATTCCACTCACTGTTTCCTGGCTTCTTCGAGCTTGTGCAGCAGTTTTCTGAGGCCGCAGCCTTTAAAACCCTGATGATGTGCTGCAGGAGCCCCTATGGTCACGACGTCATACGTCCAATCTGGTGGGAAAGACACAACAAACACCAGCTGTAAAGTGACGGTGCTGAATCGTGTATATTATCATTAGTCCCAGGCCTGTTTAGGAGAACAATGCACAGCGACGTACCGTAACCTGCCTCTCCTTGCACTCTCATCCTCTGGACGTGCAGGTTGGTGGGAATGAATTCCAACTTCCTCTCAGCTTTTAAGGTGCTGGGCTTAAACGAAGGTCCTGGGAGATAACAGCAGTAAAAAAGAGACAGGTCATTCATATTTTCTTCACAAAGTTAAATACGCCAATATTTTACTCACTTCATAAAAGATCACATGTAAAGTATGTCAAATACTCTTAAAAAAATAAACTATGTATTTTTTACATTTCTGTGTGGGTTCTTTGTCAAAGGGCTCAAAACAGAAATAATTTTCTATTTCAGATTATTTTTATGTCCTTTATTTAACCAGGTAAACTCCACTGAGATCTGGATCTCATTTTCAACAGGGAGCTGGAAAAAGCTTGAACTTGTTCAATATTTCTGTACAACAAAACAGAATATGATTAGTCTAATATTCAGTCACTTTGATTTGCTGACCTCTGAACACTTGACCTCCATAGTTGCAGATAGTCACGATATCCTGATTACTAAATAAAATCATAAAATCAAAAAAAAAAAAAAAACACCAGTGTTTGGAGACAGAAGATCTGAGATGTCAACCTGTTTATTAAAACTTTCTAATTAGAATCATCTGACAGCAAACAAGTCATAGTAAAGGAGTGAGAGTTTTGGGAGATAAAATGCAGGATGTTTAATGCAGATTGAATTTTTTTATTTATTTCACACTCATCTACAACCTAGCCCCAGTTTAATATTTAATCGTAGTGTGTAGTGCCTGTCATGCAGAGAAGTGTGCTTCTGTGTCTGACCTTTGTATTCATGCAGGTCACTTATGGTCTCCTGGTATGTGAGGATGATGGTCTGATACTGAGTGATGATCTGCCTCCTGAGATTCTCCCGACATGGAGCGAGCTCGCCCAGCTCCTCCAGCTCACACACCCTGCGAATCGAACACACACGCTGTCACAGTCAAGACGTTCGGCGAAGTCAGAGAATAATTGAAAAGCTGTGTTTGCTGCTGCTGTGTCAGACACTAAACAGATGGTGAGTGAATTTGTCAGCGGTTGCAGGACAACAAAAGAACAAAAATAAATAAATAAATGACTCCAAGATTCACAGTGTGCTGTGCACATCAAACTGTCTCTAAACACAAATGACGACTGCAAGAAAGCGTCTGAGTCTCTTTTAAGTTCATACTCTAGTTCCTCAAAGCTACCTCACAGCGTCCTCCTCCAGGAGCAGTTTGACGAACTGTCGAGGAATATGCAGGGAGAGGACGCTTTCTGCCATCTGCTCCAGCACGCGAAGGTGGTTTCCATCCGTGGTTGGGAAACGATACGTCCGAGACATCACGCCTCCAAAAACTTAAAACACACAGGAGTAGATACGAGACCTCATGAAGTTACCATAAAACAGTGCATGACATTTTTTTCTCAGTTCTCATCATACAACCACAAATGCTGATCTATTTTATTGGGGTTGTTGTGATTTCTCCAGCTGTTCTATGAACCCTCTCAGTTTGGTGGGAAAACCATTAGTAAAACGGACATGCAAATTGGTTTGGGTCGTAGAGTTGAGGAGAGACCTTTAATTCTTTTATTATAAAGCATGAGCAAAGATGTCTCTAGATGTGAAAAGCCAATATCCCAAAATTACTTACAGCTGTATTTGAAGAAAAATATGATTTTGTAAAGTAATGTTTCAGGGTCTGAATGCAAATTCAGGCATGCAGATTGCTTACTTTCCTCTGTCTCCAAAAGTATCACATGCAATCCCCACTAAAAACACTGAAGCTAGCGGTTCTGTTTTGACAAAGTATTAAAAAGTTCAAGGATGGTGAACAGTTTGCATGGACCTGTGACTAGAGCGCATTTAAACACACCCACCTGCCTTTAGCATCGGATCTTTACATAAAGACGAACACTTGGATTTAATAGCCGCGGATCCGGTCAGGCTTTCATCGACTGGGAGAACCATCTGAAACAGCAAAAACAGGCACACTTGAACAAAAGCCTCTGACCTTCATATGTTAATATGCAAATTTATTCCTTAATTATAAACTCAAACATGATGATTATGACTCCACAGAAATGGAAGTGAGTCAATGGTTTTTCCAATAAATTTCTAGAGAGGTACATTTCAAACCAGATACTTACACATGCTGAATGGAAAAGGAAAAAAAAAGTTTTCTTTCTCACAGTTTGAAGGTAAAACAGACAAAGCGTTTCTTGTTCTGGCTTTGACCCAATACATTTTAAAAGAGTTATCCCTGATACTGACCAAATGTATGCAAACTTTTGAATTCAAACAAAATAAAATAATAACAAAAAAAAAAAAACTTTTCAAAAAGTCTTTTGACAAGTTTTCTAGCATTTGACATATATAAATAATTTTGGTAATCCTAATTTAACTTCACCAAGTGAGAAAACGAATGTGTTTGTGTCTTTCTTTGGCGTGTGTGAATATCTGGTTTCAGCTGTCATTTAAACCTTGAAACAACGACAAAAATAGCATTTGTCTTAAAGACGAGTTCAGCACGTTGCTTGAAACAGAAAATTAGATTAATCAGCTTCATTTTTAATCACTTAAATCAAAAACAGAGAAAGTGAGGAGAGTTTTAAGAAGACGATTTTACCCTTCCATTGACTGTATCCCCCCGCTGTAATCGTGCAACCGGTGCTCTCTGTTCACGCTTCTCCTCTATTTGCCAGGCGATGACTGTGATGTTGCCCACACGTTCATTCTCTGCTGACCTGACACACACACACAGACACACACCATGACATCATATCAGATCCGACCATAGCTTTGGTGTAAGTGAGCAGTTTTGCATCCATGTTGTGATTTTCCTTTCTGTCACCTTAGAGTCAAGTGCAGTCTGTGGTGTTTGTCCTGCAGCAGCTCCTTTACAGAAAACATGGATGACCCAAGCATGTACATCTGTTGTGGGAGAGCATAAAGTCAGAGGATTTAAAGGGTTTAATGCAGATAAAAGTAGACCATGAAGGATTTACAGTTCAGTGCATTTGTTGTGTTTTTGAGACATTACCGTGCCTTGTGATCGGTCCTTTACGTCATAGACGGAGAGTTTGACCTGAGTCTGCTGGGTGATGAGCGAGTCTTGAAAGAACGCTATGCTGCTCAGGTAGATGGGATTACTGGTGCCCTGAGGGGAGACGGTGACGGCGAGAGAGATGAGGAGGTGGTAAAAGCCCCACAGAGCTCCCAGGAAGTCAGAGCGAACTGCTTCCTTTTACCTCGATGATTTCAGTTTGGGCGTGTTTAGTCCAGAAGGCCTGCGGCGGAGTGGTGCAGCTGACGGCCACAAAGCTGGTCGGCTTGCGGTCCAGAGAGGGCGTGACCAGCTCACTGCAGGCTGCAGCAACATGGCAACGCATCAGATTACTAAAAGTGGGATTTAGATGGTTGGGCGGCATATAATCCCTGCAACCATAGAACTTCAGAGTTGTTAGTGCTTTATAAGCAGATGTTGTCTAATACTTTTTTACTCTGAGCAGCAACAAGACCGTTTCCTACTGGCCTTCAAAACTGGCACACAATCACAGGCACGATTCACTGAATTCATCTAGCTGCTAGTTTAGGGAAGAGATCCATTTTAAAACTGTTATTTTGTGCCTTTTGTGTGACTTTCTCACTTCTATATTCTTTAGAATATTTTTATGTTTTACATGCTCTACGGCTTTTATACTACGATTTGGATTTGCATTTATTTTGATATTTTTCTCGTTCTTTGCACTAAATCTTCTTCCATCTTGCTCTGGACGTCTTACTGCCTTATGAATTTATGTATTTGACCGGCTCCCATGTTTCATACGGGATAAATCTCATTGAAAAAAAATTAATTATCATCTTCAACGGAGGCCTTTTCCAACATGATTAAACTTACACATCATTTTCACTGCAGACTATTTTAACTCTTTTCACAACTGAAGGATGGCAAAAATTTACAGATTTAAATGAATTTATTAATAATATAAATATTTGTGGCACAAAATCCAAGTTTTACTTGAGTAGGACTGTCGGACTTAAAATGCTGAAGTCATATTTTTCTGAACATACCCACACTGAACTCCAGAACTGGCTCGTCTGGATCTTGACTGCTGCCTGCGAAGTAGAGAAATGAGACAAACATGAGATAAATCTCCTTTCTGATGCTGGTTGCCATGGCACCAGTTACTTAGCTACCTGAGAGCGCTAGCCCCATCATCTCCGCCGAGAGATCAAAGGTGTTGGCCCGGTAGACCGACCACGGCCGGTGGCGGGGGCTGCGCTCCTTCCCAGACATGGCGGGCTGGCGTCTGGGCAAACGACGGGTTTTAGCTTGAAGAGCAGAGGTTAAAACTGGCCTGTCACGTTGTGCACAGCTGCTGTTTCTTTGTTGCTCTCCCTTTTATTTTCAGGCGCTTGATTGTGATAAATCTGGAAGACAAAGAGAAAATCGAATTAGAGCAAACACTGTCTTTTTTTGACGAGAACATTCAGCTGAGGAACAAAAACAACTCCTGCTGTCGATTCGTGTCATTAGGAGTGCCACAAAACCACACCATCAAATCCAGCTGTGTCGTAATCAGCATGATGCCTTTTTCTAAGTTGAACAAAATTAGTTCTTGGGTTTCGAGGGTGATAACGTATGCAGTGAGATGAATCTCGCTGTGAAAAGTGAGACTTTCACCCAGCTGCAGGCTATGAAACTGCACACACTGCAGCAGGCTGAATCTACATTTGCCCCTTATGAATGCAGAGAAATGATTCCTTCTGGATTTTTTTTCTTATTACATTTGAATGCTTCAGATGACCAAACAAAGAAGAATAAATACCAGAACAACAATATAATTTCTTAAGGAAAAAAGAAAATCCAAACTAACCTGCAGAATACTGGAAATATGATCATCTATCAATCTACCTATCCAGTAAAGAAACCCCAGTAAGAGACATATTTCTCATAGAAAAGCGAGTCCAAGTGAGCAGTAAGGTTGAGGAATGGCTTTGTCAAAGTTTGCATCTAAATTCACGTTGCTTGATAACCTTCTGATGTGATTAAAAGAAAACAATTCTGCAAAGACCAAAAACAATCCCTAAACGGGAATGTTAAAGTCACTTAATGCTGCTGCCAAGAGTCAATAACCTTTAGGAGCTAATGAAGCTTTCCCATAGCTTTTCTCCCCTGAATAAATGAAATCCTCATTCAACAACTGCTTTAGTCAGATGATCTTTTTCAGAGAATAAAATTAGATGATGTGAAACATTACAGAGTGGCAAAAAAGAGAGCAAAAAACAATAAAGAATTTGGATTTTGAAGTTTGGTGTTGCTGGTGAGATGACGGTCAGGAGCTTTGTTTACATCTCCATACAGACTGAAGATCAGTTCTGACGCCTTACTTTATTAAACAAGCTAAAACGACTGCAGGCCAGGATTTCTAGACTCAGTATGCACCATGATGCAGTTCACAAAGATGAACATAAAGAGAGATCTATACCACTAGCGCTCAGCATTTGGAAAGCTCGAAAGCAACTAAAAATACAGAAGTTTAAATAAAACAAATAAAACAAAAGGACTCAAATCTTTTTACTATTACTACCACTCCAAAATCAGATACTTATTATAACTGTACTTTATGGGTTATCATTCACGCAAAGACCAGAGTCGACACCCCAAATAACAACCCAGCTTTCAGTGATGTATGCTGTGTGCTCAGAGAAAACTGCAGCCGATGAAGGAAAGGCTGTGGCACATAAGGTTGCTCATTGGGAGCAGGAAGCTAACGCTGTGCCAAGTGGGCCATAACAGCAGAGTTGGCTCTGAGCTCAACACTTTTTATCACGTTTGGCCACTTCAATATCAAACAACCTTCAATTTAACAAATTATTTTCTTACTGAACAAATCAATACATCTACTTTGTTAAATACATGAAAATAAGTAATGGAGTGTTGTAGTTGAAAAATGATAAAATGTTTAATATTCCTTATTTTTTTTAGTCCTATTCTGCTAAATGTTTCTACGCTAAATGTTGATGTTGTGCTTGCAGTTCATCTGTCTTCAAAAATGGTTGCTCTGTTTGGTTATGTTCAACCGATATCTGAATGCAAATGTTGCTGGATGTTTGAGTTCCCATTTACAAAAAAATTAAATCTTCTTTCAATCTGTGAAAATGTTGCCCTAAAATGATTGCAAAAAATGTCAATCTGCATATTTTAATTTTTCGAAACATTAAAAATAATTATTGTGATTATGTGCTGCACAAAAAAAACAAAACAATGAAATACAATACATTTGGCACTAAATCCGTAGCTTTTCAATGTCCATCAGTGAAGCTAATGAAATGTTTCAGTATATTTTTTTTTTCCATCATGCTGAGAGAATTTGCTCTTTCAGATTTGAGGAGTGTTTAATCGGGACCCAGACCGCTCAGTGCATTTCTTTATTTGTGAGTCGTTTTGGTTTCAACCTCAAGCACAGCAGGTGCAGAGGTGACCAAAGCGATAAAGTACAAATTTCTCACATATGCGGGACTTGCAGAGTGTGTTGGTGTTAGCATGTTGCCAGAGTGAAAAAGAGAGTAGAAACATTGTACAGATTGACAAAAAAAAATAATAATAATCTGATTGTCAATTAGGGTTTATCAGATCAACTCTATTTCTGTTTTAACCACGAGCATGCAGTTTCCTGTTCTGATTTTGATTCTCTAGTTTCTTTTTTTGCCCGGTCGGGTGTTAGAGCCTCTTGTTCTCAGGAAACCAAACATCACATGTCATCAAACAAATTGTCATCCAATAAAAATAAATTCAAGTATAAAATCTCTCATGAACACTATTGTAAGAGAAATAATAGTGTTGATTAAATCACTGTTCAGAACAATTGATCATAAAAACTGTGTAAATAAATTAAAGGCTCGTGTTTTTATGAGACAGTTTTCATAGACGTGGTCACTAAATGAGATATGAGGAGATCATAAAAGTCGAAATTACAAAACGACACTTAAAGACGTAGGGGATTATAGAAGGGCAAACAAAAAGAACATGTATAAAAGATAAATCTAAGACTAATGTCTGACAAAACTGATTAGTTTTCAGACTAAGACAAAAACACCCCAACTGTTTTCTCAGTAGGTCAAGAAGCACTGGCACAAAACAACTCCCCGCATCGGCAGCCATTCAAAGATCTCTGTGTACCTTTAAAAGGACAATTTCACAAGAAACTGCGAACCGTCGAGCTGGCTGAAAAGGACAGCGCTGGTGGTGTGATGACTAACATGGGCTGCTTCTATTTGAGCTGACAGATAAATGTTTACATTTCCTGTGGCATGTCACACTCAGTTAGCATCCCCTCTGTGGTATTTGTGTCCAGCCTTCAAATACCCAGCCACCTTTGCTCAGTGCGATAAAGATTCCCTCCTTCCTCTCAGCTCCGATACACGCAAACCAGGATTAAAGCACTTGTGCGTCTGCCACAAGTCTATTCAGACTGGTTCCTGATTGTCTATTCGATGCAGTGCATTCGAGCTTAAAGACCCCAGCAGTGCGGATCTATTTTTAGCCTTGAATCTGTTCTGACGTCACGCAGCACGTGCAGATGAAAACAGCATTTCTCTCAATGACACACATGCGATGCTCCAAGTGCTCTTCACCCAAAGCCACGCCATCCATCCTCTTGTTGATGCTGGTTGCCAGTTTGGTTTCTGATTTGGCACTGACATGCGAGACTGAAGCAGATGAAAATGACACCATGGATGCTGTGGCTCATTAGGCTGTGTGGGTGTCTTTGTCAGTGGGAGACGTCTTTTAACAAGCTGTAGTCTTTACTGCCTTGGGCGCTGTGGGAATCTCTTATAGGAAGCAAAGGCTGGAACTAATGTAAAGCCACAGGGAAGGATAATTACCCTTTCACTTGTCTCATAGCCATCAGTACACAGGAAAAATAGGAGAGTAATTTTTTCGGAGTTAACATTATTTTCATCAAAAAGAGTCAAATTTATACATTAGAGAGTGAAATCATTTCAGTTGGTCAATAGAATCGGAGTAAAAAAATAGAGGAAATTATATCGGAGTAAAACAAGACCACGCCCACTGAAGTTCCTTAAGTTTCGTTTCTTCCGCCATCTTGTCATCCCGCAGTGGAAACGGAGGCGAAGGTTAGCTATGTGCCAGGTAAGTCCCCAAACGGGTTTTAGATATATTTTACGTGGGATTTATATATATATATATATATATATATATATATATAATATATATATATATATATATATATATAAGACTAAAGGTGTGATAAGGTGCTGCTGTATGGTTGTGGGGGAAGGAGGGATGCAGCGAGGAATTAACATGGTTGGCTAACTAGTTAGCATGTGTACTTCAGCTATCTTAATTTAGCAGTTTACAGCAATGTAAGCAGAAAAAACATCAGTGCTGTCCAATGCTTCGTCCATTATTTTATTTTCACAAGTCGAGGCTGTCGCTATTTTTAAGCTGAGAGACTGAGCTGTACTGTCGGAGCTAGCTCTGCTAGCATGTGGAGTCAGTATTCCGCCCAGAAAAAAGCGCGAGAAGGTTATGCTAGTAACTTCTCTTGAAATTACTAGCATAGTATTATTTTAGTGAATCCTAGGGTTGCAGCTCGTAGAGCAACGATAAAATAAAAAAAAAAAAAAACAGAATTCAAGTTGTGCTTTATATGCAAATTGTGTAAGTTGTCACGGTTGTCTTTGTTTTGACAACTTTAAAAACATTTGTCATTCACCTACTTTTAGGAGCATTATTACAATGCAGAAGATGGAAGTGGGTATTTGGCTTGGAGACTGAAGTTTGTACAGAGGGAAGCTTCTAATGGACAAAAAAATGTCCCCAGACTGTCACAAACCCAAACAGGTATATGGATTTATATTTGTACACATTTCATCCTGCAACCAAACTGCACAATAAGTTCCCAAGCCTTATTTATGAATCCTAACATGGAGTCTCACATATATATTTTTTTTAGGGGGACCAACAACTGATAAGAGAGACTGTTTGAGAGAAGAAGACTATCTTCTGACAGATCGCTTGTCTCTTCATCAGCTGTGTGCTTCATCAGTGCAATCACTGATGAAGCACACAGCTGATGAAGAGACTGTTATGAGGAACATGAAACAGACTTTCAACTCTCTCAGAAGATGATTCATGACCCAGCAAAGTCATCTAGTATCTTTTTGGACTTCCCAAGATTCCTGGACATAGGAGGATTGGTATGTTTATTTTCACTTCAGTTTAACCAACAAAGTTTAAATAAGAAAACTTAACAAAATGATTTTTAAAACCTTCACTTCATCTATTCTCCAGGTTGAGCAAGATTTTATGTTGATGTTTGGGGAAGCCATCTCTGCAAAGTTCCCTGAGAAGTGGCCCACTGTCTACAAGCATAAAGTCCTCAAACAAAGCCGCAGTCTCACACAGTCTGATGACCTTCAGAACCTCCTTTACAATGCTGAAGGCACAACAGAAGTGGAAAATGGTAAGTTGCAATTACTTATAAAGAAAGTGTTTTATGTAACAGAATTTTATTTGAATTGGTTCAATATAAGTGCACCTCCTCCTGCTGTTAGTTAGATTTGGTAAGCTTTCTCTGGAAGTATTAACATGGTTGCAAATAAGAAGTTTTGGTAACATGTTTCTTTAACTTTTTCTTCTAGGATGGGACAGTGACATGTCATCCATTTTGATCCTGGTGTACCTCCTGCCACAGTCACCTCCTGGATACAAGAGACCAGGAAAACTCTCAGCCAGACAAGCCAGTGAACATCTTGTGAAGTTTGTCAAGGTAAGGTTAGAGTAAAGGAAACATTTATGAAATTGGTCTTCAATTTCATTTCAAGTGACATTTAAGATATCCTGAAAAGTAATTTGCCTTATCTATTAGAACCCTGTCTTCTTTGAAACCTAAGACTAATAATGTTTTATTCTGTTTTTGCCACAGACAAGAACCAGCATCAAGGAGCACCTTGATGGCATCGCAGAGAGCTGTCAACCATACCTGCTTGCAGTAAGGACTCAGAGGAGCGTGATTTGATGAGCTTTTTAAAGCTCACTTTATGTTTGGCACTTCATTTGATCGTGATCTGGTCAATGTGTACAAGAGACGGACCTCATGTTATTTATGTAGAAGAGCTTTACTGTTCCAGAGCTTTTCATTTCGAGGTGTCATACAGTCATGAAGACGCAAATGTTTAAATTGTTCCATGCTGTTTTCTGTGAACAATAAAAAATGGCTGTCCAAATTCTGATTTCTGGTCTATGCATTGTACTCTTACAAACAGCTGTGTTTATAGCTGTAAAACAATTGCTTCGTCAGTGAAATAGTTACATTTGGTAATACTTTAGAATTTAATTAAATGTTTAACTGCACAATATGGAATAAAATGAAATTAGGACTAAAATTTTATACTATATGGAATAAAATGTTATTCTATTTTATGTAAAATTCATTTTTAATTAGATTAAAATTTATCTCTACTTAGAATAGAATGCAATGCTTTTTGGAGTAAATTATATTCTACTTGGAGTTAAAATACGGTAGAGTATTTTTTCTTTTAAACAACTTGGAGTAAATTCTCTTGGCATTGATTAAAATTTTTGCACTAAATTGTGTTGATTTTAATCTGTAATTTCAACTCTTCCATGAGAGTAAATTTTACTCTATTTAGACTGGGACCAAATGTTGTCTTTTTTAGAGTAAAATTTTTTTCAAATTGTGTAAAATTTACTCTGGAAATTTTACTGTGTACAGACCCTCAGCATCATGCCACCACCACTATGGTGGGTTTGATCTTGAACTGGTCTCAAGATCAGTTCAGGATCTTGAACTGGTCTTGGTCAGGCGCTGCATCAGTTGACCGTAAAATCCTTCTTTGTAAGGCTTTGGCCCATCGTTGTCGGCACATAAAACTGTTACTCTTGACTGAAAGTGTTGATTTTTGAGCCTGGGCTCATTGGAGAACTACGCTGTTGCTTCTAACTTGAGGCTTTTGATAATTTCCGTTCATCTGAGAGTCATCATTCTGATCAGACAATTGAAACTATAATAATAAACTTGAATTGACTATCTTAAAATTTATAGAAAAGTTCAGATTAAAAAAAATAAATAAATAACAGAAACAGCTGTGAGTATTTCTTGAAGAGTTAAGTCAACGATTCAAGTTGTTAAATGGCACAATAATCAAACCACAAACTTCAAAAACTGTTGTTGTAGGACAATAAACCAATCAGAACATTATATTACGGAAGACACCTCCATAATTCCTCTGATACAATGTCCAATCATTTCACTGAACTCCAATACAGAAGTGCAAAGCCTTCTGGGGGATGTAGGCAGAGGAAAGTCTTTGGCTGCTTGACCTCCCAAGGCTAAGATGGTGGCATAGAGTAACTCACTCACTCTTTGGTTTTTTAGCAACAACCTATTCAGTGGTTTATGCAGTTTAAGGTTTCCTCATAAGTGCTTAAAAAAAGGAAGCAATGGCCGCTAGTTTGGTAGTATTTCAGATATTTAAAACAATAACTAATCAATAGTTATTGATATCAACTGTTATGAGATGCTTATCTCACATGTGTCAAACTCAAGGCTCGGGGGCCACATCTGGCCCGTCGTAGTTTTTTTTATGTGGCCCTCTAAACTCCAAATTACATCAATAAGTCCATCCAGTTTTTCACAAATCCGCAAAATTCACAGATGAAATTTGTGAATCAAACGATCCCCACATTTGTTTCTGATTTTACAGCAAATGTTTCTCAAACTTGGACAAAACCATTGGGTTGAAGTGACTGCTGCCTCAGCTTTACTTGATGTCAAGTGGTCCATACGACGATACAACAAAAAGTCACATTTAGCATCATACGTTAGCAAAACTATAGTAAAAATTCCCTTCAAATATTTCTAAATCAGCACCACAAAATCTGTGATTTTGATTTCAAACAGTGACATTGTTTTTCCATTCAGGATGAACTGATCAGTGTACAAAGATGTTTCATATTGTTTTGTTTTAGCAAACAGCTGTTTACAGGTATGTCAAGAGCTTAATGGGTTTTACCAGTAGATTCTGGCACAACCGGCCCTTTAAGAACATTCAGATTTTTGATGCGGCCCAAAATGAAAATGAGTTTGACGCCGCTGGCTTTGATCAGGATATATCTTTTCAGCCATATTGTTGATGTTATATGCCGTAAATCGTTTTGCCCCTGAAAAAATATATCAACAAAAGTCAATTGCAAACATGGTGAGTGTAAGTTCTGAGCAGAAGCGCGTCAGTAAAAGCAAGGCAGAGCTCTAGGTGGTCTTTGGTCCTGCGGGAGGGTCTGGAAACAAAAGTGACCCAGTTTGTGGGGCTGCCTGCACACAGCTGGGCCTCCTGCAGATGCTGTCAGCAGCAGATTCACTGCAGCTCCTCTCTCTCAGACCTCCTCCACATAAATCTGGACTCGTCTCTTCTGCCCTGTCATCATCCCTGTCTTCTCCACATTTTGGCACCTGCAAACTTCCTTTCCTCTGTCACTCAGTGAGCTTGTTTATTTCACTTTATCGACCGAAGGATTCGGTTCGGTGCTGACCAGTGCAACGTTTGCGGGCCAGGAGAATCTGATCCAAACAAATGTGTCTCATTAGTCACTAAAATTAAACTACTAGAAAGACGAGGAGGCGATGCAAAAGACTTTGTGTCCAGGGAGAGAACAGAAAAGCAAAGAAGGTACCTGCAAGAACCACTCCCGAGACAACCGAGAACCTCTGGAGACAATTTTGAGAATATTCAAGGCTTCACATCTATGTGATTAAGACGATTTGGCTTATGTTGCACGATTGCTTTCTGCAAACTGAAATCAAATAAAACCAGCATGAAATATAATTAAAAACATATAAACAAATACAGATTGAAAACATACAAATTCTTCCCTAAAAGAGCTTTGAAAGCAGGACCCTGAGTGTCAGTAGACCTTTAATTTCAGAAAAGACAACATAAAGTCAACTTGCTCTTCAGATGAATTCCTTAAGCAGCGTTAGAAAGGCCCGCAATGGCGTGACACGTTGCTACACAAGGCAGCACATAACTCTGTTTTCAAATGAGGGGGGGATATTTCCTTCATAACCAGTAATATTTATCACTTTGTTTTATAAGCCTCATTACTGTCACTTTGTTTGTTTAATAGGCTGATTGGACGTAAACAGCCTACATTGAAAATCCTCCGGAGTAAATCTTTGTTTCTTTATGGCAACATTGGCCATAATATTTATTATTGTCCTCATTCGTTCACGCACAATAACAAGCATTGCGTCACATCGTCCCCTGATGCTCATCCGTCCTGTGGTGCTGCTGCCCAGGTCAACATCCACTCCGATCTGTTACATTGCATTTAAAAACAAAACCACCGACGTCTGGACTCCTCGCTTCGGCTGTAAACGCGTCTCATTGGGATCAGGCTGCGAGCGACGCCGTCGCGTCATGAGATCTTTTTTTTTATTTTTATTTTTTTTATCTCTGACAGCAAACCTCCAAAGCCAGAACCGACTCAGAAACACGCTCTGAACAGAAATCCGTCATACCTGTCGGGAAAAGGTGAAGGCTTCTCGTCTCGCTGATGCGCATCCTGGTTGCAATGACGATGCCTGCAGTCAAGACTCGCCCTGACTCCCTCTGACACGTCCGGACGTAATATCCTCGACGGGAGCCGAGCTCGCTCCAGCCGCTCGGGGGCGCTGTTGTACTTGTTAGAGAAAACTGACGGCGGGTATGGCAAGCTGATTTGTAACACAATAAAACGTGTTCTCTGTTGGATATCTGTGACAGTATCTTTAAATGTTGGAAAAACATTTTTACTTAATTGAAATAAATTCAGGCATTGATTATAGTATTGATTATACAATAGTGTTGAGAAAAAAATGCTTTTTAACCATATTTTTTGTTGCAATTGTGTAATTCTGATTTAAACAAGTGAAATGAGTATACTGTCACCGTTTACAGTAGTATCGTTGATTTCTTCTACTTTATTGTCAGACATCCAGAGTGTTCATACTAGAAGAAAAAAAAAACATTTTTTTTGAAGATATCTGAAGAGTAAGAAGCATGGATAAATATGGGGAGATAACTATCCTGAAATGACGGGTTTTTTTGTTGTTGTTGTTGTTTATTTTCCCAGGGTAGTCAACACCAAAATTAAAAAGAAGCATTTTAGGTTATTATGAATTGGATTAGACGTTATTTTGTTGGGACGCTGAGGTGGTGCAGGGGGTTAAGCACAACCCACACATGGCGACCTTTGCTGCATGTTTTCCCCCTTCTCTGACTTTATTATTTCTATTAAAACTATTTATTGTTGATAAAATAGTTTTATTTAATCAACAACTATTTAATTAGTTGTTGATTAAATACAACAACTGCCTGTCATATTCGCGCGGTGACCACATCTGTGGCTGTCTGTGGTGCACGGATGGGGATGCAAACAAAACAGATGAAAATACTCAGGGAACATTACCAATAAATAACATAAGCATGAGTGAATTTATCACAATTGTTCACGTAAATTATTGGGGGAAAATGACACAAAATAAAAAATAAAAGAATGCTGTAAATGGGCAGAAAAAAATATTTCAGCCACAATTTTGTTATATAGTTTAAGTTTTGCTTCATAGTTTTCTTTATTTACAAGCAATTAAATCTACTCATTTCAGTCCGTTTAAGCTTTAATCCGTCATATAGATCTAAATCAGTCACTTGTACTGAAAAGCACTTTTTGATTTTTGAGAATTGAAACGTTGCTGCTAACAGAAACTGCTAACCTTGCAGAAACACAGAACGTTTCCCTTTTTTTTATTTTACCTGCTTCAGGTGACCGCACCCAGTCAGTATCGAAACTCGTGGACTCAGGTGAAGCACAGGTGTTCAGTCAAAAAGACAACACTCGTTTCTCTGTTTTTCTTCATCACTGTTGCTGGATTTTCTGAAGAGGTTTAACTCAGAGTGTACAGGAATTTTAATTTCAGTGAGTTTTTAACAGAAGTGGTATTTGTTTTTATTTCTTTTTTAAATTTTTTTAAATTTAATTTTATTTATTTATTTGTGTTTTTTTGTTGTTTTTTTTTTTTACTATTTTTTACTGCCTGACGATGGAGTGATCGTGTTTCAACCTCCACAGTGTTCATACTGCAGCTCATGAACTGCGTCTTTTGCGCACCATGACTTTCAGCTGCACCAAACGAGCGCTCGCTGTGCTCATTACCTGCACACTTTTAAGTCTTCCTTATGGTTGTAACGGTGAAGCTCCCCATAAACCAAATGCAGGGGCCACGATTTTACCCCCGAACAAGCCCGATAATGGACCCCAGGCTTATCCAGATGACGTGCCTTCCAATTTACCTGTGTTCTCTATGGACTATCCCAGAATACAAATCCCGTTTGAGATCACGTTATGGATGCTTCTGGCCTCGTTTGCAAAAATCGGTGAGTGTAGTTTATTAAAGATGTGAACTTTGCAGATGGTCCGATGTCAAATATAAGCTTGTTGTACATGAACTTATGTGAATAACACATTCAAATGAATTAAAAACAAAGTTATGGGGTTTGTTTTGGTTTGTGGACAACATTTGGACAACCCCACATGTTGCTATCCATAAAATGTGAATACTGCACAAGAACAAAATAATATCTTTTAATACAGAAACATCAAACTGCTGAAAAGTATTTTGATGTAGATTTTGTGCTCTATATTTGTACGGGTTTGCTGAGATCTTAAAGAAAGTGCAGATTAATTTAATAGCAGCCTTCATCTCATCTGCACTGTTGGGTCAGTCTCTCTCATCTTCCTCTGGACATTACTGAGTCTCTACTGTGTTTAGGTCAGGTCAACTTCTAGCAAGTTTATTGCAATTGCACAAAGGTACCACTTGTAAAGCAGGTATTGGTACTTGTAGCACTGGGCCGGGGCCAAACCCTCATCATCTCCATTAAGCTTGTAAGTAAAAAAATGAAGCGTGAAGACATCACCAGCTGTGGAGAATACCCACCAGACCTCAAGCAACTTGGATTCTGTGGACTTCCAGGCGTCCTGCAGACTCTGGGATCTTAATTTTTCTGAAGACATTATGCAGCAAAGGACATCGGGCTGGAACTTGAACCTGTGACATCAAATTCTCCTTATGGGTTGTGCTATAGTCCAGCGCCACCACAGCTCCCCGACTATGAAGGGTTTTTATGACTGTCTGCTTCAGATGTCTTCCCCCAGATGCATTTGAAATAATTCTCCTTAACTGCTCTTATATTATTTCATTTATTGAGAAAATTAACCTGTGCTTCTTATTAGCTGTAAGTCAAGATGGCAAACATTAACAAAATACACACTTGAACCAAGTTGCACTGTGTGTAACAAATTTGGCTTTGTTTTGGTCGAATCATTGAAATAACTTTGTAATAATTTTCTAACTTATTGAGCTGCAGAAAGTCACATCTTCCTCTTTTTCTTCTCTTTCAGGTTTTCATGTGTATCACAAGATAACGATCTGGGTGCCGGAGTCATGTCTTCTCATAAGCATCGGTCTGATTGTTGGTGCCATCATGCACTCCGTCCACGAGGAGCCTCCAGCTGTTCTCAGCAGCAATGTCTTCTTCCTTTACATGCTGCCCCCTATCGTCCTGGACTCGGGCTACTTCATGCCCACCAGGCCGTTCTTCGAGAACGTGGGCACCGTGAGCGAACCACTCGGCCACATTCCCATTCCTTCACTCATCTGCACTTAATGACCCGTGCTCTTCCTCCGGTGTGCAGGTGCTGTGGTTCGCAGTGGTGGGGACCCTCTGGAACAGCATCGGCATCGGCATGTCCCTGTTTGCCATATGCCACATCGAAGCGTTCGGCGTGCAGGACATCAACCTCCAGGAGAACCTGCTGTTTGCGGCCATCATCTCAGCCGTTGACCCCGTGGCGGTTCTCAACGTCTTTGAGGACATTTCTGTGAACGAGCAGCTCTACATCGTGGTGTTCGGAGAATGTTTCTTTAACGACGCCGTCACTGTGGTCAGCGAGAACCTTTCTGATCCTTTCTGTTAACGTCGAAGCTTGATGCCCTTATCAGGATTGTTCTGTCACTATTTGGTTTGAAAACAGTATGCAATTAGAGTCTATTTTTCTCAGTGCAGCAAAATAGCACTAGACTCCACGTAAACACAGTCTAGTCCCACAGGAATATTTACTACTTTATATTATTTCAAAGGTTTTAATTCATCATTGTCTCTGCTTTACCCCTCCTGTCATTTAAAACCCTTTGAGCACACAAAACGTCTAGTATTGTGCAGTGAGCAAGTTTTTCTATTCTTCTTCAGAAGGTTCAACTCAGGTTTCATCGCCTTGATAACGCTTTCTTAATCTGACTTTTTTTTTTAGTTATGCGTGACAACATAATGTGTGTGGGAGAAACGCTGGCCCACAGGCGCGATGGCCGTACCAATAAACGAGGGGGAGAAAAAGCAAAAGGATGTTTGAGAAATGAAACAAATGTGTCATATCAGCCTCATTCAGAGCCTGTTTGCTCAGATGCTGCCAAACCTGTTTCTGAGGTCACAGTTGCATGTGCGTTCGGTAGCGTGGGAGGAGTCAACACATGCACATATTGTCTGTTACATGACCGAAGTGACTTCATCCTCCCTCCCCCACCGCTCAAGTTCCCTTCGTTTTATATTCAAACACTCCGACCAAACCCAGCTCTGTAAACCAGTTCTTTCACTGAGTTTGTCACCTTTTTGCTTCGCCTGCAGTAGATTACACAGAAAACAAACATTACACGGGGTCTTTAGGGAAACCCAGGAATAAGAATGAGAACACATTTGACACTATGCATATAAGCTAAAAATAGGAGCAGTAAGATTTTTCTAACTGTGACATATCTGAGGACTGGAGTTTGACACCCCGAAATAAATGAATGCATTTCAAAATTAGAGACCAGAGTTTCTAACCATTCCCATGACCTCTGAGAGCTTCTATGTTTGCCTGTTTTCAGGTGTTGTACAGCATGTTCACCTTTGTGGCAGAGATGGAGGTGGTGGAGCCTGAAGATGTGTTCTTGGGAGTGGCGAGGTTCTTTGTGGTCGGCCTTGGGGGGATGGGCTTTGGCGTGCTTTTTGGTTTTGTGGCCGCCTTCACAACAAGATTCACCTCCAAGGTCCGAGAAATCGAACCCCTCTTCATCTTCATGTTCAGCTACCTGGCGTACCTGGTGGCCGAGCTCTTTGCCATCTCCTCCATCATGGCGTGAGTGGCTTTGAAACGGTCTCGCGTATTCAAATATCTAAACTGTAGACTGCTTTAATCAAAATAAATTAAAAGGCTGTCACTGTTTGTGCGTCGATGCAGCATTGTTTGCTGTGCCCTCACCATGAAGTACTACGTCGAGGAGAATGTTTCCCAGCGTTCTTGCACAACCATCCGGCACGTGGTCAAGATGCTGGGCTCTATCTCGGAGACCCTCATCTTCTTCTTCTTGGGCGTCGTCACCATTACAACCGAGCATGAGTGGAACTGGGGCTACATCCTGTTCACGCTGCTATTTACCTTCTTATGGAGAGGTCTGGGTAAGCAGGATGCAAGGAGCGGTGTTAATATGAATCAGCCAGTGAAATGACAAGGTTGATGTTGCTTTTAAGATTTACTTCAAGTTCTTGAAGCAGTGTTTGTATCATTTAGCTAGAGCTAACCTGGACTCAGAGATGCATGAACAAACCTTTAAAAGTTATGGTTTACCCTTCTGCTCCATATTTTTTTGACTTTAAGAAATCCTTTTCTGACTAGCAAGCACAATTAAATGTTAGAAGGAAATGGCTACATTTCAGTACCACCATTTTATAACATGATCATTGCTAGCCTTCAATCTAACCAGTTTTGTTGGTAAGTGCAACTAAATAGATCTGTTCTGAGGTGTAAAATATAAAAAATAAGAAATGTGCACTTCTATAACTCTCTTCAAGCTGTAAAATGCTTTCCAGTTAATACTGTAAGATAGTTAGATATTTTTTCAGGTGTTCTGGTTTTCGGTCAGTGAGATTTCATCACTTTCCCTTTTCACTGTGGCCGACGTTTTGCACCACTTATTCCAAACGTTGTAAGACACTGAGATGGACATAGATTAATTTGTCCACACAGCTGTCCTCTTGTATTTCCATAAAAATGTAATTTTTAAATTATTTCAAGAATTAACTTGAGCCTCAAAGATCACATTTCAAGTTTAAATAAAACAACGCATTTATTTATTTTGTGTTGAGGAACAAACGGCCAAAACGTCTTATTTTTGCTGACATATATATATAAATATGTATTTGTTTTTTCCCTCCTCCTGCAGGCGTTTTGGTGCTGACTCAGATCATTAACCCTTTCCGAACCATCCCCTTCAACATGAAAGATCAGTTCGGTTTGGCCTACGGAGGACTGCGGGGCGCCATTTCCTTCGCTCTGGCCTTCACACTTCCTGACAGCATTGGCCGTAAACAGCTGTTCGTCACCGCCACCATCGCAGTCATCCTCTTCACAGTGTTTCTCCAGGTGACAGTTTCAGTTCAGTTTTGTGCAGAAGTCTGTGGATAGAGCTGGACTGTGTGTTGTGGTTGAAACTTGCTAGAAATTTGGCAAATCATAATTAGATCATCGGACCATCCGTAGATCTCAGTCACGAGATCGTTTAATATTAAACGACAAGCACCTTCACACTATGTGAAGGCATAGTCAGACTTTTAGACTTGGCTGGATTATAGTACTATTTAAGCTACTTACTTCAAGCATTCATTGGGTGAGAGGCAAATATGCGAGTTACACTGAAATACAAATAAAAAAATCAAACCATTTCTAATTGACATCATCATCATATTTTGCACATTTTAAAAGTGTTTTTTTCTCTCTCTCTCTGCAGGGCATCAGTATCCGACCTCTGATTGAGTTCATCAACGTACGGAGGACCAACCGTGACATAGAGACCATCAATGTAGAGATTCACAGCAGGGTATAACGCAGACATTTATTCTTATCATCTACTGTGTGTGTGTGCGTGTGTGTGCGTGTGCGTGTGTGTGTGTGTGTGTGTGTGTGTGTGTGTGTGTGTGTGTGTGTGTGTGTGTGTGTGTGTGTGTGTGTGCATGTGTGTTCACAAGGAAATGCTGAGACGCTCTTTGTCACTTTCAGCTCATGGAGCACACAATGGCAGGAATAGAGGATCTCTGTGGACAGTGGAGTCACTTCTACTGGAAGGACAAGTGAGTGACTCTGGCATCCTAATTATGCTTAAATTGTTGTTTAACAGGTTAGCATGTTTGTGGTTTGGTACTTCTTGTGGCAAGGCAACAATACAAATGCTGTTAAAAATCTGGAGGAAGAGTGTCTTTTGCATCATGTTTAGCAGTGTGTGTTAACGACGGAGAGGTGAGGAAAGTCGTGTTCAGCCTGAGCAGTCAGCAAAGAAAATATACATTCTGCTCACAATGAGTTGTATTTTTTTTGTATGTGCTGCTCTTTTCATCTTCATTTTCTTTTGTTGTCCCCCTTTCTTCCTCTCCCTCCTGGCTGTGTGGACGTTCCCCCGCCGGGCCTTGTGAGACTGGTCTCTCAGGTTCTGAACAGTGGATTCGTTTTAACCAATGGAAACATGATCTGAACATGACACTTACATGCAGAGCAGTCAGGCCGTTTGTATTGACACAGCAAGTTTAGACTGATGTAGGACGACTAGATTATTTTTAAGGGCAAAACCTTTAGGTCACGTTTTGCTTTGAACAGTGGGAGAAAGTCTTCTGGACTGGGAATGTTACAAAGGTTAATTGATGGCTTCACATAAAAGAAAAATCAGGAAAGTGATTTGTATTCACCCCTATTTACTATTTGTTTGGCATCTTCAAGCCAGCAGGTTGGGCAAGAAGAGCATTTCAGTCTTTTCTGAATGAATTTTGGCCAATTCCTCTAAGTCTCTTTTCAATCTAACCCCATTTCACAAGGTTTCTTGAAAGCTGATTTAATTTAGCACATATGATGCTAAACGGTAAGATTTGGCTTTTCTTAGGATGTGAACATAATTTTACACAAACAAAATTTCTTATCCCGATCCTAGGTTCATGAAGTTCAACAACCGAATACTACGTAGGGTCCTGATCCGAGACAACAGGGCTGAGTCCAGTATTGTCGCGTTGTACAAGAAGCTGGAGCTGCAGAACGCCATGGAGATCCTGGACACGGTGTCTGGGGACATCAGTGCCGCTCCGTCCCTCGTCTCCCTTCAGTATGAAACCTTGATCCTAAAACCACACAGCTTCCTGATTGTTTGGTCAGATCAACAGTATCCTAACTAGTCACCGTTCTTTCTGAATTAATTTGTCTTTTTTTTTTTAATTTAGGGAAGAGAAGAAGGAATCTGCTAAACCAAAGAAGACATTCATGACTGAGGACCTGAAAAACATGCACAAACTCCTTTCCAAGAACATGTACAAGATCAGGCAACGGGTAATATGGACAGTAAAATCAGCATTGCCTCCAGGTTGTCAGGATTTGGTCGTTTATTTGTCAGACCCAACCCATGGAGTAATTGTCATTTGCTGTCTGGGGAACTATTTCTCTTTTACTTTGGTGTAAACCCAAACTGACAGACCCTGTGATAAAACCATTTTCAATTTATTTTTTAATAATCCACAAGAATTGTTTCAAATTTCTCCACATTTCAAACAAATCACGATGGTGTGGAACCCAGCCAGTTTGTCAATAACTTTGGAAGAGAGACCTCTGTAACATCACCATCCTCTTTCATGCTCAATAGTGAGAATACGATACTTTTCACACTTGTTGGTACTGTGTGTATTAATTCACCTGAAGATATATTTGGTGTTTTGAACTATTAGACAGGCAGTTGTAAGGCTTTTTAGAGGAAATCTAATTTATGCAGATGTCTTGATCCTTGGCACCCATGAATAATGGAGTCCACTGCATAAAACGCTTCAGTTTGATGTTTGTGATGGACGCTCGGTTACTTGTGACTTTGCTTTAGTTCCCTTCTGCTTATTCTACTTTCATTTCCATCTTGCTCTTTGTTTCTGTGAGCAAGATAAGCTTTGGTTCTCATTCAGACGCAAACAGGTAAGAGAAACATGCCGGTGTTCATGTCACACTTATGTTAAAGGGAAAGAAAGTGACGCATTACGAATCTTATAGAGAAGGTCCTGCATTTTTCCATGTCTGAAGAAAATACTCATTGCTATTAAAGTTGATTTTAGCGTGTTTATTTTAAAAACATTTCCGTAAAGCTAATCAAATGGTCCGTACCGTAGCTACAGAAACTTCAGCAGAACATTGTTAGTCTCTAATTAACTGAGTCAGACAGCCAGAGTCGACATGGAAAACAGATAATCTAAAAACAAAATTATTATTTTTTTCACACAGGTCTTGCCCAGTAAATAGAGCTTCATCAGAGTTTTTTTTTTTCTTTTCCAGTAATGTGTTAGCGACAGGTGAAAACTCCAAACACTGAAACTGGGCTTGTTTTGCATAACGATGGTGTCTCTGGCTGTACTTTTCCACCAGTGACAATGACATCATGCCTCAAAAGACTCTTTTATGTGCAGACAAATGCAAAACGTGCTTCCTGGTTGGACTGGCAGCTTTATTTGAAATATTTACAGTTGTTCTTTTTAAACAGTGTACATTATAAACTAATGTCCTTTTTTTTAATGATATTGCTGAGGAGTTTTGAAAACTGCCACACTGAAACTCAGCCCTTACATATTTAAGGTGTAATTAAGAAAATAAACTTCCCCCTGGTTGCTCAGATAGGTGTGTTCAGTTTTGGTTGAGCAATCTGAGCTTCAAAGACTGCTGTCTCCCTTGAAAGAGAGAACTTAATGGTTTATTTATCAGAGCCTTGGTTATCTCCATTATCTCCAGAGGACGATGTTTGCCCTGGAGTTGCAATTCTGACTTCTGCAAATGTCCACAGAAGCCAAACTTGATCAAATGTGTGAAAGAAGCGCTTCATAAAGGCCACAACCATGCGAATAACGTTGTCTTACTTTATGTTTGTGTTTTCAGACGGTGGCATTTACGAGTAAGCATGCTCTGCCCAATGACAACCAGCCCAGAGAGATCCTGATGAGACGCCACGCCAGCATCCGCCGAAGCCTCAGCACTGGCAGCTTTCAGTCTACAGTAAGCTCTAATTCAAGATTTTACAGATTCCTCCAAATGATACCGTACTTTAAAAAAAAAAAAAAAAAAAAAAAACATTTTGGGTTTTGCAATTAAACCATGATATTTTTTTTCATCATTAGTAGAAATTGTAGAAGAGATGACTAAAGAAAAATCCATATGAATGAAATTTGAAAACAAGCTAGGATAGTTTCTTAGATGACTTTGATCAGTCCCAATATCAAAGTATGTGTAACAGTTTCTATTATAAATCAATTTATTTTAAATAAATTATTTATACTTATGCTTTATTTAAATATGTTCACCAAAATTGCTTTTATTTGTTTTTTTTTTTCCTATTTTGGCTGCATGATATGGTAAAATCCATAATATAATTATAATATAATTCAGAGTTTTGTTCTCATGCAGTGAACATTTTCCCAAACCATAAAAAAAAAAAAAATGCAGTCTTAACTTAATTTGGTGCAATTAAATGTTAATATAGTGAAATTAGAAAATTTGCCAAAGTCATTGCATTTATTTGTTTACTTATTTATTATCATGTGGCTAAAGCTTAAAACCCGTCATCATTTAACAAGGTTCTAATTTCAACACTTGCAGAAATGGGTTTTGTGGATGTGTATTTCATTGACTCTGTTAAATGAATTGGGGAATTCATGAGTACATTTGAGAATTAAATATTTTATATGGTAACAGCTATGTTGAAACTAAATAATTGTCAAGATCCTTTTCAATCAAAAGAGTTTTTTTTGTGGTTTGCTGATGTTTACGTCTGTAAAAGCAGATAATCCCAGGCATCTGAACACAAATTCCTAAACATGATGTAGATCAGTAAAGGTCATGCAGGTTAATTTTTGTACATGTTTTGTATTTTTATTCTCAGATTCCAAAGTCTCAGAAATATTTCTCACTTCCCTCTGGGCAGAGTTTGGGGTCAAAATATCCATCTGTGAGGCAGAGTTATGCAGGTAAGCTTCTAAAACTAAACTTACAAACCAAGTTTTTTTTTCATGAGGTAGGAAATTAATTAGGCAAAAGTATTGAGTCAGACAGTCACAACCTTTCTCACATTTTCTGATGTCACAACAAAAATCGATGTATTTTATGTGATCTGAAACTGAAAAACTGTAAACTGGAAGAAAAACAACAAACAGTTTCAGCTAAATAAAATACAAAAATGCTCATGTTAATTAGTTTTATTTCCCATTTTACTTTGAAGACCATAAACAAAATCCAGTGCAACCAATTCATTTTAGAAATGATCTCTATTTTCCATGCCAAATGTCCTTTTTCATTAGACACCAAATGTTTTGGACAAAAGTGTCGAGACCCATTTAATAGCTCTTCTCACAACATGTTATAATAGTAAATATCACCGTATTAAAATATGACCAGAGAGAAGAGAAGATGCCTGTGAAGTGGAAGGAAAATGTTGGAGAAGGCACAAATGTCTGTTCTTTTAATTGCTGCTTTATAACTTTTCCTTCATGTTTCCCGTCCTTTTATTCTCAGATGACCATGAAACCATGTCAGAGGTGGCCTATCCTACCCGGCGCTCTCGATTCAACCAGCCCAAACGCTCCTCGTCCGGAGCCATGATGCCTCTTCACAGGCTGGGAACTCTGAAGGAAGTTCCCTCCACTGACGTCCTCAATGAAAGCCAGAGCGGGAGCTTCAGCAAAGACCACGGCAAACCCCGGACTGGCTCCTCCTACAGGGATTCCCGCTCCCCAACACATCGTCGCCACTTCGACCCTCCTGTCGACAATAACAACAGCCCTGCAGATGACTTAAGAAATGAGGATGAGGCCGAAGAGGAGCAGGAGCGGCGGCGGCAGCATCGCGAGGCTTTGAGGCCTCCTCCCAGCTGGGCAGCTGAACCCGGAGACGACATGCCTCGAAACCCTCTGCTCAGACGGCCGCAGTGGAACCCAAAAAATTAAATTAAATGACTGCATCAAATAGAACAGTGTCCTGATTTTTACCCTCAAAGATGAAGGCAAATTTACACTTGGTCTTTTTTTCCCCCCATTTTTTCTGAATGAAGCCCCAGCTCAGAGGAGCGGCTCGTAGAAAAGAGGTGCAATGCACATCAGAGACACAGCGCACGACGGAGAAGGAACTATTTCAATGTTGCTGAATGACAGCAACGTCTCAGTGTGTTGCCATTTCAATTTTTATTATTCATTTTTATATTGTTCTTAGCTGTCAAATAAAAATGATTAGGGAATTACAATATAAATACTATGACTTTTATTTTATTCCATGTTTTCAAGCTAAGGAAGCTTCATTTAATTGATACCTTAATGTAGTTAAAGTGTCGTCACCAACTGGTCCACTTTATCTTTAAATTCAATGTTGCATGAAATTGCCAAGTATTGCATAACGTGTCCCTAAGCATAACATGTGGTTGACTGAAGACAATCACAACTTAAAAGCTGAATCAGAGGAACTAATTTACTTGGATTAAAGGGAGAAATAACTGGAAAAGAAATAAATAAAGGGAGTACAATGGGGAAATTTAAGATTATATTATTTAATTATTGTTTTGTGCAATTTTAGTCTCAAAAACAAACAAAAAAAAAAAAGATTATGACATAAATGTTTGGACAATTTGGATATGTAGGTTCTTACAATTTTTGCAAAAAAAAAAAAAAACACCCCAAAGAACAAAATTCTGATTTAACATTTAAATGTTTAATTCATTCTTCAATTTAAAAATGTCAAACTGTAGATGGGAAATGTTTTCATATTTTTACATTTTGTTATAACTAAACATTCTGTGCATTTTATTATTTATTTTTGTTCATAATTATGATGGAGGAAGATTCATTCATGGGTGTTAAGACTTTATTCTCCCACCCTCAAATAAAAATCTCTTTTTGCAGTTACATCTGGTAAGTATTAAAGACTGAAATATAGAGATGGTCTCCATCCAGTCTGACTGAACTTCAGCATCTCTGCAAATCAGAGCATAAACGTTCTTCAAAAGCCTGCAGCTGTATCTGAAACAAAAGAGTTTTGTCACAAAAAAATGTTTCAGACTTCTCAGTTTTTTATTTGCAATTATTTCGAAGACCGTTTATCATTTTCTTTCCATTTCACAATCATGCACGTTTTTTCTCGATGCATCATACAAACACTTTTATAAAGGCACTGCAAATGTTAAAACAGTAGTCCAACCAACAGCAGTGATGAACCTTGATAAACACAAACTTCTATATAACACATGGGAGACAAGTGAAGAACGCAAAAACTGATTAAACTATAAAAATGCAGAAGTTTCACATTTAAAAGAACAAAGTCTCTGAACAAACGTTGACGTGCAAAATATTTAAAAATCAAAGCTGTGAGTCTTGTGGGAGTAGATGTGTTTTAAATGTTCAGAAACTAGTAGTAGTAGAACAGCAGTTTTGCTGCTATTAGTTATGTTTAGTAAATTCAAGTGCCTATTGCAAGCTCAGTTCCCATCCAGCCATAGGAGGCCCACATAGATTAGAGCTGCATCAAATTACATCAAAAAGATGAACTCACGCTGCATTTCTTTCAGAAAATGGGCTCAATGGGACTTTAGGCACTGAAAATCTCAAACTGTTTAGGAAAAATCAAAAACTGCAAATAAAACTAAAAGAAGCACACAAAAAAAGTTAAAAGAAATCAATTAATGACACGCGGGCATAGTGCAATTTTGCTACATGAAAGCTATTTCATAAGGATAAATGAAAAGGAGGAAATACAATTGACGGTTCTAGATGTGTCGTATAGATGAAACCACAATCTGCTTTGGTAGATTATTTTTACATTCTGATACTTTATGACCTTTTCTCAACATTTCCTCAGTTACAATAAGTCTTGCTCTTAAATAATTAATAGCGAAGATGCGTCAAGAAATCTGCTGCTGATAGGAGATCAACTGGCTTGGATATAAGGAGTTACATCAAAGAAACTTTTACATTTCCAAACATGCCTGCAGATCGTTCAGGCTTCGAGTCAGTGAGAGAGAGCAAGACTTAAACCTTTTTGGCGTTGAGACTTTGCCTTGAACTGCTTCTGGTCCTAATGCCAAGACTTGTCTGTGTGGATGTAAAAATCTGTCCTTGGATCATTTTAGAACATTCCTGCCATCTAGTGGCAACAGTGTGCAAGACACACCGGTTGTGATTTTGCAGTATTAAGGTGCTTCTGCACTACATGCATATAAAAAGCCACAATGAAACTCATGCTTTAATTATTTTTTTTCAAAGTTCTGTTTAGCAATAGCAGCATTAATAAAATAATTTAAATTCCTGAAATAGCTTACCTACTACTATGGTTCATGTTAATAATTATAAATATGTCTAAATTTAAGATTAACTACATAGCCTATATTTAAATGAAACATTTTTATATATGTTAGCATCTGCTTTTCAGGACCCACCTCCCCACACACACACAAAAATGTGTATAATGGAAATATAACAGTAAAAAAAGTCAGATTGTAATGGAGTAAAGTAGGTAACGGGAAGTTTGAACAGAATTGAAATGTAAATGGCGACATTATTTAGAGTTTTTTCTGAGATAGTCCCCCCCCTTCTTTTTATTACAACTGAACATTTCTAATATAAATATTTAATGACTGGTTACAGCAAAAACATTTTGAATGCACACAAATGGCTTGGAAAGAGAAATTAGAATTGGATAAAATCCTTGCGAACCTTTCCAACAGTTGCAGAAAGAGTATTGGTCGCAAAGTTATAACCATCGAATCTCCAAAAATGACAATTTAAGTGGTCTTGTGTCTTCATAAATCAGTAGTGGGTGTACCTCTGCTGACAGAACTAAATTAGCAACGCAGCATCGATTATTGCAATAACAAGGACACCGAGCCAAAGTTAAGGCTGCATGTTTCTGTGAGATCTGACTTCAGGATTTATGGAAGCACAAGAAACTGCAGCCTTTTCCTTCAAGCTGCAAACGTCCACGGTCCCTGAGAGAAAGGCCTGCGGTCCCTGTGTCGAGTCGTGACATCAGCAGATTCGTTTGGCGAAGGCACCCATGGTGAGAAACTCTGTTCACTCTGAGGATCTGCTGTTCACCACAGCTGCCTGCTGCAAATAAGAGCACTTCTAAAAGTGGTAGATCTGCACAGACTCAATAAAAGATCGTCACTCAGCTCAGAAACGTTTTTAAAGTTTTACCGTTTTTGCCAGCGCCCTCCCGTCCCACTTTGGGATTCTGACGAGGAGCAAACCCACAGCTGCCAGAGCGAGCACGACCCCCAGACTGGCCGGCCCGCAGGGGCTGATCTCCTGGGTCAGACCGGAGAGGAGCGGGGCCAGGATGCGACCCACCGCCGTCACCGACTGGCCAGCCCCGATCAGAGTCCCGCTGGCGTGGACGCCTCCCCTTTGAAGCTCCAGGTCTGTGATGCACGTCCGACCGACAGAGGTAGAAATGGCAAAGAAGGTGGAGGTGAGCAGCACCTGCCACACACTCGGAGCGGCGGCGTAGAGGAAAATGAGCAGACAGGTGAGCATGGTGGAGTGAAGCAGCAGAGCGGGCATGTTGTTTCTGTAGAGCTGTGTGACCGGCCCCACCAGGAACCCGGCCAGGGCCCCTAAGGTGCTGCTGTAGCTGATCAGATAACCCGTCATCTTCGGTTTCATCGAGAAACGCTCCTCCATGGCCAGAGAGAAGTTACTGTAGTACAGCATGATGGCTACAGCCATCAAGAGACGCACCAGAAAGAGGTCCCACATGTCAGAAGAGGCCACCATGTGAATCCTGGAGCTGACGGAGGTGAGCTGTCTCCACGCGGGCTGGAGCAGCGACACCTCCCTCCACCTGAAGCCGAGCTTCCTGGCAGCTCTGCGCTCCGCTTCGGTCTCTGATGGTAACGCCGAGTGATGGTTGTTTGCGTGAGAGCCGTTTTGCACAGACTTGCCGCAATGTTCATCGTGGCATCTTTTACTGGCGCTGTTGCTGCAGTTAGTTGCGTTTCGATTGGTTATCGTCTCGCTCCATGGCAGCAACCACACCAGCCCTAAAGCACGAAGACGGCATTAGACAGCAAATAGAAAAACTGCTGAAAGAAGTTGTTGAAGAAAGAGACGGAGCTGAAAATATGGAGGAGCCTAATGGAGGAAGGGGAGAAATGCCGGCACTCAGGAAGTGTTTGAAAGAAAACCAGCAATGATGCTTATATTTTCTCAAAACAGGAAACCCTGGGTCTATCTTTTGAAGCATTAATAGTTTCTGTAAGGTTAAAAATGTATGAACAGCAGCATTTAGTTGGTGATACTTGAAAAAGCGTCAGGCACACTGCGCCAGTGGAAGAATCGCATCATTGAAACACATTGAAAAAGTGAAAATGCACAAAAATCTGCATAAGACTTAAATCCTGATTTTAGAAAAACCGAAAGAGATATCAAGAAGCTGAATCAGTTGAAAACAGCCTGACATCTTGTGATTTATCTAAAAGTTGAATAGAGTTTCTATGTTGAAGTATGCAAAAATAACAGACTAATATGGAGCACAAAGTTTTTGCTGAGTTTTGTGGACCTCCGATGTTTTAAAATCCGTTTCTATGGAGCCAAAATCTGGATAAATGTTGAAATATCACATAAGGTATGAAAAATGAAATTATCAAAAGATGCGGCAGAATAGACCAGAAGAAGGTGAACGTTCATATATATAAATTGTTGAAGTCAGTTGAAAAACAAAGACAGAATAAAATGAAATAAAATAATAAAAACAGTCTCAAGAAAGAGATTTTGTGATATTAGATTATTTAACGCTTTAAGCTCACCAGCATTGATAAGAAAGATGGCTGCACATGTAAATGAGGAGGTGTAAAAGCCTCCTTCGTGCTCAGTGAGGTAGCCGCCGACTACAGGACCCAGGATGAAGCCGACGCTGGAGGCTGCATTAAAGTGTCCCATCACAAGAGGGCGCTCTGATTCAGACACCAGGTCTGACAGTAAAGCTCTGCAGATGGACAAGGAGTGTTTGAACAGTCCTGAAAAAACAAATACACACACACACACACTACTGTTGGTAAATTTTTGACACATTGATGTTTAATATGTGAAACAAAGTAGTGCATAATTAGATAGCAAGTGCAGACTTTAATCAATGAAAATCTGAAACGTGGGACGTGTGTTTGCGTCATTCTTCATTTGTGAAGTGCAACTGGATGTTGTCCAATTAGTGAATTGAGTCCGCAACACTGAACACACCATCCAGGGGGTGAAAGATGGTGGCAGCATCATGTCGAAGGGATGATTTTCTTCAGCAGGAATATAGAGAAAATATTCCTGCTGAATTCTGCAAGAAAATCAGCTACACTCAACAGGATTGAGATCAAATTAAAATTTCACATTGCAGCTGAAAAATGAACAGTTTGTTTAAGATTTGTGGCTATTAACAAGTTCTATTTTGCTAGAAAATGCCTCTTTGATTTAAGACACTTGGCTTAAATCAAAGCCATGTATTAGAATGGCCTAGTTAAAGTCAACACCTAAATAGACTGGAGAACCTGTGGGAAAAATTTTTTTCACAGATTCAATCCAGCATGACTGAGCTTGAGTTATTTTCAAAGCACAACAGGGAACACAGAAAGGTGGCTCTGATGTGTTTGGAGGATGTACAGCTTAAATCAGACGTTTTATCCACCAGAGTCTTTGGAGCAGGAGGTCATTTGGGGCCGTTTGCCCCCCTAAACTCACCCACAGGTATTCGTGCGAGGACAAATAAAGTGATGCTTGTAGAAATCCCCAGCAGGCCGTAACCGCAGGCGCTCAGCAGGATGGAAGTCAGCAGCGAGTATCGCCGCCCCACCACGTCGCTCCAGCTGCCCTGCCAATCACACGCCGATCCATTCAATGACACATCGACATACGCTTCGGCGATACGAGTATCGTGAAGCGATCAATGACAGAGTTAGACAAAGGAAAAGCATATTTCCTAACAAGCTGCACAGAAAAGAAACGTTTTTAACTTTGTTCTGAAGCCAGGGCAGTCGTGTAATAACAAACCTCACAACTCAGAAACAAGAGGCGCAAATAAAACTCCTCATCCTCGGTGCGCCAAGCAGCTGTGGTTTAATTAGATTCTCGCCCGCTCTTTCTCACACAGACCCACAGCAACGATGAAAAAATAAAATTAGGGACAATTGAGATGATCTGTGCTCTGGATGTAAACTTTCGGGTTGCAGCTGTTCATATTGTCCCAGCATTCACGGGGATCCTGCCCGCCTGCATGAGGGCACCAACAGATGACTCTTTATGTGCTTAATTTGTCCCATGACCCCTGAAAATTAAACCAATTTCTGGAGCCGTGTGCAGCAGCAGAAGGAGTTAAGCATTCAGCTGCAGATGCCAAACTTACTTCGTACTTTTTTCTTAATTTTTATGTCTCTTTAATCATGCATCTTCATGATTTTGTTTATTTCTTAAGTTGCTGTCTGAAGGGTGGAGACGATTAGAAATGATTTCTGTATTAAAAGAAGGATTTTGTGCCTGACCAAGAGCCTGTTATGCACGTTAAAGTCTTCACAATGATCCCATTGTGCGATCACAATCAATCTTGAACAGCCAGTGTTTTTTTTATTTTTTTGTTTCCACAAATTACCAGGAATTCAGCCATTTTGGCCACTAAAGTGGGCTCATCTTGTTTACCAGGAAACCCTACAGAAAAGGAGGTTGAACAGAGAAACAAAGTCAATACTCACAACTATTGTGCTGGAGAAAAGCTGCAATATTCCATATGTAGATCCTGCAATCCATAATAACAAATTATAACATTTTGTGATTTTCTCACAATGGTACAATTTATTGCACATGTATTGATAACCCTTCAAATTTCAGAAACATTTCCACAAACAACAATGTCTTTTATTAGGATGTTATCGCCTCACATAAAAAGTCTTTTTCTTTTTTTTATTTATCGCTTTTCTTTTAAATATTGTTCTCAGTCCATTTTCCTATTAATGCTGAAAACCTTTCCTGATTTGCAAAAATTTATTACTCTACAAAACATAAAGCTCTTAACTGGGGATGGAGAGTTTAGTATGATTTGCTACATTAGTTTTCTACCACAAATTGAAATTTAAGTGAAGGACAACAAGTTAAAATGTTACATTCGTCTGATAAGAACATCTTCCTCAAGCTGCTTGGCTTTTCAAAAATGTTTAAACAGGACTTCTTATGATTTTGTTCCTGTTGTGCTGCACATGTGGGAAGTGAACAACTAATTCTTGGCTGTTTGGCTGAGTAATGCTCTTTTACCTGACTTGTGAGTTTATCATATCTAGGTGGTTTTATATGTCATAATATTTTCTGATTGTTATTTTTGAAGGGCATCAGAAAGAGGGCAAAATTAAAATCTTTTATTTGTCTTTTTATAGCCGTCAGACAGAAATGTAACATGTTACTAACTACTATGAAAACACAACTCACCCACGATTCCAGCCACTGTGGGACTCGCTCCAAGAGCCTTTACATGGTGGCTCAAGAGCGGGATGATCATGCTCACCCCAAACAAGTCCTGCAGAAAAAAAGAGAAGATCACAAAAATGATTCGATCATTTTGGGACAGGACAACAAAAAATAAGAAAATAAACAAACAATAAAGGAAAACAAAACCTAAAAAATAACAGCATATTATTTTATTATTATTATTATTATTATTATTTTACAGATAACTTACTAAGTGTAAGCGTGGAAGTAAATACAGTAATGTTCAATAAATTAAATATTATTGAAAGGTGAGTTTATTTCATTAACTCGACTCACTAAGTGAAACATTACATATATAAATCACATAAATTGATACATTTTAAAGCATTTTTTGATGTTAATGTTGATAATTACTCACTCACAGTTCATGAAAATGTGACATTTATGATTAGAATATTACATCAGCTAAATAAAAATACATTTTCATAGAGAAATGTAGGTGTAAAGTATATTTGATATCTTCTAAAAGATTATTTTCAAAATGTAGTTTTAATTCTGAGCACATATTGTAGTTAATTGAATATGTCTGTATGCACACTTTGTAGAAGATTTGTAAATAAATTTTAAAAAATCAACTCTGCATTAAAACAGCTTCAACATAAAAAATATTACCTAAAATAAAACACATAACCAACAGAAACATATGGATTCACAATTATCACACGTACAGTATATAAACCAAATATAAATATAATTAATATGTTAGTCATGAAAACAATCATATAAAAACATTAAATAACTACTAGTAGTAAAAATAAAGTCCTTCAACTGCAAATATAGAATAATAATTAAAATAATAATAATTGAAAAAAGTAAATATACAGGTAAGAAAACAGTAGATAAAAAGCAAAATGATAAAGTTATGTTAATTATTATATCCTCCCAGATTTCGTTCTTTGTGTTGCTTCCAGTTGAAATTTGTGTTTCTCAGGTTAACCAGTCACACCAAAATCAACGAAGAAAATATTATACAGCAACAACTGATTCATCAGATCTTTTACGGATATACTCTTCTGCAAATATTCGTCTGAATTACATATATTTGTCTTTGTGGACACACAAGCTTCAAAAGAATGGCTACCAGTTTTGGTTTCATACTGATTGATGGAGGACATGGGTGTGTCTGACAGCAGCTTCACTCTCTGCAGGAGGGAGGAGTCGCAGCAGGTTAGAAACAGGTGAAATATGCAGATAATCTACAGCCAGTGTTGCAGTATTCAGTGCATGCTGACAGAGCACAAGTCAGACGCTCAATCAGCAGCAACATCCTGTTTTTCTGCATTGCTGAGTTTGAAGCAGCTTTTGCCAGATGCTTAATTGGAGGCACACAGCTGCTCATACAGCGTTCTAACACAATCCAATAATGACATTCTTTTAAAGCTTAGGTAACATTTATCCCCCCCTGTTAGTTTTCAAGTCAGTTTCCCGAATCCTGTTAGTCACCTTTAATTAGATGATTGAAAGTCAGAAGGGTTTTAATTTGGAAGAATCCGAGGGGGTGACCCAAAACCTCCTTTATTTCAAAAGCTTCAAGGAATAAATCAGTGTTTCTGCAGCAGCTTGTTGAAAACAAACAGAGGTGTTAAAACAACTTGACAGTCTCAGACTTCTCAATGATTAGCACATTACCACAGGACTGGTCAACCAGTGACAGCAATGATAATCATTATTATTTTCTGTCACTGGGTTTTACTCTAATAGAAAGACTGAACCGGTTCTAATCTGTACCTTGACATCACACCTGAGTTGTGAAAGCCTGGACTATCAGTGTCATTGATTTCACGTCTCACCCACTTAGATAAAGATCCGCAGTCCCCCGACTCACCATAAAGCCCACCACATAGATACAGTGTATGATCGCCCTCCGTCCTTCCAGTTTCAGGAATAAAGTGCTACATCTCTGGTTGTTCATCCTCCCGCGGTGACAGCTCGCCCACAGCCGAAGCGGAAGCTCCCATCAGGCTCTACTGTAAGCGAACGCGGCGCCGGTCTGAGAGCCGGCGGGTCGCTGCGGCGGCCGCGACGGGGGAGACGGAGAAGAGCCGCCGGAGTGGGGCAGACATCTTGGATCGAGCTGAAGCTACTGGGTTAAAAGAAACATTTTAAACAGTAAGATAAGTGTGTAACTCTTACCGCAGAGGTTAAAGGCGATTTGTTTTATTCTTATGAGTAATTTTTGACGTGAATATTCCCCTGTGACTGTGGAGCAGATGGTATCATCCATGTACGTCACAGAGGTGGACAAAAAAAGAATTGATATTTTATTTTCGTTACTAGCTGTAATTGCTAGTAACAAAGAAATTACAATAATTTTATTTTAATTTATTTAGAGTTATAAAAAGCTCTGCCTATAATTCTGACGTTTAATAAAAAGGGATATCGATTATCTTTTTCGAGGTCCTTCCTTTTGTTTTCTTCAACGACCTTTGGATTAACAAATTGTGTTTACTTCCTGCCACCTAGTGGATCATCTCGAGCACTGCTACTTTATATAAAAAAAACAACTACAAACATGCAACACAGTATAAAATAAAATACAATAAAAAACATAGCATCTGGACCAAAAATGTAAACAACACAATTTAAAGTTATATAATAAAACCAAGCAAATTAGAAATAACAAAATAAATATCCAACAATCCCTAAACATACATTAAAATTGACTATAAAATTGACATTAAAATAATGAAACCAAGCATATTTTAAAAAGTAAATTAATGTCTTTAACAATTTCTCAAGTACCCATCACATAAACCTTGAAAACATGCAAGAAAAATGAAATATGCTGAAAGAAGGGAAATAAATAAATAAATAAAATAAAAATAAGTAGATAAATAAACGAAAAAGTCTCCATTTCTTAACAACGAATTTCTCAAGAATGCATCACATGGAAGTTAAGAACTATATCGTAAAATACACATTGAACTAAAATTGTATTTTTAAAAAGTCATTAAAAAGAAACAAATAAATACAGTACAATATGCATCCAGAAAAAGTTTCTAAAGTATGTATCATGCGGAACTTTAAGAATTGGTGGAATTCATTATTTATGTCAAAAGAAAACTGAAATAAAACCAAAACAAAAAAAAAAAATACAATTATTGTCATTGAGGGAAAATTTGAAATCTGTGCAGGATTTTTTTTCCTCAAAATAAAATCAAAACCCCTAATTCCCCAAATGCACAAAAACAAGAACATTTATCTTTTTTTGATGCCAGATACAAGGTACATTTATTTAGTTTCGTGTAATTTTGGTTAATAACATTCTTATTATCAGAAACTGTTTCTTCTGCCCCCTGGTGGGTAACCAGGTTTACTGCTGCTCTTTTAAAAATAGAATTATTGTAATTCTGTATATACACCATATGGAGCTAAAATTGTAACAAGGTGAGATAAAATAAGCAAGGTAAGATATTAATAAATGATACAACATTAAATAAGAAGAACAAGAAACAAAATTAAACTTTTCTTTAAAACATTTGACAGGGCCTCTATTCTTATTTGGTAGCAGGAATAGAGAGACAGAAAGAGAGAGATAGAGAACAAGAGAGAGAGAGAGAGAACGAGAGAGAGAGAGAGACAGAGAGAGAGAGAGGGAGAGAGAAAGAGAAATGATAATGAATGTGAATAATTATGTTTTTGTTTATCAGGTAAACACAATTTCTGCATTTTATTAAAGTTCAAATTTGCCACTTAACCAAACTGAGCTATTACAAAAATTGAAAAATCAGAATGAGACAAGATGTTCATGCTGTGTGCACACACATATGTATATATATATGCAAATATATACAAATGAATGAAAATAAACATACAAAAAATGGAGGGAAACCGCAAGTCACAAAAATAAAGACAGTCTCTTCAAATTCTGCTTTGTGTCTGTTAGGGTTTTGTACTAGAGCCAGAGTTTGACCATGATGAGTCCTTAGAGCTGCCAAACACTGTCAAAGAATAGTAATGACAATGATTGTCTTCAGAGCTTTACATGGTATAAATATATTTATATTAGTGTCAAAAATTGTTCTGTCATTTCTGTGCAGGTTCATCACTTGTAAAATTAATAAATGACAAATTGAGCTTTTACCTTCTTGAATACTTTTATGAATGCTGTACAGCACGTTGATGGCTGTGTTTAAAATGCTTTATAAATAAAAATGACACTGACATTAAATACTCGTATGATTTGTAAGGACTACTGCCTGCAGAAGATCATTGGAAGATTCTTGTGTTAGTGAGGCCAGAATTGCTAGTTTGGACTATAAACTAGCAATTCTTCAAGAAAAAATTATTGGGACATGAGTATGATTTTATTTGAGTCCCTTGCAGCATTTATGATGGCTTGTAATGGCAGCCGATCGTGTTTGACAATGAAATGTTATGTTAAAGAATTTCTGCCTGTTTTGGTCATCCAAACAAAACTCCTCCATGCGTTTTATAATCATTTCTTTATTCTCACATAAAACTCAAACTGCTTGATCATAATACAAACAAACAAACTTGAAGAAGAAATTTGATTAAAAACAAGAAAAACATAAAACTCTGATCAGGAGCCTCATACGATGTTGATAGACGAGGTTGTAGATTTTGTTCTGACGAATTATTTAATGCAAATACTGCATAGCTAATGGAAAATGTTATTGATATGTTGTTCTGTATGTGAAAACTCTCTTCAGAATAAATCAAATCTCTGAAGTGAGTTGCACACTCACTTCGGAGAGGAAGATTGTGGAAGACTTTTCTGCCAGACTTTTTGCAGAAAAGTCTGGCTTGTAGTTTTAAAACTCATCACCCCTGGGGCATCATCACTTTGTTGTCTCGTAGGAGAGAAGAGGTTGATGTTGTTGGATTATTCTCTCCTTTGCTGCCATTTCTGTCTCACCCCACTCTGACATTCCCTCTCAGATTCTGGGTGTCCAGTTGCCTAGCTATTTCTGCGCTAATCCCCCTCCCCTCACGCTCTCCAAATGCTCCATGCATTCAGCTCCACAGCGGAGAAGAGCAGCCACCTTCAATCAGACATCAAAAATAGCCCAGTGGCAGGGAGGGGACTGGGCTGGCTTCAGACCCCAGCGGAGGATCCAAATGAATCATGTGGACAACTTTATCCTCCCATAACACAGAAACAGATAGAGAGGAGGACTGAAGATCCAATGATACACAACTGAATAGGCTAGCAACCCACCAAATAAGAGGATTTAAATCTCTATTAAAGAAAACCAAGTGTGTGAATCTGGAGGCCGATTTTGGAATATGAAACTTAGCGTGGCTTTATGTTTTGCTGGGGTCTTTGCTGCTTTGGGAGCAGCATTTATCTTCCTTTCTTTTGGAACTGATTACTGGCTTTTAGCCTCGTCAACCTGCGTCCCAGAAGATAAGGACTCTAAAGACAGTCTGACACTGACGGTGAGTACTGGTCTCTAAAAGGCTGCAGGTCAGGGAGAATATGAGAACAGCTGTATTCACTACAAGTTTGGACTAGTTAATGGAACTAGAATAAGACTCTAGACTGCAAGCTCTTCGTGTTGTGTTTGTTACTGTATAACATTATCCCCAGGCATCAACTCATTTAGTTGCTGACATTCAACAGGATTCGAAGATCAGCTGCTCCGATTATTTTCTCAGCAGCTGGACTGCAGAGTGGAGAGGGATCCCTGTAATTCGACTCTGTTTAATGTAATGTGTGTGCAGCTATGCAGTGATTGAGAAAGAGCTTGTACCTTGTGCCTCCAAGATAGAAATACAAGTCCCTGTAGTCACAAAGGCATGATGGTGTATTATATATCACCGAGTAGAGCATACTTGGCTTTCCAGCTTCCAGAGTGGACTTGTACTGACACCGACACTGGACAGCAGGGCCATAAAACCAGTGTGGTGCTGGGTGTACGCGCTGCACTGAGATGTATTACAAGCGTGGCTCCTTAAGAAGCTTCAGGTCGATGATCTGATGTACCGAGAGGTTTCTAAGTTAGGATTTTATGCGATAAAAGTAGTTGTGAGATGAAAAAGAAACAAATGTTTTTGTGTAATTGTACGACATTTTAAAGATTTTTATGTTGATAAAATCTTTAAAAGGTGTGGCATGCATTTGTGTTCAGCTCTCTTTAACATCGAGTCTAATCAGTTGATTTCAGAAGTCAAAAAGAGCATTAATCACTGAGACAGCTCCTTGAACGAAAATACTGTTTTATCAAAATAAATAAATAAACTGCAGAGATCTTCAGCTCAGGTTATAGAATTGTTCGAGAAGACAACTTTTAATTGAACGCTGCACAACTCCAGCCTGTGTGGAAGAAGGATGAGTAAAGCCATTGCTGAAAGAAGCCACTAGAAGTCAAGCTGTGTAGGGGACACAAGAATTTCTTAATAAGAAATGTAATGTTTTTTTTCATTTGTAAAAAAAAAAAAAGAGAAAATACATCTTCCCTATTTCCATCACCTATATCTGGTGAATGAAGAGTCTGCAATCTCAGTTGGCTCCAAAGAGGAGCAGCCAGAGGTTAATGGGCCTGGCTCAGCTCAACCTTTGACCTTCTTTAGCAGCTGCACAGACAAAGTGGCAGCAGATGCTGCAACTGTATCTCATAAGTTTGAGAACGCGCCACACCTAGCAGGCCTCTTAAGGTGCTTTGCCAAACTCACTGAACATTTTCACCAAAACATTGTTTTATAACTCAAAACTGTGTATTTTATTGGGATTTCATGTGACAGAGTAAAGCAAAGTGGTACTTAATTTTGAAGCAGAAACAAAATAATACATGATTTTTAACATTTGTTGCATTAGAAACATAGTAAAAGTGTGGCATGCATTGATATTCAGCTCCCTTATCCTGATCGCTCTAAATGAAACTCAGTGTGATTGCACTGTACTTTAAGATATTTGAATATTTTTATCAAAGACAATATCATGTATCTTAATAAAAGCTGAACATACTCAGTGTTCATCACACTTGTTTTGTGAATCTTATTTCAGCTAGCCGTTGATGTGGTGCACGACCAAAGCGGCAAGACCAAATCATTTCACTACGGTTTCTTCTGGACTTGCTTCCTTGGAAATATTCCGGTTGAATTTCTCAACGAGACGTTGACAAACCCGCTCTGTGAGTGAACATCATTTTATTGCTTAAACTGACTTTATTTTTTTCATTTTGTCACAATATTTATTCGTTTAGCGGAATGGCTTACATTTGAGACTGATAACACCAGAAAGACAGAAGCTTCTATGACGCTTTAGTTGTTCATAATCTATAACCACAGAAAAACGTTGGATTTGTGCGAATGGTGTAGAATAAATTAACTCTCCAGAAAACTGATAGTTTTATTTCTTCTGAAACTTAATGCCAGATCAGAAGCAAAGAACAGTTTGGTTTTTGTGCTGCTAATCTTTTGAGGATGCCTAAATAAAGTTAAAACATGAATAAAAGTGAAATAAGCTGCTCATACAGGAGGAGCAGAGTTTGTTTCTCTATTATAATTGAGAGAAACGTCCCAAACTCTCATGTGACTGGATGAACGAGGCGGCACCATGTGATGTTTTTCATGTCGCCTGTCAGCTGGTTATGTGTCATCCTTTTTTTTTTTTTAAGAGCCACCATGGTGACGTGGCCTGCAGAAATAAAAAGGGCCCTTATGAGGATTTACTTGAGTAATGAGAAGATATAAAATCATACTGTAGGTTGCAAACTAATGAGTTCTGACTTTAATTTCTGTAGCCGGTGTTAAAATATGTGCATGTCTCTTTTCTGAAGTTGACAAGTCTTCCTTAAAAGTCTGCGTCCCTGGCTACCTGTCCCCTTTCCCAGCGTCAGGTCCTACCAACAATGCAACGACAGACAATACAGCTATCAGTGAGTATCATTCATGCAAATTATGATACAGCATTTCTCTGCAGCAGACTAATATCTCCTTTCTCTGCAGTCTATGGAGGCTTCTGGAGGGTCTTCATGCTCATTAGTGTGGCAGCGGTAACTCTCGGAGGGTTCCTCATCATCTGTGCGGCTCCGTTTGCGAACCACTGTTTGTACAAAGCAGGAGGCGGCCTGTTCCTGACATCTGGTGAGTTTAATCCAGGGTTGTGAGTAACGAAGCACATGTTTTACTGAGCATTAATGTACTGACCCCCCAGAGTGAATTTCAACCTCTTTGAAAGGTACTGATGTTCATAACCCAGTAGCTCTTATGGGTTATTAAAAACCAAATAAGTATTTTATTCATCTAAATTGTGAGTTTCTCATCTCGTGAGAGCGAACAATTGCATGGAAGAGGGGATGTCTTATTTTTATATTGAAAGCATCAACTGGAAAAATCTACAGTTTTCTAAATATTATAAAGAAAAAAATCAAGACGAACATGACCCAACAATCCAGAGTCAAGTTGGAGATAAACTACTAATTTCCGAGACAAACAATTCTTCTACAGCTCACTGTTTGGGGGGAAAGTTAAAGGACTAGTACTACTTTCTGTGAATTAAAGCTGAGATGAAAATCAAGAATTTGTTTGAATCTAAGATGCAATTATGTTAGTTATCATAACGGATTAATTCAGACACTTATGATCTACTTTAGTTTAAAATGAGAGATTATAAAGGGGAAAGAAAAAAAACAACAGAAACCTAAAGTTTTGGAAACAAAAAGATAAGATTATTGCACCACATTGTGACTGAGTCGGGTTATTTTATGGATGAAAGTTCATTAAGTTCTGTTCTCTTTGTGTCTCCAAACACACAGCTGCCCTTTAACACCCTTTACTTCTTGAACAGGAGCTGCCATGAGGGACCGATTAGCCAATCAGAGATCTAATTTAAAGTAATTATAGCTAGCTGACGGGGAATGAAATGTTCAAAAAGATTGAACTACCTGTGTGTTATCTGAGAAAATGAATGATTGTGCGGATGCTGAATATGAATTACAGTGAGGGAATTTTGGTGCTTGAAATCATCCCAGGCTCACTCTGTAACTCCTCTCTGCAGGTTTGTTCATGCTGTGCGCTGTGGTGATGCATGTGGTGTGGCTTCAGGTCCTGGATGTGGTCCAAACCTTCATCAACGAACAGCGAGCTTCCCATTGTCCAGACTTCACACTGAACCTCAGCTACGGCCTGTCCTTTGTGTTTGCCCCCATCGGGATCTTCTTCTCCCTCTTGGCGGGGCTTCTGTTCCTGCTCATCGGTCGAACTGTAAAGATTCACCACTGATTGAAAAGTTTTCTCCTTTCGCGCCCGTCTGATTCTGAGTCATCGGGACTCTGGATTCTCTCTCTCCTCTGTGGTTTTAATGATCTGACAAGCTTGAATATTTTGGCGTGAGACACTTGTTTTGTTTTCTTGTGCAGTTTTGATATATAATAGCCTGAGAAACAGTGCGAAGAAAACATATTTATACCCCTTTTACTTTTTCCACTTCTGTCAATTTGCAGTCTAAAAATTAAGTCCATTTATATTGTTTTTAGATTGATCAACACATAGCAGTACATAATTGTGAAAAGGGAGAAAAAGAATAACTTTTACAGAATGGTGTGCTTGCACTCACCCCCATTTACTCTGTTGCCAATTAATAAAGTCCAGTAGAGGCAGCTGTCTTGGAAAGTCACTTGATTGGAAAATATTTGAGTAACTAGATCTCAGTCAAAATCCAGCTGCTCTGCGAAGGCCTCAGAGGTTTCTTAGAAAAATATTAGAGAACATTAAACTTTGTAAACTAGATAAGAAAAGGAAACTTTTGATCTCAGAAAGTATAAAACTTGCATAGACATACTCCAAAAAATGAACTTCATTAAAGTCCCCCAAATAAATTGGATTCTGGTATAAATTTCATTGTCCAAGTTTCTTTAAACAGTCAGAAAGTTTTTATATAAAATATTCTTATTCAGCGGCTTTTAATTGCAACAAAAGGGAATTCTACAAAGTATTGGTTTCCAGAGGGTGAATATAAAAGTATGACATTATTCCAGGATTTTTATTTTAGGAAATGTTGAAAATCTTGTAACATTATGATCATCACTGTTATCTCATGCATTTTGCTGGTCGATCATATAAAATCTCAAGATTTCTGTCAGATTTGTTCATTAGGGGTTGTAAATACATTTTCTCAAGGTTCTGTATTTTTTTTAGGTCACTTTGTAAAAATGTTGTTTTTTTTTATTTTTATTTTGTTGAACAATGCTTATTTTCATTTTATTTTATTTTATTTGCTTTAGCGCAAGAAGTTGAAGGAGTATATTTCTATATCACGAGTCCAAAATCTGGGTGCAGGATTGTCCGTATTTTTCAAGCTGTGCATTCACAATAGAGGAAGCAACAATATCTATAATAGTTTTTGTCAAAGAATGAATCTGTGTGATTTCCCTGCAGCAGAGTGGCTTATGCATGATGCTAAGTATTACGCTGCAGTTGTAGGTATAAAGGCTTCAGTTTTATTGGTGCACTGTTCAAGCTTTATACACAGACCTATCAGTAGATTTTTAAAATATAATTATTGCTGTTTTAGTAAACAATTTTGCAGTATGAATGCTTTTATTTCATACAAAATAGAAAAGCATTTTTAGGCTATCGCACTCACAGTTTCATCATTTTCTAAGAGATATCAGATTGATAATGAAGATGAAATTGTAGAATATCCTGGTGACTTTATTCTGATGTGATGATGTTACTTACTGGTCACGTTGGTTCATGTCTGTAGCAACAGTTTATTGTTGGTGCTTTTACACTATTTGCTGTAAATGATTTTGTCACAACTGCAATAAATATTAAACTGTTTGTGCTCTTTGACTGTGAAGTTGCTCGTTTTCTTTGTCCTCTTCAGTCTTAAAATGATAATTTTCTCCAAAATAATAGAAAAAATTTTCATATAACAAAAAAATTAGTAAATGAGAAAAAACTTACTGCTAGGCTGATGGGGAAGTCATGGCTTATTTTCACTTAAATTTGCAGAATTTTGCGTATTTGTGTTTTTTCCAAAAAATTTTTCCAGTCTGTGTGAAAAATGTTGGTTATCAAAGTTGTTGCATGAACCATTCAACAACTCTTTCATTTAATCACAGCTGAAGCTGTTGACTCAGAATAACTTTGATTTATTTAAGTATGTCCATAAAAGAATATTTAACCTTCACTGACTCTTAAACACTTGTTATCAGAAAATAACTTTTTATTTTGCAATGTTTACTATAACATGTTGAAAAGTAGATGCCAGAAAAAATTATTTAATATGAATTTAAATCAGCGTTCCTGTTCATAAATACAGTGTGCATAAACTGCAAAAAAATAAAATAAAAAAATAATAATAATCCTGTGCAGTTTTGTAAAATGTTATTTCTAACAAGATGCACAATTATTTCTGCTTTTGAAAATGTGTTTTATTGCTTAATCTCAGTTCAGAAAAAAACATACTTATGAGTTAGTATTTTTATATCAGTTGATATTAAATCAGAGTGATTATTTCCTGTTTTATGTTTTAATAATATGAAAACCTTTGTCCATTTGCTAAATGTCAAAATATCAAGGACATTTTTTTTCCATAATGTTTTGTATTACTTTTATTCAGATGTGTAAAGATCACATTCACAAATATTACCTACGAATAAAATGAGAAAACCAAACGATGATGATACAAAAAATTGTTTGGATGCACAGCTATGAATGTATTTTAAGGCAACACCTCAAACTCTTTTAATTGAATAATTCGTTCTAAAGCGGAGAATGACATGAATCCTATGATACATTACTTATATTATGTGAAATAAAATGTATATAAAATGGCCCTCAGTTTACAGTTGTAGGAGCTTAAAACAAAGATTTTGACCATTTTTAATAAATACATTAAACAAAAAACCAAATAACTGCAATTTCAAAGTTCCCAAGCTCTTCAACTGAGTGAATTTAATGAATAACCACACTCCTGAAGTGTTTACTTTGAGTCTTTTCAGCTTTCAGTTTTACATTTGAAGTCCTTAAAGTAGATAAATAGATTTTTTCAAAACCAAATTTAGACCAAAGACCTGAAAAATTGTAAACAAGTGAAGTGACAGACCACCAGATGGCAGTGTTTTCCTGAAAGAGTCTCCTCTCCAGTCTGCACATCCTGAGAGGCAGAAATCCCATTTTGCTTATCTGGGGTCTGTGTGGAGAGTACGAGGCGTCATGCATTTAATCACAACTTCAGAGCTTGGATCTGCAGATGAAAGAATTCACACCTTGACTTGACAGACGGATGGTAATTTCACTCATGAATGGAGCATTTGATCAGGATCTGAATGTACTCCTGTGTTGATTCTCGTGCGTCTGCATCAACTCTGTGCCTTTCAAGATTTGTAATGTACTTATCACACACGGGGAAATGCATCTGCAGTTTGCCTCAGAATGCAGGAGGGAGTGACACAATGTGGGGCTCTGATTATTTTTGTGAGACTGACTTTGCCCTGCACAAAAGACTCTAATGATGGAAGTTCCCACTTCTGCGTTTCTGAGATTTCTTTCTTTCTTTTTTTTTTTTTTTAAATTACTGCCTCCACATTGTGCAGCATCATCTTCGGCAGAGCCATGTGAGAAACCGCACTGTGGTGAACCTCTGCAGGTCAGGTGGGCAAATGCTAATAAATTCTAAGATATGATCTCCGCATTTGTCCTGGACCGAGGCGGGGAGCCGTCCTTTCCGCCAAGTTTCCCCTAGAAAAGAGATTTTTTTTATCTACTGGACTTCCTGATTTAAATGAAATCCTAATTTGATTTACCAAAAGTTAAATAATTTCTTCAAGCATATCCGAGTAATACAGTGTGATTAGGACGGGGGAAGAAAAAAAATGGAGTAAAAGGTTGAGGCATAATGCATGTGCTGAGCAGCCAAGGTCCTGGAGAAGTGGGGCCCTGCAGTCGGTAATGTCATCAGAGTGGGAGTCCCAGCTGAATTCAGCACTGTTCTGCATGATTGCCCATGATAATTGTGTGTTGATAGGGAGCGCCGGAGATGGAGTATAATTTCCACCGAGAGATTCCTAAACAAATACCTGTGCTCAGCAGAGGGATGGAGTGCGGCAGGAGGTGAGGAGAAGAATAGCGGATGAGAGGAGATAGTGGATGAGAGGGTAGCACTTGCAGAGAAGGGAGATGAGGAGCAGGTAGAGGAAGAAGGACAAGAGGAAGTAGTTGCACTGCAAAGTCCTTCACATGATACAAATTAGAATAGGAGAAGCTGGAGAATAAGAATCATGAGTAGAATCGATTTATTAGAGGAACTCATGAACCACGTGGAAAAATGTGCAGATTTCTGTTAAATATAGAGTAAAACCAAGATTTAATGGGAGTTTGAGAATTTTAAAAAATGACATTTTTCTTTTTTTTCAGCAAGATCAGCGACTGAGTTTAGTCTGACTGAATTCAATTCAATTCAGTTCATTTCAGTTCAATCACACATTTATTCCAATTGTTATCAGGGATCATAACAATTGGTCATTTCATCAACATTACATTTATTTTAACTAATTCATTTCTCTATTTGTACGGGGAGTTTTTAGTATGAAAAGGCATCATTCATTTGCAATACTCCTTCTTAGATTGGCTTTTTATTTGCAACCAAATTTACTTGAGAGTAATTTATTTCAGTCTTTGAACATAAAAAGTGAAAATCATATGTAGATAGATTTATTGCTCAGAGTGTAGCAAATATCATTTTTTATGGCTATTATGGCTTGCAGTTGTCAAAAAAAACAAAAAAACAAATTTATTACATAAATGTGCACCTTCTGAAAAATATACTGTATATTCTGTGCATTAAATGTGCTCAGTGCTTGGTTCACCTGGGTCCAGGTGAGGCTGTGTTGTTGGTCAGTCAGCCTCAGTGGTTCTGTGGAATCCACACATCATTTACAAATTATTAAATGAAACCATCGTCTCCATAAATCTCGTCAGCAGAAGGAAACATGAAGTAGATAAAATGACTCCCAAAATCACCACTGACTGCAGAAATCTTAAACTGGACCTCAGTCAGCTTCAACTCTGTCTCTCCACTTATAATCCAGAATCTAAATGTAAATGAAATCCAAAATGCACTCTTGCTCATAAGGAACACATCACAAGGAATAAAACATCCATGGTCCATGTGCTGCACATGTGACCCTTGAAACTCAGACACCAGCTGCAGTCGTACCTCAAAACTTTTGAATGGACTTTGCTTCTGACTTTTTCTACCTTTTTTCTTCCACTTAACTTTCCAATATTATGCTTGGATCCAGCACTTCAAACAGCCAGCTCATGCCTCTTGTTTCTGCTTGTATCAGTGACTGTCAGCTGGGAAACTATCAATTCTACAGTTTTATCCATCACTATGTAGACCATAAAATAAATGTTACAACTATTTTTATTAGTCTTATGTGCTCTTTACATTTTCTGAGAAACAAAAATGTGGGATTTCAGAAGCTGTAAGCCATAATTGTCAATCTCAAGTGAAATAAATGCTTGGAAATAAATAGTTGGACCCTATCACTGTGTGTAAAGAGTGTGCATAACTTTTCTTAATTAAATTTAAATTTATTATGATGCATTTATTATTACACACCTGCACAGGACAATTTGATGCACAAAATTGTAAAAAAAATGCTTAATAAAATCAGTCAAAATAAGTAAAATGAATAAACAATATGTGTGAATATCACTTAAGGCTGCAGTTTATAACCGGACTTCCTGGAATTTCTACTCTGGATTTAACCTAAGGGTCAGAGTTCAATTTAAGTTCTTTACTTACTTAATTTGGCATATTTGTTCCTTAATCAGAGAAAATGTGTTACTCCCAGAAAGATTTTATCTCACTGTACCTCACAATTTTAGATAAATGCTCCAGGAGTGACAAAACACTGAACACCAGAGAAATCTGGTTATGAAACTGTTTAAAAATACATTTTGTATTTGATTTGATTCTAAAAATAAGTGGCCAAACTACTTTAAATTATATGAAAATTAAAAAATCAGAGCCAAGTAACTATAATAAATACACATGACAAAAAAAAAAGTAACTTAAAAAGCTAAGACAAAATATGTTAAAACTAACATCACAATTAAAAATAACTCATATAAATAACTCATTTTATTGCACAGGATTATATATTGTTATAATACGATTCTAAAAAAAATAGAATACCATATATCTATTTAATAAAACAGGTCTGTAGAAAAACAATGAATGAATGCAAACAAAAAGAAAACAAAAAAGAAAACTGATACGGATAATCTTATTTCATCTGAAAGAATCAGTTTCAGTAAGGAAGTGGTTCTGAGTATAAGCAGGAGTATTAACAGTGTGGCAGATAATCAGCCTGGAAGCTGTATTTTAAATATGTGTTTTTAATGATCATTGCATTCAAGCCATGACTGACCAAATATATGTAGCCATTTGAGAAGCAGTGATAGTCACTGTTCTTCACTGATGTGGTCAAGGCAAGATAAGTTCAGCTCTCAGTCGCTCCTGTTTAACCTTGGAGGAGTTTTGAGCTAATTGGAAAACAGCCTCTGTCTGAGTGCACACACCTCATGGCATGTTAGTGTAGTTATCATAGCTTATCTCGCGACTGTATCATAATCCCCCGCGACACGCAAAGTCGGATTTCATTTAAATCTGATTGCTTTCAACTCTCCGAAAAAGCAAAAAGTATTTGAATTGCATGAACAATATGGCAAGTCATATTACACGCTGCTTTCCTCTTTAGAGGTAGTTTTACATAATTTCCCATTCGTTTGAAATAATGAATAGACAATGGGCCGCATAATTGTGAGAATTTACAATTCAGAGGGCTATGTCGTATAATCATCATGCATAATTCAGAGAGCTGAGTGCATAGGTCATCGGTGGCAGTGGCACCGGGTCGTCAAACTCAGAAAGGTAAAAATCCATACGTTTCTCTGGACGCAGCAGCAGCAAAAGAAAAAAAAAAAAAGATTTGGACAAAAGTTCATAGAAACACATCATCCGGTTTCTCTAACACAGCTCTCATTTTCAGCTGAGAGACTCTTTCAATGGAGTCTGCAAGTTGAGAAAAAGCTCACTGATGTGTAAAGAAATGCCGGCAGCCTAAAAGCGGTTATTATATTGTTGGCCAGTGAAAGCTACACCTGTATTGAGTGGATCCTCTCTGGCCCTCCAACATCCTGTGGCCTCGCACCTCGGCTTCTGCATATAAATGACATTCCAGAGAGCGTATGGACGGCTCTTGTTCGTACACAAGGTCTCTGGTTTCAAAGGCATGCTAATGTCTGTCGCTCCTCTCAGCGGCTCGCTCTCGGTTTTTAAACTGCCAGAGCAACCGTGAAGGGGATGATTGGGACTCCACCGCCACCTTTTGCCTCCTGAATATTCACACGTCTCTAACGTCGCATGTGGATCCACAAGTCCTCAACACAACGAGAACTTCAACATCTGTCACGGTCTGAGAAATGATTCCAGGTTTTCAAGAGAAAGCATCGCTTGGCTTAAATGTAGGTGATCAAGTGGAGTTCTGTGGAGAACCACGCAGCACAAAAAGCCTCTAGTTCTCTCCCCCTTTTCTAACTTTCTTTGGGATTCTTGTGTTTTAGCTTTTAGAAGTTCAGTTCTGCATTCGGGTTTTGCTCGCTCCCCCCCGAGCCATTAATTAATGCTTCAGTACAAACAGCCAACGGATTTGGTCATGAATATTCAAAGACGGCTCTCTTGCATATAATTTCTCATGCAGTGTTCTAACACTGAGCGTTGGTGAGCTGCAGAGCCACAAAGGAGTCGGCTCCATGTACCATGTGTATCTGTTTCAGTGTGAACAATAAACCTGCAATCTACACTCTTATGGGTTTTTTTTTTCTTTCCGTGAAGTGAGACCTAACACAATGAAATGTGACGTTATTCTGCTGGTTTTAATTTTACATTTATGATTACACTAACTTTGTCTTTGTTTTCTTGTGTAACTCTTTAGGTGCCGGACACAACCGCGCCTCGCAAAATCAGTTGATTTAGGCAGAATCCACCCTTTTTGAGCATTGATCTCATCATGCAAGTTGAGCTTATTTAAATTTTGCCTTGTATTAATGTTCAAATAATTTCTTTATGTTTTTGTCTGTAGTTTTAGGTGGTCTTAAACAATCGGACCCCTTCGGAGCTCCGTTTGTTTCGCTCAAAATTCCTTTCGTGCAGTAGAAATGATTCTTTAAAGACATCGCACCTCATTCTTTGAAAAGTTATTTTATCCTACAACTATCTTTCTTGTGTGAGGATGTCATGTCAGTTCCATCAGTAGAAAAGATCTCCTTAAAAGTTAAAAGTTGCTTAGCCAAGTTAACACCAAAATGCATTTTTATGGGGAAAGAACATTCAGCCATAAAATCCAGCCGACTGATGTGGCAGAAGATGTTATTTGATTGACAAGAAAGAATTCTTTGCTAAATTAAAGGACTATTTCCAAGTAGTTTCGACTGCATTGATCATGTGTAGTTGAAAAACATTTGTAAAGAAGTTACAGCTATCATCCTGGATGATTGTATTCTACAAAATTGTTGGTTCAGAGCAGATTCACCTTGTACCTTTGACCCTGGGTCATTTACTGAACCTCTGCCCTTCTTCCTGTTAAGCTGCTAATAGATACAGGAAAGTAGGACGGCAAAATCTACCAAAATGCAGTTTAACTTAAAATTTATTTTTTGGCAACAGTGCCTTTCATTGCTGCAAATGTTGCTTTCCAGCTTATTAATCTCAGTCTTGTATTTGTCTTGTAGAGCCTCCCTCCTTAAACATTGTTATTATTAAAATTGTTATTATTGTTTTTTGTTGTGTTTCTGCTTGTTTGCTCATTTATTTACTTATTGACACTTAAGTCATAATTGTTAACAAAAGAAAAACCAGGATTTCATATTATTCTATCACTATCTATAAATATATTTGTTCCACCCCAGAAAATAGACAAATCAAAAAGTATTTTTGATCATTGCAGTCCAAGGAAAATGTCTATTAAGTGACCTAGTGGATGGCTCTTCTTAAAACTGAACCAAAATATTTATTGAGCAGCTTTTAACAATTTATTAAATAGTATTTTAAAATGTGGTAAAACTATGTCTTCAGCTTTTTGCTTCATATTTTGCTAGACATGACAGTTTAGCCCCAGCTGCTGCTCCAGCTAAGGCTCACCAGTCAGTTTTAACAACATACATGTTTATTAATGCCATTTTTACAAGAGGGGGGGCATCTGTCATATCTGTTCGTGTTAAACCTGTCAGTGTGCGTAAAAGCATTCAAAAAATAAGCAGGCACAAGCTCTATTTACCATAATTAATAGAAACTAAATATACAATTCTAATGTTGCTATTCAAATGATTCCTGCACTCTTTGTTTGCCTCTTCATGTGTATTCATAAGCAGCGCCTCGTACTTGTTTTGTCGCAGTAAAAATGATGCATTGAAATGGCGGCGGCGCTAACACGGGCCTGTTATTAACACTTGAACTACATCTGAGCAGAAGTCGCCTCGATTGGAACAGGGGCGACGTTCTTCCAGCAGCAAGGCAACTCTGGACTTCCTTCGGGCTCAAGTTTCCGTTGAACAGGGTGAACGGCAAATATCAATGGAGCAGAAAGTCTGAAACTGACTGATTAAGAATCTTAAATTTCATTTAAAAAAGTTTGATTCAGTCAAACCTACAAATTAGAAGTTAAAACACATGCAGGAAAACAACAACGACAAAAAAGATGTGCATCTTGCAATGCAAAGGAACATGAAACACATTGCAGAGAAATATAGGAAAATTTACCTTCAGATTTCCTTTGCTATCCCACAGCAGCAAAATCCACATTATGGCTGCGGCTTGAAATGAATGTAAAGAAAACTAATCCCATCGTCCTTTGACTTCTCCGCTGCTCCAGAAAAAGCTCCACACATCTCCTCTTCCTGTGGCTGCTGCTGATCTTTTATACCAGTTTCAATGTGCAAAATTATACCTTTGACCCCAAGTGAGACTGACATTCCTTGAAAGTAAAATCCTGTATGGAAAACACGCGGCTTTTGTTTGCAATGGTAAAAGTAGACTTTGTATTAATGGAAGTATAATGATATCCGTGGCCGGGACGGTGCGGAGAAAGCAGTGAATAATGTATCTCTATGCATATAATGAATACGTTCATTTATTCATTTATTAATTTATACATTTGGATTGGCATTTCGCTTTCTTCTATTCCAACCATTATTTAAAACTAAGTTCATTTTAATTTGCCATTACATTTAATCTTGCAACATTGAATTACTTGTTTAATTGTGATCTTTTTTACATCCTACAGTAAGAAGACAGACAAAACCCGATCCTGCTCACTTTACTCCAATATTGCACAACCAAATTTGCCCACTTGTTTTTACACACCTCAAATGTTTCTTTTATTTATATCTGAAGATGAGCTGGAGGAAAGAAGCTGGATGAACACGGCACAAAGTTCTGCAGAGTTTTCCAAAGTTTTAGAGCGAGAAGGCTGCTGCCGGTCTGGAGGCAGCTGGAGTCACATGCCAGAGGGACCAGACGAGGGCTGAAAATGTTACCGTTGATAAATAAACATTATTTAAAAGATCTGTCAGCTCCTGTTAGAAGCAGGCCGTGGTTCATTTGTTTCACTGCTCTCAGGGTATAAAGAATATTAAATCGCTCTCCTGAATGACATGAATAATCACAAATAGCATTTTACTGAAAGCCACAGGCACACACACACACACACACACACGCACACACACGCACACACACACGCAAACACGCGCACACACGTGTGCATGACTGGGACACTTTTGTTTAATATTTGCATGCTGATGATTTGAATTTGTTTGCATTAGCAGAACAATGTGAAGTTTAAATGTTGCTTTATTTTGTGTATGACTTATTTCAAAATAAAACTTCTAAAACTGATCAGTAAAATTAAATTCAATATAGCTTAACTCAATTGTTGGATTTACTAATTCATAAAAAAAAAAACTTACCAAAAGAGTTTGAGTACCAACTGTCTCCAATGTCACCTACCAAGTTGTAAAGAAAAATATAAAGACAAGATTTAAACAGGTTTAAAAAGGTTTTTCTACATACGTTATACATACAATTAAATGTTTAATCGTAAAAACTGAATGTCTTTGAACAGTAAGTTTTAGAAAATACAGAAATTTATTCAATAAAATTCAAAAACAAGAAGCTTATTTAAACTGTATCATTTCAGAAATAATTCAGATTAAGTGTTAATTCAGATAGTGTATAGTGTACAGATTGAGAAACTAGACTAATAAATGTTACATTTCATTTTTGTTGGAGTTTATTCTCTGATACTGGAAAAAGAACCAGTACCAGTATTGACACACTGGGACGACTTGGCTCACTGTTGAGATCAGGGTTGCTTTTGCAGATTTATCAGTGGCAATAAAAGTATTATTAATTCCTGCAACTACAACAAAAATAATTGAACAATGTACAAAAACTCAGATACATGAATAATAATTTCACTAAAGACAAAAAAAAAACCTTTGCTACAAGGTATTTTCATTATATGCAGTCATTAGTCTATGTATATTTCAGATGTTAAATAAAGAAACGTTATGCCAGAAGGTGGCTGTTTAGAACAAAGTAAACTACTTTGATTATCAGATACAACACTATTTACAGACCTAATGCTTTTATTTGTTCAACAAAGACACTGGGTGCAACAGCTGGACTCCTCAATTTGAACAATTACCTGAAAGTTGACTGCAATGTTTTCCTATGTAAATACACTATGAATGAAAGCACTTGGCTGGGAGCAAAGAATGCCAATCCTAAAAATGTGTATAGCATAAAAAAATCCAAAGATGGTGTGTAGCCTTACTAATTTTTTCACAAAATGGTTAAAACATCACATTTTGAACTGGTTTTAGCATCTTACACTAGTGGTTGATGCACAGCTAGTATTTCAATCTGTATTAGCTTGTGTGCATATTCTGAGTACAGAATGTCGTTCCCTACTTGTAAAATGTCCTAAGAGGCTGTAAACCTTTCCAAATCCACCCTGTTCTATAACAGATAGAGGCTAAAATCTCAAAAGGAGATTAACAGAGCACATTTTCAGCCTTCCTGTCATTAGTTATTATTGCCCTGCTCTCTCTCATATGCCACAGAAATATCTCCAACCGTTATATAAAATAACTTCCTTGCAAATAACTGTTGACTTCATCTTTAAGCGCTCCACTGACAATGACAATAGCTCCTTTTGAAGTTTCCTCACTGAACTTCCATACCGAAGAGGAATACTGTCAGCATGACCTGGTCGAACTTCACTAAGTTTACTTTCGGCAACAATCTGAAGGAAATGTAGGAGAACTCTGATTAGTAAGAAATTGATTGTGCTTTCCTTGAGTTCGCCGAAGAGCTTCCTCCTTTTCCCTCCCTGCTCTGGCCCTCCACAGTCAACAGAAGATGCCGTGCGAGTCTCTTGCCCATTGGCACAAAGGACACCTGCTTGTTGGCAAGCTGACATCTGAGCCTCTGGGACAAGCAATGGGGCATCTGCTTTGCAGACAGAGAGGCTGAACGGGTTGAAACAGGCAATAGAGAAGGCTTTGGCGTCTATCTATCTATCTATCTATCTATCTATCTATCTATCTATCTATCTATCTATCTATCTATCTATCTATCTATCTATCTATCTATCTATCTATCTATCTATCTATCTATCTATCTATCTATCTATCTGTCTGTCTGTCTGTCTGTCTGTCTGTCTGTCTGTCTGTCTGTCTGTCTGTCTGTCTGTCTGTCTGTCTGTCTGTCTGTCTGTCTGTCTGTCTGTCTGTCTGTCTGTCTGTCTGTCTGCCTGCCTGCCTGCCTGTCTGTCTGTCTGTCTGTCTGTCTGTCTGTCTGTCTGTCTGTCTGTCTGTCTGTCTGTCCATGTCTGATACATTTTTTCACTATTTCTCAGCTGTTATTTATATGTCATCTTTGTGCGATCATTTTTTTTTAAAATAAAAACTAAATGTTGTCAAAATACTAAATGACGCGGAGAGTCAAATGAATTACTCAGATATCAAGTTTGAAGTCTCCTCACCTGAAGTCTTCTCCTTTTTTAACCTTCACTAAATGCTTAAGCAGCATTTTATACTCATTCCTAGTCCTCAGGAATACATTTTCTCACGGGGAGTTTAATATCTGTTTTTGCATTATATGCCACAGTGATGGATTATCTTGACTGTAGATCCGAGCGCTGGCTGGAAAGAGGTGGTGGTGGTGGGGGGGTGGAAACACAGGATAAGCCATCTTTTGGAGGCATTTGTCCAACTTTACAGACCTATCAACGAGGGACAATAAATCTTCCTGGGGAATATTTAAACATGACAATGTACAGAGTAGCTTGAAGGTTAACAAGTTTTTTTTGTGTGTGTAAATTTGTCAAAAAGTCTTGGATGGCAGTGTCGGTTTATCCAAAACATTTCCTTATACTTTAGTACAACCAATAGGAAGTCACTTAATCTTCTCCTGTAGCATTTCACAAAGGTGGAGAAAACAGGAAGAGCGATCTTGGTATCTTCTCAATATACTGTCCTTCTTTTGTACTGTTATTCTGTCCAGCTCACCCTGCAGGTTTCTGTTGAATTTAGGTCTGGGCATTAAGATGTTAATGGAAATGGGTTGATTTTATGTCTGGTGAACCATTTCTGTCATTGCTGGTGGAAAAACAACCTTGGGTCCTCATTCTGCCTTGCTTGTCTCAATTCTTGATGTTTTAAGCATCAGGCGGCTACTTCCTTATATTTTTAGATTTATGAAGGTTGACAGCCTTAAAGGTCTTTTATCTTAAAGAACTGTTTAAAGAAATTAACCTTATTGTTTCATGTTTTGTTTTAACAATATGGAAATATAAAGGATTGTGCTGTTTGTTGTAGACACTCTGATTAAGCTATAAATAGAAAAAAATCAAGCTGAAAGATTTATTTCATTTGGTTCATGGATCTGCTGCTGGGAGCAGTGCTGAGGAGATATGACTGAAATTAAATGACCTCTCTTGTTTTTTTCTGTTTCTTTAGCGGCTCTTTAACACATTTTTTTACTTCATGTGTTTGACTTCTGCCTAATATGATTGCGATTTTCTCCGTTCGACAGGAGAAACTGCTCTATAATCATGGGATTATAATGTTGATCCGTTAACAAGGTGCTTTAGCCACAAATCAGAGCTTCTAATTACTGAAGAGCTTTATTAGCTATGGCTCGTTTGCTGAACAGCGTAAGGCCACATTGCTTGGAATCTCTGGTTTAATTAGGGATTGACTGAAACATCCGGTCCCGGTGGTTCCTCTATTGTATGTTAGTGTTTTTAATGCCTCATCAAGGGATAGTATGCTGGATTAATTTCAGTCCTGCCTGGTAGGTCATGTACAGTATTTAAATTTGCATTTTTGATGTTGGTTGCATGTCTGTTTTGAATTTCATCCAAAGTAAAAGGCAGGTTAGAAGGTCAGCGTCATTTGGAAGCATTAGTTTTTCCACACAGATTAAAACTGGACGCTCTTCCCACTCAAACCTTGATCAAGCACAATTTTAGATTTGAGTGTATTGCATAACCTGTTTCCTCATGGTTCACCCCGCTGGGGCTCTAAGAAGAGCAGGCAGATTGAAACATCTTTCATCTTTAAAACTTTCTTCATCTAAGCTACAGGAAGAATTTCTGCAAAGACTTGGATAAAAAAAGGATGATGACCAAATAGCAGTTCGTCTCTGATGTGCTACACAGGGCTCTATGTGAGTGGTGAGGTCAGACACTAAACTGGGTCTCTTTCTTGGGGGGATTCAGTGCAGAAAACTGCAACTTAAATGTGGGAGAGGTATTCACGTGAGAAGTAGTTGCACTCCTTCAAAGTAAAAGTCTGACCGCGACAGTATTTACAAATATTACAGCAGGCGGCTAATGCTGTCTTTTGCAATTTAACACCAGTTTCAAATAGACATGGATACCTGTGTAGAACATGGTGCGCTGCCGTCAAGTTTTTGTCTGTCCATGGTGGTCACTTCAGAGTCATGGACTAGTCTCACTGTAGTCCAGCTGCAGTTTCACTGAAATTCTAGTGTGAACAACCACTGAAACATACAAACAAAGGTTTTCCGCAGAATAATTTAAAATTCTCAGTCTTGATTAGACAATCTTCTGATTCTGAGTCTCATTTTCATTCTGAGTTGAGGCTAAAAAAAAACTCCAGGTCAATTCACCTTTTCATCAACTCATCTCTCTTTTTCTTACGTAACCATTACAACTTCCATTTTGTACCGACCAAGAAACTGTTTTATGGCCATGTACTTAAATTAATTGTCATTTTAGGACTTGTGTAGGTTAAGACTTTTAGAGAGCGCCTAGCTTATCAGTCCCAAATAGAAAATGCCATTAATTACTGTTTCTGTAATAATGTAAAGCAAATATTTGGCTTCATATAACATAATTTATTTAGATTTTGAGGCAATGGTGTCAGTTGATTCCTAACACATTAATCTGGTAGAAATAAAGACATTTATGATGTACTGCATACTGCATAACAATACAATATTCTTTTCCCCCATAAAAATAAACATTTATTTCTTTGACAAATGCATTTAGTTTTATTGCAGATACAAAGTATTACATCAAGAAGGTTGGATCATAACATAGAGGTCCAGCTTCAAGTGAAACATAGTGCCAGGACTTTGCTTGCAACTGTTTTTTGTCATTGTCATTCAAAGTGATATTATTGGACTTACCCAGCCTGGTCGTAGAGAATAATTATCTCTGCTCTGTTGGTGGAGAAATTCTGCAAGAAATGCGAAATGCTAATTGAGGTACTTTTTATGTTCCCCTGTCTGAATCCCGGTCATTAGATTAGAATAAAATAATATTTCCCTCCTCTTTGGCAGCGAACGCAGACCCAAGCACAGAAGGCAGGCGGCTCAGTTCAACTCACAGAGCTGCAGCTCTTTGCCTGGTGATAAAGATTCAACCCGTTCCTTTAGCTCCTTGTGTAGTCATGTGTATAATTGCTCTGGGACTGGAAATGCACCATGTGTGAATATAAAGGAAGGGCCATTTAATAGGAAACACTGTCCAAACAACATAGCTTCAGTTTGTCTAAATGTCCCATGTTACTGAGAACCTGTAGAGGATGGAGAGTGGTTCATGATAGCGGCCAAAGACGGGGAGAGCAAGGGAAGCTAACGGGGAAGAAACAATAAGGTAGATAAAAAGTGAAAACAGGAAAACTAATCATGGTCGTCTGTCAAAAGCAAGGAGAAGGAGGCAATTCAACATGGTTAAGAAGGTAATTGAGCAAAGTACAGCCAAAGATGATGGTTGAAAAGCTAACATGTCTAAAAGTGAAAGTTCGTAGAATAAAGAATGTACTGTGTCTCAAAAAGTACAAAACACACAACAAAAGAGCAAAAGTAAGTGGAAGTGATGCCTAGCTGGCTGAAAGCACTGGATTTATATACAGAAAAAGTAAAGTAAATGATTTAATGTTTTTATTTATATGTTAATCAAGTCTAAAGAGTAACACTGTGGCTGGGTGTGTGATAAATCAGAAAATGTAGAGCGAATGAGAGAACATTTTGAACCAAGCGTTGCTGGTCCATAATCTCCTTTTGTAATTTGGTCCTTAAAATGTCAACATTGCCACTGCGGACCACGCCTAAATATTAAAAGCAAGATGGAAAAGGAAAAAGAGGAACTCTGATGATATATGGCCGGAGTTCAAGGAGTCTTTCTAAGTAAGTAGGACAAGCCTGAACCCACTTTGGTATGGATGAAAAAACAAGAATATTTGAAAGTGAAAGAAGGAGAGTGGAAGGAGTCCATGTGGAGAAGCTGTGGAAGGAAAAGGTTTTTTGTTGAGGCATGAAGTTTGAGAGGTTGTAGATGAGGTTTGGTCTTTTTTCCAAATGTTTTATTAATATATAACACCATATTGTTTCCTTCTACTGACTTAGAGGTGGAGCGTTGCTCGAAACTTTCAAAAAAGTTAAGCACGGCATCAACGCTACAGAGCTACGACTGCCAAACAACATCACTTAATCTCATATCATGTATGCAGATGAATTGCACATCCACTACTTGCTACCTAATGTTTGGATTAATTTAGTGAGTTATTTTTTGTATCTGGTCCAAGAAGACGAAGAAGAAGCTGGACAGGGACACAGGCTCAAACAAAGGTCAGACAGCGAAATTATAGGCAAAAGGAGAAATCTGAAGTCCAAAGAACAAATGATAAGAATGAACAAACTAACACATGGTAAAACTAAAACAGGAAGATGTTAGGAAAAAATAAAAATAATAAACTAATTATCAAAGCAGAAACAGAGATGAAAACCACAGGTCTAACACTTTGGAATCATAACACACGTCATCCATACCAGAATGTTTTTCTGGGATGAATTTCTACTTCTGCAAATTGTTTTTAGGCACTGGGGAAATATTAACCCCAGGAAACTGTCCCGCTTTCTAGAAAATGTCCCTTTAGGGTAAATAAGCCTGAGGTTGTGGATAGGGGTCAAACAAGGCAGGGAGAAGCCACACACCCTAAAGTAAATCTATCTAAAACAAGAAAGCAAGCAAAACTAAGGTTCCTTGAAAAGTTAAGTAAACAAGGCTGTGTTTGAAAACAAACATTATGTTCTCCATGAAAAATTCAGAATGACTTGGGGCAGAAAGAAGTGGACCAAAGAAACTCTGCAGGCCACAGAGAGCGGAGGTGTGAAACACAGGGACCCTGGGACAGGTACGGAGTGACTGAGCAAAATGTAAATACCGCATTGATTGCTTGACCGAAGCAGGAAGAAAACCTCCTCATATTGATCTGCTAAAGGCCAAGGGCAGGATGAGGCTAAACCAAGACACTGACCTCTGACCCCATTACCTTGGCCTTGTGCCAGAAAGCTGCCTTTCAGGCTTCATCTTTTGATCTCTGGCCCTTGCTGATGTGACCTGAACAGCGTCGTGGTGGATATCTCGCAGTATTACTCCTGGTCAAATTACCTGAAAAAAAATTTAAAAATCATCTTGAGAGAAGTTACAAGAAAGTGATGAGTTTTCACTCCAACGCAGGATGTTATCAGAGGAAACAAGTGGATGAAGCAGGTGTAAGGTTACTTCCATTATATTGATTTCATTAAGCGTCCTTTTAATTTAAACAGCCATAGTGATTGCTCTCTCTACTGTAGTAATAAGTTTAGTAATCTGATACAATTCAACACAGTTGAACATGTTGTTGGGTAAAACATTAGCCTCAAACATTAGCCTCAAAAATATATTTTGTATTCATCTTTTTGAGACTGCCTTGTTATTTAAAAACCTGAAGTTACCAACAATATTTTTGGGTTATTTTTTTAAACTATGAAATAAAAAAACTATTTTAGACAAAACTCAAGTAATTCATTAAAAACATTTTTAAAAAAAAATAAGAATATGAAATAGCTGTGAACCAAGCTAATGGGTACAACACAAAGAAACAATGATATCAGGTTACATTTCACTTCTACCAACCATTAAAAACTAGCAGAGGATTGGGAAAGGAAACATAAATGTATGTAAAGAGGTTTTATTTATTGGTGTTCTCAATAGGACCAGCTAAAAAAAAAAAGTAGTCAAAAATAAGGCCTAATCGCAACCATAAGTATATATATATATACACATACACATAAAAATCAAGAACACAAAATAAATTGGCATGCAGAAGGTTTGGGATTGATAAAAATTTACTGCTGCTGTAGCTTAAAAAGGATGTTGAGCTTATCAACCATCCTTGCATTTGTTTGGTGTGGAGAGATTCGGATAGTAATTTACAGCTCTGGAAAAAAGAAAGAGACAACTTAAAATGGTCAGTTTCTCTGATTTAGCTTCTTATAGGTATATGTTTGAGTAAGATGGACATTATTTTTTTATTCTATGAACTAGTGACAGCATATCTCTGAGATTCCAAGCAAAGATGTAGTATTTATTGGCAGAAAATGAGAAATGGTCAAAATAACGCAAAAAATACAAGGCTTTCAGACCTCAAATGATGTAAAGAAAACAAGTTCATATTGTTAGAAGCAACAATATTAATGCTTTAACTCAGGACGAGTTCAGAAATTAATATTTGGTGGAATAACCGGGAGGTTTTCAATGGGGTTCAGTGCAGTGGTCTCTTAATTTTTTTCAGAGCGGCATCTTTATGAAGAAAAAATACAATGTTTTTGTCCTTTTGTGAATTATAGCAGTGATCACCTGTGACTGACTGCAGGTGATATCTGTGTTTTGATGGTTGAGTATTGATGCATGTCTTATTTTTAGGGGGATAGATTGTTGGGCGCATTATTGATAATTAACACCACCAAAAACATTTGCTTTCTTAGCTAAGCAACAGCTGAGTATTTATTCAATGTGGAAGAAAAGATGGTGGCCACATATCAAACATTTCTTTGGATTCTGATCTTAAATTCGTAAAACATGAAACCTTCAGTTGCTCAAGCAATCGATTCAGGTGATCTTTTCAGTAACTCCTGCAGTATACGGGCCAAGAATAACTTTTTCTTTTTTATTCTAACAATTTACTCACTGTTAACTGTCCTGTTATGAGGTGCTGGTGTGGTTGCACCCTTCCACTGCAGCTTCTCAGCCCGGTCCCAGCTCCAGTGCGTTGTGCTCTCACTGCTTTTATCAATCTACCGGAGCTCAGAACAAAGACCTTCGTGTTCAAACACCAATTACTCCCTCATCTCCTGAGGCATCAGTGCAGGCCTAATTGGATTTAAATGAACCCCCAAATTTCCCTTTGTTACAGAAAATAATATGCAGAGCTTTTTAATTAAGATCCGATACAAGCCCACGTGGAGGGTCTGCGGTTGCTTTCATGTCCAGCTCCTCAACTGGAGGTTGGGCCTCGCGTCGCGGACAGTTTGGTACAGGATCTGGCACAGCAGGAGGTGGCTTGTTGTTGCTGCGTGTTGAGTTTGTGTATCGCTGTGAGTAATGGGGAGGCCTATCCACAAAGGTGGAGAAGTTAATTAAAAGAGCTCCACAGCGATTGATCAACTCAGCAACTAGTTCAGTGTCAGGCAGAAACTTTGGATTTCAGCACGATTTAACTATTTTCTGTCACGCATGCAACAAACGTTTGTGTGCAACAAACTAATTATGTTGTATTTTTAATAAAAATGTTGCTTCTTATTGTCTTTATAGTTTTGTTCCTTTATTTTGAAATTTTATTGTGATCAAGCACTCGGAAAGTTCACAATTTAGCTTCACTTGCAGGAAGGTTGGTTGTGTGCAATGGCAATGAAACATTGATATTCTACTCTGAGTTTAAATGTCAAACTGACATAAAATCTTTGAAATTATTATCATATGATTATTATAGAGAAGGCGCTTACGAGCCAACTTGACCGGTTTTCGATATCACCCAACGCTTCAAAACAAACTGGAATTGTCCAGGCTTGGGAGTAATGAGTGAAAAGCCAGTCCAAATGTACAAAGTCAGTCTGGTTTTGACACATCCATCAACTAATGGTAGCAAAAAGAGTTCCTGCTTGCAAGTGAGATCCAGTGTTTTAATGTAATGAATGGTGTTAGACCTGTGTGATGTATAGATGTTTTTCCAACCTAAATCGCTTGTCTCAAACAAGCATCACCCATTTGCAGTTGAGTGTTGGGACTTTTCCTGTGAGTGTTCAGAGCAACCAGCTCAGGTGTAACTTGAAGACGTTACACATGTTCAGCAGATGTTGCTGCACACATTGAATATTTTCCCTCTGGCAAAAATGCAGAAAAAGAAATGCGGTCAACTTCACCGGCATAGTTTCTGCTTCCAAAACAAATTAGACAGCGACTAAAGAACGTCCTCGATGATTTCAGGGGGAAAATGGTTCATTGGCGTATTGATCTGCTGATTGTGTCATCCGATGGAAAGTCGCACTAACGACGACTGGAGCGGGAAGCCATCAGTCAGCCGATTGCTGCAATTTTTCCACTACTATTTCACTTATTTAAGTGGTTGAATCAGCTTTGGTCAATCGTGGTGAGATCCATGAGACGACGAATGTGACACTTTGAGAGCCGTCTTTAGCAGCTCCAATTATGCAATGTCCATTTCCACCGCAAAATAGGATAGAAAGGTGCGATTAAAGAACACACATTTGGGGGCCGTCTATCGGAGCCGTGCAGCCAAAGGAATGGATTAAATTCTCCCACGGCTCAGTGAATGAGCAGGGGAAAGAACAGAAGATGATTGAAGAACGCAAAAGCCATCTCTCGTTTGCTGATAGTACGACCCTCTTTCTCAGTAACTCTGCACACAGTTTAGGTCATTTCCATTACCACAACTGAGACTTTCGAAATTGATGATAGCGAACTGAGTGGAATACATATTCACACTCCACTTTCCTGATCTGTAATCCCCCACCTCTTTTTTTTTTGCACTGAGAAAGAGGTGGACATATTAAGGTTAAGCGAGAAAAATATTAGCCAGGCGGAACACGGCAAGCAGCGCTAAGCACAGATGTATTTTCTTTGTCCCTGCTCCTGGGGTCTTTTTTTTTCTTCTTCTTCCTTCTTCTTTTTTATGTGTGCAGTCAAATTCATATTGACTGTTCAAACCCGCGCTAACATACAAATCCAATTACAGCCACCACTCTATAATCACCGGCACTGGTTGCTTTTTCTTCAGAAGTGCAGTGTTTGCAGAGGAACCTTTCGAGTGCTGGCTTTGCAGAGAGAGAGAGAGAGAGAGAGAGAGAGAGAGAGAGAGAGAGAGAGAGAGAGAGAGAGGAGAGAGAGAGAGAGACAGAGAGACAGAGAGAGAGAGAGAGAGAGAGAGAGAGAGAGAGAAGAGAGAGAGAGAGAGGAAGAGAGAATAGACATCCAGCTGAAACAGTGTTTTCCACAGGCTGATAAAGAGTGACCGGGACTTTCTTGTTCTCTCCTTTCTTTCTCGTTTGATGTTGGGGAGAATTCGTCTCTCGCGCCGAAACGTAAAGCGGAACAGTTTCATGCAGTTTGTGAGTGAATTAATCATGATGATTAATTGGCTTTCAAGTTAAATATCCAGTGAGCGATGTCAGGCCGCCAGACATCACGGTTAAATTGACAGGCCTTTAAGAAGAAGCAGATTGATTTACACAGCAGTTAATGAATACCCCTTCACCCAGAAAGGGAGGAAAGGTAAACAAGTCTTTTCTTTCCCTTCCTGCCATCTGTTTTGTTCAACAACTCTTTTCCCCCCTCTGCTGATCTCTAACCTGGCTTGAAGACTTGATGAAAATGCATCTTTTAATTTGTTTTTTTTGTCTTTGTTTATCAGGCCAGTTTAGACAATTTGATGAAAACGTGTTTGCTTTTCAGAGGCAGATGTGTTATTCAAGCGAATGTTCTCTGGTTGTAGCTGTAAGTGTGCTGCAGAGGTGCAAATTTCTAAACACCTTCAGAACAATTTGCATAAAACAAAAGTTTTTGGGTTTATTTTTATTCATTTTTTTTTGTGTGTGTTTTACATTTTTATATTTGCCCCAAGCAGTTAAAAACTTTTGGTGTTATAATCTACTTTGAAATTGTGCTGTAGTGGAGCTCATCTCTGAATACATTTTCAACTATTTAAACCAGACATTCACTCAGCATAAAAAAATAAATAATTGTCTGACCTTAAATCAGGCTGAACAATTTCTGTTTTATTCATATGTGCTAAATGGCCAGAATGATGAAAAAGATATTTGGTTTAAATTCAGAAAATGTACACACACTAAATTTATTGTCTTACAAAACATTTTTTTCTTCTTCGTGAGTTTATGACAGATTAAATTATACATATTTTGCGGCAATTGGATTCACACATCTGGGCGTACTTTTGGGCAAAATCGGAGACGCCCGACTTCCATGGACATCATTGAAAATCCAAATAAATCAGCCAAGCTTGCAGGAAGGGAAATTTGAAACTCCACAATCTAGTTTGCATTTAAGTACAACCTCCAGAAGTTTGAAAGAGACACATTTATCTGGTCAAACAATTGCATGCAAGTAGAAACACTATAGGAGTGTCCAGTTAAAGATCTGGACACTCCTATGGTGTCTGTTCCAAAATGTTTTGCAAAACATTTAGGGAAGAGAGGGCTTCTGCACTAAGCCTTCATATACTTTGCAAATGCACTCAGGAACTAAGACTATTTCTGCACATATTTCCAACATGTTCTATGATCTGAAGAAATAAAAATGTTTGGCCACAATGACCATCGTGACATTTGTAGGGTAAAGGGAGAAGCTTGCTGTTGGAAACCAAATGTTTTTGGACGTAATCAGAAGTTCCAACTTAAAAATAAAGTCGTTATTAAAATGTGTCCTCATTTATGCTGCATGCATTTCATTCATCCATTTTCCTTCCTGTAATTTATCTGTAGGTGTAATGCTCCTTCTGCTTCTCTCTCGTCCTGTTTTGCTCCAGCCTCACCTTTTTTCCATAAATTATTTGTTCTCCAGATCCAGAGACTTGTTTTGATCCCACCATCTCTCACATGCAGTGTTTGCAAAAAATCTTTGAGCTACATCTGTTAGACTGGGAGACATGCAGCGTCTCAGGCAGGACATTTTTGAGACAAGATTGAGGCAAGATTACTTGTGGGCTGCAGATTTGTGATTATTTAGAAGTGGCCATTGTGGTGATCTCTAACATTTGCATATTTTACTCTGTACTCTAAAAACCCTGGGTAAGAATATGGCTGCTGCTGTTGTTTATTGTAGCATATTGCGTTACTGTGATATCCTTGACAATAAATGATGATGATGATGATGATAATTCAGATGATGATTCTCATGATGATGATGATGATTCTGATGATGATGATTCTGATGATGATGATAATGATAGCTTAATGATTATGATAGATTCATCTGTTAATATTTATCTGACTAATGTTATTACCACTTTTTGTTCAGGATAAGAATCAGATGAAAATATTGATTTTCTGAACAAATTTCAATAACTTTCTGTATTTTTCATAGCCCTTCACAAAGTTGCACTAATTCTGTTCCACGACACATAAAGCAAACGTTTCATGTGCGTCTGGTTTCACACCATTTTTCTCTAACAGTGAGTAGCCGACGCGTATCGATTGTGACCAGTGGAAGGTATTCCTCCATCATCGGTTACCTTTCTACATTATTTGGCTTAAAGTCGTAGAATTGAAGTTGCATGTTTACGTTGCATTTAAAGGTCAAGGCTGACGAGAAGCAGAAGCTGTGGAGCGCTAGCTTTGTTTTGATGTTCAGAGCTACCTATTCCCCCCGCCGTGGCCCCCCCGAGCCCCTCTGATCTACTCGCAGCTCATTAAAACACCCTCTCCACCTCCACATTAGCATCAGAGTCATGGTCAGACTGCTTTGTGTTATAAGGACGGAAAACAATATCAATAACAACAACAAAAACAATAGTAGCCTTTGGTCCGGGGAGGAGAGGAGGAGAGAAGGCCTTTGATAATGTACATCAAAGACAGACGCTGAAGTGGGCTGTGTTTTCGTTGTGTGCATGCCAAGGTCATCTCTGATCCTGCTCGTGCGCTGCGAGCGCGCAGGCCAACTCGATGGCACAAGGTGAGCTGCGGGGTCCGTGGAAACTGAGTTCAACGGGGGGGAAAGAGGGGGTCAAACGCCGCAACCAGCAACGCTCTCTCACAGGTTCAGGACGCCGCCCTCGTTTGACACAGATTCCCTCTGACTCACAGGGAGCGTATGTGGGATGTTGGTGCGAGGTTGGAAGTCCTCACATCTGTGTTGCTCCTCATCCAAAACGCTGTGGTCCCTCATACAGTGGGATGTTTGTGTGCCGCCTAAGTTGGCTCTCACTCTTTGTGCAAAACGCTTCGTCGATGATTAAAGCGGACTTCAGCTTTTGGTCCAGTGAACTTCCACAGAAATATTCTGTCACAAAAGATTATATATACCAAAGTTATACAGTTACAGTAAATAAAATGCTGAATCTCAATAAATCAGAATATCATTAAAAGAGAATAAATTCAACCATTTATGTTAGGGTTAGGGTTACTCTTCAATGTAAAGCTCATTATAGTTTTTTTTTTTTAGCTAGGCTCAAAATTATGCTTCAACAAAACACAAAATTCAGCTAGTCAAAAAATTAAAGTTTCCCAAACTACACATATATTGAAAGACACATTTTCGGTAACAGAAATGTCACTTCATGGCACAGATGTTTTTTAAATGTACAGTAATATTCAATAAATTAGCAGATGTGTTTAGATGAGTCTCTGTTGTCAGATTAAAAGTACTTTTTGAAACTAACAATATTTAAGAGAATATTCTGCAAACGAACCATTAAACCCACAATGCTATGTTGTAAAATGACATATTATTGGTCTTATATAATATTCTAATTTTAAAGTTGGTGTTTTTATTACCTGTAAGTGGAAAGTCGTTATAATGAACAGAAATAAGGGCTTTCCAACACCCATCTGTTTTGATCTCAAGTTTTTAGTAACCTGAAATCCAGACACAGGTTTATACACTTTTGACAAACAGTTTTACTTTCATTACTTTTATCAGCATTCAGCTTCATCTCCAGCTGACAAGCTTTAAAACGGATCTCTGAGTTTTAAAACTGAAACAATCCATGATTAATAAATGAATTTCAATACTTAATAGCAACAGAAACGTAGTTTATTCTTTAGAGGCCCATGTAAACAGCCCAAACCGTTCTGCTGCTTGTATCAGTCACTTAATGTTTCTCTTTGTAATACTTCCTTCTTCCCCTGCCCCAAATCCACTGGAGGATTAATCTTAACTACAGAGCGCCTTTATAACCGCATGGACCTCGGTGGGAGCTTCAGAGAGCGCTCTCTGCCTTTATGAAAGGCACGAGGCCAGCCAGATCCAGCCTGGCCAGGCCTTCAGAGACACCGGCTGTTTGACTTGGCTCTCTGTCCAGAGCCCGGCACAGGGCTACAGTTGTCTGTAGCCGTGAACTGCAGAGCTGCAGGTATTTCCTGACTAAATTTCTCTGTCCTGCTGTTTGCAGTTGTATTCAGTGAAGGAAACTTTGAAGACAGAACATGGATGAATCCAACATAAAGAACAACTGCAGAAGCGTCGTATTTTCCTACTTCTTTTTCTGCTCATGCTTGACTAACAAAACTAAAAGGAAATTATAAAACCCTGAGCCATCTTTCCGCCGCCCGCTCAACCCGTCTTACAGGTCTTATTTTTCGCCGTCGTATAAGCGTCGCATTTTTCATGCAGGTCGAGACTTTATCTGGATACTCCAAAGCCAAGAGTCTCATCTTTTTGCAATTTCCTGTTTTTTCCCTCTGTGATGGCCCAGATGTTGTTCTACTCCGTGTTTAGTTTAGCATAAACATTAATCATAGACTTCTGCGCCATCATTCCTGGAACACCTCTCACCATTATGTTAATGAATACAGACATTTAGAAAGAGGCTTCGAGCACCTGCAAACACCTGGGTGCACACATAGAAAAACAGCAAGAGAGATGCCTTCCTGGGCTGTGCTCTGTCTCCGCATCACTTTGGTCCCTTTCAAATTATCTGCTGGGATTAATGATTGTAATTTTCACACATTAACTGCCTCTTATTCATCCATAATTGGTCGACCCACAACTGTGTTTTCCCTTTCAATTTGTCCATTTGGGTTCCTTCCTTTGAGCTGCAGCAGCGTTTGGGACTGACGATTGGTCCAGTTGCTTTCTGCTCTCTCTAGGCTGTGGGACATGCAGGTCGAGTCAGCAGAAATCTTCCCTCTCTGCCTTGCAAAAAAAAAAAAAAAAAAAAAAAAAATTGACACACTTTGAACTTTTTCACATTGGATTCAATGTGACAATCCAACACAATCCTACAGGATATAGGATTCAAAATTGTGCACAATTTTAAAGTTGGACTTAAAAAAATTACTTAGGTTTCACCCATGTACATCTACAATACACCAAAATTAAATGAATTATTACAAACTGCTGTAGTAAATAGCTACTGTCTGGGAATAATAAATACAGATCATTTATTGTCAGTTTCTTGCACTAAAGTAAAAAAATAAAATCAGTTCACCTGATACAAGTAATGCAGTGCTTCTTTTAAACTCTTTCTGAAAATGAAAGTTATCATCATCTTCTAGTCTTTTGTCAGGATTGCTAATAAAAAATGATCTCAACCTTACAAGTAAACTCTGCACTGCATTCTTGAAAGGTGCATGTCAGTTTAGGTATATAAAGTGAGCATTAATGGTTCTGTTGGGAACATTAGCTAGTAAACAACGGCAAGAAAAACACCAGATTTGTCCCCCATAAAGCTTAGGGCACATTTATGTGATGGACCTGTGTCCTAGAGTCTGGACAATGAACAGAGGACGCTTTAAACCATAATCTGAAAACAGACAGAAACCAAGACAATATGAATCCCAGGGTAACTCTGGAGAAACAGGAGAGATTCAAAGCTCAATTAGTAAAATCTGTAAAAGCGACAATAATCAAATGTGTGATAATTGTACTTAAACAGAGTGTGCGCCGTGTCACGCTGTGGGAAGGCTTTGTTTTACTAAGGTACTGGGATGCTGGTCAAGGTTATCTGAAAGATGGAGCCAAACCTAATGCAATACTGGAATAAAATTGTGAAACGCTTGTGTGTTAGAATGATCTGAGCTCAAATTTCAGTTGTGGTAAAACTTAAAGATGTTCCAAAAAAAAAGCTCTCCATCAAATCTCGCTGAGCTTTTCTGCAAAAAATGAAAAGGTCTAAAATTTTAGTCTGTAGATGCTGAAAGCTGATAGATACACATCAAAACACTTGGAGCTGCAATTGCAAATAAATGTTTTTTTTTTTTCAAAACAGGATATAGGATTCAAAGTACTGAGATCTTTTTAAATTGAAACCATTTGTTGTTTTCCGTCCTTTCCGAAAAATAGATGAAAAGTTGATCAATAAACTTTCTAAAACAGACAGAGATGTAAAAAAAGCTCTGTGAATCACACTGCAACATGGCTGAAACATAACATCCAGGCTCGCTGATACCGACGGCTAAACCTTCAAACTGAAGTGGCCCTTTACTGGTCACATTAGTCTCATATTTCCCAGTCTTCATAAACAAGGACTTTGGAGATGAATGCGCTTTGATCATTTCTCCTCCATCTCCTCCGCTTTTCATTCGCTCTGCACGCTGCACCACCGCGGTTTGTCCGTCCTGGTGTCTCTGTCTTCCCTCGACTGCTTCTACTCCTGATTCAAGCGCGCGCAGCGGGGGATTGTGGGCATGGGGACCCCACGCTGTGAAGGATCTCTCTGGCTCTGGCGGAGCTGAAGGTCAAACACACTCATGATCGGAATCGCGGGACAACACTGAAGAGGTTGAAAATAAAGAGTGCTCAGAGATACTTAAGGTCTGTTTTCTCTTTGCATTGTTTGCTGCAGACAGTCTGCTTCTGCAAAGGCCACATTTTCTTTTTTTTTTTTTTTTTACATCTTTCAATATCTACTTCATGCAAATATTCAAAATGAATGAGTTGAACTATATTACCCCATGGATAGAGGGAATTTGTAAAGAAAATAAGGTTAAAAAACGATTTTAAAAAATTGCAGCGTTGTCTTTGAGGAAGATATATTTCTTGTTGCATTTGCTCTGGCCGTCCTCCTCCCTCATTTGAATCAGCTTGGCTCTTGACTGATGAAGCAAACCAAACAAAAACACCAGAAAAGAATAAAGAAAATCATCTGTTCCTCTGAATGGAAAAGAAAAGGAAAAAAACAACTCCTGGTTGCCAGACGAAAGCTTTTACTTTTCTCTTTCGGAATTTTTTGGAAGCATTTACATTTCTCAAAACTCCACCAAAGAAAATAGCCCCGGGGACAGAAATGTCTGATCTGCATATTGAAGCCTGAACAGAGGGAGCAGGAGGAGGGGGCCGGAGTGGGAGGGCGACAGAGGGAGTCTCTGCACGCATGATCCGAGGTTGATCATAAAGAAACAATAATGTCAATTAGCTGACGGTGTCATGCTCATTACGCTGGATTAATTGCAGCATTCGCTAACAGATTATAGTTGTAGTTGTCGAGCAGCTCCCCGGTTGAGAGGGTGAAGCAGGGGCGACTGGGTGGGGGCAGCGAGAAAAAATGTGCATCATAAGAAGGCCTCTTCACCCAGCTTCCTTCATGAATAACAAATAGAGGAGCCAGAGCTGTGACCAGGCAGCACAACACATGAAAAACATTACTGCCTTCCCTGATTTGTCTGCTTTTCCCCACATTATGGCGGGACGCTCGCAACATGTGAAACACTGTGGAGCTTTTTGTGCCATTTGGATGCACATTGGGCTGTTTCACACAAAGCAGCTTGGTAACGAGCAGATTTTACGGTGTGGAAGATGCTATTCTACACCCATACATGGTCAGAATGAGGTTTTCGTGATAAGTGTCAAAACTTATCACAGTGATATTCCTGGTGATTTGATTGAACACAAATTTCATGAATTCAGTTTTTTGTTTATTTCATTTTATTTTATTTCATCATACAGCCCCAATGATGGCCCAGGTGGTTACATTTGGTTTAAATAAGGTGCCTTCCTGTATTTTAAGTTAGCTGAATGGGCTACTGCAGTAAACAGTTTGACCACTGATTCAACAGCATCATTTCAGCAGCACAATAAATTCTAACTGAGACTTTTCCTGAGACAATTTTTGCCTTTGGCTGTGTGTGTCTACATACAACCCCAGCCACATTTATCGGCATCTGTGTTAAAGTTGTTGAGAAAAATCTTCAAATAAGCTCCTCTTGCATGGCTGTGTTATTATCCTGTGGAAAAAAAGACCTGCTCCTGTTCTCTAAAAGCGGATGATGAAAACTTTAAAACACCCATCATCTGTTCTCCTCACTGAGATCGTTCTTCCCTCTCACCTGCTGCAGAGATGGAAAGATACATTTGGTTTCAAACTTTGTGATTATTGCTCCTTATGAGCACAAGCTTGATGGTATTTTCCTTCAGCAAATGACTCACAAAGAACAACTTACTTTAAACATTCTTTCGTCTTATTAATATAAAACAGCAGCAGGGAGAAATTTACGTCTGTAACCACATCCCATTTTCACCTACTGTAGAGAAATTCTGGCCTAAACTGTCACCTTGAGACTTTTTGTCACCTCGTTTTTATTCACCATTAAAACAGGAAGGTCTGGCTTACCAATTAGAAGTACCTAGGCACTCTGATTAACTTTGGAAATTAATTACATGTTGAAAAAATGTTTCGGGTACTTTTTTTTTCTTTTAGAATTTTTAAGGGTAAGTTGATTTGTGGTACTGTGAATTTTGTTAAAAAATCACAACTTATTTCTTTGCATGTTTTCCTTTCAACTGAAAAACATAACAGAAGTTTGATATTTTGTCCCGTATTGCAGGTTTATATAGCTGCAATAAAAGACTCTGTATGTTGACAAACAGAAAAAAAGCATGTATCATGTCTGCAGTTATTTTGACCATATTAAGGTCCTGTTGTTAAGCTACTTCATCAGTGTGACTGATTGTAAATGTAACAGGTTTTATTGCAAAATTAAGTTAATATATCATTATTTAATATTCAAAGTGATTCATCAAGTCTTTAGCCTGTGACCCAAAAACTAAATGAACATAAGCTCTACCTATATGAAACAAGACAAACATCAAAACCCAGTACAGCACCGTCATCTGTTTTTACCTCTTGTAATAAAAAGTCAATATATTTTTACTAAGTTTCTCATTTAGTGTGATTTATATATTTATTGTATGACTTTGTCGTTGGACGCCACTGCCAAAATAAGCGAATAATATAATGGCTTACCAAACCCTTGACTGAACTGGAGTCTATTTATCATTTCCGTTTTGGACACAGCCCAAGATAAATCCAAGGAAAGATATAAATTAGCAGAAAGTTGACTGAGCAGCACCTGGCTGTCTGCTCCAGACTCAAACCTCCATGTGTCCAAGTCCATTTCTTCTGTTTTCTCTTTGGCGCCCTGTGAAAATCGAGGCAACCCGGCGGAACCAAATCCCCCACTTTATGACTGAGTTTGCGTGTTTACACCCAGGCAGTGGTTTGTGTTGTTAGAAAAAAAAAGAGCAAATGTTTCAGCATGCGCGCACCTCAAGGTTACAACATGCATAAGGGGGATGGGGGGGGCAATATGAGAGATGAGCGCGAACACCTTCTTTTTTGTTTGTTTTTGGGTTTTTTTTACCCGAATCTGATAGTTTCGATTCGAGCCCAGGCTGCTCCAAATTACATGAATGCACTGTCGAGCAAATAATAATTGTATATAGGCTACAAATAAATATTGTAAATTAATTTAAAAGAAAAAAAAAACTTCTCTTTCTTGTTCTATTCCATCACTAAACGCGGGTTTTTGTGTCTGTGTGTGTGTTTATACTTTTTCCCCACCGTCAAATTGTCGCATCTGTACCTGAAAGCCGGAACTCCAAGCATCGACCATATAAACACACAAACTTCTCTTTCAGCAGAGCGTCCAATCAGCGGGGGGAGCAGTGGTGGTGGGGGAGGGGGGGGGGGCTCTGCGCAGCGCTGCTGTTGTAATTGGGCGGAGATGGAGGGAGCAAAACGCAGCCCTGGCACGGAGTAAACTCACAATCCGTCTCCGTGGCTCTTGATAGAAGACGCACCGCAGATTCAAAAGGAGAGTGAGGAACAATTTCAGTTTTGCAATTTTAATTCGTATCACTTCAAGGTTATTTAATCTCATGATAAAAGATCGTCTGCTTGGAACGGATCAAAGAAACAGTTGTTTTTTTTTTGTCTCTCTCTTCTCATCACCTGCACAGTGGATTTACGCCCTGCCTGGATTCTGGGACTCAAGAAAGTTGTCAAACTCTCGGGAATACACAGGGAAGTAAACTTTATGAAAAGCTGAACATTTTCTTTTTCTTTTGGAAAAAAAATGGAGTGTTTGGTGCTTTTTCATAGCGCCGAGACGTATTAGAGTATTTTTTATGGATTAAAGCAAAGCAAGACCAGACCTAAAGGTGAGACACATCTGCAGATTTATGCCTTGGGGGATGGCAGCAGCCACCTCCAGTCCGTATTTGGCCAGCAGCAGGATTCTATCCGGCCCCATCGTGCACTCTGACCGGAGAGGTGCTGGAATGCAGCCGGGCACCACCGCCGTGACCACGGTGTCCGGCGGATACAGAGGGGACCCATCGGTTAAGATGGTGCAGAGTGCAGATTTCATGCATGGAGCCATGGTGGCGAGCAACGGCGGACACATGCTGAGCCATGCCCACCAGTGGGTGACATCGTTGCCTCACGCAGCGGCCGCAGCAGCGGCGGCAGCGGCGGCCGCTGCAGCAGCAGAGACAGGCTCCCCGTGGCCCCCCAGCTCCCAGCCGCCGGAGGTGAAGCGGAACAGGGATGACCTGCACTCGGGCTCCGCTCTGCACCACAGGTCCCCGCATCTGGGAGCTCATCAGGCGCACGCGGGAAGCTGGGGAGGAAGCTCCGCGGCGCACATCGGCAGCATCAGCGAGGGGCAGCAGCAGCAGCAGCAGCAGCAGCAACAGTCTCTGGTTTACTCCCAACCTTCAGGATTTACAGTCAACGGGATGCTGAGCTCTCACACCGGGCAGAGCCTCGCTCACTCGGGGCTGCTGCGCGGGGACTCCCCTGAGCTGGACCACCACCACCATCACCACCAGAGCCACAACCACCACACGCACCATCACCAGCACCACGGAATGGGCCACGACCCGCAGTCCGACGAGGACACGCCGACGTCGGACGACCTGGAGCATTTCGCCAAACAGTTTAAGCAACGTCGGATCAAGCTGGGCTTCACCCAGGCGGACGTGGGCTTAGCTTTGGGGACGCTGTACGGCAACGTGTTCTCCCAGACCACCATCTGCAGGTTCGAGGCGCTCCAGCTGAGCTTCAAAAACATGTGCAAACTGAAGCCCCTGCTCAACAAATGGCTGGAGGAGGCCGACTCCACGACCGGGAGCCCGACCAGCATCGACAAGATCGCCACGCAGGGGAGGAAGAGGAAGAAGCGCACGTCCATCGAGGTGAGCGTAAAAGGCGCGCTGGAGAGCCATTTCCTCAAGTGTCCTAAGCCGTCCGCGCAGGAGATCAACTCCCTGGCGGACACGCTGCAGCTGGAGAAGGAGGTGGTCCGGGTCTGGTTCTGCAACCGCAGGCAGAAGGAGAAGCGCATGACGCCGCCTGGACTGCCGCGCACCCCGGAGGACGCGTATTCTCAGGTGGGGAGCATCGGTCCGGACACGCCGTCTCCTTCCATAGAGTGCAAGAGGATGTACAGCGACACGTGAAAACAGCCAGGACGAACTGTGAAGGCAAGAAACTGAGAGCAAAGAGGAGGGAAAACGTTTCCTGACTCACCAGAATTTGTGAAGAAGTTTTTTATATAGGCTATATATATATATATATCATCAATCCATCAACAGTTTTAGTGTTTTTCTGTATGTGTTCATTCCAGAAGAAAAAAGAAAAAGAAAAAAGAGAAGAAGTCTACTTTTTTGTTTGTTTGGTATTTATCTGTAATACTGTCTCTGGGACAAAAATATTAACGCTAATCTAGAATCTGCACAAAAGCAAGAATAAAGTACTTTAAATATAAAGTTACACAAACACGAAGACAAAAAGTGAAACATTTTTCCTAAATTGTGCAAAATACAAGTTTTATTTGTGATCCTGTAGAATTTCATGTCCATCCTGTCAGACCTGAAAGAAAGACATTTGTTTTATTCACTTTGTTCATGAATAGTTTTTGCAAGCCAGCAATAATAATTTAATCGCCTCCCGTTCATATTTTGTGTTGTGTATAAGTGGAATTAAGTTGTGACATGAAAATGACAAAAAAACAAAAAACAAAAAAACAAGTGTAGTTGAACACTCCTTTTATTCAGTAAGAATTTAGCACAAATTCCCCAAACTGTATGTAAGGTCTGCTGTGTGCTCCTGTGTAAAGATTCAGCCTATTTATTTTTCCCTATGTGTCTATTTTCATGGAAGACCAATAATTTAATAAATTTGACACAAAACCATGTTAATATATGAGATGATCATCATTTGTTCTTACATTCACATGCTCACAAATCTCATCAGCATCATCTTGGCTTAGGCTTTGATCCACTAAGACGTGACCTGTGATTTTTGTGGCCATTTAAGGGCTAAAAAAAAAAAAGAGCCTTGATTGGTCTATATTTTTTGTGGGGTAACCTACAGATATTTTCGCGTATAGGAGCAGGGCAATCAACATAAAGTCCTTTTATTTTAAGACATGTGCTGGTTTTGTGGGTGAGAAAAAGAGGCAACGAAGGGCATTTTTTTTAGGACTCCTCATTTACGGAGGAAGCCTGACGTAGAAACAGAGGATCTAAGGAAGATCAGCACCCCAAATTTGTTAAAACAAACGAGTTTGCTCTCACACTGAGCACAAATCTGAACAATTTGCCTCATGTTTCTGTCAGAGCCCCTCTGACCCCATCAAGAGTGGCTGAACTGATCACGGATCAGCTAATGAGCCCGTTCGTGGGGTGATAAACCGCACATCAGACCAGCCGGTGTGGCAGCGCTGTGGACTGCAGCTCTGTGGAAATCAGCCAGCGGATGAGGTCGGCTATCCCAGATGGCGGTTCACCTCGGCAGCAGTTGCCAAGGTGACGGCGAGATGGAGTGACACGAGGCAGCAAGCGGATCTTTTGCCACGGATGATGGGTTTGGGGAGATGAGAGCCGAGTGAGCCAGGGCTGACAAACAGCCTGTAATTTCATCTCTTTGTCTCTAAATATCACAATGACCAATGAGACGATGTTGGACATCTGGGGACGCTGAAGGTAAGGGGGACAAGCCATGGAAAAAGTCACAGAGGTTATCTGACCCCTTGCGAGAGGTCAAAGGTTTGCTGCTACTGTAGCTGCTGGGAGGTAAACAACAAACCAGGAAGTTAATGCATCACTTTTAATCACTGTCTATACTGGCATGCAAACAAAGCACTGCCTTATACACATGATTTCTATTTTTATTTTTCTCTTCGGGAGCTGTCAGTCCATAATGAAATCACTTTTTTATATCTTTTACCGCTGGAGTAGCTTGTCTCGTAGATTTGTCAAAACACCCAAGCAGACGGCAGAAACTGTACAAGGTGTTCGTTTGTGTGTCCTCGCCGGGCAGCTGGCAGCGTGTCAGGAAAAGTCTGGAGAGACTTTGGACAAACTGCAACCAGAAAAACCAAAAACGCTGCACTGTGAAAACAGAGCGAAAATCAAAGTGGAACAAAGCTTCAGAAGGTTTTTTTTTTCTTCTTTTTCAACAAAACACAGCAGCAATATTTAAACTATTTGGGAGCAGAAGGAATACAACCTTTTCCCTGACAATTTTTCAGAAAAAAAAAACGCAAAAAATGTGTTTCAGGGTATGTTTTAGAAATATTGCAAAAAAAAAAAAAGAAAAACCAAACACTTTAAAGACAAAAACACAACAACATATAATTTAATTTAAATATAGTTTTTGATGGGAGCTTAACTTTCTGTTAATTGCACTTCTGTTATTGTACTTATGTGACAGGTGGGCTTCCTATTTTTGCTGACATCATCAAAAGTGTGCTAACTTTATTTGTTTTCTTATTTTTGTAATTATTTCTTTTAGCCTGTTTGCATTTTGTGTCCAGTACAGTTTCTGATTTGTTTAAAAAAGATGCTTTAAATTCTTTGGAAATGTTTAATTTTACAATAAAAATACATTGTTCATTTTTGGTTTATTTACTTGAATTTGTTTGTTGTTCTGTTTTCCTCAGTATTTTTAAAATTTTTTGTTTTTTTTTTTCCTTTTGGTGATTTGTATTTTTCATTACCAAACAGCTTCCATATTTTTGTTTTGCCATGTTGAGTTATAAAGTTTTGTTTTATGACACACTGATTGCATATTAGTTATAATTTGCATATTCTGCCTCTTTTTTTGTTTTTGTTTTATTAAGCCTGAGTTTCTTTCTTCTTTTGCTTATGCTGTATTTCTTCTGTTTTGTTTCAGTAAGAGAAAATAGTTTAATTTTTCACAATTTCCTGAATAACCTGTAGCAGTGTTTGATCTTTGTTGTCTTGCTTTGGTTCATGGAATCGGTTTGGTTGCTTTTGCTGTCTTCAGCCAATATTTTGCTTGGTATTTTTGGCAACTTAGTTACTGTTCTTTTTTTTGAAATTTTATCCAGTTCTACATTTTTGCTTCAACATATTTTAATATTTTGTGTTTTTGGCAACCATGTACCATGACCTCTTGTGACCCTGAAAGAATAAACGGGCATAAAAAGTGGACGGATGGTCTCCTTGTTTTGCATTTCTGACACTTCTCTTGTATATTTTCTTTTCTGTCACATTTGATAAAACGTTTAATTTTCGTCTTCTTTTACAGATAATTTTTAAATGAGTTATTTTGCAAACAGACTCATTAAATCCATTATTGCAATGATATTTCATTCCTGAGACATTAGCAGTCAAACTTAAACTAAAACTTTGATGCAACTTCACACAACTTGACATTTTCTGACCTTTCACAAATATTTTTCGATAAAACCAAGTAAAAAAGAAAGACCATTGCACATTTTAGTAGCGTCCTCGGTCACAGTGTTAATGGTCAACGTCTATCCTTTGCCTTTTAACATGACAGCTTCCCTCTTAGCAGCAAGTAGAAAATGGAGGTATAATACACGCTTGTAGGATTGTGTTGTGATCCCCTCAAAGCCTGACGATGCAAAGATAGGAGATAAGTCTGGAATTGGGGGATAAAAAGATGTTTAAAGGGTTTTGTCATCACACGTCGCTCAGTGAATATCAATGCTGGGATTTGGAGAGGACGAGCTGATGATGCTACAGAACGTACAAACTCCTCAATCAACAGAACAGGCTCAGAAAAGGCTCACATATAAATATAAAACATGCAACGTTCATATGAGGAATCAAATTGTGCTCAGCTCAAAAGTGACATCATTCATCAATAGATTATTGTTTCCTGCGTCTCTGAGCCATGTGGTGATTGCAGTTCCACACCGAGGATGTTATTACCTCCTTGCAGTTGTAACTACTAATATGATTGCTCATAATTGCTCTTAAAGCCTTGTTCAGAGGTGCTTTACATGAAGCAATTACTGCTAGATTAATCCCCCTCTTTAATAGTTGTTGTTTGTGTCTCACAGTTTGCAGCACAGCCACACATTCAGCTGACTAACACCTGCACCTGCATCAAACTAATCATTTAACAGCGGCGAAGCCCCCAATCTACAACTGTTTCAATCCAGTTTGAACATTATCAAACCCCACTGCTCTGTGTTAATTATTTTTTACAACAGGGAGATATGTTAACCACCACGTCTAGCACTGATTAACACACTGCGGGTTCTACAGAAAAGAACAGAAACTCATGAGGTGAGTAATGATTTCCTGGAATCAGAAGATCCTAAAAAGTGCCCCTATTCGGTGCGTGCGAGTGCATTTTAAAGAGTCTGACTTTTCCCTCTTTTTTAAAAAAAAAAAAAGAACCCTGAACACAACTCAGTGTCCTCTCCCGTCTGAAGGTTCTGATCAAAAGAGATTTTTCACTTTGCTTGTGTTTGCTTTTTCTTCGCTGATTGATGGAGCAGCTACCAAAGTCTCCCAATCAGGAAGGAATTAAAGCAAACATCTGTGGAACGACGGACGGGGAAATGAATTGTCTTTCCAGCAAGCTTTGTTGTGTGGCTGCCACCGAACGTGACAAGCATGCATGTGCCAGACCGCTGGAGTGGAACTCGTTTGATGGGCATGTTCAGTACATGGGCACGATGCCAATTTAGACAAGCATGCCATTTGAAAGAATATCGGCCTGCATGTTAAGTGACTAAACGTGGCTGTTTCTGTCTGAGCACAGCAGATATCTATTGCAAAAACTAAAATATTTGTGGAAAACCTGTGCATGAAGGGGAGGTTCTACTGTCTTTTGGCATTCAATTAAAAATCAATAAGATCTGAAGGAAAACAGGGTATTTATTTTTTATTAATGTAAACAGAGATTAAATATATAAGTTAAAAGCATGCAGTAATTCAAATATTACCTGAACATATAGTACAATGCAGAATAGCTTGACAAGAAGGGAGTTAGCAATAGGGAAATAGTGCCATCTTCTGGAGAGACTTAACAACGCATGTGAGTTTTATTAATGGTTCTGGGTAAAAAAAAATAGTAATAAAAAAAGGATAAGAACAAAAACAAACCCATTTACCTTCAACAAAAATAAATAAAGCAAAACAATACTTTTGATGACACGAAGGGCGATAATGAAATTAATTTAGAACAAGCAAACCAATTTCCCAATTTAAGTGGAAAAACACAAATAAATTACCTTTGGAAAAAAACTGGATTTGTTTCTCAGTTGTGAAGCTAATCTAGATGAGTCATGTTGATGAGTTACGCAATGAATATGTGATTCATTCAGAACTGAAAAATCACCAGAAGGACTTCTCTTTTTTAAAAAATGCTGTTTTTATGATTAATTTAACACATTTAATGGACATTAGAAAAAATATAATACAATTATTCTAACATTTCAGCTACATGTCTTTCTATAAAGAACTTAACTTTTCCTCTACATCTGCCCATAGGTCGATCACTATAACTCTGCTTGCCAGGTGTTTGCTTGTTTAATCTGATCTTTACTGAAAGAGAGGACAATTAATAAAAGAAAGTCTAAATAGGACATAACAAACATGCAGACAAAGAGGCTCTGGTTGGATGAGATACAGCTGAAAGTTTCGACCTTGATGCAGAATGTTTACAGGAAACACACCCTGAACGCACCATTGTCTGTGTAACATAGGAATGGCAGCATCTTGAGGTGGGTTGTCTTTTTTCAGGAAGAACAGGCAATCTGTTCAAGATTATTGGGAGGATGAATGGAAATAGAAAAAAAAAAATCCTTTGAGAAGTTGCAAAGTGTTTTTTGAGTCTGAGTAGAACAATAACCATAACGTAAAGTCAGAGCTTTAACGAAATATTTGAACTCCTTATTTCACCTCAAATTTTATACAAGCACCAATAAAGCAAATGTTAAGGTCTCCAAGTAGCACTATCTTAAATAAACGTCTTTACTGAAAATAACAATGGATAGAAATACTTTATTATTGTGTACAGTTCGACTGGCTGACTGCAGCCTGAGGACATCAATAAGCAAATGCAACTGGATGAAGGCAAAATTTAGCTTGAAGTCAACAGAAGTGTCCCAGCACATAACTAATACAAAAACTTTCTTCAAAACTCTCTGAGGTGCTGTCCACAGCTTGAGAAACATATGGTCCAGTCAAAGTCCAGACTTCAATTCTGTGGCAGAACGTTCTGTTCCAATTCAACCTACTTTAAAGTTGATTACATAAAGCAAAGAAAAATAAACAGAATGACAAAGTCATTATTTTTCATCTTTGTTGAACACGCTTGTCGGGAGCAAGTGATGCAGCATTGCGAAGTTGCCCATCAGAGGGATCATCGCGAGGAAGATCCTGTTTCCTGCCTGACTGCTCCTTTAACTCGGAGACCACCTGCTCCTCTGGCGTCAGCAGCGCCCACGGGCGGCACGATGGCTGCACGATCGATCCGGCAGGGAAATGTTGCAATGTGACATCTCCTCATAACAACGCTGGCATGCGCCGGATGAGAGGCACGGGAACGACTCCTCTTCTACCCTCACACCTCTTGTGTCAGGTGAGTCGGTCTGGGTGGCATTTGAAGAGATTTTTAGTTGATTCTCTTAAGAGGACGCTCTCTCCGCTTCGGTTTCCGTAGGAAAAAACAAACAAACCACAGAGTAAATCATCTGCGGGAGAAATCCATATTGGCGTGTCGAGCTGAGAATACGCTGTGCAGCCCGAGTGGACCGAGCTGAGTCAAAACAAAAACAAAAAAAAACTTAAATAGAGGGGGAATGTTGGGAACATCCGGTGGGGGCGAAATGACTTAAAATCTGCATGAAAATGAATAAATTCGCGGCTCTATCTCAGACTACAGCCGTTCTCGCAGCAGAGCTGCTGCAGGTCTGACCACACCTGAAACTGTGACCCCGCAGCGGATGAGACGCTGCTGTTTATTCACACCTGGATTCATGCGGGGACCCGTCGTCCTCCTCTGTCTGCGCAGACAGGCAGATCATGAGCTTTTCTTATTGACAGCTGTGCAACAATGACAGCGAGAGCTGCTTGTTGCCATGGAGCGGCTGAACCTTGTTTCCATGGCAACAGCCAGCATCACTGTGCAGTGACTTGAAAGGCGGATTAATGACCTACAAAGATGATTTACTTTGTTTGCTGTTTTTTTCTTCTGCAATTGCTTTTTCTTTTATTTTCTTTTATTTTTCGAAATGTTAGGATTCTGATTGATTTGTTAGATTCTGATTTTAATCTACATTTATGCAAGACATTACAAATATACTGAAGTTATAAAACTTTTATAGAATAATACAACTTACATCAAATGAGTTAATGTCAGTGTTGATCTGCTAAATTGGATTGCGATGCTTTATGTTTAAAATACTTGAAATAAATTCATTTGCTATACTCCAGTAGCTTTATCTCACTTTGGACATTTTGACAACAAAAATATACTCACACTCCAGTTATAAAGATAGCCAGAGATCATTTTTAATGTTTTATATCTTCAGCAGAGGTGCCATGCATAAGGGAATGTACTCCGTCCTGGTTTGCTTATATCCACATTTTCAAAGGTTTCATGTCTGGAAAGATTTCAACTACTTTGCATTGAAATATAAACTGCAGCTGGATGACAGTGCAATTAAGAATTCATATAATGTTGGCTTCTAAAATGTATATAAATGTCCACATTGCTCCCACTTGAACTTTGAAAATTAGTTTGACAACATAAAATTAAAATATATTTTCAATACTTTCCAGTATTTCAATCTAAAATAGAGCAACAAAAAATAAGTAAGTCATTTTGAAATCATTTTTAAGTAATAGTTAACATGTTTAGATGGGGTGTCACTGTTAGTTTTGCCAAAACACTGAAGACATACAGCAGCCATCTTGAAGTGTTGCCAAATAAAGAAAATACGGTTCCTTTAAATATAAAGGCTAAAACAGAACAGAGCCCTAACTACCATGACAGTTAAAGTGTAATAAACGTCTTATCGTGCTGAGAGTCGCCACACACTCAGGCGTGACTCACATGCCTCTGACTTAAGAAAGCTGCATCGTCATTATCCAATCAGGCAACCTAGAAGGAGAGTGGATTAGGATGACAGCTGACTACACCGTGGGTGGGCTGTAAATGTGTGTATTTCTACTAGTGTGAAACTCTGATGATGACCACTTGGCAGTTAATCATCAACTACTGTGGACTGAGCTCTGCGACACATTTCTCTGTTTCGCAGGCCTGTAAGCGGCGGGTAAAAGCAGTATTGAATCGTCAACGCTTTTCTCAGTGAATATTTTTGAAGCATTTCCACTGACATGAAATTCATGCCAGATGTTGGTGGCAACACAAATAACCCACATATACAACATTTGTCCTCAAATGAATGTATAAATAAGAAAAAGAAATTGAAGGACATATGGAGTAATTGAACACATGGCCTTTTATTGGTAACAAAAAACTTCAAGACATCTTTATGGAGAAACTAGTTACAAGCATCACAAGAAATTACTTTTGATCCATTCTTCCACAAACTGTCCGCAGATCATGAAGCTTCTGAAGATCCTTTCTATCAACTTTGATCTTTGGTTCTTTGCACAGATTGTTAAACATCTGGCACAAATGCAAACCAATTTAGAGATAGCCGTCCACCTATCTAAAGATCAAGAGAGCAGTGGTCAGAGAAGCAGTCAGCAGATTGAATGCAATTCTGGAGGAGCAACAGAGATCCACAACTCAGGTGGAAAGGGCTGCAAAACAATGAAGAACTATTGCATGAACTATTCCACAATGTGCCGTGCATTATAGAAATGTGGAAAGATAAAGTCCTTTCTTAAAAAAAGAAAGCCTTAAGTTGTCTCATTTGTCGTTCACTCTAAGCCATTTAGAGAACACAGCTAACATCGACAAGATCAAAACTCAACTTTGTGGTCTACATTCAAAATGCTGTCTGTGGTGCATCAGTGAAACAAAGCAATGGCAGCATCATGCTGAGTGGATTCTTTAATTTAGCAGGTAAAAAGAAGCTAGTCAGAGTTGTATAAGAACATTGCTGGAGTTATTCCATTTACTGATTAGCTCACCTCTGATGGCAGATAGTTGAGCTGGATTTTATTCAGGGGTACCACAGAATAAGGGGATGAATCAAATTTTAAAACGTTCTATTTGCAAAACTGTATAAAAAGCTTACTTTCCTCTCCTTTCTTTTCTCAAAAGTCTACAGTTGCGCATGACAAAATCTAAAAAATATTAACGTACTTCAGAAAAACACTGCATTCACTTTACAAAATCACAAAGTTTTCTATTCTTGTCTTCCTGTTCCAGGTTTTTCCAGAAACCTCAGTTGGTAAACTGTTCAGAGTGACAGTATCCAGCCAGCTATGTTCTTCTTCCCCTGGGTTGATTGTGCCTGATAAAAGCTGCCATGGCTTTTTGTAACGAAAGCCTGCTGGACGACTGTGACCTCTTGGAGCCAGACGTGGAGCAGCCGGCAGAAACTCTCCCTCCGGAAGCGTCGCCTGCTCTCATATCGGTCACTCTCCGGGTGACACTGGCGGCCATTATGATCTTCATGATAACTATTGGTTTCCTCGGCAATGCAATCGTTTGCTTGATCGTCTACCAGAAGCCCGCCATGCGCTCAGCTATCAATCTCCTGCTGGCCACATTGGCTTTCTCTGACATAATGCTCTCGCTGCTCTGCATGCCCTTCACCGCTGTCACTGTGGCTACCGCCGACTGGAGCTTTGGGAGTGGCTTCTGCCGAGCCTCCATCATGCTGTACTGGCTCTTCGTTCTGGAAGGGGTGTCCATCCTCCTCATCATCAGCGTGGACCGATTTCTCATCATTGTGCAACGGCAGGACAAGCTGACCCCACATAGGGCCAAAGTGCTGATAGCAGGTTCCTGGGTGCTGAGCCTGTGCGTGTCCCTGCCGTCTGTGGTCGGGTGGAGGACAGGTGCAGCAGGGATCGGGGGCACCTGGGCGCCGCAGTGCGTGCTGGGGTACAGCGAGTCGATGGCAGACCGGGGGTACACGGTGCTCCTGGCTGTGGCCGTGTTCTTTGTACCGTTTGCTGTCATGCTGTACTCGTACATGTGCATCCTAAACACAGTGCGCCGCAACACCCTGCGCATCCACAACCACACCAGCGAGCGTTCCTGTCTGCCCGCCCTCAGCCAGGTCAGCAAGATGAGGCTCACCGGGCTGCAGCGGCCGCCTCACATCAAGGTGGACATGAGCTTCAAGACCCGAGCCTTCACCACCATCCTCATCCTCTTCGTGGGTTTCTCCGTGTGTTGGCTGCCCCACACCGTGGTCAGCCTGTTGGCCGTGTTCAGCCGGCAGTTCTATTACAGCCCCATCTTCTACCCGGTGAGCATCGGCGCTCTGTGGCTCAGCTACCTGAAGACGGTGTTCAACCCCGTCATCTACTGCTGGAGGATCCGCAAGTTCAGGGAGGCCTGTCAGGAGTTCATCCCCAAAAGCTGCAGGCTGTGTCCCCGAATGCCAGGCAGGAGCCACAGGAGAGTGAGGCCCAGCAACATTTATGTGTGCAGCGAGACTCAGTCTGCTGTGTGAAACAGCAACTGACCCTTCTGCTAGATGTTGTCATGTTTTAAATGCTCCCCCACAACAGGAAGTGTGTTTTAAAGCAATATACCACAAAACATAGATTCAATAATGTACACTCCATTTCAACATAATCTCTTGAATTTTTTCACATTAGTTGCGTTTGCAACCATAAACTCATGTGCGTACTCCAGCACAAAGTAGCGCATACGTCAGAGGACGACATTTGTTCCCATCATTTTATGCAAGCTAATTTTAAGCAAAGTCTCCCACCTGGAGAAGGTGTGTAAACATTTATTCTGAAGTCTTGACGCATCTGCTGGTAGGAAAAGCTTCAGCTCATGACATTACAGCCTCCATCTGGTTTTCTTCCACGATTGTCCCTTATTTAACTCCATCACTGTTCCAATCAACTCTGACCAGATTAGTTCTCCCTGCTGAAGAAAAACCTTCCCACAACAGAATACTGCCACTACCATGTTTTACAATGGGGTGGAAGTGCATAGAATGTAAAACACCTTCCTATGTCTTGATAAGCTTGATGTTGTACTACACTGTTTTAAGATGATGGATTACGTAGTGCTCAGTGAGATGCTGAAAGCTTGGGGTAATTTTGTTTAGCTTATCCCACCCCATTTATTCACTTCTCATTTTATCTTTAAAACTATGTATCATTTTCCTTCCACTACACAATTATGTGCTACTTTGTGTTGGCCAAACACATAAGATCTCAATAAAACATGTAAAAGTTCTGGGTTGTAACAATGGTGTGAACAATCTTATATGGCACTGAGCCAGTGTGTCCTTTCCGTGCACAAAATGGTAAAAAATGAAATAGAAGAAAAACATCACATCTTCTGTAAACATCATGTGCAGTATATTGTCTACTGTTTGTTTCCATAAGTAAATATATGCTTAGTTTGCAGATTATTACAGAAGTTTCACCTGTTTTTCATCTTCCTTTGTGAGCTCCTGGTCTGACCTGTCTGCTGCACGCTGTAACCTATTGTCCTGAAACAAATAATTGGGGGAAAAATACTTTTGTTTTCAGATGTGTAAAAATGAAGGGGTTACAGACAAATCAGGCAGTATAAATGTAAAAAAAAAAAAACTAACAAATACCAAGAAGAGCAGAATTTTGTAATATGAAACTTGTTTTGTCAGTTTTAAATGTTTGTTGAGATTAATTTCAAATTTTTTGAAAGGCAAAGCAAGGTTATTAAAGATTTTTATGTATGAAGTTCCACTAAGTGTGTGGGTTTTTTGTTTCCATAGGAAAAAAAACATAGTCGAGGCCTTTGTCCATCCGTCTATGCGTTCATCCATCTTCTGTGGCTACTTTACCCTCAAGGAGCTAGTGCCTTTCTCGAATGATTCTTTAGAGAGTTTCGTTTATCATAAAATGTAGGAATTTCCCAAGAAATTAAGAAAGAAAGAAAAAAACATCCTTCTGAAACACACAGCAGAAAGAGCCTGTTGTGTCCAGCAGGTGGCAGTGCAGGATTGCAAAGGAGAAGCCGTCGCAGATAAACCCTCAGAGAAGAAGAGTAGCAACAATGGCTGCAGCCACAGGACGAAACAAACAGAGTGTTGCGACCTCAGATCCTGACCTCCTACTTCACCCTGAGCTTCTGTCTCAGGATTTTATGCAGCTCATTTTAAAGGAGGTGAGTTAAAAGTTGAAGAGTGATGCGAAAGGAATCCTTTGATAGTGGGAAAAAAAAGAAGAATGTTGAAATTTTAGCTTGTCAGCTAAACAGTAGGGCTGTTTTACTTTTAACTCTCTCAGTGCGTGTTGTGTGAATTTTATGTTGGACTCGGAGGTTTTCTTTGTTCTGAGCCAGAGAAATGTCAGCACCAGAGCCTGTGAAGACAGGGACCAGCTGACAGAGCTCTACCTGCGGCATGTCATCCCGCTGCCGCAGAGGACTTTACCCAACAACCGCTGGGGACGGAGGATGCAGAAGAGCCAGGGGAGACAGACAGCCGCTGGACACAGGTCAGAAAGGTCAAGGTTCACTCTTAAGGCTGCAGGACATTGGTGGATTTTAGCTGAAGGATACATTTCTTGCTAGGCTACTTTACTCCCAAGGAGCTCTTGCATATTTTAAGTATATTTTATCCTTGTGTCATTTCAAATCCACAAAATGAAATAAACAGTTCTGACCTGAGTATTTATTCATTCCTTTGCAGATGTGTGTATCTTTGACGGAGCTGAATTCTTTACACACTGAACATCTGCTGGATATTTTTTGTCGTGTTTCCAGCTCCTGCAATGACCAACACAGGAAAAGGCCACTGATTGTGTTCGACGGGAAGTCCTCTCAGTCGGGCCCGCTGAAAGTGAAGAAACCCGAGGGTCCGAAAGCCGCAGTCACAGACAGACTAAAACCTCCTCCTTCTGCACATCTTTCCAACCCCATCCGTAAACTCTCAGGCACTTCATCGTCGTCTTCCTCATCCACCCATCACAGCTCTGAAACCGCAAACCTCAAACGGGACGCAGGCGACTCGGTAGGAAGTTTCTCTGATCGACTGGAAATCCTTAAAATCAATTCACAATATTGTACTATAACAGCTTAAGGAGTTTTCCCAAAAAGAAGATGAACAAATATTGTTTTTTTTTTAAAACTATAGCAACGATCAAGTGTTATGATTAATTTTTCTCTTGTCTTTTCAGGGTGCTCTAAAATTTCCAGAGGTGAAAAAAAAGATCCAACACATAACGTGGCCATGACATCTGACCCAGCATGGCAGCTCAGACTCATCCGTAAATCTCACCCCATCATGTCCTTTACCTCTCACAACCTAACCTCTCACAATTACAGTTTTCCAACTAAAAGATGGAATGAGTGGTTTTTTTTTAGACGTACACAAGAACCCCTTTAATATTCTTATTTATGGTGGACAGAGACGCTCAGGAGATCAACCCTGCTTGGTGAAGTCAGGATCTGCCTGGTTGCTTTTTGCAGCCTCAAGTGCCCTTTTTGTCCTCATTGCCAGCATCTGTCATCTTGTTTTGTTTTTTTAATTTAATTAGAATGACTGTTGATGCTTTCAACAGTATTTGATGAAAATGTGATTTTTTCTGGTTTATAAAAAATTCAGAAGACTCCTACACTTTGATATGGATAGACATATTGATGTCCCACTGATACAGATTTGTTACCCTAATCACCACGTAGTGTAGCAATTGAATCAATGTCATTTGGCAACCTATGGATGCTTTTCAGTTTGTTGCTGTAATTCTAGTAAGATCAAGGTTTTATTTAGTGGTATTTCCAAAATCCTTGATTGATCAAGATCCAGGGTTAAATGGGCATCAAGCAGAAGGTTTGGGAAATTTATGACTACTTTTGTATATTGAACATAAACTGACTCGGGCTTAGATCCCTGTAAAGCTGTATTTATTGATTAGAATAATTTCCCTTTGCAACAGATGTCTTTGATGTAGACAAAGTTCATTACAGCAAAAAATGTTTTCAGCATTTGTAGAAACAGTTTTTTAAAATAAAATCTCAACAGACCTCTTTGTTGACTTCAGTCTTGAAGGTTTGTTGGTTTTGTCTCAATTATTTCATATACATTTATTGTAAAATTTACAGCACATGACCTACTGTTATATTCTGAAATCAAATATTATTGTCAAAGCCCTTTCATTTTTTTATAAGTCATTTGTTTGCACATTATAAAAGGCTACAAAATCAATTGCTAATGACCTGCAGCTTGGATGTTATTATATTAGCTCTTAAACAGTCCTACAAAATTACTTGATAATTACTCATTTTCAACAAATGTTTTCAAGAACTAATATACTGCTTACATTTTATCTAAAGTACCTCCAGGAACTTTTTTACTCATCTTTTTAATGCTTTTCAGTAGTGAGCAAACATGTTCAATATGGCTTTATTAGGGTATATACTTTATTAGGCATAATACTATGAAAATAGTATTACTTGCCTGAATCCCTATTTCAAGTCTTTTGCAGCGTGTCTCTGCCAGCTTTTCCACATCCATCTCGCAACTTGCATTTTCAAACGTTGCCACAGATTTTCAAATTGATTTGGGTTTGGAGTTTCACTTGGTAATTTGAAAACATTAATATGCTTCAATCTAAACTGTTCCACTGGAGGCCAAAAAGAAAATTTCCCCCCCACATCTTAAAATGCTTTGGCTTCATCAACTGCATGATTTGCTGCTTAATTTAAATGTGATTTCTTTTGGATTTCTTCTTGTTACTCTTCCATGAAGGCCAGATTTGTTGAGCGCTTGACTAATAATATATCTTGACAGATTTTTCACCGGAACTGTGGATCTCTGCAGCTCCTCCAGAGCTGCTTTGAGCTTCTTGGCTCCTTACTTGAACTATCAGTTTAGGCGAGAAGCCATCATGTTACTTTTCATTATTATTATGAGGTGGTGATTTAAACATTGGCTCTGAAATGTTTTGAGCTTGGGACATAGTTTTGTAACCTAATTTTCTCAAAGCATTTCCACATAAAATCCCAATAATATGCAGTGACATTTGTGGATGAACAAAATCTGAAAAAGTTCAAGGTAAAACAAATTTACAAGTCAGTTTTTATTTTATTCATTTCGTTGATTTATTTTTATTTTTGACCAAAAATCTGTCTTTCTCTCTCCCAAGAAAATATAAGGCGCAGCATAGTTCAAATTCTGCATTTGAAAAAACTTGGCATTCTCAAAGACGTCAATAGAAAAACTTTGATATACACCGTTTCCAAATTATTATGGCAGTGATATTTCCTCAGATTTTCTTAAATGGTCAATGTAAATGATGGTCAGTATAATTTTCAAGTCAGGATCTGTTACAATATCAATCAGTACTGAACAAAGCTCCCTGTGAGAACAGTATTCTTTTTTTTCATAAAAAACTCAAAATACACTGTTCCAAATTATTATGCACAGCAAATGGTCATTATTTGAATGTGCAGCATTAAGTGGTCACATGTATTAAAATCAAAAACTATTTCAATCAAAAACGTCTTCACAGACCGAGTTACATCTTAACAAAGGACCCCTTCTTTGATATCACCTGCACAATTGTTGCATCCATTGAACTTGTGAGTTTGTGGAGAGTTTCTGCTTGAATTTCTTTACAGGATGTCAGAAACCTTCACAGAGCTGCTGTTTTGATATGAACTTCATTCCACCTTCTGATCTTCTACTTGAGGAAACTCCAAATATTCTCAATAGGGTTGAGGTCAGAGGAGGATGGTGACCACAAAGGAGTTTCTCCCCTTTTATGCTCATAGCAGCCAATGACACGGTGGTATTCCTTGAAGTATGAAGATGGTTTTGCTGCTGAAGGCACGACTCTTCTTTTTGAACAATGAAAGAAAGTGATGAGTCAGAAAGTCCATATATATACCTGAGGTCAAGGGGCCGACCAATGATTCTCTCCCCATGATTTGGGCCCAAAGCCACCACCAATCCATTACTGCGTCCATCTGAACCATCCAGGGTTGCACAGCAGTCATCAGTGAACAAGTCTGTTTGAAATTTAATCTTCATGTGACCGTCTCTGCTTGTGATCTCTGGTCAGGGGGGCTGAATAGTCGGTTCATGCACCACAAGCCTCTGGTGGATCCTCCACCTTGAGGTTCCAGAGGCACCTGCAGCTTCTAATAACTGTTTGCTGCTTTGTAAGGGCATTTTATCAGCTTAATCTGATGAATTTGTCTAACAGAAACCTTCTTCATTATGCCTGAGTCCTGACACACAATACGGCCTATAAGTTTACTAGCTCAACAGAAATTGTAATCTTTATGACACTTTAATCCAATGTGCATAATAATTTGGAACACGGTGTTCTGGCATCAGGTTTGACTGCTCACAAAATGCTGACCACGTTACTGATGAAAGTTTAAATTAACGCAGTTGCTTTACTTAGCATGCAACTCTTTACATTCATGCCTACCGCTTCTTGATTAGTAAATACATTTTCATCTTGAAGGAACTTACAGGTAACTTTGAATAAGCTTCATGAAGTCAAAGAACACAATTAGTGTGCAATCCAGAGCTGAAAACAATGTACAATCATAGTTACATCAAAGATGCTATATATTTTATTGTCTAATAGTACTTATTCAAAATATCTGCCATTTGTTAGTTGTATTTTTGTATTTTTAAATATCTTTGCCACACTCTGGGCACAGGATGTCATCCCGTTCAGTCAGGAAGCCACGGCCAACCAGGGACACAGAGCACTTCTTACAGTTGAAGCAGTCGTTGTGCCACTGGCGCTCCTCGAAGGAGATGTATTTGCTTCCTCCCAGACCTGATGAAAAAACAACAAGTCTACCTTCAGGAAACCTGAGAAAAGCAGTTCTGGATCCAGTTAGCGCAAGGACTGTTTGATTACCACTAATCGGGGTGGTGCAGGAGGCACACTTCTTGGCATAAAGGTTGCAGAAGCAGTTCAGACAGTAGGCAAAGTCATCTCTGGAGGTGAACCTCTGGCCAGACAACTGCTTCTTGCAGCTGGTGCACAGGAAGCAGTCCTTATGCCAGGGCTGATCACGGTAGGTCACCCCACCAGTAGTGATGGGCTAATCGGAATGAGCATCATCTTATTACCCTTTTGTGTTTCATAAAAACACAAATGTGCTTGAAGTCCTACCTTCTTACAATGTACACACTGCATGGCAAACTGCTTCTCATAGCAAGGCACACAGAAGTTTTGGTTCTCCTTCGGGATGAAACTCTTGGTACCAATTGGCTGCTGGCACCGCTTGCAGGTGAAGCAGGTCTCATGCCAGCTGTTGCCCTTGTGCTCCATCTTCCTGGAGCCTTCAGGAAATCGAGGTGGAAGAGACAACAGGAAGTTAAAGAGATGGACAAAGAACCAGTGCTGAGACAGAACTATAGGAACCACCAATAGGCAGCTTTTCATCCTAATAGAGTAATTGGGTATATTCATAACAATCAGGTCAGTTTGGATAAGACTGGTTGAATTGTGAATAGTGTAAATAAATTCAACCAGAATTGAATCAGCACTAAGTGGTTGGAGTTCATCCTGTACGTCGATGAAATCCAAAGTTATGTCTTCTTCATTTATAGTTTAAAAATTTTGGCTTTCTGCTGTAGATGGAGAAATAATAGTATTTCAACTACACTGGAGGAAGGCTGAACCTTGGTAATCTCTTAACTTTTTTTCCAATTGTATAATTTTAATAGAAAGAGGTGTTGACAGAAAAGAGTTTGAAAGGTGGGGGAAAAAAGGTCAATAAAAGTTTGCATTCTGCCAACTAAACAAAAAACACATGAGCAGAAACTGAAAGTTTTTCCAAATGTTTCCTGTTCATGTACAAGCTGATAGTTATGCAGCAGAACCACAAGTAGTGGGAAGTTAGAAAAGCAGACATGTTTTTTTTTTCTTCTTCTTCTTCTTTTCATATCTTTTTCATTTGACAAACCGGTTGGTGTTGCCCCGCAATAGACTGGCGACATGTCCAGGGTCTACCCCGCCTCTCGCCAGTAATGTTGCGCTGGAGATAAGCATGTGACCGCACTCGGGACAAGGGTGTAAGAAAATGGATGGATGGATGGAAACCGGTCAGTAGGTAATCATTATAGCGGATTATGGCACAGATTTAAGTGTTGATGTGTTAATGGGGACAAAGATTTAAAATGAACATTTAATTGCCTCTTGTGTGAATGCCACTTGACTTATTGATGCATCTGGCGATGGAATTATTATTGGCCCCTTCTTTCTACTATTGTCATTCAGGCCGCCTCAGCCTGATCATGAAGGTAACAGGCACTCAAAAATATCTTGTCAGTTCTTCATAAGTTTCTTGGGCCTCAAATAATTTTTTAATTTCTTACATGCATGTCCATTTCATGGTGAATGGAACCTTTTGGGGCAGTGCAAGCAGTACTCAACTTGCAGAAATAAGAGCTCACCTAAGGCAGAAGTTATGCTAGAAATGCCACTGCTCACACCAGGCCACCCACCCCTCAGGAAACGTCCCCCACTTGTCTGCTTTTAGTCACATCGAAGCTCTTCAAAGGAAAATCTAAAAATCTTTGCTTTCCTTTTTACCTGGCATGATGGTTTTCTTGCACTCATGGCACTTGGAGGAGTACTCGTTGGAGTAGCACTCGGTGCAAAGAAGCTGCTCATCCTTGGTGGAGAACGGCTTGTCCACCAGGGAGCGCTTGCACTGGAAGCACTTGAAGCAGTCCTCATGCCAGTGGCGGTCCTTGTAGGACAGATCCTGCAAGGAATGTCAGATAGTTGTTGCCAAGATGACACAGTCTCATCTTGTACATGTTTGTAGTGTTTCTTTTTCAATTCAATTACTTACCCTGGTGTTACAGCCAATGGGTTTCTTGCACTCTTCACAAGTGTTGGAATACAGGCTCTCATAACATTTCACACAGTAGGGATTGTCCTCTCGAAGAACGTACTTTTTTCCAAACAGGGACTCCTTGCAGTAGTGGCAGTCGTAGCGCTCAGTCATTTTGACCAAGAGTCACTCACCTGAGAACCAAAAGACTGCAGGCTATATTTATTTGTAAGACCTTTCCAAATAAAAAAGGAAAACAGTTTTCTCTCTAATCTTTCCTACCAGATTTCCCTTTGTTCTGTGCATCAGGAGCAGAGAGTGATCGGTTGCAGAGATATAAATAACTCCTATCAGCCCTGCTTAGAGACAGTCAACACTTGCCCTCCCTGCATACCAACGCCCACTATTCAAGTGTGTACTGACCCATCCAGGGCCTCATCTCCAACTGTCAGCGCCAGACCCCTGTTTCCCTGGTCATTGTGAGCGGCACTCGTAGTAATGGCTATTAAAACACGGGCAGCTGCTTGGGGTTTACCTAGTACTGTGATACTACGTATTTTTCTTACAAATCCAGTCAGTTTTTTTCATTCTCCATGACTGGCTCTAGTTTTAAAACAAGACCTGTGACCGACTGGGGGATCCTCTTGGAATTGAGGAGGCAAGACCATCTTTTGTCTGGACAAAACCAAGACCTTTAATCCCGTCCGTGCCTCTCCATTACGAACGCACCCGACTCCTCCCACATTCCCTCATTGTCTACTGCTCCCACAACGACTCACCTAGCTTATATAAGGATTTATCTGACTCCTAAAAATACGGAAAGATAATCTGAACGACCACAAATAAGACCTGCAGCTATTTGGACGTGCCATGCAGCTGTTTTGTCAGGTTCTGGGGTCCGCTTTGATGCCCATCCATCTGGGAGGCAGACTGCAAGGAATTTAATCTCCAGTGACTATTTGCCTCTAAAGAAAAGGTGACCTTTTTTTTAAAAAATGTCTTTAAATCTGAAATAAAAACTTACAATATTCTAGAGAAAGAAATGAGAAAATAAAAAATGTTGCTGCTTTTTTTTCCAAGCTTCCAGATGTTTTATTGACGGTGATTGTTACTTTTAAAATTGTCTTCCAGATTTTAAATATTTCAATAACTTGTACATTCTCTGACTGAGCTGTTTCAGCTTTTTTCTGGGATTAGTTGCTTTTCCAAAGCATCAAATCACGAGGGCATTCCTTTTCAATTAAACACAGTTTGACATCAGCACTTTAATTACAGCCTTTAAAGTGGTTAATGGAGTTAAAATAATTTAGACCTTAATTTGCAAGGATTGAGTTTAAATTTATACTCAACCCATAATGCGACTAAACTAAACAACTCAACTTAAACACGCAATGCTCACTAGATTTGATGCTAAAGCCAAACATCAGATGTCCCTGTAATAGTTTATCACGAACAGCATCATAGCATCAAAGGAAAGTCACCACTTTTCAATTTGCAACAAGAGTTTCTCTTGGATGAGGAGAAAACAGGAGTGAAAGGCCTAAACTAACTCTATAAAATTCAATTGGCAGATTTTCAAAGTGTTTATTTTGCACAGAAATATGGAGAGGAAAGTGGAGTGAGGGATGAAGCAGAGGTAAACAATTAGGGATCTTGTTCCTCTGGAAAACAGGAGAGCATGAAAGGGAAGCACACATGAGGATGCCGATGAGCAGCATGGCCTCAGAGTGGAGGACATGGTGAATGAAGACCAGTGAAGAAGAAGAGAAGGATGGACAGGTGAATGGATGGATGAGTAGAGGAGCTGAGTTTGGCTCTTACCTTCCTGTGTGAGGAGTGTGTGTCTGTGCTGAGTCTGGGGCAGACTGAGAGACGAAGCTCCGGGAGCGCCGCAGTTACTCCTGATTACATTAGCCGACCCGTCATGGGCTAATTGGAAATGAGGGAGGGGCTCAGGGGGAGAGTAGAATGAGGGCAGGGTCTATTTTTCTTTTTTTTTTGAGATGATCTATAAATACAGCAGCACCTCTGAGAGATAACCCTCGAGGCCCCTTTTCATGTCCACACTACGGCACCAGCACGACTGCGTAGCCTTTTAAGGTCACTCAGTTGTTCTTCTCAGTCTCTCATGCCCTCACCGGAGGTTCACTCACTCAAAATTTCCTTGGATTGTAAAGTAATTCACTTCCCGGGGTTTTTCCCTGCTGACTTGTTGTGTTTGACGTGTATGATTGCAATGATGTCACAGATTAGCGAGGATTTCCTATTCTCAGATGTCTCATCTGTCCCCACGTCTTCTGACATTCCCTCACAGGAGACTCCGTCTTACAGCCCCGTGTGATGGCTACGGTATCCAGGCCTGCTGACAACAGAGACTCAATGTTTCTAGAAAACTTTGGCTTTGTTGTGTTCAACCCTTCGCTCTCCCATTCACACGTTGGGCCCGTCCAGGACCCTCCATGGGGATGATCTTCCAGTCTCTCTCTCTGTATATTGGGAAGGTTTTGCTCAGAATAAGCATCACCATGGACCCACTTTGATTTTGAGGCCACATGTGTGTGACGTCACCAAGTGTATCTGCGTTTCTAGATGATGACAATAGAGCATATATTGTAGTTTTTATATTTTTTCCTTTTCAGTTTTGCTTGTACCTCTTTACATTTATTTTGAGTAACATTTGGAAAAGTACGTAATTCTGCAGGTAGTTTTACTGCACCATGCTGTCACGTCTTCTCGAGCAACACAATTTTAAAGTCGCTCTGCTCTTCTTTGAGTACAATTGTGCATACTCTACCTACCAGCAAGTTTCAACCAAAAATGCACTGGTCACAGACACACAATTACATTTTAGATTAAAGAGTGACTTCTGGTTTTTAGACACGCTTCATAGTTTGAATGTTTTTTGTTTTTTTTCTTTTGTTGAGCCTGTTTCGTCATTTAGTTTTCACTTCAAAAAGAAAGATATATTGACACAATGGTACTCTTACTTGAATACAAGTTTTGGTCCCTCTGCCTATGAATATTTTCATGGCAGAAGTTGAACATTTCAAACCCGACCTTCCTCTCTCTCTCTCTCTCTCTCTCTCTCTCTCTCTCTGTCTGTCTGTCTGTCTTTCTCTCTCTCTCTCTCTCTCTCTCTCTCTCTTTCTATCTATCTATCTATCTATCTATCTATCTATCTATCTATCTATCTATCTATCTATCTATCTATCTATCTATCTATCTATCTATCTATCTATCTATCTATCTATCTATCTATCTATCTATCTATCTATCTATCTATCTATCTATCTATCTATCTATCTATCTATCTATCTATCTATCTATCTATCTATCTATCTATCTATCTATCTATATATGCATACATATATGTGTGTATGTATGTATATTCAGAGCATCAAGAGTTTCTTGTGCTGTCTTGTGAAAAACAACACTCAAGTTTAAAAAAAAAAAACATTTCAGAAAACAAACTGATCCAGTCCAAATTCTACCAATTATTAAATTAGATAAGTCTCTAATTTCCTTCATTTCCAACCATAAAAAGACTATGCTAGTGTCTCTGCATGCTGATAAGGTTAGAACCAAACAGTTGGAACAAACAAGAAGTTGTGCAGTTTAGTCTAGTACTGTAGGTAAAATTGAAGTCAGATGATAGCATCTCAAACAGAAGATCGTGTTGTACTAGCTCTGGTGAAACGACTGGAGGAGGATTTCATTTGATTATTATGGAAATGTTGCCATTAGTTGTACAATTAGGCATGGGAGCCAATCGGTTCAGTTCAGTCCGGTTCGATTGGTCAAATTAATACCTCCAGGGACAGCTCTGCTTTAATGCCCAGCTGAAGTAATGACCCTTTGCTTTCCCTCTTTCCTTGGCCCTTCTTCTTTCCATTCAGCCGGTGCAAAGCTTCCCCTCCTCCACTCCGCAGGCTCCGAACCAGGGCGGCCACCTCAGCTGCTAAGGCCAGCGGATAAAAGTGCAGCTGTCCGGACTATCATGATGGTAAAGCCCGGTACTTACGCTGGCCACAAATACAGCCGCCTGAAAAGGTCAGCCGAGGCAGTCCCCATCATCACCAGAGTACTGTTAATCATTAATGCCACAGCAACCAATTGGACTGGAATTACTCTGGGTCATCCAAGATCCAGTATCAGCCCTTTGGAAGAACTTCACTGCGGAGGTGGTCGAAATGGATCTCTGCAACCAGCTATGGAGAACGTGCAGCGTCATAATGAGCGTCTCAGAGGGGCAGTTAGAGCCGGTGAGGACGGATACAATCATTTGGGGTTTCCACTGTGGGAATAGGAAGGCAACTGTCCCCGTCTTGACATTACGTGAGCCGAGGTGTTTCATATCCATCTTCCATGAACAGAGTTTAAAAGAGGCTGCAGTCACCAGGTGGTTCATGAAAACAGTGGGGGAGAAATCTTTGTCGTTTTACAAACCAAAAGAAGGAACATAACAAACGGAAAAGTTCAACATTAATAAATTAGACTGTTGCTGAAAAGTATATTCCACCCATTATCTATTTCTGCTACAGGGTGGCCAATTAAAAAATTGGTTATTTCAATGATCCAAATAAAAAATCAAAATGTTCGTAGATTAACAACAAAAAGTTGTATGTCTGTTGTCTTTGGTCATTTTGGCTCACAGCTAATGAAGTGAAACTTCCCAGAAAATTTGCATGTCATACAAGACCAATGTAAACATTATTATAAACACAGAAATGCTATTTTATGGTTCGTGTATTCATAAGGAAGACTGCTGATTTGACAGTTGTCCAGCTGTCCACCAGAAGGGAAAACTTGCTAAAGAAGCTGTCTGTTTACAGACAGCTGTATCTTAGACAGTGTATTAATAGAAAGTTTATTGGAAGGAAGAAGTGTGGAACAAGAAAAGATGCACAACGTGCAGAGATGACCCCACTACTTGTAAAAGTATCACCACATGATCAGACCCTGAAGCACGATTCCTATCTTTAGTTTATTTGCATGCCTCCACGTCACTATCCCAGAAAGTGCAGCATATTTATTTATGATGTTAGTTAAGATAATATTAGTAATAAAGATGGGAAGCACTATTTCTATCTTTAGCTTGTTTGCACACTTCCATATCACTATTCTTGAAAGTACAGCATATTAATGTATGATGTTAGTTGAAATAATACTGTAATAATTCCCTTAATGAACAATAGTTGTCTTAATTTAGTTTAATTGAGTCCAATGCAGGAGCTGTTTTGGATTCACTGGACTGTAATGTATCTATCTACGCTATGAATGCATCCTCTGTTGGACCCGTCATAGACAACTTAAGACCTTTATTTTCATAACAGTCTCACCTTTTATAAGATTAACTAAAGAAGTTATCAAAACGTACCAGGCTATTTCCCATGTGTTCATGGGGAACACCAATTTATCATGGCTTCTTTCTTCGCATTTGATTATTCCTCAAAGACGCTTACATTTACTTGGATCAGTTTCTTTTCTTTTTTTTTTTTAGAAAATAGCAGTTAAAGCAGGCCTGCAAAGTGCATTTAAACCCTTTTCATCTCTGTTTTTTAGTCTCTTTTGTCATATGCTGTTTTTGCAGTTATAATAAGATACAAAAAGAGCACAAAGAGTGTTTGTTAAAAAAAAACAAAACTATGAAGTGTTTCTTTTATCACATGCCCAAATGGTACAAATAGTGCTTCCAGGACAGATTATGCAGTGATAAAAAGAATGGGAAGCAAACTCCTCCCATGAACTTTGACTGGGCCATTCTTACACTTGAATGTGCTCCGTTTTCAATTCTTTTGAGGCCTCTAACAAGTTTTCTCCCTGGATTTTTGTGTATTTTGCTCCATGCATCTTTCCAACACATCTTACCTGTCCCATTTGCAGAAAAGCTTCACCGCAGTATGATGCTGCCACCACCATGAAGTACAATGAGATCGATGTGTTCAGTGTTACTGGAAAGGTTCATCCGAAAGTGTGACATTGGTCCTCACAAGACACCAATCTCGTCAGCTCCTTTCATTTTGTCAAGGGAAAATATTTATGTGTTGTTATTTGTTGTACCCAAATTAACATCATGTGACATTTTTATGAATCCAGTCAGTAAACCAAAATTAGGGGAAAGAATGTGATCTTGTCTGAGAAAATGAATGATTTGAGGAACGCTCATGTGGCCAGTGCAAAATAACTCTTAAGTGGAAAACAAAAAGAGTCTTATCCTGGCATGGCAGGCTGAAAAGATAAGCAATTACTTTCTGAGTTATGAACAGGTTAGACATACCGGAGTTTCCGATTCTTTGATCTATGCAATGCACCTATAACGTATCACTCTGGAGCACCCATCCACTCGGCACCTATTTCTGCTTTGGTGGATTCTTTTCCACCTAATCGTGAATTTATGAGCATGATTAAAAGGCTCCTTAACTCATTGTCGCTCTTTCTGCACTTGGTGCCACCGTGGTGGTGTGGGTCTAAATATGACACAACAAATCCTCCGTCATTTAGCCTGGTGTTGTGTTCCTTGGCGACCAAATCCCCTGCAGAGACTAGGGGGCGGGGGGTATTTCGACCCCAGCTTTGACCTGACACTTTATTTAGATACTGAAATCTCCCTTTTGTCTGATGTTCTTCCTGGCCCGCGTTAATTTTCACACAAAATACCTCATGCCGTCACACCTGCCTCAATAACTCTGCTTCTTTCTTTAACCCCAAAGAAGAAGTTTATTGTGCGACATGAAAGAATTAAAAGAAAAAACTAGTGTTGACAGATTTTGTTTGTCAAATTTAAAAGAAATTCTGTTCTTCACAATTTGATTTGAACAGGGTTGCAGTTACCACAAACTTTTGCAGCCTCTTTTTTAGCACACCCTTCAGGGGCCACCCGGTGAGGGTTTACAGTGAGAATAAAATGCTTTCCCATTCTTGTTCAATTTACAATTTTATTTGCACGGGATTGTCCAATTATTTACATTTTTGTTTTTCTTGTAACATTTGTTTTACATGTTACCAAAGATCATCTGAACGATAAGTAAGATTTTTTTAACATGACATAAAAACTTAAACAAGCTTTCCTTTTCACTGAGTTAGATCACTGTAAAGGTGTCTTTGCATGTCTCTGGTCAGTCCAGAAAAATGGATCATGTCAAAAAAAAACAAAAAACAAACTGCAATCCCATTTTGCTAACTGAGAAACTGATATTTCTGTGTTTTGACTCCAAGGCAGTATCAGTATTTTTCCAGTCTCTAAAAAAACACTTACAGAAATCTTAGATTTGGGACGCCCATATTAAAAATAGTTTATGTTTTGGGGTTGCTAAGTTAAGATATAGGGATGCACTCTTAATATGAGCTTAAAATAGCCTCTAATCTAAATCTTGTTTTCACATTTCAAGTATTGGAAATATGCAGAACACACTAGTTTGTTTACATCTGAACACAGACCAAAACAAGCAAACCGAGACCTTTTGGAGGAGGTGGTCTTCAATTCATCTTGAATCAAACACCTTCCATAGCCAGACATTAAACAAACCAAAAGCAATAATAGAAGTTACGTAAAGCCTCTTGCAACCTCAAGACGTCTTCTGAAAATCTCCTCGATATTCATTCTCAGATCATTTCAATTCAAATAGTACCTAGAATCTCACTAATAATAGGATAAAATTCTGTGTTTTCTTTATTTTACAACCTTGTGCATGAGTGATGCTAAACAAAGACACGTGCCTTAGTAATAATTAATAATAATAACATTGAGTACTGAACGTGTTTGTGAGAGCCTGCTGGTTTCTCTGGTGTTTGCGTTCACAAACAGGTGATGAAAAGCTGCACCTGTTGAATGACAGCTGGCCCCCATGGACGAATTTATCTCACTGAATATGTCTACCACAAAAAAAAAAAAAAAAAGGACAGCTGATATGGTGACTAATCTGACAGCTAATACAAAGCCCACGCTTTGCTGGAGACAGATCTAAAAGATCTGACAAGAAGAGGGAAGGCCGAGTCTGTTGGTACGGTGGCAGATGAGGGTCAAATGTGCCCAACAATCCCATTTGTCAGAATTGGAGCGCTTTGTCAGAAAACCAATTATATCTGTTTTACTTTAGTTTTTATTTGTAATCTGTTTATTAATGTATTTTTAAAGGGAGAGAATTATGTATAGTGCCATTGTATAGTACAAGTAACTGTGTCACCTTCAGCTGTAGATATATCAAACACAACTTAAAAGAAATGTAACTTTGCAATTTGACACTTTGAAATCGGCCTTTATCTTTGCAACACTCTTCCTTCAGCACATCACCATTACAACATTGTATTGTTTTACGTCCATTTTTAGGAACTTTGGACCGAGAATTAGCTCCTGTTATGGGTTCAGCAGATTCACAATCAAGCATGCAAAAAAGAATCAAAGCAACACTCTCATGTATTTTTTTAAAAAGGAACATTATTCATTAGACAATTATTTATAAGAGAATTACATTTTGACTCCAAATGATGTGAACCATAAAATGAACCATAAAAAGAGACAATTCTACGTTGTAGCCCTTTCTTTCTTCAGGTCAGCAACAGCTCAGCTTCCACTGACCTAGTAGCTATTATTTGGAGCAGAGGGTTTCAGTGCTACTCCTCAAGAGCCAGTGTCCTGCAACTTTTAGATGTGACTTTGCTTCAACACACCGAAGTCAAATAATCCTGTCATTAGGACAACTTTGGAGAACTTGACTGCACATTAAGAAGGTAATTCAGTCATTTGATGTTGCATGTTGATATTATTTGAAGCACACCCTCACCAGCAGCAACAGTCTAGTCCTCTGCTGTTGCATGAACAGCCTTGATTGCCTCAGGAGAAAATGCAACCTCCTTTTTACTTAGCTTTTTACACCTTAGCTCCTTTCTGGAGTAACAACTTCCTCCACAACTTCAAACCAGCCAGTCACTTCTCAGGGCCCTTCAGGCTGAAATCCGACTTATTTCGTTCACCTTCCACTTTCTTTGTGGATTTGTACTTTTCAGAAACGTGGCAACATCAATCCATTCCAAATAAATATTCATTTTAACTGTTTCAGTTAAATGAATTTACTAAAATAAGCAGTTGAATTTGGTCAAACAAGCAGTTGCTTATCACTGGTGGTTGTTTGAAAATAAAAGAAAGAAAAAAGAAGACAGTACATGGTCTGTTCTTGTGCAATAAAGTTTGGTTATTTACTGCATTCTGAATCATGTTAGGCTTTTAGAAACATCCTGGTATTTTTTAAAAGTATGTGCAGAAGTTATCAAACACACTGTGCCCAGACAAAATCATGTGAAGGTAGCCGGTGTGCGTGTCATGAGTTTGAAAGAATCTATTTCAGAAGTGGAAGAACAGGCCTTTCACGGTGCAGACAGTTTATTTGGTACTTTGACTTTTCTTCAAACTAAACTCCAAACAAGGCTCTGCTAAAAAGAGTCGCAATGTGAAACACAAAAGTTACAAATAAAATAAAATAAAAAAAAAATAAGATGAAAAACAGAATCAGCCAATTAACGGACTGCTTTTTTCATAAAAACTGACTGGGCGTCTCACACACACACATGAAACGGCTGAGAGCTCAGCTCCCCTTCAAAACTACAATGATGGTTCTGAGTTACTGCAGAGGGAGCAAAATGTTAGAACGACAGAGATGGCAGAATGTTTTGGGCATAATATCCCAACCACTGTTACGCATGGGATTAGTTTGGCCCTTTGAAATGAAGCATGAAATGCAGGTAACCAGTATCAAAGTGTATTAGTTTACTCTGACAAAGCTGTCAATTTTAAAGGTGAAACTAATGGATTGAACTGTACAAAGACCCTTTTGTATCCCCTTTTTAGTGATTAAGTTATCGTTTTCTTTACTTAGACCGTTAGATAACTAATAAATAAAGTCCTTTTTTTTGGCTGATAAAACAGCTGAACTCAAAGCATTTTGTAAATTAAGTTCCCTCAGAGAGTCCTCTGTACTTTCCCTTCACTGCACTTGTGACTGGAAACTTTTGTTAATTGTGATTCCTTGAAAAGATGTTGCTCTTACTGGCAGTTCCAGAAATGCAGATAGTCGTGTATTAGCTTGTTTGTCCTAAAAAGCATTGTACATTGGGAGAAAAACAAAGTTAAAGGAGAAAAATTCCAACCTTGAAGGAAATACACAGATGCATCCTCTGAGGGCTGATAGAATAGGGGAAGCAACAAGGACATTTCTGTTTGAAACCTTTAAGTTCAGCTTCAAAGATGGAAACAATAAGTTGATCATAATGATTGTTCAGAGAAAAGCAAATGAATAAAGCCACTTTGAAAATGGTCATTTAGAAATACTCCCAGTGCTCTTCTTGCTTCCTTACAGTTTTTCTGTTTTGTTCCTTTGTTTCTTGTCTATGTTTACCAAACTTTGACTTTACATTAAATCCTAATATTTGTGTTTATCATCAACTAACTAATGCTGTGTTGTGGGTCATGTTAATTCAAATTTATGCGTTTTTAATCTTCTCACTATGTTTATTCTTAAATTACTTAAACCAGAGATGTAGATCTGGCATTTTTTCAGTTCTTAAGGTTTTGTGACTAACTTATCTAAAAATGATAACTAATATTTATTTTTCTTTTCTTTTGTTTATACTTATAAGCTCATAATAAACAGCTCACGACTTAACAATTAACTAGATGGCTGCTGTAGTTTCCAGCTACAGCAGCTGCTGGCAGTTATTTACATATTAAATAACGTAAAAACTTGCGAGTGTGTTAATTCCCAAAGATATATTTCTGATTTAGATAAGTTCATCTTCTCTAGATGAATTGCATCCGCACCTTTTCACCATGCACATAATCTACATTTCATGAGATTCACATTTCACAGAGTGAGGGAGCAGAAGCCAGAGGATAGCAAACATAGCACAGGAGCCGCTGGTTCACCACATACATCATCACCTCCAGTCAGGTGGACTTAAGGACAGGCGCCTTTCTGCCAAAATAAACATCCAACCTCATCAGTGCTGTAACTATAATTTTGCTGCAGACCTCTCAGCAAACAGTCTCTCAGTGGGACCATATTGCACAGCTGGTGAGAGTACAAGGGGTTGTGGATCTAAAATGGAAGACATCCCAGTGACAGCAGCAGATAGAGCTTTGACGTGTTCCTCTGGCTGGTTGAATTGGCCGAGCTTACCTTAAGGCTTAAGAGGAGACGGGTACGATTGGCGAGCCTTTCCACAAACTGCTCATTTTCAGCGCAGCGTTGCAGATGCTACCTATGGCCTTACCCCGTCCTGTGTCATAAGGTTTCCATTAAATTAAATTGAACTCAGTCACGTAACTGAACGATGCAAACTCTGAGTGTGTTTGCTACACCACTCAGCTCTTTCCAGTCACAAGTCAGTTGTCTGAAATCAAGTTTCAGGGGAAACGTGCCTCTCTTCAGCTGGCAAGCATGTGCATCAGGTTACCTTGTTGAGCTGATTCCAGTAAAACCTTAAAGTCAAAAGAAGGAGAGTAAATATTTCTGGTTAAATTGCACACACCTCAGACATTAACCCACCTTCTGGCACCATGGCAGCAATGTGGTGAAGTTTAGTAGTGTGCTGTGCAGTGAGACCTGTCTGCTGGGATGCTCTGCCCCCTTGTGATAGAAAATCTCAGGAAGCATGTGACATTAATACCATTACGCTGTGTATTTTTATTTTTTTTTTTGTTTAGTTTTTTCTCACGGTGATGCTAGACAAGACAAGTTTATTTATATTACAGTTTTCATACGCAAGTCAAGCTAAAGAGTTTACAAGACACTAAGAAGCTGAAGAACTGGTTTGAAAAAGAGCTTGATTTTTATTAAGGGTTGCGTAACATTTTAAAATTGACAAAATATAAACAGAAATGAACTGAAATGGGTTCTTTCACTTTAAATCCAAATTCAAATCTCATCTTTAATTGAGATTTTCAAGCAGGAAAACTGTTTATAAGTTCAATTGTTCTATCAAAGGCTACTGTAAGTAACAGTGTTTCAAAGACCTGATCTAAAAGAGCCAGCAGATTCTCCATAGCTCATTTTCAGCGAGTTTGCCCCAGAGATGAGGAGCATAGAGACTAAATTCTGCTGCAAGTTCTTTAGTTCTGGACCTCTAATGTCTTCAAAAAGCATGACGTCTACATGCTTAACTCAGAAATGCACAGCAGTAAACAAGCAGAACTTTTATCTATGAGAATTGTAAGTTCAATATGTCTTCACGGTAATAAATGCTGTCACTAGCAAATAAATAAATAATGTTAACCCATGCTGTGCCCATCATGTATTACACTGTGTTTAGCAGTATTAGCTCTTTAGCAAATTTAAAATATGTTTATCAGAAGTTGCACACTGTTCACTCTACCATAGATACAACCCTAAGCTTTAAGAAAACACTTTTTCAAACTTGAGAAGTCTTTTTGGTGTAGCTATGCCCTTCTAACTTGCACTATCTAAAATGTGGTGGGGAATTTGCAACCCAGTTGCTTGGTTAAACCAACAATGTGTCCACATTGTCTGAAGGTTGTCAAAAAGCCCTAAAAATAAAACCACCACAGGAAATAACTGTCCAGTTTTCAATACATGAGTAACTAGGTATCATAAAGTGAGCCATTCTGGTAAACTTCCTCATTTTCCTGTAAACAATCGAAATATTAATAAACTTGGTGGCCTCTGATGCTTAATTTGGTCTTTCTGCAAACTGTCGAGATCAGTGAGCAATAAAGGGTTTGATGGGTGAGCTGAAAAAAAAGGAGGCAAGGAAATGATCACCCATTTCTCACTGCCATCGCCAAGGGGCGACATATTCATCCACAATCTGTCCCTTCTCCTCCGGCGTTGTCCTGTACTAGTCCCGGCGTCAGCGACGTCACCGAGCGGACCAGCGATGAAGCTGTGGGAAAACGTCAACGGCAAACCGGAAATTGGAAGCTTGTTCTTTCAAAATAAGAGCTCAACAGCCCAACTTCACTGCAAAGTTAAAAACAAAGGAGAAAGTAGAAACAAGAAAGGAAGGTCGGCAGTAAAATGATGAAAAGAAAGTGGAATTATTTATATCATAAAGTTTTGTGTTTTGTGTAAAGGTTCACGTTGAGCAACTGACCACAAAAGTAGTTTAAGTCTGCACCACATTCAATGAAGTTAAATCTGATGGCAAATTAAGTCAGATCTGGATGTTGTTGTTGTTTTTTTAAGTAAACATGTTTGATGTAATGCAAATGTTCTACATGTAACTTTTTGATCTGAAACACTCAGACCAGGCATTTCATTTTCCTTTCTCTCCTTTATGATTTGAACTTGAAGCAAGTTGCTCTCGCCACATGCCTACATGCTCTGAGTTTCTGCCATCCGATCGTCTGATTAAATTTATTATTAACAAGTAACAGAAGTACCAAAAAAAAAAAAAAAAAAAACGTGTCCAATTACTATTCATTGCTGATTTGGCATAACATTAGGACTATCCCCCTGTGGATGTGTTGGTTCCCATTTTTATGCCAAAACAGTGCTAACTTCTTAACACATGGACTCTACCTGACCCTCAAAGCTGTGCTATGAGGTTTGTGCCAATGTATTACCAACAGATAAAGTCCTGTTGTGAGATAGGTACATCTGACTCGTCTGCCTAATACATGCAACAGACCCTCAACTGGACTGAAATAGGACCTGAGCTCTGAAGACCGACATCAGGGATGATTTGACCCAGTCATCATGCTTTCACAATTTACCTTTGTCAAACCAGCTCAAATCTTTATGCTTGCCCATTTTTCTGCTTTAACAGCACTCACAGACAAATAATATTCTACCTGTTAACATGTGTGATAATGAAGACATACTCAGCTTTATTCAATTTAATTTTCAGTGTAACAGAGGTCTTCACTTCCAGTCCTCAAGGGCCTCAGTGTCTTTTAAATGTGTCTTTGGTCCAAAACACCGTTCTCAATCGGCTGAATTATTTCCTCAGTACTGAGTCAATTTCTCCTGATTCCTGCTCAAGTCCTGATCATTTGACTTTGGTGTTGAAGCAGAAACACACCTACAAGTTGCAGGAAATTGGCCATCAAGGCCCAGAGTTGAAGACCCAAGTTTGTCTAATTATCTTATGATAGTAAAAATGGTTTTCTCATGAAAATGGAAAAATCAAATCTTTTATTTTATTTCTTTGGGAGAATTAATATTCTTTACTCGTAATAACAGAATTATCATCTCAACATTTCAGGGTGAGAAAATTCTCTCATAATGACCTGATAACTATTTTAGGACAGCAAAAGTCCTGCATAGTTTTGAATGAGTGTCTGCAGCAGGGTATCTATTTTTGTAGCTCATTTATTAATTCAAACATAATTAATGAGCTATGTTTGAATAGCTCATTAATTATGTTTTGTTTGTTTTATTGTGAAACGTCTGACCGGAAGTGCGCAGTTCGCTCTCGCTAGCTTGAAAGAAGTGTTCGAGGTGGAGGCAGTCAGTCTGCGAAGGGAAAACAAGCGAGGACAGGTCGGGCACCACTTGCCCAGCCCGTGTTTTAAACGAAGGAAAACTGGTGGAGGATATGTGGATGTGAGTGGGCTTTTCGTCACTTTCCCGCGGGCTCGGTTACTTCTCGTTCGGCTCTCGGGCCGTGGCGTGTTGAGCGTGTCGCTGTTTTGCCCATTCTCTCTGGAGTGAACACTCAGGTAAGAGCCTGCAAACCTCACAAATGAACCGCGTTAAGTTGGTGGGGCTGAACCGGCTACTTTAGACGCTTTGGCGTCTTCACGGTTTAGTTTGAGCCGCCTTTGAGGAGACTGAAAAAGTGTGGTAAAAGTTGGGACAAAGACGGCGGCTCGCTGGTGTCACTTTCACGCTTTGACGCCTGCTCTTTGTCCACTCAGATGTGGTCCAACCGCACGTCGAGCTCAAACCTCAACTCGCCCCCGACTCATCTCCTTTCACCCCCTGTCCACTTTTCTTTCATGCTTACAGCGAAATCAGGAGCCTTACGTTCATCTACATCACAATTCCCCCCATCTTTTTGTTCGGGGCCACTTAATAAAGGCCTGCAAGCGAGGGCTGCGATCCACAAAACAGGTCTTGAGAAATCTCCATGTAGTGAGACATCTGCTTCTTATTTGCGGTGCCCGTCACATTTATTGTCTGCCATAAATCCAGACGGACGTTTTCTCATTCATTCAATCGCAATGCGCCCTGTTGTGCCGTGGATCTCCTGCTGAACAGCCCACACAATGACCCGCACTTGCCAAAAACACTGGAGATTGGCGACTGGTGCCACATGCCTGGCTTTGTCAATGGTTCTAGTGGCTCTCATTGGGAACTGCACCATCCATCCCCCTAATTACATGGGCTTGCAGTAATTTTAGGAGTTGTACAGATTATCTGGAGTGTCTATCAGGTGATCAAGGTGTGTAGGTTTAAGATATTCGTCTGAGAGAAAGTGATAAGTAATGGCAAAATAAATGATACATTTTTGCATCTTTTTAGTGTTTTATAATAAATGTAAGGTAAATGACTTTATTTAGCCAGTCGATCACGTTACTTTTTTCAGAGTATATTATTACCCAGCTTGGTAGAAATTGGACAATAATTTAGAATGTGGTTACACTTTAAATAAGTTGAACTTGTGAAAATAATAATACAATAACACCCTCGGAGGAGCATTATCTTTCGTATCCCATAATAATTGCATATAAAATGTAAGGCATTGTCTGTTCCTCGGTTCTCATGACAGATTGTATCGTTAAACCTGTGGGAAGCGTTCACTTGCTGTAAATGATTGTTGAATTTAGTGCTTTTTTTAACCGAGGAATAATTTGTGGGCCTTTAATGTGTCGAGTTTTATTCATTAATTACAGAAAACAGAGATCCTTTTAAAAATGTCTGTTTAATTGCATATTTTACAGTTAATTTCTAGCCATATGATTTCAATGCCAGGCCTGTTGCTGTGAGCTAACATCAGCAGTGATGGTCTTGGTTCAGAGTCAAAATGAGTAAATCTATATCTGTGACCATTTTAAGTTTTTCTTTTTAATTGATGCAATTGTCAATCTTTTATTTCTTGAAATGGAAGAAATGTTGTGTTGCATATTGCTACTTGATTTGGAAAAAGATAAAAAAAAAAAAAAAAAAAAAAACTAATCAATATGATTTATGCCAATACCATTTTTTCATCAAAACAAAACCCATGTTTTCTCTGCCTTACCAATTTAAATCACTTAACCTGGGTGTGACTTCAGTTCCAGCTCAGATTTCCGAGACACATTGAACACATCTTAAGCCCTATGTTGCTAATAGCAATGGTAAAAGAAAAAGATAACTATTGATATTCTGGGTATGTTCACTATATTAGTGGGGTTTTATGAACCCCAAATAGGTTATAAAAATTTTTAAGGGGTTGGTCAAGCGAGTAACCCCATCACCAATCAAGTGGTTGGAGCCAAAATGGCGTCCAAAGGCTGGTTGATGCCTGTATGCCTAGTTTCTGTGGGTTGTAAGATGCATTGTAGTAATTATCATTGATTCATCAGCATGTTTCTGAAGTGGCCCTAAATTATACTGCAGGTTTGCAATGTTAATGAAGGGGTTACAGGTGCAAGGAGGCATCTATTCCTATATTCAGTGACACGTCCATGGCACACCCATTCTGCTGACACACCCTCTGAGTTCACTACGTTATTATTTTAAGACTAAGATAAGGTTCACTCAGCTGTTTTACGTAGGTGGACGGCAACAGCACATTCTGGACTCCTAGACCCGAATCACAGAAACTATAATAACATGTGAAGCAGAGACACTTTGAGCTTTGAATACCTAACATTTTTATCATCTCAGAAAGCTGAGTGCAGGCTGATTGGATATTTCAGATATAATACCAGGAAGAACAAGTTGTATATTTACTTTACTTGGCTCCAATCTCAATTTCTCAGAATAAAATTTCTCTGAATAATCCTTTGTTTCAAATCTTTTTTTTTAAGATGAGAGCTTTAGATTTTGAATTGGTTAAAGAAAAAATGTTAATTTGTGCATAAAAGGTATTTTTTTCTTGCTTTCTCACCAGGAACAATCATTTATACCAAAAACATATGTGAAGCAACACTATGTTTGAGAGGAGCAACTGTTAAAATAAATAAAATGAAAGTAAAAATTCTTGTTTACTGTAGTATTGATGGTTAGCTTGGTTAACATTTGTAAGTAGTTTTTCAAACATCTCACTGACTGGCTAATTGTTTTAGCATTAGCATTCGTGTTAGCTGAGACGCGGTGTGTCCTCTGAGCGTAAATCGATTCAGTTTTTGAATTTGACTTGCCGATCACCAGTCATGCTCATTAACTGACCAATAACCATTTCCCGGGTGCATCCCAAGAAGACGCTGGCTTGTTGTAACCTTGAAAATCGGAACCGTCTCTAATGTTTGTTTTGTTGACAGTCGATCAGAAACAGAGTGCTTTGGTAATGCTTTCGGTTTACCAATGTTTCCTGTTGGTCTTTTTAGCGTTCACTTCCTTTTTATTTTTGGAATAGAGCTCACATCGGAAACATTTCTTTATTGTGTGAAAGGGATGACAACATAAAGACTAGATTTCATTGTGATTTGGATTAAAACTGTTTTTTGTGCCATCATTTTGTTTATAAGAATAGATTTCCTTTGTTTTTCCTTTTTATTAGCTGGAGGTTTTGAGCTTCAGCCAACAACACGTTTTAAGACCATTTTAAAAACAATGCATATTCAAAAATGGACAGTTGAGAATTAAGCAAAGTATTATATGCAAAATAATTGCCAGTACAGCATAAATTGAAATTTCACACTCAGTTGTTTTACTAGCTATCACAAATGAACAAAGTCGAATGTTATAAAATGGTAACCATTGGGTACTTGGTGATTCTTGGTCCAGTTCTAGTTGTAATATTAGGGATATAAAAAATAGTAAACTTAGTTAATGATTAATATATAATTGATGTATGTTGTTTTATTGAACATAATGTGCTGAAGACATAATGGCAGCTGGTTAATGACATAACAAAGTTGATTTTGAAAACATGTTTTTGTTCCTCAGCACTTTAACAGCAGTTTGATGCAAGACGTGTGAACTGAAAGGACTCTGAGCTTCTAGGTTCGGTCGTGTTGCTGGCTACTGCTTCAGTATATAAAGTATCTCAATGTGAGCTCCTGGGTTTGTTCTCCCTTATTGTTCAAAAATGTATGTACTTTTAAGTTTTTGCATTGGATCTCTGTTTAGATGTAGTGATCCAATGAGAAATATCTTGACAGATGAAGTCTTTGTAAGTGCAGTCATGACATCAGACTAATTGCTCCTCTTCCTCTCCTGCTTAATGCGTTTGAAATGTCCTGAGTCACTGCTGGTGGTTTAAAGGCCGACATGCCTTCGTCTGATAGATTTTATTAGAGGTTTGAAACCTTTAACTGTGTTTGTGGTGACTTTTTCAAAAATATGTACAAATAAATAAACAAAATGGAGCAGAAACATTGCCATAGATCTTGTGACTTTCCTATTGGGAAGTAACTAGAATATTTTTTGTGTATTTTTAGGTGTACTGTTTAGGATCAGAATCATTTTGCTATAATTAATAATCTGTCCCTTATGGGGTGTGTATTTTTATTTTTTTTTTGTTTATTTGCTTGACAAAATACATTAACTTAATTTTTAGCCGTAATCTTTAGGATCCAGAAATGGGAAAGTATGCTTACAAAGTGGAAATATATTTCACATATGGTATTTTTGTCCTGAGGAGAGCATCATGTTTGTTTCCCTTTGGGAAAATTTAAGCTCTGTAGTAGCGAAAGAGAGAGAGAGAGAGAGAGAAATTAATAAGTGTAGGAACAGATGGACGGTCCGGACACAGAAAATTACTCATGAAGATCATCATGTTGATAGCAAAATAAAGGCCTTTGTCTTAGTGGGGATCTGTAACCTGGTGAATGGGATTGTTGTTAAACTGGGAGGACCAGCAGCCGTAATAGTTCAACCGGTTCCTATGACCCAGTGATCTAGAAATATGGTAACTATTGCACTGTGTTTACGTCTGTGGTGATGTTAGTGGGATTTAGAATTAAAATTGTATTATAACTGCTTAATTTCACACGCCTCTTTGTTTTTAAGAGTCACTCCAGGTCACAGTTCACAAAATCTTCTGTATTTTAAACATGCATATGATAGGTTGCTCTATAACTTAACTGTGTTTGAAACTAGGGAACCTTTTGGTAAAAAGTTTAGCTTTTAAACATTAATTGCATGGCTTAATTGGTTTAAGATCTAATGCTTTTTGTAGTCATTCCCTTTTTCTTAACGCTCAATATTGTGCTGGCTCATTGTTTCAGTTCTGACTGAATATCAACTAGAACTGAATTATTTCACAATTCTTGCAGCTTATTTAAAGCACAATTTATTAATTGTTTAGTGTTAAACGTTGAATTATGAGACTGATCTGTAGCTACTGGTGGGTGCCGGGAAAATGGTTATTTTAAGGATTTTGATAAAGTGTCGCTAAAACATGTAAAACCCTTAAATCTGAATATAGGATCATAACAATTGTGGTTCTACTGCTATTTCGGGGACTAAAGAGCAACCTATGAGACAGTGCTTAAAAACTAAGCTACTTGAAAAAGTTGTTTTTTTTTTTTTTCTCATAACGCCAGTGCGGGTTATTGTTGCTGTCTCTAACTCCAGCCCTTCAGAGCCATTGGCCTTCAGCTTGCGTCCATCGTGCCGGAATCAGGTAAATGGCATTGAACTTTGATTCAGATGTTTTTGAGAAAGAAACAAAAATAATAATTGCTGGGAAGTGGCTCCTGAGTACTGGAGTTTGAGACCTACGGTGTATAGTTTCAGCTGGTAAGCTTGATTCATGAATACACCCATAGTATCCAGGCATAAGAAAGAAATGAAAAATTATTATTATATTTTTTTACTTTTTGATGATAAAAAAAGTATTTGAAAATTAAATGCTTTATTGGACATATGATTGGACAAATAGATGTAAAAAAATAAAACTTTTCTGTATTTGTTTTCAAATAACCATTTGCAGTGCAGCATTTGTGTCCTTTTCTATTCCAAATATGTCAAATTTATTTTTGGTTGCTAATGACAAATTACTTATTACTGGATTTTTCCGTCTTCCTGCAATAGGTGCTCCCACATGGTGCCTATAGTCATGAAGGAAGCATCATGAAATTGTAGCTTTTTTGCAACTCAGTGACTCATTTGAACATCATTATTGCAATGATTCCCAAATGAGCATTCTGAAATTAAGATGTATTAAATGTGAATACAGTGGAAATTTACACAGACAACAGAATCTGTGCTATGAGGTGACAGTATACTTGTATACTAAAATGTAGTTGAATCCAGTATTGTTTTTTTGGAGGTTTGAAAACGGCTAAAAACCTTTCTGATGGTGAACAATACGTTGACTCAGGTTAACTGTGTGAGCTGTGGTTGTGCTTTGTGAACTTGTGCAACACTGAGCACCGAATGATAATTAATAAGTATTTAAGTTACATGAAACAGCCAAATCAATTACAATGTTAACAGATAATAGGCTCATTAAACATATTTTTGCTCCAAAAATGATTAAAGCCTGCCAAATCTACGCTGGGATCATCTGATGTCGGGATGTTGGAGCTACATCCATTTGTGAAAATGTTTTTTTTTTGACAAGCTATTGTACATTTCAAGTATGCTAAAACGTTGATTTGTTTTATTTCTTAAGTCGTTTTGTTGTCAGTGTTAAACTTGTTTACATTTTTATGTCATTCAGACATGATCTCGTCCTGCTTCTTTCATCTGTACTCACTACTCTTCTTTTTATTTTCTCCTATTTATTCTTTTTCTTTAACATTCGTCCAGTCATTGTCTCCTTTTGCCTACACTCAGTCTTGAGTTCCCAATTAATGCCAGACAATTAATGGCAGGGATGGCAAGAAAGGGCAGGAAACTGGGAGAAGTGGTAAGTTTGTGAGTAAATATGGTAGAAGCCCAGTTTTCCACAGAAACCAAAATGCTTTTAGTGGCGTATGATAAGACCCAAGATGGCATCGAAGGGGATCACTAAAGTAGCAGAAGCTGACGAAAGTCTTAACTCGTGTCTTCATTGACTGGTTGGAAGGCCAACTTTTCCGTGTTTGCTGGAGATGGGAAATGGTAAGGGTCTGTGCCCTTCTGGTAATGGTCAGGGAGAGGAAAAACATCTGCTGTGTAGATCCATTGGATGGAAAAGGAGAACGTTCTCTTCCTGGAATTACTTTCATCTTTGGGGATCTGTGGGATATAATATGTGGGAATATATGCAGCTGACATGCGAGGGTTTTCTCAGACCAGCGACAACTGTGAGTCATGTCATGCTATTCCCCAATGCTGCGTCCATCTTCCTGTTTTAAATCAAGACCTTTTGACTTGAAGAACCACTTAAAGCAGTCATTTGAGTTGATGAGTTTTACCCTTTCTTTGGCCTTAACCGCGTCTCACCAAATGCAAATCAAAAAGGGAATGATGAAACCAGCCAGCGACAAATTAATGTGCAGCAGTTTTCCGGACTGCTGGGAAATTAAACTCCTACTTTGAGGAAAATTCTCATTTTTCTTCTTTACTTGACGGAACGCGTTTCAAGACGAGGGAGGCTGTGATCCGTTCGAGGCTTTCTAGAAGATCGTCTTGCAGATTGTAACTTCATCTTCTCCTTACTCAAGGAAAAGTGAGCATAAATTTATAAACATGCGGCGAGTTGCTCGTTAAATTGTAACAGTCCCCCCACTCTTTCCTTTAATGTGTATGGGGATTGTCTTACACGGAAGAAAATTACCAGTTGAGCCATCAGGAGAGACGTGATGAGAGTGAAATCTAGCGGGTCGTAACAGGAAATTTTAAAATTGGGACAAAAGCTCACAAATATAACTCGTTGCTAAAACTGAACAACAAGGAAAAAAAGCAAAAACTGTAAACAATGTTGATGAATGGATAATTTTTTTTTTTTAAAGCAGGGTAAAATGTTAATAGTTTACATGTGAACCAGACCGTTTTTCATTTGTTGGTGGATAGTTGTAATCGCATCATTGTGGGTGCATTGTCTGTGAAAAAGGTTCAGAGGAAAATGTTGCAGCTTGTCTGACTCATAAAGAGAGTTCAGCTTTTGTTTCAGAGTTCGTTCGATTCTGTTGTTCTCGGCAGAGGCTTTGACGGGCCCTTCACGCTCTAATTGATTTAATTAAGTGGACGTACATCCCCCCCTTTGGCTGTTTTAATGCACAAGCTGACAGCATGCAGACACGCATCATGCTATCTCAAACTCCACAACATGAGCTTTGCTTATCTGTGTTTCACAGAACGATCCAAGTTTCCCTCCAGAGCATCCCAGCCCACGTAGCATCAATCCATCTGTGGTTCAAACTCGTTGACGAACTTGGGCCATTCTTGTGGATGCCGCAGAAGGCATCAGCGCTCTAATAAATGTGGAAAAATACATTAGGAAAACATGAAAATAATCCTAAAAAACTTAGGCTCATTGTTTTGTCAGGTCAGATAATTTATTCCTTACAGAGGTGGTAGAGCTGCATAATATTTATCACAATCATGATTTTATATACTTTCTGTAATATTGTTATATAGACATTTCAGTGAAGCTAGATTTCACACTCTTTTGTAGATATTCTTGGTATATGGCCTTTAAAACAAGGTTTAAGGTTTGAGTGCTTCAGTTTAAAAATCCTAACAATGTATTAGGGAGGTCGAGATGTGCAAAATATACTTGGCTATTGTTAATATTTTAAGGTGCTCATTTTCTGTCATTGGTTGAGACTGATGACAAGACGGGGATGTTGTCCACTAATGAAATTACCAATCATAAAAGGAAGTCATGTTTATGATTAGTAAAAGTTACTTCCTTCCATGTAGTTGTGACTCATAAAACCATACCTTCTCTGTTCTCTGCAAAATGTTATTTTTCCTCTGGTGGTTTTATTCTAGCCCAAGCACAAGAGGGAAAAGGAATTTCATCTTTCTTATGCTTATGTTTACAAATGGGGGAACAAATACAACAGGAAGGTATTAAATTTAGATTCATCGGACACTTTCATTTTGATATTTCCTCTGTTGGTAACTGGTAGAAAAATAATGCAGTTTCTCTGAGTGGATGGAGCTGCAGGTGAAGCTCCGTCTGATTAAAACTGAATCTGCAACAGGTGGGGATGTTCGTTGGTGTGTGATTGTAATTGACAAAAAAAAAATATATAGAATTTTAGCTAACAGCAAATTAATTAAAAGATGCAGCTCGCTACATATGATTGGATTTCTAAACAAACTGCTTTACGTCAGGTAAAGCTACAGGTAACTGCTTCAGGTAAAGCAAGATACTTCCTAAGTATCTTGGCTACTTCTGAAGTAGCCAAGATAATAAATTCTGGCACAGCACCATCATTAATTGGGTGACTTCACAGAAGTCGCAGTGTAGATGTGTAAATCTTAATTTTAGAGAGTTTTCTGGAACAAAGGCATCAACATTTTTCCAAAGGGCTTGGCTGATTTTAAGGTTTTGTCTGACAGTCTAGTTATTTAGTATAACCGGTTTCAGAGACTCGGACTACAGATAAAGTTTAACAAACTTCCAGCCAGAAATCTGCTTGGGATGTGACTTTGTCTTTAGTATATCTTGACTCCTTTATACATTGGGGTCCTATATTACATTTAACTCAGCTCAACGATAAAGGGTTGCTTTAAAAGATTATGGGCAAATCCTTGTATCTAAGGGAAGTGCCCAGACTACATACAGAAAAAGGAAAAAGAAAGCAGGCATATACAAACAGTGAATGCCTGTGCTGAGGCATGAATTAAGTGAGGAAGTGTGAATGGAATTTGACTCCAGTGTAAACCTGCCACCAAACCCACCGCTTCCACTGCAAGGCCAAACAGAGCTGCAGGAATTGCAAAATGGATGAGACAAGACACAACAGCAACCAGCAAACTGATAGTTTCTCCTTTGTCAGCAAAGAACTCTGACCTATCAGGTTGTTTCTTATGATCGTTAATTCTCTTTTTGCACTTTATTCATCCCATTATGGAAATTCTGCATGCTGCAAAATGTTGAAGGGCTCTTTGCTGTGTGAAAAAGCACGCACTGCAGCAAAACTGCTCCATTATTTACCCATAATTTTAGTTCTTTTTGCATTCACTGGATTGGTAATTGCATAATAAATTTCAAAATTACAATTTTATGCCTATCAAAATTATCTTAGAGGTGTTAAAGCTGTAAAGAAACTGCTAAGAGTAAGGACTGAACAGCAGAATGGTCAACACGACGCTCTTCAGAACATAAAAGTAGTTCATAAAAGGTTGTTGCTGTCAACTCCTCAGCTTTATTGGGGTGTAAATATTGGTAAATTAGTCTCAAGAATCCTTACATGACAAGGCTTCTGCAGAAAACCCTCAGAAATATGAGCAGAGCCATATTGGTGTGAACAAATAGGTACACAAAACCATTTGATAATTTAGCACTTTAGAACTCTAACATTTTAAATTCAACATTTAAATTCGTAATTTAGTTCATTGATGAGGGCTGACTAAATGTACCATCAGTATGTTTGAACTGCTAGTAATCTGTCAAGTCTATGTATTTAATTTGACGTTTTAACACGTAAATCTCTAACTTTTTGCTTAAATGTCTAGACAAAATCCAATAGAAAAAGAAGGATATTGGTGTTGGCTTTGCTACGGATATTTGATCAGTTTGGCTCCATTGTTACAATAAACCATGAAACAGTTTGAGAAGTTAACCAAGTCTGAATTATAAATGTTTTGTGATGATTAGCTTAGTTTGGGGTTCTGTGTTTAGACGGGGTTCTAGAGGGAATTGAAGTACCTGTAAATACACATAATTTAACCCATTGTCGCATAAATTTCTGTGAACCAACAGGACAGTTTCCATCCTTTTAGATATTTCTCTTCTAGATTTATTCAGAAATTCAAACTGTACTACTAGATATTACCATGTGATGTGGTGCTGCTGCATGCATGAATGTTGATTCAATTGCTGGAGAGAGCAACATGATCGGCCTTGTCTAATCCATTTGTGCACTCTTATATTTCCTTCAACAGGCGTATACTCAGACACACAGCCACATGGTTGCAGGTGAAGTGAGTCCTGCTTTATTTATAAGGTGTGCAGCTCAGAATGCCACACGATTCTCCTGAGGATTCACGTTTGCGTGCTCTGTATTTGGCTTGTAACCATCCGCTCTTTGCTCTCTCTCACTCTTATATGCACTTGCTACAAAGCATCTGTTTACCCTTTTCGTGCAGGTTTAGCTTGGCAGAACTACATCTGTTTGAACGTGACCTTGGCAGTTTACAGCGAGCTGCCGGCTGACATCTGCTGACTCTGGCGCTTCACGGTTTTATGTTGAAGGAGTGATATCATCTGCATGTCACAGAAGCAGGAATGCCTTTGTGTGTTCAGGCCAGAGCAAATCACTGTAGCCAGCAGTGGAAAATGTCAAGCTATGGAGCCCAGCAGTGCAGAAACCATCTTGGGAGCAGGAGGGCTTAAATGGATTGAATTATCAGTCAGAGGGGTGGACAAAGAGGAGACGGCATTAATGGGGATGGCAGGACAACTGATGATATAAATAAAGGCTGCAGGAAAAATCAATGTTTATTAAAATCGCAGCGGTTTCAAGATCTTGTTTTCACTAGAGGTACAATCTTAATTTGGAAATAGAAAATCTTCAAAAGGTCTCCAGAATATAAATTTGATACAATCAATACTGTCTCAATCATTTTCTCATTGGTTACATTTATTTGTATGATTCATGGTGTTAGGAAACAATGATGAGATTATTTGTTCCACATTTGACGTATTGAGCTTTCTTTGACTTTGACTGTAATTGTAGTTAGAAATGTACGGATAAGGCTCTTCATGGCCAATACAGATTTCCACTTTCATTCAATGTCTGATCTGCTGATTTTGGCCTGTAACATTTTATAATCTATTTTACTGAATGTAGCAAAATAAAAGCTAATCTCTGACCATTTGATTGTGATCAGTTTGTTACTTTGATTGCAGATATAATTTGCTACTAAAATGCTATCACTTTTGGCTGATAAACACCCTAAAAGAAAACTTCCTTTAGGCATTAAAATCATTAGCTGGTAGTCTGATTTTTGTGATTTTTTTTTTGTTTGTTTTTTGCAGTGAAGCAAGTTCTCCCTTGTTTTTACTCTTTTCTGAAAACTTCTTGATTAAATTAAGCACATAAGGCACAATGTAAGCTTTACGTGCCGCTATGTTTCCGTCATAGTTTTGAGAGCATTTCTTGTGCCTCGCAGATCAAAATTAGGTTGTGCAACAAAGGCAAATAAACACAAGCAAGAATGACGAGCAGAACGGCAGCAAAAACTCCCTGCTCAAATTCCTTTAGAGACGTTTCCCATGTGTATCAGAAAAGTTGGTTAAATATAGACTCTCCAGTCAGTGATGGAACATTTCATTCATGAAAAATAAAGTTCAGATGAAAAAATAATTTTCCGAAACTCTTTGAAAACAAGTAGAATTCACTTTTTTTTCTATAATTGTCATCAACAAAGATAATTCTTTGCTTTCATTGACTGTTTTATTGACTGTTGCTTTGTCTTCCACCCCACATATTGCCAGTAATTTGCTCATTTTGAGTTTGTAATTACTGTATATTCATGTTGGGGATCTAAATCTTTTCTGGTTTACCAGTCAAACCTCATTGAACTGTTCAACAAATCTAAAGGGAAGCTTGACAAGTCTTAATGAAATACACTGTCAACTTATTTGAAAACCACTTAGTTATTTAGGCACTTGGTGGCGCTTCCTGTGAAGTTTAACGACATTTTAATGAAACACACAAAACTAACTCTGTAACTTTATTGCCCCACTGGGACCAGGAAATTACCAGGTTAAAGTCTAAGGTTTAAATTCTCCCAAGGCTGGAAACTCAAGACCCAGTCACTGTATTGATGCAAAAACTGACAAGATTCATCCCAGTTGTTTTGTTTTTATTGTCCCACGATTCACTTTCCAAGAGCACTAATGGGATTAATGCAAATGCTGTTAATGTTGAGACCACTTTGCTTTAAATCTTGGTCCCAACAGAGGTGAAACACAAGTGTCTAACCTTAAAAGGCGGATAATTATTGCGTATTAGTGTTGTCGGTTACAAAAATGTTCATACGGCAGTTTGTGTAATCTCTATTTGTGCCCAACTGGTTTGCATCACATCACACTGCGCCTCATGCATTTTTATTAAAACATTGGGCTGTTCTCTCCTGGGAGCCTGAAGGTAAAATCTGATCAAAGGGAATAATTCAGGCTTATAGCTGAAGGAGGAGTAGGGAGAGAGTCACTGGAGCAGAGAGTGCAAGAAGGTAAATCTCAAGCCACAATTTTAGTCAGTTGTGGTTTGTGTTACCCAAGGAAGAAACAATAAATTTCGAGGAGAATGTCTGGATTGTTTTCTTGCTTCATAGTTGGTCAACTTAAATGTTCACATCAGTCTGTTGAGACGAGTTGGTACTTAACTAAATCTAGTCACCCGTTAGGTTTATAAAATTATGTTGTTTTCAGCAGTTGTGATCCTTCTTATTGATCTCTTAAGCTACAAGTAAGGAATTCATGCTAATTATGCATTTGCATTCTTCAAAAATCTGGTTCATCTCCCCTGTTACCTCATTAACAGAAATCCCTGCGAAATTGGTTGCTTGTAGGAAATCTGACAGGTTTATGTAAATGTGCGTTTTTGCCTTGCCTTCATTTCACCATGAGGTTACATCTAAGACTGTTTCTTTGCTTTTCCTTTCTCCAGATTTTCTCCAGATTGTTGGGTCATTGCTTCATTGGGTCATTGCTTCTCATATTGCTTTTGTCATTGAACTTTATCTGGTTTCATTTTTCACCAGTGATCGCCACAAAGATTGTTTTTCTTTTAAATTTTTATTTGACAAAGAAATGGAGAGACATTTTGTTTGCAAGTAATGGAAGTTTTTACTTACTGGAATAAAGTCATAAGATATTTAAACACTGCCAGGTTGGAAGGCATTAAAAATGGACTGCATTAACTCTTATCTTGTAGTCCTCTTATGTAAAAACACTTATTTTTGGTTGGTTGGCAATAATATCTCAAATTTACCAAAAATATAAAATATATTACCAATCATATTGCTAAATCATATATTTTATCAAGTTGAATGGACTTTCACAATCATTCAGGCACACACCTGATGCAGATCAAGTTGGTGATCAAGATGATAAATCTCAAGAGTGTTGGGAACATTGTGGTAATGGAAAAGAGAGCAGTGATGGAAATCTGGGTCAGTTGCAATCAATATGTCTGGTTTTCTAATATTGTGTAGCTTTGGTTTATTTTAGTTTCTATTACCTGTTTTGCATATGTTCCTTTTACAGAAGTTTAAACTAAAAACAATGTTCCACATTGACTGAACACCAATTGCTTGCTATGCATAGTTTAAAATAATAGGGAAATGTTTGCATTGTCTGATGCTGAAGTAGTTTGGTAATTACTTCTCTTTTGTGAAGAGTTTCAAGAATTTGGCGACTGCAGTACCTCTGACCAAACGTGTCCTCAGCCCCTTTTTACTTGAGTAGATGCCCCAGAATCTGTCTTGCATGGATGGAAAATATCTATAGATATAAGCATAGGAAGAAGAACCCTGAACAGTATCATTTGTATAAATTACTGCATTTATAAGCCAGTGATAGACATGAATAACAAACATTGGATATTTTGTGTATCTTTGAGGTTGTATGCTATAAGTTAACCAAAATATTTCTATTTTAACTCTAAATGTGATGCTTTACTGAGGAAGACTTGAACCCTGTCATTTAGATCTTAAAAACAGATGTTTTTCTATTACAGCAAAGGACATCTTCAGTTCTTGATAATCGACTAATTTGATACAGAATTACTCTGCCTTGAATTCTTCTCTATCATTTAATTGTCGATCACATCATCATTTCATCCGTTTTTAACCAGAGGAAGAAAAAAAAAACAGAGAAAAAAAAAATTCTGTTTGTTGAAACTATGCAGTCACATTTTTCTACTTTTGTCCTGTAAGATGCACCACATTACTTGTTAAAATAAATAAAAAAAAGACAGGAAAAACCTTATGCTGGTGAGCATGTCTGCAAGGTAAAAAAAGGTTGTGTACAGAGAATTAGGCTATTTCATTTCCTGAGAACATGCTGCTCTGTAGAAGTGTCACATTATGTATTTAGAGTGCAGGGAGGTGTGCAACTGGAACAAACGCTGTGCTGTTGAGAAAGGAGACAAACCGAAATAGAAAAAGCATCCTAAGTTTTGAAGTTGTATTTAGGCCCATAAAAAAGAACAAAAACTGGGACTTATTGAGGTCTCTGAGCTCTAAGGCTTTTTTTTTTTTTTTTTTATCAACTTTTAATATAATCATAGTAGTGGAAAATTGAATCAAATTTGCATGTAGCATCATTCTGTTTTTAAATGAAGATATTAATCAAAACAGAATCTTGTATAATTTGAATCCAATCGTACTGGAGAGTAAAGTGTGATGCATTGCTGGAAGGAATTATTAAAAATTGGGACGCTATGCTCTTCTGCAGTTCTGTGTTTCTGAGTGAAATAAGAAATTCAAGCTGCAGTATGTAATATTTTGGGAAAATATTTTTTTCTATATTTTTTTTAATTCTTGGTAGTTACTGACAGCAGAATATGAGAGATAATCTGAACAAAATCTAGTTCCCATAGTAGTTATTCCTGCAGCCTTTCTGTCACTTGCAGTAATAATACATCGCTCTTATTCAAAAACAAGCAATCAGAGCCAGGAGGAGGGTTTTAGTGCTGTCAATAAAGCTCATGGATGCGCTGCTCTCACTCTTCTCCTGAACAGCGCTCAATTGTCTTTGAGGCTGAAGATACTGGTGTGCTGCAGATGGACTAATGGCAGTGAAGTGACATAAAGTTCTTGCAAAATTGCAAATTTCTCGACTTGTACATGCTCAAAAAAAAAAAAACCAAGACAGGAAAACAAAATTATACGCATGATGACAGGCAAACCTAAAAGGGAAGAATTAGGCAGAGCCCAATATAAAACAAGGTCAATCATCACAGCAGCTTTTTAGATGTAGCTACATGTGCTAAGAGGATTAAAAAATGATGCAGTTAGCCACATTTCTTCTTGGTAAGTAAGTATCTCTGCTCCATTTGTTTTATTTTTTTTAACAACATAACTACTACAGTATTACTGGTGATGGTCCAAATCTAGTTTTGCTCTGTAGGTTTTTGCTGCTTTTTTTAACATCATTGATAGATGACATTTACTAGCCTAGCAGACATCAGCCTACTATTAGTTTATAAATCCAAAATATTGTACAATTAAAATCAGCCATTGGAAATGTTTTTAACCATCTTCTGTGATTATATTTTCTAAGTATCAGTCTGTACTAATGCATAATAGGTGTTCTAATTGGTATATTTAAGTGTATTTACAGTAAAACGGAAATACATGGTTTAAATAGAACAATGTTGGTGTTGAAAATGGCTAGGAACTGCCTGATTTAAATATTTGGCTTAGTATCTTATTTCAAGTATTGTGAATTCCCCCTCTGCATGCTAAGAACATACTTGTATTTCAAATCAAGTTTTGAATCTTATAAAAGGCTTCATCAAAATTTTGAGCATAGACACCCAGAGGGAATGATTTGATTTTAATATAATTTGGACTGCATGAAGACCGGTGATGGGCATGTAAATGATTTGATTAACAAGAAGCTGAGCTGTCTCTAAACTGCACCAGAGCATATAAGCGGCGGCACCAGGAGTTGAGTGATCCACTACAGGCTGCGGCAATGTCAGTTTTCATCCGACACAAGGGACACACTCTTCACAACATGGCGAAGGATGACACGTTATATGTCGGTGACATCTTGTATCGCGGTTCTTTGACATCTTTATGCCCTACTATTGCACTGGCCTCATTCAAACCCAGAAAGTGCCTCCCGTCAAACTCTGTTCCTACCTGCAACACACATCACAGCTAATGAAGCACAGATATATTGTTGTCTCTGTTCTAGATGAGAAAGCTCCTTGCAAATCAAACCATTTGCATACTAATCCCTGGTCTGCATGTGCTCAATTATATCCAAATCAGACCAATCTTTCTGGGTAGTAAACTGGGTAATTTACTGGTTTCATTATCAGTCAGTGGTTTAGTGGCTGCCATAGGTGTATAAGTTGACCTTTTAGATCCATTTTAAACGTTAAACTTGACTTTAGCTTTTGTTACATACCAAAACATTCATTGGTCACAAAAGCAACCCCCAGGGGACCGCATTTCCATTTTGAGTTGAATTAGAATGCATTATTTTGCATCAATAATCTACCATTATTATCCAGAAACCCTTTATGTTCAACTCGCTCCAGAAAAGGTCAGCATTTTCGTTTAATCGGATGATGACATATCTGGCAGGCGATGCAGGTAATTGAAAAATGGGAAGTGATCATTCTGTTGGCGGTAGATTAATCAGATGCCGGTACTGGCTCATTCTTTTCCCCTTTCCTCTCCACTCTGTGGCTCTATAGCTCCCATTTGGCTTTGTGTGGCTCAGATTTTGTTCTTCAGAAAGGAGCTATCTAGAACTGAAGGGTGAAGGGATAAATCTGAAATTCATAAGGGAACAACTGTGCAGCTGAAAAACCGTCTATTTTTGCCCCCTTTGAGACTGATTGAAGAATCTGAATTTCCCCTCTTGGGAGACAGACTGAAGTGTTGACAGGAAATGAAAGTGGAATTGCTCTCATTGAAAGTATGGAAACATAGAAAAGACACTTTTTTAAAAAAAAGCTTTTTAAGACATTTTTCCTTAAGTCGGTGTGTATTTGAAACATAATTTAATCAGGGCCCAAGACTGCTGGCCTGAAGAGAACTTTATATAATTATTCTCTCGTTCCTTCAGAGATGAGGAACCATCAATATTTGTTCTTGGTAACTAGTGTTACTAATAGTAAATATCACATACATATTAACAGAACTTAAGAATCATGATTCCTAGTTACTGAAACTCTTATGTAAACAAAAGTTGTATTGTATAAAGTCAACTAGAAGTGTTCAAAATGCTCGTAGTTAATTTGTTTTCCTCATCATACTCACAGAAAGGTTTTAATGAATCCTGACTGATTCATTTGAAGTTCTTCCCTCTCTGAGTTTCCACTCTTTGGGAATGTTTTCATCTCAGCCACTAAAAATATACCAAGTGTGGACATTGAGGGCAGGGGAAGCCCATATATATTATTGACTTGCAGGATTTGCATCCATGGCATTTGAAATATGACATCCTATCGCATATTACATCAAATTACTCCTTTGCAGTTGTGATGCAGTTGTAAGATAATTTTATAAACCTCTAAGCTTCATGTTTTCGCTGTGTAACTGTGAGCATGTGGGGGAATTTAAGCCAACGGATCACAGTTCTGAGCTGAGTTGTGTAGATAGAGGATTTTTTGTTCTGTATTTCGCAATTTCTCGTCCTACTGAAGTACAGAGCTTCTTTCTGGAATACTCTTTTCATATTTTATTGGTTTTGGTCTGGATTTGCTGTAAAAACATTGAAACATGCCTGACTTTTCCTGGAAGCTAGTTTTTTCCCCCTTTCTTTGAATAACTGAGTCTGAAGAAGCCTCCTCTGTCTGTGACCAGGCTTGGCTCAGTTTTTGTGGTCTGACTCTTCCCACTTCTGTCCTATTTCCATCTAACTGCAAGAAACGCTTTTGATGTCATCCTGTTGTGGTTTGAGCTTTTTTTTTATTAATATGATGGCATTCATGTTCACAGCACCTATTTTTGTCCTCTGAGACTGAAGAGGAGTAACAAACAACCACATCATGGGGAGGCAGATGTACTCTACTTACACCACACCCTCTGTTTCAGGAGCTTTAGGGGGAAAAAAAGTGCTTCTAACATGTAAATGTTACAGACAGAAAACCTTTTGAGGTATACTCTCCAGTTCTATGGAGTGCGAGGAAATAAATCAGCAGCCAGCAAACATGTGGATAACATCTTCATCCCTAAGAGCTTGTGAAAGGTATCCAACTCGGCCTCGGCCTGGTTTTGTTGTCGGCGATGAATCATCTTGTGAGGACGAGCGTTGGAGCTCTTTAAATCACAAAAAAGCCTTGTCCGGGGTGGCTCTTGCATCAAATTTGGCTTCCTCCTGTTTCAGTGTTTCCGACAGCGATTGCCAATGGGGAGTAAAGCAGCCCGCCTCCTTCCTGTGAGAGGCAGCCACTGCAAACATTGTAGAGTGGACGGGGGGTGGAAAAAATCTCTCATTGGTTGAAATTTGGCAGCCTTTGACCTAAATGCCAAACACAGAAAATTCTGCCAACATTTTTTTTTTCACTTTAAACATTCCCTCTTTTTTATAATCCTCTTTTATTCTCTCTTCCTCTTTGATAAGTGTTGAAAGAGCCTCTGAACGCTCCCCCGTCAGCGAGGGGAGCTGTGAAGTGTCGTTGAACCCCAGCTCAGCAGTCTGTTGCTCATCTTTCTCTTTTAACATCTCTTCATAGAGGAACAGGGGGTCATGAGGAGTTTTAGCTGTAAATCCTTCCTTTATTTATTTTTTTACCCACTTCATCCAGATTTGTTGGTTAGCATCCAGTGAGCAAAACGTTTTCTTTACCACCTTTTTTGTCAACCAGCAATTACATGGCCCTAAAAAGGCAGCCAATAAAATCATATAAAATAGATGTTATTTTTAACATAACCAGATCTGTTTTTCACTGCTCTTGGGTTGTCGTAGACAGATTTCTGACTGCCTCAATGGGAGTGAGTCAGGAAGTCAGAATGAGCTCTCTCATGGGGTTGATTGCTGAGTGTTCATAATTTAGAGGAGCAAGGTTGTCAAAGATGCAGAAATTGATATCGCAGCTAAAGAAAGGAAACATCCTGACATTGTCATGTTAAAAAATCACGCTAAGAAACAAAATATTATTAAACCACTAAGAAATGGGACAATGGTAGTAAGCACTGAAAAGTTTTATGTATATTGTATTTATAGCTAGCAGGGAAAAAAGTAGCTTTTCAGTCCTTCATGTTGAAAACTGAAGTGAAACAGGATGTGTTTGTGGGATCCAAGAGTTTGCCACATGCCCTGTAAACAAATAACATGGTTTACCCCAGAAGATCCGCTCAGCCCTGTGGTTGAGGCACGAGGGCAGTCCACGAGTGGCCCACTACATTTGTGTGTTTAAAAAATGCCAAAAGTTAAAAAAATTTGGAGGTGGACACGCAGGCGTCATAATTTCAAAATAATATCACGTGAGGCCAAAAGGCAGGTGCAGGGCAGCCACAATTGGCGCCACTATACCTGGCTTAATCCGTCTTTACCGTAACTGTTACTGGTGTGTTAAAAAACGTATTTAAAACAAACAAATGACCCTTAGTCTGGAGAGGAGACTCAGGGTCTCACTCCGGTGATCTGGTGATCACCAAGAGCAGTACTATTCCAGACATAGCATTCACTGAAAATGATAAACTGCATAAAAAAATAAACCATCAGTACACAAGATGTAGACTGTGTAAATATGCTAACATAGTACGTGCTAAAATGTGAGATATGGCAATAAATCAATATTACACATGAGTAATATCGATAGATAATATATTCAATATTATATCTGCCTACGTTCTGGGGAACGTAGGCAGATGAAAGACTTTAGCTGCTCCCCCTCTCTCGGCCAGCTAAGCTAAGCTAGGTTGGTGGCATCAGCTAACTCACTCGTTACCTAGAAAACTTCGTCACTTATGCGGTAGCGGTTTAGTGTTTCATGGCAAATAACTGCTCAGTAATAAGAACAGAGTGAAGTGAAAGGAAAAAATTAAAACGGCGATGAGATGTCCTGTTACTCTTGCTTCCAGTTCAGCTGCCTTCTTCTCCTCATAAGTTTGGTGATGATTTAGGGTAAATCTTTTGATCAAACCTGATTGCACAATCAAACAGTAATCATTATCAGGACTTCTACACCTGTAAATGCAGGCAATGCTTTTTTAATTTTTTTATTTAAAAAATTCCTTGCACTTTGGAGTAGTGCAGTACTGTTTGGGAGTATATAACAGAATCAAACTAAAAAAATTAGGTTTGTGGTCGCACTAGGTGTTTACTAGTGCGAATCCTAAGCACTGTAACAATGAAGTGGTTCTCAGATTTCATGAATGCATGTGAAGGAGGAATAATAAACACTGTGAAACTGACAGAAAGTTGTAATCCTGTCTAATCCAGCTACTGCTGGCTGAGGCACAAGAGACCCAAGCACATTCACACACTTCCTGTCTCCTGGAAGAGCTGACGTCACCGTCCCTCATCTTGTCATAAATCCGTCCTTCTGCTCCACTTTCCTCCCCGATTCTAAAGAATCCCAGCTGTTGCTTTTGTCCCCTCCTTAAACGTCAACCTAACCAGCTTAACCTCAATTCTTCCGCTGCCTTTGTTGCTGCAGTAAAAAATAAAAAAAAATTCACACATCCTGGAAAGTCGAGCTGTTTAACTTGTAGCGATCTTGGCACACACTCCTCTGTGTTACACAACTCTTCTCCTCGTTCTCCTCCTCCTCTCAGCCATCCCTGTCCTGGCCTGCGAGGCGAGAGCCAGTTTGACAGCTTTTAGTGACGGCAAGCAGAGGCACATTTTCTGTGCAAACTGTTGCACATGAGCGGCTGTAGAGCAGCCATTAGACATTCTCCTGCAGTGACACAACCTACTGGTTGAGACCATAACAGCAGGAATGTTCCCAGTCATCTCTGACTCTGTGCTTGTGGCCTAAGTGAAACTGAGATAAATGTCTGTGGTTGAGCAAAGAGGGCACCATTTTCCGCTGCTGCTATTAGCATGTATTAATAAGTAATCTACGCAGAAGATATAAATCGTTCCTCCGCTAATGGAATCTTTCTAGAACGTCTAATTTAAGCAACTCTTAGCGTGAGTCATCTTTCTTCAGAGTAGCTTTTACCCGTTTTTACCCGTTGAAGAGTAAAATGTAAATAATTAAGCAAACATTCTTCTTGCATTTGTGCTGCAGGCTAATATGCCATTTTTTTCCCGTCTAGACTATGTGAAACTATCTATTGATCACGTGCACTAATTATTAATGGGTAATCTCACCTACATGCTTCTCTATGCACTCAAATCAATGTTGTTTTCCATTTTAACCACTGCAGGGCTTTCTGTTTGAATCAGTTAATCACTGATCATTTCAACATGGTGGAAAAAGTCAATGGATCTCTATTATTACCTTTTATGTGGAAGACTATTTTTAACTCTTGTCTAAAGGTTGCTACATCCTAATGTATCAATCCCTAACCATAATATTGCTTGCGATTAGGTTTTCATTTATTGCTCTGAAAGAACAATCGCTCATAAAAAGATCAAACATTTATCAATTTTACAACTTCAATGGCAGAACATTGAGAAAGTGGCTCTTTGTTGTACTGAGTACTCAGCCATTTGTTACAAGTAATTAAGCTAATCTGGAGACAGTTGACTTTCCTTTCATTTTCTTGTTTTGATTTTCACACCTTGAAGGTGAGCTAAATATAAACTTGGTCGGTCAGATTGTTTTCATATCGTGAGGTTGCGTTTTTCATGTGAGGTTATCCCAGAGTGGACTTGACTCAAACATTTCAGTTTCTGAACAGGAAGGTGGTCTAGTTGACCCATGTCAAATGACCTTACTCAAAGCCTGATGAAATAGAGCATGTAATCGCTGACTGCACTGTCTAAAAAAACCAAACCCCCAACAGGCAAGGTGTGTTTGTGTATATGTGCACAAGCGAGAGCACACAAATTGATTTGTTTGGTGCGTTTTGTGCTGCTTTCTGCCAAAATAAACCTTTTGTAGAAGCTTCGATGTCTGTAGAGCTGCAGGTTCTGCCGTTAAACTTCATGCTTTCAGCTAATGGTGTTACCTGGTATCTTCTGACAAGATGGGGTTGCACTGTTAGACGTATATGAAATGCTGCTATAATTTTCATTTAAGGAATTAAAGGCTTTATTGCCAGCTTGTGCTCAAAATATTGCCATGAACATTTATCTTGGTTATATAATATAGTGGAAACATTTCCTGGATTTATCCGGGCTAATACCCAGTGTGAGCAGGGATAAGCACTTTAGCAATTCTACTTGGGGATGAGTGTGGATCATTTTTTAATGACTTCTTACTTGTGACAGCAGCGCTGAGCTTCACAAACACAGCTCACAGCGATAAAGTTTTCACACCCTTTAAAGCCTTCCTCATTTAGTCATGTTACTTTGACGTCTACCTCAGTAGAAGATCAACGTCAGACAGAAAAGATTGTGATGAGTCGATTATTGAAATAATTGTCAACGGATTGTGTAATTAACTTGAGTATAGCAGACTGAAAAAAGACATAATTAAGCCTGAACTGTACAAAAAAAATACATTTTGCATTTAAAATTAAAAACCTTTTTTGTCTGTAAACACGTTCTACCAAAAACTCCTGAAGCTTCACCTGGTTCAAAATCTTCTTTTTTTTTACTCCTTTTGCTATCCATTTATTTATGAGTTAATCCAAAACATAGTTGACAAATTATCTTGAAACTGTATTAAGTTAAGCTGAGAGTGCCAAGCTATTGTCATGTTGATGTTGGAAGAATTGCTTTAGCTGCAGATGCTTTCTTTACTTCAAATAATGAAGCATACACAAAAGCAATGGTATGTAATTGGACTTTAGGCAATGTATTTTTCTTTTTTTTTCTTTTTTTTTTTTTTTTAAAAAAGCTATTTGTTTGCATCTTTTAATGTATTTTTAGTTTTGTAAAACTACTTTTTTATTCAATCAATCATAAGAATGTTTGTAACATAAATAATCGTTAGTGCCCGCTCCAAATATTTAATTTGTCCATTCAGACTTCTGTACAATATCAATATGGCAAATCCTTTGCAGGAGCTACTATTGAAATGCAGTAATTTATAGCTGATTAATTATTAACTCAGTCTATCTATTGTCTGTCATCAGCTTTTGTTTTTGTGTCATGAGAAAAAGTCGGATTGTGTTTTAATGTACAGATCGCTCGGCATCATATGCTTGTCGTTGATTTCTGACTCCTCCTCCTTCTCCCCAGGAGGACTCCATGAAAGATGACAGAGGAGGTGATTGTTGTAGCCAAGTGGGACTACATAGCCCAGCAGGACCAGGAACTTGACATCCGTAAAAACGAGCGCCTCTACCTCCTGGACGACTCGAAAACGTGGTGGCGCGTCCGCAACACCGCCAACCAGACGGGTTACGTGCCGTCGAACTACGTGGAGCGCAAGAACAGCCTGAAGAAAGGCTCTCTGGTGAAAAACATCAAAGACACCCTGGGTAAGAGGCTTTCAGCTCCCGGCTGTGGTGGAGAATGAGGTCCCCCAAGTGCAAGAATTATCACTACTAACGTGTAGAGATGCTTTTCATCAAAAGCATAAATCTATGTCCCACATTGACTAAGATGAGATATTTCCGTGCTCTTTGAGTTTGTTTTTCAGTCTGGATTTTCATAAAGAGTAAAACGAATTTCTCACTGTGTTTCTGTCTTGGCTGGTAGCTGTCACCAGTCTCTCCAGGGAGCCTGTTGAGTCGGCCATTGCTCTCAGCTGTCAGCACTCTGTCGCTCAGTGTCCGCAGCCATGACTTGAATATATTAGTCTATCTGTGTGGGTTTAGCCTTCAGCTAAGGGGGTGAAAATGGTGTGTGTAGTGTATGTGAAAGGAAGTCTCTACTTTTCTCCGATTAAGTAAGGGGAAAGCAGAAGCCCTCCTTCTATTGATTGGCAATGAAAGTAACGATAGATGACAGATTATTCAGAGACTTCTCCTTTATGCAATAAATTTTCCTTGACTTTGTCATTCAGGCAGAAAGAAGACACCAATTATCTGTATCAAAGGAAGAAATTTCCATCCCATTATTAAGTCATGTTCAAAACCTTTGAATCTAAAGGAGGAAAATGAAACAAAGAACAAACCTAATATTATCGCCCAGAAAAAAGAAACACCTTGGGCTATGAGAAATTATCATTTTTGGTGCTGTTAAAAGAAAAAAACAGAACACACTGAACATTTTAGGTCAACATTTAGTGAGTCTGTGTTTTTTTTTCTTATTATTATTATTATTTTTTTTTTTGCGCTTGAAAGCAGAGCTTACAGGTGTGCAGTACATCCCGAAAAGCTAAATGAATAAGAACCGACTCATATTTTTTGCAAATACATATACCAAATATAAGTTTTACTGTTTTTTCAGTTTTTGAAAGGAATTAACAGAATAACTAAAAGTACCCTTAATAAATAAATAAATCAATAAATAAATATAGTCGTTGTTAAAGAAATCTCAATTTGGTAAGAATCCTGATCGGTTGTTGGGATGTTTTATGTGACAAAGGGCCCTCTGGTTACATTTGCATCCAACAGTTGACTTTTTAGTTTCTAAAGTTGAAAGAAAAGTTTGATTTATTTTGATGTCTTGTGGGAGGAATAATCCTCTGGCCTTTAGGTAGATTGTGCCCTAATTCATTTTTTCAAGTTTTTGAATATGGAAATGGAGGCAAGAAATCATTTGGGACAATGGGGCTCTTCAACACCCACTCACATGTTTTCCCTCTGAAGTGAACAAATGCCACAGATGTCACCCCCAGCAAACATCCTCCTCGAATTAAATGGCAGCACTTAGTTTTTTTTTTTTTTCTGATCTTTGATGCTCAAGTCAAGGGAGCAAAATATAAAATCCTACTCTTTTGATCTACTAATGGGTAGCAAAGCAAATGGTGAAATTAATTTGTTTTGACAGCTTCGCTATGGGATACCTGCTCCGCTATCAGAATGGTCGGGAACAGGGACGAGAGGAACCTGGGCAGGAAATGGAAATGTCTGGTGGAAAGCAGTTTAAATGTAAAACAAGCAATAAGTGTGTGGTTTCCAAAGGCAGCTGTAGCTGGAGGTGACGGAGAGAGGTGGATCGAGGTCAGCTTTAATGTATTCACCTCTCCCGCTCTGTGGATCCAGACCCTCGGGGGTGGGGAGGAGCTGCAGCTGCATGCCGGCCTCCCTGACACAGCCTGCTGGAGTCGGTCACCTTAACCGGAGGTCACAGGGCGCAGGGATGAAGCCCTCCTCCCTCTGTTCTCCACTCCAGCGCCAATTTCATCAGCTCCTCTCTTGGTCACCTCACCGTGGACCTCTGCTTTTCTCTTATCGGTAGTTATACTGCAGGACAAATCAGGCACCTAATGGCTATATCAGAATGATGGATCATCCCCCTGCTCTCTGACTGAGTTATATATCGACTACAACATTATGGCCCCGTTCCATCCCAGTCTGGGCAGCATCCTTCCTGCCTGCAGCTCTTTCCTGTTAAAAGCCTGCGAAAATCCAATAGGCGAGAACAACTTCACCACGAGCCGATGAGCAATAGGTGAGGGTCAGGTGATAATGGAAACTACGCACACACTTCAGCGGATAATTTGATTGGTTGAGAGTTTGATGACTTTGTCAGACTCCCCCCCCCCATCGTTTTAATCTTCTTCAGTGAGCATTTTGATATCGTCTCTTTTCTGTTCTCTGCAGATTCTCTTCTCCATGTGTGCTGCTTTTTGGAGCAGTTGTATTATCTGCATCCATCTGAACAGAGTCTTAACTATAAATGGCTGCCTGCTGCTCGGTGCCCCACTTTCTTCTCCTTGGAAATAAAAAAAAAAAAAAACATAGTTGTGTTAATAGTCGCTGGAACTGGGTCAATACTCACCTATTAAACTAAAGAGAACATAAAATTTCTGCTTATTTGAGTCTTTACAGAGTACAGTTTTCGTTAAAGGTCAAACCACTCTAGAAGCTCACTAAGCCTGGTGATTGGGCGTTAAGTTAGTCATTCATTCAGCAGCCTGCCGGGTTTTTGAGTTAAAAAATGTTTAAAGTTGGCAAGAAACTTGAAAATATCGCCTGATAATTATGTGTCATTGGAAGATTAATGCTTGAATACTGACTATAAAGCCTCAAAAAATGCAAACACTAAAAAAAATTATAAATAAATAAATATCGTTTAGCCTGGTGGGGGCCCAAGTAAAGCCTGGTGACCCGCCAGACTTATAATACACTGGAGGTAACCCTGACTATGTATGTATTGTTGTTTGTAAGACCTTTTCAAAGCTTATTAGATTTTATCACTAAGTCATTTTTGGTCATTAGCATCCAACATTTTGACATTTTTTCCTTTTTCTTTTTTTTTTTACTCTGCAAGCCTTTTGACAGCCTTACCGACTTTACACACAATGGGGCATTAAGACCTCAGAGCCCTTAGATTAAAAACAGAGCCACACTGCTGGAAGGGCTGATTAAAAGACCACATATATCACCTGTGATTCACCCTCAAAGAGCTCTTAAACCTCATCACCTGCTGTTTTAGAACTATCACTTCACTACAGGCTCCTGTTGGGTTTTTTGATTGTGGACACATGTGTCTGGTGGGTGGTGTGATTTTGCAAGGACCCACTTAATACAGTTTCTTCCCCGCTGCCTTTCAGTGGAAGCAGAAGAGTGAAGCAATATGCTGCAACTTACAGCCTTTCATCAGCTCACTTCCCCCAGAGTTGAAGCCCTCTGGGTTTAAAAATCGCGTCTCCTTTCACAAGATGAAGAGATAGATGAAGGCTCAGAGAAGATGTCACGCCGCCGCTTTAACAGGCAGACCGATGCCTTGAAGTGGAAATGAGCGTAGAGGTGAGAGGTGTGTGGAGATGCAGGTCTTTTTTTTTTTTGCTAGGCTCAGAGGGAGTCGTGAAGCATCTCTCAACCGCATTACCCGGGTCATTTTATTTAGTTTTTCTTTCCTTGACCTTCTCAAGTTGTCCCAGATGTCAGCCTTCCTCCTCACTCATAAATATCAGATTTGTGGGCTACACAGTGCCATACACAAACACACACTGCTTGCTATTCCTACCTCATCCTCCTCCTTTGCATTTTTGTCAGCTGTGGCTTCTGATGTGTTTGGTCTCCAGCGTGTGTGAGGAACAGCTGCCAAGAAACCCCCTGTCTTTCTCCACTGCACTCCTCTCTCCCTTACTCTCCGCCAACAAGTTTCATGCTACTCTGCGTGAACCCTGCAATTTTCAAACAAAGTAAATGCTCTGTTCAACAGTGACATTTCTGCGGCAGAGTCTGGGAGAGGAGCTGTCAAAATTTCTCTCTTCAGTCATTAGCAGCTTCCACTGACACCAGCTTCAGCCGTCAAGTAAATGCTTTAAATGCTGACAGCCGTGCTGGGTGTAATTACTGTTTTAACATCCATGTGAGGAAGAAGAGGAGACCTCCTCGGTTTATGTTTGAGTCCCACTGAAGTGTTCTAACACGTTTAAAGACTCGTCTTTGAAAGAACATGAATGGCGGAGTGAGAGGCAGGTAAGGCAGGGCCTGACTTTGATCCTGGACCTGCCTGTCATTATCAAGCCCATGGTGCCTGCTCCACTTTTCATTCCCTCTGTGCTCCATCTATTTTCAACCTTTGGGTTTATATGAAGGTGTATGTGGTGTGTAGATGATGTCAGCTGAATGCTAAGTAGAGAAAAGCCCTAGTTTTGTTCTGGAGGAGTTGGGGGAAGGCGTGTTTTGCCCACTGCAGGACATCTTACTGGAAAAGCCTCAGCACTTTCTCTTTTTTCTTCTAATTGATCACCAAACAAAAGTTCTCACAAGAGCAAAGTCTTCCTCGTATTGGATGTGAAGGACATCCTGATCATGAGTTTCTTTTGACGCAGAAACCTTTGTAAATACTTTAATATTGAACAATACTGATTTCCAGTCAATTTGCTTATCCTTGCTGGGTCACAAGGGAGCTGGTGCCGATCTCCAGGGTTTAATAAGATCAAGGTGGGGTACACGCTGGACAGGTTGCCAGTACATCGCAGGGCACCACAGGACAAACAACCATAGAGAGAACTTGCAAACTACAGCAATAAAAATAACTGAAATGGCATTAACACATATACTCAACTTTAATGTGCTTTGCAATAAAAAATATGACGTTGATTTTCTGCACTGTTTTTCTGCGTGCGTTTTTAGCAGCAGCTCATCGAGCAGCCAGTAACTGGATGCTCGAGTGTCATATTTGATAAGTGGTGACTCCTAAAAAGTATTCTGCTGATCCAAAAGGTAGCAGGGAAAACGAAAACACTTCTTGAAATTTTAAATACAGATAAAACTAGCCACTCTGCAGGACATATACAATGTTTGTTTCGACATAACAAAAATACATACAAACATTCTGCTTGTCTTCTTGAATGCAGGGCAGTCGGTTCTTAACTCATTACTTCTTTCCACAAAAAGGAAGGCTTAAACAAACAAAAGCTAATTATTTTGTGACTAAGTTTGGCTGTCTAAGATATTGCTGAAGGAGTTAAGATCACAGATAGTTATGTCCACTGTTTCCAAACTATTCAACTGAAGGTGTTGTCGTTTTCGTGCACAGGTTTGGGAAAGGGTAAGAGGAAGACGAGTGCGCGTGATGCCTCCCCTACGCCGAGCTCAGACACGGAGTACCCTTCCAACGGGGGCGGAGGTGTGGTCGGCGCCGCAGAGCGGGTCTTCGACCTCAACATCCCTGCTGTGGTCAAGTTTGCGTACACGGCAGAGAGAGAAGACGAGCTGACTCTGCTCAAAGGCTCCAGGGTGGTCGTCATGGAGAAGTGCAGCGACGGCTGGTGGCGTGGCAGTCAGGCCGGCCGCGTCGGCTGGTTTCCCTCCAATTACGTCCAGGAGGAGCTCATGGGGGTGGACGACAAAGATGGGGATTCCCCGCGAAGTTACCTCGGCGAAACTCTGCTGGCCAATGGCCGCGCCGGCGGCCGGGGCGTCGTCCTCCACCTGGTCCAAACGCTCTACCCCTTCAACTCGACGACCGAGGAGGAGCTGAACTTTGAGAAAGGAGAAATTATGGAGGTGATAGCGAAGCCGGAGAACGACCCAGAGTGGTGGAGGTGCAAGAACTCTCGCGGCATCATTGGCCTGGTGCCTAAAAACTATGTGGCGGTGCTGGACGAGCGACCCGGCCCACCCTCCACCACGTCGGGCTCCCCTCAGGGCCGCTATATCGGACCGGCGCGCTCGGGGAAGTTCGCCGGCAGGGACTGGTACTACGGCAACATCACCAGACAGGAGGCTGAGTGCATACTCAACGAACGGGGAGAGGAGGGCGACTTCCTCATACGAGACAGCGAGTCATCGGTGAGTCATTTAGGTGAAGTCATGGCACCATGTAGGAGACGCTGACAAGGATTTTATCCAAAATTAATAAAATTAGAGATGTTCATTAAAACCTAATGGCAAATTTGCACACATTATGACATGAAAGAAGCATATTAATGACTTTAAGGAGTAGATGGTCAATAATCACATGAAAATGTAACGGAGGTGCAGGAATTTAATCCACATTTGCTTCCAGCGATGTTTTCACACACATGCAGCCTTAGCTCGTTGACATGGAGCTAAGGCTGCAGATGAGTCAGTAAGGTTCGCACAGATTGCGTTTAATTTTCCACTTAAACAAGCTGTTGCACGTGGCTACATCCAACTAATGCACTATATTTCTGCCTTTTGCGCATTTTCACACTGATTAATCGCCAATAAGCAATTATCTAAATGGTACAGTATTTAACATTTTACACTGAAATATATTTAGTCCTCAGTAATTTCATAATTCCTGCTTAACTTTTTATATATTTTTTATAATTCAGTCATTAGATGTACCTGGCAACTGACTCCACTTTGTAGTAAACCTGAACTTCTCTGAATGTCTCTCGTCTGTAACCCTCTTTGCTGCTGTCCTGGGTTTGACATCTGAACCTGACAGCTTTGTTGCATCTCTTCTCCCTCTTTACATTCTTTCTGCCCATTTCCTGTCTGATTAGTGTCCATTCATCCCTTTAATATTGAAAAAAAAATTAAAATAAATAAAATCTGCTCAGTATTTATGGTCATAATAGAAATAAACTTTTCACCTTTTGATTAACTTGTTTTAAAATTTGCGTAACTGCAATTTTAAATCTTTAAATTGTAGCACAAGATTTTTCTTCTTTTTAATTATGAACACAATGCTGCCCCCTGCTGGCCGATCTTAATTTGCTCGATGTAATCGTGTGTTTCTCTTTGTCTCCCTGTTTTGTTTTGTCTCTTAGCCCAGTGATTTCTCCGTGTCCCTGAAGGCGGTGGAGAAAAACAAGCACTTTAAAGTGCAGCTGTCAGACGGGGCGTACTGCATCGGCCAGCGCAGGTTCAGCTCCATGGATGAACTAGTGGAGCATTACAAGAAGGCCCCCATCTACACAAGCGATCACGGAGAGAAGCTGTACCTGGTGAAGGCGCTGCTGTGATCTACACACCTACACTGGATCTCTCACACACACACACACACACACACACACACACACACACACACACACACACACACACACACACACACACACACACACACACTATCCCTAACTGTCTTAACCCAAGCCTTAGCTCTGGTCCCCTCCCGCTGTGGCGTCTGTACCACATCCAGATCCTCAGATCTCCTGGATTGTTTTTTTTTTTTCCAAGTGAAAACCAGACGAACTTTTTTTGTTTGCTTTTCTGGCTCATTGCTGTTTTTTAGAGACGACCCTCAGACAGCCATCACTGAGCCACACGGCGAACACAGTGTGTACCGAGCCTCTGTCATCTTGGATGTGCTAACATGCAGTGACCACATTTGCTGCTAACAGAACGCCTGAGGCCTTGTCGGGGGGTTGAGCTCTCCCTGTGATGTCATGCGTAACGTATTCTTACTAGCACGCACATTGTAAGTTCCACCATTGCTCTTAACTCACCCAGGAGAGAACCGACGTTCGTACCGGTTCAAAGAGGGGCTCGGACCTCAGTGGAGCCTAACTCTGTCACGTCTAATCGCTGCCCATGTTTCATTTAGTCTATCAAGACCCACTTGTTAGTGAACTCACTTTTTATTATTATTTTTTTTAAAAGCTTATTTAAATTTGTTCAAGTTTTGTAGTTACTTTCTCACAAAGTGACCAGAATCACTCTTGCCTTTTGTTTTCTAATCTTCACCATTCCTCCACCCACTTGTTTTTGTCTTTTGTTGTTGCAATGCGACCATTTTCTGTTTCTACCGAACAGTTAATTGCTAGTGATACTTTAAATGTGGACAACAACACTCACTGTAGTATTTCTACCAGGCGGTGCAATAGAGGAGACCTCAGAGTTCCTGTAGAGTTTGAATGTTGATCCATGTAACCAAACGTGCCACCCTGTACCCGTTTACTACTGGCTCCAGGTCTTCACTGCACTCTCAGACTAACCCACAGCTCAGTGCTCACGCTTTATAATGCGTCGAGTTGAACTTATCGTTCTCCAGTACGTGTCTGTAGCTACATGAGGAAGAATAACAATAAAATCTTTTTTGTTTGTTTGTTTGTTTTGGGATTGCTTGCTGAGTAACAACACTGTTTCTGTGATGGCGATTATGTTTGGGGAAGATGAAAGAAAGTACCTCTTCTGATAGTATTCTTGTGATTACAAATAACTTTGCAGGAAATGTATATTAAAGACTAATCAGTAATTAAATGAAACCCCGATTCGAACAGAAGTCTATTTAGGGATGGGTATTTTAGAGCTCTATCTTTATAAATCAAAGTAATTTCATATATTAGCACCTCCAAAAACTGTTTTTTTTTTTTTTTTTTTTTTTATTATTCCTTCCCAAAATATTTACCCCTGGTTAGCGGCTCCTTCAGCTCTTGTTAGGCCTGAATATTGAAAACTAATTAAGTAATATTAAAGTCACAGACACCTGATTGTAAAATTAGTGTTGATTTGTTGTATTTAGACATTATGGATGCTCCTCATTTATTGGCATCGCTGCCTAAGATGTGCAAAAATTAAAATAAATCATTTTTTTGAAGGTGAGGTTTTATTTTTTACCTCATTTACTATCCGACTCTCAGTAACTGGTGGAGTTTCAATGCGACCATTTCCTGTTTCTACCGAACAGTTAATTGCTAGAGATACTTTAAATGTGGACAACAACACTCACTGTAGTATTAACGCAAAGCCCCTCATGTCTTTGCGTTTGTCACAGTTCTTTAGTGATTTTTTTTTTTTAATCACTTCTCCCAGTCTCGCTACGGTTACATTTAGGTGAGTGGCTTTGTTTTTTGTTGCGTCCTTTTACGACTTATCTGATCAACACACATCTACTTTAATGGAATGACATGTTTTCTTGACTTTCCTATTTTGAAGTAAGAGACATAGTTATTATCCCCATTGGAAACATGAAATCTTCACTTGGTTATTAAAAACATGTTGACACTGAGATCAAGATGGGAAAACTTAACTCCACTTTAAAACTTGTATTTATTTCATAAGAAATGTTGGAGCTGATTTTTGGCACAGGTGATGTTCAGCAAAAAATGTTTTTTACTGAGGGATTTTTTAAATTTATTTCTCTATCCACAGAATAAGAAGTTCAAATGTTTTCCTGTCTTTCTAATTTATTAGAAGAGAAAATTAGACCTCGGAATCATAATTAGACCAATGGAAAATGTGTCTGGATGCACAGATAAACAAAACACACACATTAAAAAGTTCTAATTATTTTTTTAGTAGGATTTGCTGTGATAAGATTAATATTCTATCTTACACATCTTTAACAGAGGGCCCAGTAAATGTATTTTACAAGCATAGCATAGTAGCAGATTAAAACCCTGCTTTAGCTTGTATTTAGTTGAAATAAATCATCCTCCATTGTAAAGAAACCAAATACGCCACCATCTGATTCACATCCAGAAATCTAGCAACACCAAACATCCACCCGTTTCTGTGTTTGTTTACCAATGGAAGTGTTGATCATGGGGTCCTCAGCTTTTATATGATATATCTGAATGTTATTGAGCACTGTTATTTAATTCTTGTCTCCACTGTATGTATATATTCAAATAAGAAGAGGTGCATATATGAATCATTAAGATCCAACCTACGGTACTGTATCACCGACAACGTGATGAGAATTGAGATACTTTTGTTCAATGAAATTTTTTGACAAACACTCGTGACTGTTTCATGCAGCGTCGGCAGTCAATAAAGGAGTTTTTTGCAGCTATTTGTGATTGGCCTCTTGGTTACATTTTTGATCTTTTCCCTCTGGTTATTGATGATCCACAATCCTTCTTTGGTACCAAAGAACATCTTAATTTAGCTTCCTTAAAGGTTCTATTGTGTCATAAGGCACTTGGGTTTCACAGCTGGATTAAACTCATCATTTGAAGTCTGACATGCTACTTATGTTTTATTTGGTGCAAATCAATTTTGAAAAATATATATAGATACATGTGATATTTGTCCATACATTTAAGCATACACAAAATGTTTTGCAGCATTTATTTTAGCTACTGTACTTGTTTGAAAGAGTGAGAAGTTTATTCTCTTCTGAGATTACCATTTGTTTTATTTTTCTTTATCATTTATGAATCAAAAAATTACAAAACATTTCCTTGAGTTTTGCGGTTTAAGGGGGGAAAAAAATGTATAAATAAATGTGTTTCTGCCAACAAAATAAGCTATGACAGAAAACCTATCAAAGGCTTGTTGCAGCAACTTTACATTGACAAATGCTTAAAGATCCACAGAGAATATCACAGTAAGTTCACCTTCTACTTTTAGCTGTTATGTGCAATTTTCTTTGTCCTTTTAAAAATATATTTTAAATGTCTTTATGAGGAGCAATCTTGGTGAACAAAGTTGATTCTGACTGACTTTGAAAACACGCCGTGCTTATGGCTATTATCGGCTTTCGAGTTATCGCCTGACATAAAATGAAGCGTAGAAAGAGAAGCGTCATGCTGTCTAAGCATTACCACACTGCACTTTATGCGTTATATTGCTCGAAAGATAAAGCTGTGTTCTTTTATGTTTTGGTGTGAACACTGAAAGAGCATTTCCTCTAGTTTTCTTATAGAGTGCTCCGATCTGAGTTGTTGCCCGTCTCTGAAGACGGATGATTCTTGTCAGGCAGGTTCTTATCTGGTGCTGAGGTGGAACCAGAGAGCTGCTGGTGAAGGAAAGGAAAGCTTCGTATTGACGTTTCATATTTTTGCGATCGGCTTCACACACTCAGTACCTTAATATAACATGACACATGTTTTCCACTATTGTCCACCCGTTTGGCATGAGGTGTTCCAGTAATGCTAGTCTGATTATAGACAGTAAAGAACTGATTATGATTAAATTATGCCAAAATCATTCAGGTCTTTGAATAATGTGTTGCATTAGTTGTCATTCTCCACATGGGGGCAGTATTGACCTTCACTTTCCAACTATTCAGATTTAATAGGGGGCGGGGGGAGAAACTCGTAAATAAATTAAATTACCTATGTTGAATTGTTTGTTTGTATCGTTTTCAGCTTATTGTATTCAGAGCTCATTTCTTGATGGTTTCTAAAAATAATAGTAAAATAAAACCTTTGTGGATGAGAGAAAAAAAAGTCTAAATTATTAGCAGAGTAAACATTTTGAAATCAGCTTTAATAGTAAAACTTGAGTAAAAAACAAAAACAAACTTCCACAGAAACACATGAGCTGAGATCTGAACTGGGTTTGCCAAAAAAGAAAAAAGAAAAAGCAGGGCAAAGTTAAAACATGCTTCTCAAAGGGCTTTGATATAAAAATATATAGTAAATATTCACTGTGGATATTCTGTGGTCCCAAATTAGAGCCGTCGGAGCGGTGAGGTTCATGGCCTGTGCGGCCCTGACTTCATCATAATCCTATTTTCTAATACAGACCCCCCTGCGTGTTGTTGTTTACGTAAGGAAATCTCGCGCATGCGTACAACGCTGGAGGCTAAAAAGGCTATTCTTTTACGTGTCGTGCATATCCGTAGAATAATCCCGTTAACTCAGTCAAGCTTGGACATGGAGATGACGTCATTTCAAAGGGAAAACCCCGTTAAAATACAACTCAAAACCTCGCGCTTCTCGCTCTCCGTACCAGCGCAAGCTACGCGCAGACTCTCAAATATTTCCCACACAAAGAGCAGAACATTCAGTCTGTTGCGACAGTGTGGTTTCAGGTTGTGGTTTTTGCGATTATTAATAAGTGATAGCTTATTAAAAGAGGAGAAAACTAAATATATGACGTCACTGGATCGCAGTTATCTTCTAACGGTCCTTATATGCAGCATTTCCTCTTCTACAATAATAATAATAATCATCATCATAGTAATATTAAAAGCTCAGTCAATAAACATCCTGTAATTTCAGTAATCAAAACCCATAACTAGCACTGCTATACAGCTTACTGCCGCAGCAGTAAGTACAGCTGGTTTAAAACTCCCAGGAGCCATTGTGGCATTGTTTATGAAGTGTTTATCGATTTTCAAAGGAATGGCCCAGATAACAGAGTGAATGTGATGTCTTTTGTAGACTTGCTCTCTGTTTTTCGTTTTGTATTTATGATGTCCGCTGCACAACAATTTCTCTCTGAGGTATCAACAAAAACTGACCTGACTTGAACTGAACCACTGCTGAGGAGCTGCACCAAAGACTAACATTTTCAAAAGATTATTTCAAGCTGCCGCCACATTTACAGGGTGGGCTTGTAATCAACAGATGAAAAATTGATGACTTGAAATACATATTCGTAATTGGTTTTTACTCCCACACTCAATGTTCAGTCAGGTTAATACACTGCAAACACAAAATCTTACCAAGTATTTTTTTGTCTAGTTTTTAGTTCAGATATCTTTGTACATTTGAATTGAAACAAAACTAACCCAGAAATAACTTTTCAGCCAGATATGGCAGCTTGTTTTAAACATGTAATTCCTTAATAATGATTAAAAAAATATTAGTTCCACTGGAAGATTATGTCATAAATGTCTCTGAAACTAGTACTTCTTGATGAATTGTTGACTTTACAAAACGCTTATATCTTGCTGAAAAGTTAACTTTGTTTGCGTTATCTAATTTCAAGGCTGCAAAATTATTTGCTTCAGAAACTGAACCAGGAATACTTGGTGAAATGTTACGTCTTTTCAGTGTAAAGCCATCGGTCTAGTTTCTCAAGCAGTTCAATCCAACATTATTATCTGGCAGATTTAAGTTTAAACTTGCCTTTTAATTTGACCAACATTTTTCTTTTGATTGGATATTGTAATGACATTTAGGTGTGGCTTTGCCAGAGTCCTGACTTGAACCTATATGAGGCGGGAAAAATGTTCGATTTCAGTCACAGCACCATCCATCAACCCCTCCCCTCCACCTCACCTGGCTCCAGCGCGGCTCCAACGTGACAGGTTGGTAGGTAGATGATGTTTAAACTTGTATGAGACACAGTCTGATGCGCTGAATGTAGCTGTGAACAAGAGAAGGAGGGCTGGAGGCCACTGCCGGACAGCAGCTGGGAAAGCAGCTTTCATGTACTTTCGGAAAGGAGCTTACCAGAAGAATGAAAACAATCGACACAACACTGGCAGCTGCCAGGAGTTAAGTTTAATAAAAAGTTGCACAAGATGATGCCTGTCAGAGAGAATTGGGCTTTTGAAGCGTGGCAATAATAGTTGGTTATTGCTGGGCTTTTGTTCCATTTTTAATTTTCCTTTACAGTCAAGGAAACCATCAGCCACTTTCAGCGCAAGTTTAGCTTTGAATCTCAGTGACATTTTGTTTTGAAGATCTAGAGGTAGAAACAACAAATAAAAAGTAATTTATTCCTTCTGCTCCTGGCATTTTGAAAAGAAAGGGGGATGCTATTCTTTCTATGTAAATTGTGGTTTGACCAGTGTGATACTTTTGTGTAGCTGTGCAGAAAATTGTCTGTTGGAGAGAAAAAAAAATTAACTGACTGAGAAAAAGCGGGATGATTTGTCTCTAGTTTACATAAAAACCTATGAATGAAGGCAAAAGCAGCAGCTTGATGGACCAGCGATAGACTTGATACTTTGTCGGATGATTTTCAAGTTATTTGTCTTCACCAGCTTCATGCGACTATTGCAGGATTTCTTTGCTTCCTCTTCTTTTGGAAAACACTTCAAGCTTGGTCGGATTGGACAGAAAGTGTTTGTTAATGTCAAATTTTAGTTAGGTTTAGGTTTGGACTGTGATTGGGCGAGTAAACTCCAGATGCGCCACTGTTGCTTTGGCTTTAAGTTTAGGGTCATTGTCCTGATGAAAGTTGAAGCTGCCCCACAGGCTCAAGTGTTTCTCAGACTTTTACAATTTAAGGGGTGATTGTAATTGGGTTTCTTATTTAATGGTACGGAGCCCAATAGGGAGCATGCTGTTTATTTATTTTTTTTTTTGTGTTACCCTGCAATAATGTACTGATCAATTCATGCGGCATAACTTTCTTACTGTGGCCATCGTACTTTATGATATTATATAAGGTTTTTGTAAAGTTTTTCCATGTGTCTTAATATCTCATTGCGAAATACCTGAAGTTTCATGAATCTTTTGCTTTAGGATAGAAACGCACCACAAACCTATGACTTAAAGAGAAACTTTCCATAGGAAGGAAAGAAAATAATACCTCCAAACTGTTTGGACTGTTTCTGAGTTATTATCACGGGGTGGTCAGTGGTCTGACAGATTTGATTGTGTCTCTTTTGTGTTTTCTGAATTATTTATTTTCATGTTCAGTTGCATCTCAACCTTTCACAAACGACTCACACACCTCTGAGCAGAAAGGTGCAGCAGCAACAGAGCAGTCATGATGAGGGTAAACAGACCTGACCGCTCAAAATTCAGGTCCTCGTTGTAAAACCGATTCTTCAGAAACTTTGTTATCTGGAAGCAAATCCTCCAATCAGTGCGATCTGATAAATGTTTAGAATGTGGGTGTTGTGAGGTTTCCCTCGTTGTGCTGAAACTGCTGTGCAGAAAGAGCTGCAGATGGGTCACTCCTGCCCTTCTGTCAGTAAATACCCAGCACTGCCTTTCCAGTTTATGCTGTGCAACAAACTAACTGGTCTTTTCAGGCCTTTGACTAACAGGCACACTGCTGCATGATGTCACCCAAGAGCTGCTCAAGAGATTAAGACTGGTGCCATCCTGTAATCGCCTCTTGATTGCAGTGACCTCCTCTGTCAGGACACTGCACCCTAACACACTGCAGTAACTGCTTGGAAGAGACATGACAAATGGCCCAAGGCATTTATCTTGCTCTCAATCTTGCCATATCACACTCTGATTAAGTATCTGCAGCTCAGGTGAAAACCACGCTTACATGCAGAATGCTGTGCTGAAAGTATCTGCTGCCAGCATCTCTTTGTTGACACCTCAGGTCCTGAATTTATGTGTCCAAGATCCGATTTTAATTTGATTGCAGGATAAAATGTATGGAAATAGATGTTTGATTTCAGAAATAAAGTTTAAAAGTTGAGAATAAACTTTCTCTTCATTGTTTTTCTTCATATGACCTTGATTCTCCATTTTAGAAACATAAGATAGAGAGATTTTCTCTACTGTTTTTACTACTTTATTTTACTTTATCTCTCTGGATTAATCTTCTTTTTTTTGCTCTTATTTTTTACTAACTCTTTGCTTGAACTTCTTCCCTGTTTCCTGTATTCTTATCTTCCAATGCCAGTCATAAATATTATTTTCTGTATGTTTAAACAGTACATAAGCTTCATATTTTGAACAGTTGTTCCTCATTCTTACAGAGCTTTGCAAAAGGAATGTGTGAAACGGAAATAAAGAAAATAAAAGAAATCAAGAAAACCAAGAAATTATTATCTGACATAAATTTGTTATAAAAGTATTACTGATCGAACTTAAGTTTTAATAACATAAAGCTACATAAAGTTTAATCAGTGATACTTTTATAACAAATATATGTAAGATCATGGTTTCTTGGTCAATGTCAAGTTGTCATAACAAAGACATTTTGAATGTCAACTTTGTATTAAAAGTGTCATGATTTACCGAATGACACTTCATGACAACAGTCATAAATATTCATGAAGACTTGCTCATGTTCATGTCAGGCGGTAAATCATCTTTATGATGGTGTCATGACAGTCTTATTCACAACCCGTCAAATAAAGTGCTACCACATTGTGTTTTTTCAACAGAACAAATATTAGTATTGTACTTTGCAAATCCTGGCCTTTTCTGGGAGAGTGGAAACTTGAAAGCATTTCTAGAATAAAAAAAAAAATTGTCATGATTGCAGCTTCTGCAAATCATGCTGGGGACACAGCAAACTTTTGGAAGAAAATAATTTGCTCAGATGTGACTAAAATCAAACTTTTTAGCCTAAATATAAGACACAGACTCTGTCCCTCTGCGTCCAAACACGCCATGCTCACGGTGGTGAGACCATCATGCTGTGGGAAAAAAACAAAAAACAGTGAGGAGGAGATTCCAGCAGGTCCAACCTAAAATTACAGCCTGAAAAACAAATGAACAGGCCAAGATCAAGACGCATTATAAACTGAGTTAAGACATAAAAACTCTAACTGAATTTCTGAGTTTTTTTTCAAAGATAACAGGTCAAAACTTTCAGCCTCTAGTTTAAAGGTGGTTCTACGTCGACTCTGTCACGAAGTAAAGCACTTCGAATGTGATCCACAAATAAACTCGATTTGATTTAAAGCAACTACAAGAACAAAAAACATGAAAAATGATCAAGTCATGTCAAAGTTTATTTACGTGGCACATTTACAACAGCCTCAGCTGACCAAAGTGATTCACAACAAATAACAGTGCAGGTAGATAAATGAAAAAAAAAAAGAGATAAAATTAAGTATATTAAAACTAATAAGACAAGTACAAAATTGGCAAATATGCCAATAGCTAGAGCATGAATGAAAATCATTTGGAAGGAGTTGTGCTATGTCTAAGTTTCCTTCCACTTCACTTTATTTCTTCTTTATTTTCCATATAAAATATAAATAAAACACATTAAAGTTTGTGGTTTTAGTGGCAGCATTAGATACTTTTGCAAAGTGCTTTATCTGTGACTTCCTCATCTTCTGCCTCATCCTCAGAGGAGGTCTCCATCCACTCCAGGATCCTCCTGAAGCAAAAACAGCTAAACAGATACACCTGATTTCATCAACACTGCAGACTTTAAGAGTCTAATTCTCTCTACAGATGAATATATTTGTCACACCTTTTGCACACCGCCTCAATCTACCTGCCCTTATACGTTTCTAGTGCCACTCTCATTCGCTTCTCTGCCTGCCTTGATTTGCTTGTTTTTTACCATATTGCCTCTTAGAAGACACCAAAATCACCTTTGTAGTCCTTTCCAGCACACTCAGAGTAAATATCACACCTGCAGCACTCCTTCGGAGGCCAGGCTATTAAAGAGTGCTTGACAAAGGCTGTGTTTGTGCCGTCTTGCAAACATATGTTCAGGAGAGCGGGAACTATACCAGACAAGCAGCTCGAGGAAAGGGTGAAACTTTCATGTTTTTATTGATCTGGCTTTTTCAGAAGGAGCCACTGTGGCTGGAAAGCCAAGACTTGTTTATACTTCACAGCAAAGGATGCATCAAGTAGAGGCAAGAAGCCCATAAAAAGAAGCGCAGAGCCAAAGTGGCAGTAATTTGCACTTTAGTGACAGCTTCACTATGAGGATTGTTGAAAAACCATCCAAAGGACAATATACACTGACATCGCCGAGTAACACTCAGAAAAATAAAAATAAAAAAACTTTTCTGTTCTGTCTGTGCCATTTAAGAGTGCAGCAAAAATCACATTGACAGATTTTTCTTTTTTTCCTTTATTACAAACACAACCTGCCTCCTTTTTTTTTCTTGCCGGTTCCTCTGTGTGAACTGATGAGGCTCAGAAGCAGCTTTGAAAGTACCTGTTGCAGCAGAGCTTGATTAAATAATGTCATTCCACGCTAACACAGCCACCTCAGAACCAAAATGACTGACAGATTACGTTATTTATGGACCAAGAGTTATAACAGAGGGAACAGGTCCTCAATATTTACAGCTGCTAAGCACTGACAGCATAATGGTGGCTCTGTTTTTTTCTCTTTAGGTTTTATTCCTCTTTGAGACATCTCTTTTTGCAAAGTGAAAAGTTCTTCCCTTCCAAGAACTCGTCTCCTGGCTGCATCCACTGATGGAAATGGTCTCAACTTATGTCCTTTCTTATGATTTTGCACTTTTTGCACTCAAATCCAGGTGGCTTTGCTTTTTAAAGATAAGTAATGCCTTATGCTGTAATTATATGAGGCATTGGAACGTGTAATATAAGAGTTTTTAATCACACCAACATCTGATCATTATCTAAAGTAAATTAAAATGTATTTTTCCTGTATACCGAGTTAATTAATGCAGCTAGAACACAGAAATGTTATGTTTCTGGAGTGGGACTTGATTCAAGTGGGATTGCTTCAAATGCATTTACCTTTAAATTAATTCTGTAAACGAGATGCGAATGCTGTTTGTTTTGTAAAATTATGTATGTGACGAAATAAACATTCTGAAAACCGAGTACAACAGACAACGGCACGATTCCCTTAGAGGAATCAAACGGCACAAATGTGCTCACAGGAGATAAAGCAGCTTCTGATGCAGAAACACAAAAACTAAAATAAAAACTCGAGTTGTTTTTTTATGACACAGAAACTATTTTGGAAGTAAGAAAAGACATACAGCGATGTTTTCATAAATCTGAATTTTGTGAGTCAGCCCAGGTGGTTTTCTTTTAGGGGAATAAAGCTCTTGCGTCACTTTACCAAGCAGAAGATGCTGCAGCATTCATAATTTATTCACCAACCAAGCAGAACTGCTGCAGATTTCCAGCAGATATTTGTGTAAAGTGAAATAAGATGGCTTTTAGCAGTCATTTAGTGTTGAATAAATGATCTGCATAGTGAACTGGGTTTAGTTGTAGACATGTTGCATTATTGACACGCTGGTAACAGTTCAGTATTACAGGGTTTTTGTTTTTTTTTTTTTTATATCCTGGATTGGTTCAGAGATGTTATGAGATCAGTTTGTGAATATTAAACTTTATAGAAATGAGCTACTTTAGCCACCAGCAAGATTTTAACATTTTGCCTTGCAACACTCTTCACCAAATATTAAACTATTTGCTCGCGAACAATTTCAGATCAATTTGCTTCTGAAAAAAATTTGCTTCTGGCAACTTTTATGCTTCACATTCTTTCCAAAGTAGAAGGTATAAAAATATTTCACCCTGCTGCCTTCACCTTTAGATTACAGTAATTTCAGCATACTATATCTTGCACATGTTGCATCGTGTGTGACGTGCTTTCAGAGACGTTTCCCTCCAGCCTGAACACACTGGACCTTGGAACGGGGCTCCCTAGGCAGTGTGAGGTGGGCGAGTGTTGGTATTCAGGCACATTCCCTCCTCTTTTTTTCCCGTCCTTCCTTTATATTATTCCAATCAGTCACACTTGTGTCTAATTATCTCCTTCTGCTCTGTCCGTATATTCTGTGTTCTTTGTCGTTTCTCCAACACTACTTTGTCTTCATTCGCTGTGACAAGCAGAGCAGATCTTCTCTTCCCCACTTTGTCCTCCTCTTTGGTTTTGGACATTGCTGGAGGTTTTGTGATTTGCGCACCTCACTCTAATTGAGCTCCAAACCAAACCCGATTAAATGACTCCCTTTGAATGTGCCGTGTCTTGTCTTGTGTATCTGAGTTAGCACAATGTTGGTCAGCGTCACACGGAAATGTTCGGGAGATTTTAGTATGCTTGCTGGATTTACAAACTGTGACACAGTCAGTCAAACCTGCTGGTTTTGTAAATACTTCATGCACTTTCATGAGCCTTATGTTTATGCAGAATTCGGTTTTTCTTCTGTTCGGCAGCTGCGGCTCACAGCTTTGTGTGTTTTGTAAATCTTCCTCTCTGCCAGAGTCCTAAAAAAAACCCAACAATCCCAACATAGAAGCTCAGCAGATGGCAAAAATAAATGAAGTAAAGCTTTGAACTAAAATTGTAGCTCATGATTGAATTGCAGGATGCCATGTCTGGATAGCATGTGTGAAACCTGTCTGGGGGTGGACTCTTTTTATCTGTGTTCACCCACATTTTCTCAGGCCTCTTTGGATTTGACAGTTCATGAAACATTATGTGGGTCCTATATTAGGGAGACAAAACGAATGACAGTGCAGCTTCCAATTTTGGCTTCATGTTCATCACGTTTTGACATGATGTAGGCAACAAAAGCATCGTTTCGTGTAGACAAAAACAAGATTTCTTTCGTTAGTTCTCATACATAAATACTTCTATGCAACAATCACAATAAAGTAGATGAATAAAAAGCAAGTATAAAAGAATAAATTCATTTATTAAAGCTGGAAAAAAACAATATCCAGCTTTCTTTCTTTTCTGTGGATACTTAAACGACACACCGTCTTGCAAACAATGTTTTTGTTTTACATGTTTTGCATGACTAAATACTTGTATTTTTTGGGGTCAAACCTCCAGAGTTACATCCTACACAGATCCTATCTGTATTCATAATCTCTGCTCTGCCTGCATCCTACTGGCATCATGCCACTTATATAACGCATCTGTGGAATTTCAAAATCACTTTGGAGGTGTGAAACACGTCCGCACGTCTCTTTTTTGCTGGAAAAGCGAGGCAGACAAGTGAATCTCAGTGTGATTTTGATCACGTGCTCCTTGAACATTTTCAGTGGCTGGATGCACTGACTGCAGCTGAAGAAGGAAGCCAGAGTCTGGCCTCCACCTGCTGAGACTCCGCTCCCCTTAGCAGCAGGTCGGGTTTTCATAGTTCTGAGCAACAACCCAGAACTTGAGCTGTGAATGTAAAAGAAATCCAGGAGCTGGTTTTATTTGGTTTCTTCAAATCTCAATACCTTGGAGGAGGAAAATTATCTAAACTCTTTTTCTCAGTTAGAAACTGAGTTTATATCTGTGCCAGTTTAAAATAAATGGACACATTATTTTTTAAATAATTGTGTAGATAATTACATCATTATCTACATTTATCCTTTGAGTTCTTCTTATCAGTGACTCGGTCATTGTTCATGAGGGAAACCTGGAAATCCTTCTCCATAGCAACATTCTCCAGTTTAATCTGGAGGTTCCCATTTGTTCTCAGGAAAAAGGGGATTTAAAATCCATAGTGAACTATGGGTGGGTCCTCCAAAGGTACACAATATGTATGTTTTGATCTGCAAACTGCAAGCCGCCATTTTCTACTTGGTGCTGGACTGGAGGCCTTATTGTTTCTCAGTATGCTGCAAACTGCTCTGTGCAGCCTGAAGGTGTTGATGAGAAAAGACCACATGAAACACAAAAAGAAAAGAGGGGAGCCAACACTAGACAAGCTACTCTCCGCAACTAAGCCTTGAGATCTGTTCCACGAAAACGTTGGGGACAAGAATAAACCCTGGTGAAGCAAACTCTGATGACAACTCTGAGGTGAAAGACGCGGTCAGTGGTTCAAAGCATTTCCAACATCCTAAAGTGAGTTTTTCCTGGGAAAAGTATGTTGATACATATATATGGTTGTCATTCCTCACAAGTACAAGAACTATTCCTGATAGTTCTTGTACTACAATTTATACAATTTCTGCTGATAGACAACAATAAAGCATTCAAACAAAACATTGTCAGAAGTATCACTTTTGGGATTTTTCTTACTTTTTCCTCTACATTTTCCTGCTACATTGTTGTAATTCTTCCTTCCCTTAAAGAAGTGTTTATTCAGATGATTTGTGAGAGTCAAAACCAGAAAGTCTGGTGGCTTCTGAACCTCACCTTGAAGTGATTTGGAAGACCTGAAGTTCAGTTACAATCTCTCCATCTTTTAGGAAAATGCGTCCTTATCGTACAGCATTTTGTCCTTTTGCATTCATCCTGCGTTGGAGGTCTGAGAGGCTCCTGGGACGTCTCAGTGCTGAGGCGGCTGCCTCGGGTCACAACACACAATCCAGGCAAATCAAGGGTGACAGGAGAGAGAGGGACGATGGGCGCGCAAACAATGACAAAGAGAGTGAAGGAGCAACAGAAGGAAATTGCATTTAGAGGCCAAAGTGCAAAGTGTTTTTATCTGATCCTTTCATGTTCGGATTCCTAATTTCCGAGGAAACAAATTCAGATGTACATGTGAGGGTTACATTTCTGCTTTCTCTTTGAACAGGAAGTCGCTCACACAGAAATCCTCATTTCATGGGTTTGTGAGCAAATTCTGAAAGACCTCCATACTTCAGAGCCTTTACTCACACACATATACATCCAAAAGATCTTTCAGCCTGCGCTGAAGTGCAAGTAGACGGGTAGGTTCAAAACAATTATCAAATGAAGGTGTAGGCGCTGGCTTTGAAAATATTTACCCCACCAGGATCGACTTCTCTCTCTGGCCTTCATGATTTTTAGTCCCTCTGTCAGTCCCATTTCTCGCTCGAGTCCTTTTCCTGTCAGAGAATTACAAGCGGTAACTGAGTGGAACAGGAGTGATTACTGCGCCCGAATCCACAATGTGGCTTTACGCTTCAAGTAAAATGTTGTTAAACCACCTTCTCAGATACTCACTAGGTGGGTTTCAGGAATTCAGGCATCTGGTCTGTGTTCAGGCTTTTGTCTTTGATCCTTGTCATTAGAAATATGAATCCAAGAACAATGAACTTCTCAAAAGACAGGAATTAGAAATGGGCTTTCTAAAACTATGAGGAATGACATCTATTGACCGACAGCGGAGGCTTGCTGCTTTCACCGAGCGCCTAGTGTGAAGCAGATCAGTTCAGCCCATTTCTTTAACGACCCGTTTGCTCAGAGATGAGCGCCGTGCAAAAGAGCAAAGGCTTCAAAATTATTTTTATTCATAAAGATGACAAGGTCACTTCCAGCAACACTGAATTAAGAGGCTTTTGTTTGCATATTCATTTAAGCGTTTTGTTTTTTCCGTCGTTTTAAATATTTAATTCACTTGCATCCCGACTCTCCTCCATCTGCTATTCATTCTGCAGCGCTCCCTGAAAGCAGCAGAACCGTCTGCCAGCTGCTGGTTTCCTGCATTCCAGTTCGACCCCCGAGACACACAGGCTCTGCTTGTAGTTCCAAACCAAACATCTCCGCTGCCTGACAGACACATTCTCTATTTCACAAGTGAAACAAAACATTTCTAAATAGGTTTTACTTTTACTGTTCTGCCTAATCAACAAACACACTATCAGCAGTCTCGGAGACAATGTGCATAACTTTTTAAATACAAAAGAAAAGTTTCATGTCAGTGAGACAATATATTGCCATTTCTAAAAGTGACAGCACTGTTTTCTTAATTAAAAATAGGAAAAAAGAGTAGTTGAATTTCTCTGGGCGATCTGTGATGAAATGGTATCTGATTATACTAAGGGTCTCAATAAAGAAAGAGAAAAAGTTCAAAATTGGTTTCAAAAGCACAGTTTTAATGTCAGAAGTTCAGTGTGCAGAGAGAGTTTATTAAAGTGGAGGCTCTTAGGGAAAAGACTAAATCTCCCTTCTTCACCATGTGTACAACTGTTAGCCAGGCGGGTTCCATAAATTAAAATGCCCTCGCTTATTACTGAATTACAAAAAAATAGACCATTTGCAATTAGAAGATATGACAGAAGTTCAAGTTTGTAAATTCTGCCAGCTTTTACAGTTGAACATGTTCTGCAGAAGTATGCAACCATAACTGTTTAGCTTGATGTAAAAACAAATAAGTCTGAATGGATAGTAGAAATCTAATGACTGAGCCCTGTGGCACACCATAAAAGTGGGGGAAAATACAAATCACAATCAAGTAACTATGTTACTTTCGGTTGTTGCAAAACTGGTGTGTGTATCAAATAAGACTAAAAACAAAATTGATTTCACATAATAGCCATAGGTGATGCCTTAACGAACCTTCAAGAACCTCTGCCACTCTGCCTTCAGCACTTCGTGACAGCAATGCTTCTCCATGATGCAGTTTACAGAGTGTCGTAGTCCGTATGATGAGCTCAGCAGACATGCATTTCCACCAGGTGATTGCTGATTGGCTAATTGCTGCTGCCACTAGTCTTGGAAACTCCAGATCCGAGAGGAGCTTTGAGTAGATCAGTAGCACGGGCAAGAGACTAGGTACCCTGAACGGTTGCCTTGGGAGATTCATTCAAAACATGCACGCATGTAAGAGAGGCTGTGAAAAAGCCCACATTATGAGCTTCAGGTAAAACCAGCAGCGGTAATTAAAGTAATGTGGCGTGAAAGCAAACTGCACCAGGTGAAAATGGAACAAATGTTGCAAATTTGATCCCCAACCGAACCCACCGGACCATCAGGTGTGAAAACAGTCAGAATCTCTTTTGTTGCAAACGTGAAATAAAACAATTTATAGAGCGGGTGGCACAGTGAATGATTTGAAAAGAATCACATTTTGGCAGTTCTTTAAAGCTACGGGTATGAAAATGACAGTCAAAGTCCCCGCTCTACCACAGACATTTTAAATGACTGAATTACCTCCTCAGCATATCTGCAGAGGCCTGGTGATGCAACAATCATCTAATTAAGGGATGCTTTATGCATCTATAACATTTTACTTCAGAGTTTTACAAGAGGCTATAGAATCATCTAAACATATGCTGCAGTCTGATTGGTGTTTCCTCACTTATTAACTTACTTCCTGATTGTGTGACGCAGTAGTCTTTGAAAGACCGTCACCTGCAAACACTGCAGAAGTGTCCTGTTTGACCCGCACTCAGCCTACTCCTGCAGGTTTGCCCAATCTGGATGTGGCTATTCATCATTGCTCTCATCAATATATTCTTGCCATAAAGGTGCTGCCACAGCGTACAAGTCAAATGGATTACCTGAGAAACTTTCTGAATTCTCCCCCAGGACTGCAGGATTGGATGCAGGTGGCCAGGCATCTGAATCCCTGGAAGATTCAGATACCGCTGACCCCATCCATCTTCTTCAAAGCTCTCTGATCTAATGGTTGGTTAGATTTGTAAAGAACGCCATTCTTGTGCATTTACCAAAGTCTCGCTGAAGTCATCTGGTAACTGAAGTGGATCCTGGTGGGAGGTTTCTGCATCTCCTTTTCATTCTCTAAAAAGAGTCACCTAGATTTTCTCAAGGTACTTACTTCCCTTACACAACCTCACACAATCCAGAGTCTCATTCAAAAGGAGTAATTCAAAAAAAGTCTCCTGCATCAAAAGATGTAAAAAAGTTTCCTGAGGGAAAAGAAAAGTAGCACTGAACTGTTCAGAACTCGCAGATCACAGCATTTTAAAAAGCATTTATCCCACTTTCTCCTTCATTTCCTGCTCCTTTTGTTGCATGAGTATTCATGGAAAAGTACTTTGGATGCAAAATTCCTTTAAGAAAAGAAAAGCTCAGATGTAGTGTTATTTGCGTAGGCAGGGAGGTAAAAGACATTCCACTGCCACGGGCCAGTTTCCATTTGGAAAGTTTGTGCAGCCTCCCTCCCTCCATCTCCTCCCTCCAGTCGTCCAGCAGTTTATGAACAGTTGTTGCCTGCAAGGAGTCCTCGAAAGACTCAGCGTGTACAAGATGGCTTCCCAGAAGCTCTGTTTGAGGGTTATTGGGTTGGCTGCATTGCTGACACTTACAACTCTAGGAGGTAAGCATATTCTACAATATTTCTTTGGCTTTTCTTCTGCTTCAGTGAGGCTTCACTTGTTTTGTGTCTTTTCTGCACATTAGCACACTCTCTTTTTTTCCGTTTCCCTTTTCTTCGTTGTGTGGTTGGACACATGTTTGCTCTTGGAGAAGAAAATGGATGAATTTCAAATAGTGCAACAATTTTATTTCACATTGAGTGAGTCTTAATTCATGCATCTGCCTCAAAATGTGCATTTTATCAATGCAGTTTAAAGCAGAGGAACATTTAAAACCCAGATGCTTTGATATTTGACGAGAGAAAAAAATCCATCCCAATCAATATTATTTTATTGCATGAGTCACGACACAGTTTACCTTTAATTATAAGCCTGGACTGCATTTCCAGGAACTCATGCGCTGTGTTCAAACCAGTCAAAGTCAGAAGGAAATTCTTAGAAAAGATTAAAAAGAAGACAGAGAATACTTCACACATAACCGAGACCATCTGGGCCCGGGCTGCGTCAGAGTCAGTCCAGTCTGACATGGAGAAGGGAAACAGTTCAGAAATCAAACATGTCCCTTTAGAATATCTTCCTTTTTTCCTTTTGATTACTAAATTTTAATGGCAAAGTTTGGATTTCTGACGTTTCCTTCTGCAATGTTTCTCAAGGAAATTTTAGCATCGATAAACATTGCAGTTGAAAATATTAACAGTGTTTTTGAGATAAATGTACTAACAAATGTTGCATTGAAAGTGAAACAAAAAAAAAGAAGACACTGAAATGCAAAATAAATACATTAAAAACAAATAACTAATTCGTAATCAAGTCGTCACACTGTCAACAACTCTGGAGTCCTTGGAGCTAATATATACAGAGGCAGGCCAGTTACAAGAAGAAAAACTCCATTCAATGCTAAATATGAAAATATTACTGTCAGAGTAGTTGAAGGCATGAAAAACTTACATGAAATCAGCAGCAGACATTTTTCAGCATTTTTGTGATCTATGGCTTGTAAAAGCTACATTCTTGGAACAGGAAGCTTGAATATGCCGAGCAAACAAATGATTTGTCCAATATGAGAAGCACCAGGATGTAGTCATAAAATATTCAAAGTGCTTTGTACAATTTATACTGTGGTAAAGGCAAATGGTAGAAAAACTGAATCCTGATGAAGAGATTCTCTGGATTCCTTGACATGAATAAAGACGTCTAAAGCCTTAATTATGATCACTGTCTTTATTGCATATTTATAAAACAGCAAGGTTCTCCAGAATAACATGGAGGCATTCAACCCAGAAGGATTGACGATAAAAGAAAGTTTCCACCATGATGATATTACATAGATAAAGGCACAAAGTGTTGGTTCATCAGACCACTTCAGTAGAACTTAAATATATTAATAATAATAAATAGACCTCAAGACAACTTACTCCTACTTAGCAGATATTTCTGTGGAACATTTGTTCTAATTATTCACCTATAAACCAACCAAGTTCCTTCTTGAAACTCATTCGGTATTTTCCCTGATTGATAACCCGGCTCAGTCTAGTTCCTGAAAGGTGTGAAAGGAAGTTACAGGAAACGTACAGAAATTACTGCTGTAACGTTGCAAAAACATGTTTGAATAATACAATAAATCTTAATCGAACAAGATTTATAAAGTGAGAATAAATAAGTGAGAAATTAGAGCCGAATGTTTGTGCACTTTGAGTGTTTGAGACCTAAATCGAATTAGTTATTTCTGCACACAACCTTGGCCAATATATCTGATTCTGTTCTTACATTTGCAATACTTTTCTGTGCTACTTCACTTCTTAAAGTAAATCAATAAACCCTGGAAAGCGAAATGCCAAGTCAATAAATCCATCTGTTACTGCAGAATCTCAGTCTGAACCAAAAATAGTTTTTGCTTTTCAAAGATAAATGCTGCTCCAAAAGCAGTGTTTAAAAAAATCTATCTTCAGCTTAACACAGCTCTTTCTTTCTTTTTTTTTTTAAATTCTTTTTTTAGTAACTCTGGCATCAATGTGTCTTTAAAGTATTATTTTCACTGAATACTTTAAGAAAACATACCGGTATTAATTTCCTTTTCGACAGTTGGGGATAAATTTATTCACACCTTTTTTTTTTAAATTTCAGCTAATTGCCTTTGTGTGAGTGACTTTTGAAGAAATAAGTTGCTCCTTTATTGTTTAATTCATCTGCACAGAAACCTGGTTATAATTAATCTCCTCCATCTGTAACCCCGACCACATGGTGAACATGTTCTGCTCGCTGGCAGACGGGCTGAGATTTAGAGCTGACGTCTAAGCTGTTCAGTTTACTCTGCGATAGATTTTCTTCAGTCTGCCTCGAGTTTTAAAACCCAGAAGATAAAACCCATGTATAAACTCTCAGAGAGCGTAGCTGAGCCGTTTGCAAGAGCAAATGCACAAAGAAAAGATCATCCAAGTTGGTGAAGTGGAAGATTTGTTGTTGGTTGCCTTTGGTCCCAGAGTATTTTGAATACAGAGCAGACTTTTTCCTCCGGGCGCTCAAATAGCCACAGGAAACAGATGCAGCAATAATATTCATAAGTAAACAAGCTGAAAACTTGTTCCCCTGGACTTGGCGAGTTATTTTATGGGCTTTCGCTTCTGTTTTAGCATCTTTCAAAGCACTAAATGTGATGTCAGCTACTTTCTTTATGCTTTTATAGTTAAGTAAACAGATTTTTGTTATGAATAAAATAATGTAAAAAAAATTTGGCTTCATACAAAATATTCAATGCAAGAACAGCTTACAACGCATGTTTTAAAGTTACCTCTTTTAAACGGAGTCTAAATGTTGCTGCAGGCTGTAGCCTGTCACTGTGGGACAAAGAGTCGCTCATCATGATCACATTTATCCTTACAGTTTTATAAAGATAAACCTGATGTTGGAGAAATGTAAAAAAGATGCTGATCGTTATATTCTGTAGGCAACCGCATCTCACATTGCACCAGACGGTCTCTCTCTACCTTCATCCTCTCTGCCCTCATCCTCATGCAAATTTGTTCTCCAATCTTCATCAGTGTCACTTTCTAGCACCAGGTACTTCTGGAGCACGTCGCGTTCGTCCGTCCAAAGTCTAATTTGTCTTCACTACGCTCATCCGAAGGTGTGATTTCCACCCCCTTCCACCTTGAGTGGGTGTTAAATGAGGCTTAATTGACTCTGCTAAAGAAGGAAAATGGGATCTGAGCGAATAGTTCACTTTAAAAGATATTTTAAAATCTGCCGCATGGGCTTCCCTTTATTGCAACCTTCATTCAGATTCAGTCTTCCTTTCTTTTTTCTCTTTCTGAGTACTAGCAGCTTTGAAGCATAATGTCAAGTCGTTTTTAACATATTCAAGAAGTGGGTGGAAGTGTAAACCTTTTAAATTCCCCCTCCTTATCCATTTATCCTCATAATGCCTGCATAACCTGACATACAGTTAGGGCCAGAAATATTTGGACAGTGACACAAGTTTTGTTATTTTAGCTGTTGACAAAAATATGTTCAGAAATACAATTTATATATAGTATGGGCTGAAAGTGCACACTCCCAGCTGCAATATGAGAGTTTCCACATCCAAATCGGAGAAAGGGTTTAGGAATCATAGCTCTGTAATGCAGAGCCTCCTCTTTTTCAAGGGACCAAAAGTAATTGGGACAATGGACTCTAAAGGCTGCAAGTAACTCAAAAGGCCTTTCCCTCGTTAACCTGTAATCAAGTAAGTAGTTAAAAGGTCTGGGGTTGTTTCCAGGTGTGTGGTTTTGCATTTGGAAGCTGTTGCTGTGACCAGACAACATGCGGTCAAAGGAGCTCTCAATTGAGGTGAAGCAGAACATCCTGAGGCTGAAAAAAAGGAAAAAATCCATCAGAGAGATAGCAGACATGCTTGGAGTAGCAAAATCAACAGTCGGGTACATTCTGAGGAAAAAGGAATTGACTGGTGAGCTTGGGAACTCAAAAAGGCCTGGGCGTCCACGGACAACAGTGGTGGATGATCGCCGCATACTTTCTTTGGTGAAGAAGAACCCGTTCACAACATCAACTGAGGTCCAGAACACTCTCAGAGAAGTAGGTGTATCTGTCTCTAAGTCAACAGTAAAGAGAAGACTCCATGAAAGCAATACAAAGGGTTCACATGTAGATGCAAACCATTCATCAATTCCAAAAATAGACAGGCCAGAGTTAAATTTGTCCAAAAACACCTCAAGAAGCCAGCCCAGTTCTGGAAAAGTATTCTATGGGCAGATGAGACAAAGGTCAACCTGTACCAGAATGAGAAGAAAAAAGTTTGGAGAAGAAAGGGAACGGCACATGATCCAAGGCACACCACATCCTCTGTAAAACATGGTGGAGGCAACGTGATGGCATGGGCATGCATGGCTTTCAATGGCACTGGGTCACTTGTGTTTATTGATGACATAACAGCAGACAAGAGTAGCCGGATGAATTCTGAAGTGTACCGGGATATACTGTCAGCCCAGATTCAGCCAAATGCTGCAAAGTTGATCGGACGGCGCTTCACAGTACAGATGGATAATGACCCCAAGCATACAGCCAAAGCTACCCAGGAGTTCATGAGAGCAAAAAGGTGGAATATTCTGCAATGGCCAAGTCAATCACCAGATCTTAACCCAATTGAGCATGCATTTCACTTGCTCAAATCCAGACTTCAGACGGAAAGACCCACTAACAAGCAAGACCTGAAGGCTGCGGCTGTAAAGGCCTGGCAAAGCATTAAGAAGGAGGAAACCCAGCGTTGGTGATGTCCATGGGTTCCAAACTTAAGGCAGTGATTGCCTCCAAAGGATTCACAACAAAATATTGAGAAAAAACTTTTTTGTTTGGGTTATGTTTATATGTCCAATTACTTTTGAGCTCCTAAAATGTGGATTTGTAAACAAATGTGTACAATTCCTACATTTTCTATCAGATATTTTTGTTCAACCCTTTAAATTAACGTTACAATCTGCACTTGAATTCTGTTGTAGCGGTTTCATTTCAAATCCAATGCGGTGGCATGCAGAGCCCAACTCACAAATATTGTGTTACTGTCCAAATATTTCTGGCCCTAACTGTATATCATGAGTCCAAGTTTGAGTTCTCCTTGAATTTGGAATAAGATATTTAACAGTCAATTAAAGCTCTAATTTTATAAAATATGTTGTCTATATACTTGTTAAAATTGCCCCTATGTCCTGAGAGTATGAGACAAAAAAACATGTGGAAAAAAATCAAGCTCTTCTGCTTCTGTTCGGTGCTTCATCTGCAATGTGTAGAAATGCACAGCTCTGTCAGAAACGACCGATCAGATCCAGAATCAGGGACTTAACGCTGCCAATCATCCTCGTGTTCTGCCGCAACAAGCTTTTTGAGTACATTCGTAATGTTGACGTGGCCTAAAATGAAAACGAGTTTGACATCCCTGGTACAACGGGATACTTTTATTACATACTCAAAACAAGACATAACCAAAATCTCTCTGTCACTGTGATTTAACATAATGAATAACAATGTTCCCAGTTGTTAATGTATCAAAAACAAAAGTCTGCTCACCTGTTTATATGAAACAGGAATTATGTTCTGAGAGACAAATAGGGGGTTTCAAAATAAATAACGTTCTGAATATACTGTAAGTGCTTCCCAAGGTTCTTCCTCCTCTTTTGTTAAGGCGTTGTGTTGTTCAGAGGGACGCGTTGTGGAGACATGACAGGCAAAGAACGGGCCGAATAGAAAGATTCAAGGCTTCTCAACACTTCAGCAAAGCACTTTCCTGGATGTGAAGGTTGTCTTGACTTCAGATCAGAATGGCTTTGAACAAAAGCCTCTTACGTTTCTATTGGCTCTCCTTTTCAGACGTGTCCAGCGAGAACCGCCTGCAGAAGATCTTAGTGAAAAGAAATGGTAACACTCGGACGCCACCGATTTTCTTATTTATCATTTATTAAACTGACCCACATTAGAAAAAAAAATCCTGTTAATGTGTTCCCTCTTTCACTAATTTATGTAGCGGCAGACGCTGAACATGCTCCATCCAAGTCTTCGGTTGCCATCCCTTCGTCTAAGGCCCAAGAGTTCCTGGCCAAGCTGAGCAGAACAAAGAGGAACGTCTGGGATCGCAGCAGGCCAGACGTCCAGCAGTGGATCATGCAGTTTATGCAAATGGGATTTGATGAACAAGTAAGTTTTCTATCATTTACTTTTTTGTTGTTGTTGTTGAAAAATTGATGAGTTCTTGGTGTAGCTACCAGACATGAGCACTTTCCTCAAGAATACAGAAAATAAAGTGTCCTTAATGAGCAGAGATGGAAAACTGTTCTCACCTCTACGGTTTAAAGTTGATACGACTCCCAGACTGACTGTACAATCAAGAGTTCACAGCGAGGTCAAGAAGATTCAGTCCCTTCGGATGAAATTATGGTTGATTTAGCTTTTACCAATGTGACTTGTGCTTTATCAAATAGGCTTCAAGTGAGACATTGTTTTTCTTTGAAACTTTTCTGTTTTTTACCTTAATGGCATTTAAGACGTTAAAGAATTTAAAAAAGCTCGAATTAGAGAAACTGAAACTTAAAGCACGTAGTAAATAAAACACAGAGTAAACATCGGCCTCTTCTAAATGATCCTCTGCAGAAAGCACCTCTACCTACACATATACTGGAATAAATAATAAATACAGATGAAAAGCTGACCGTAGGAAAACATGTTTCTCACACAGAAGTTTAAAGCTACTCACTGATCCAGACTCGGCCGTCTTTCAGGTCACTGACCACCATGATTTCACCAGAGACGGTGAGGAACAGAGAGCAGAGATAAGAGCAGGGAGCGAGAGAGGCAGACCACTCAGAATAACCCCCCTGCTGCGACCGTTTCCAACAGCCGACAGCACGTTACAGGCAGCCACAGCAGCGTTTCACCAACACTCACTGAACATTACACCTCCTGCATATGCCATCGGTTGTTGCTTCCTTAAAAGGCCAAAGCTGTCAAACGATTGGCCTTTTCAAAGTTTGTCTTTCATAAGGGTTTATTTATTTATTTTTGTTCATCACGGTGCTGCCTCCTGCCAGTCTCAGCGGACGTCTTATCAGTTGCTGGTTTGTCTGTTGTTGAGTTCACCGAGCCTGATGCGTCTGCGGCGTCTCTTTCTCGCCAGAGGCTGGAGGCCGACCTGCAGTACTGGATGGACCACGCCCGCTCCCACGACCAGGGTCGGCAGCATCACTACGATGAAAACGCCCCCATTGGGCCAAGGTCTTCTTACAGGCATGGGGCAAATGTCAACTACGACTACTATTAACACCGCCCACACACGCGCCGATCTTCCCAGCTGTGATAGAAGCTAAAGCAAAATGATGGCTTTAATGCCTGCCAACATTTTCACAGCAGTCCTGCCAACTTATTTTGATTGCATCCGTCAGTAAAGCTCTGCAAGTGTTTCTGTAGTCCTACAATAAATGAAAGTTTGGCTTCAAGCACAACTTTTAATAGAAATAAAGACAAGGTTTGTACTGTCTTTTGTCTCCTGATTTTATTATTTTACTCGCGTCACCTTCATTTGAAGTTAATTAATTGTAATCAAATTCAAAAGGGAGAGATGATAAAAGCAGACATTGGCACTTTTGTCTGAGTGAGAAGGTTTCAAGTCCTATTGGAGCCTCCATAGAGATTAAGAGTAAAAAATGAAGTGCTCTAAAATGACTTTGGATGTGGCCAAATCCAGACCTGATTTCTCCAATCACCACCAGATGGAGCAACTTCAGAAGTGGATTTTTTTTTTCTTCCACGCAACAATTTCTTTAGTATATTTGGTCACTGTAAAGAGAGTCATCTCTTCCATGACTGGTAGATTATAATCCACCCATGATGCTTTTGTATTAAATAAATAAAAAATAGTGTTTCATTTTTCTAAATAAAAACAAGATCGAGGCTTTAATTCGGTAAAAATAAAAGTTTCCTCTTCATATTAAACACATTAGATCAGCAAAGTTTTAAGACTGACACATTTCGATTCGATAGTTCTAGGTTGTTTTTTTATTATTTAAAAAAACAGCAGATTCTAAAGAATAAAAATAAATTAAAACAAAATCATAAGTGTATCAGATTATCAATGGAAGACAGTTTTAAACTCCAATCTTAAGTTTTCTAACCCTTCCTCGGTTTATTTTAATTTTTTTTTTACCTCAGATGTTTTGCTGCTCTTCAAATTCTGTTTAATTACTGCAGTTCATTCTCGTATCCAAACAAAGGCACTTCATTTGTTGAGATAAATAAGTAAGAAGATCAAATTTCTTAGTGCTTGTACACTCAGTGTGATAATATACAACAGCTTTGAATCCCAAACAACTTTAGACATAAAACATTTCTTTTGACTGAGGTTTTCTTACCGCTACATATTCTGTTCGTTTTGTCTTAATTAGAAATCTTTTGAAGCTTTTAGCAGAAGTTCCTGAACTAAAGTGGCAACATCACATGCAAATTATTGGAAATATTTTATTAAAATAGCATCTTCACATCAATATGATACTGCACACTGCGACATGAACATTTCACAAACACGATATCTTTATAAACAATTATGGCGCCGTAAACTGTCGCCCTGGAGAATTTGTCCACAACCTGCCGTGCGGTGCAGGTTTGGCAGACTGACGCAACGAGGCGTCCGGTGGGAAAACAAACTCGGACGGCTCCTCTCCAGACACGAAACACCAGGAAACTGATGAGCGCCATTCGTTTCCGCCAGGTCTGAGCTGCTCGCCGGGTTTCTCATGGCGGTGTATTAAATAATAGCAAGAACATCACAAAATCCACAAAAAAAACAAACTCCCAAAACATAGGCTGGATTTCCAATCCTCCGCCACAGCAGGTAGCCTCTTTGATTCAGGCTTGTCCATCAGTTTTGAAAGCTTCAGGGAGGGAGACCTCACCAAGTCACAGCTGCCGCTCTGACACAAGGCAACATCCGCTTTTAAAGAGAGCTCAGACAGAAAGCCGCCTCCGTGACCCAAAACGGGACACTGTTCCAAAAAGTGCTCTACTCAGCAGGATACATCAGAGAGAAGCTCCTCTCTGATGGTGGAGGAGTGTTCGGCAGAGCAGTCGGCTGCTGCTCAATTATGTCTGGGCCTTCCTTTCTTCATGCGGGCTGCTTTAGGTTTGGGGATGTACTGGTTGTTGGCCTGGTGTTCTAGTTCTCTGCTGAAATATTGAATGGTTTTGTTCAACCCTTCCTCCAGCGGCACCTGTTCACACAAAACAGTATTACTCTGTTAGTATAAATAACTGACGTGAACGTCACACGCTACAGACACGTTTAGTTACACAGATAGTTGCGGGTTTTTGAAGTGGGGCTTTGAGTAAATTAATAACTTCATTTTTTGATGAAAGACATGTTAGCTTTCAAGCTAGTACCCAGTGAGTGTGTGGCTAACAGAAAAAAAAAAACCTTTCTGCTTCCTTAAAACTCCAATCTTAAAAAGTCATTGTGCTTGTAGAACGCCTTCACGCCGCCATTACGTTTGTCTTTGAATGTTGATGAATGGAGATGTACAGATAAACTTATGACTGAAGTTAGAGGATTTTAAACTTAACCAGTTAAAAATGACAAACCCTTTCTGCCGCTAGCGCTAGACTAGACATTTGTTTTGATTGCATTGACCCAAAATACTGTACATCATAGTCCACTTCCTGCTTTTGGAGCGGTCTCTGGTCTGCTTGGTATTCACATGCACATTTAAACCACATCAGAGTTCCCTTCAACTGAGCTAAGAACTAGGTTTTTAGGTTTTGGTTGAAATGAACCTGACTTTCTGGGGAAGTAAACCAGAGTTGGGTTAAAGTGGACTAAACAGGGTAGGTGTGAATGCACCCTGATTTTTTCATATAGCTTCGTTAACTTATTACTATTGTGTACGGACTATACACAATATAAAGTTTGTAAATATATGAACTTTCCAACACTATATATAGTTCTCCATGACTGTAGAGGTTTCCCCTCTACAGTCATGTTTCATGTCTGTTTCTGTTCCACAGCTTAAAGCCTCCAAGGATTTAGCATTTGATCTTTAAAGCAACTTTTATGTCAACAACCAAAGGCTACATGTGTGGATGGGAACAGCTAATGTCGTGCAGCACACATACCACGGGTTCCCAGCCGAGCATCATCTTGGCTTTTCGGATGTCGGGTCGCCTCCTCTGGGGATCGTCCTGGGCCTCCGACAGAAACTGGATCTGACTTCGGCTCACTGCGTGTCCGCCATACGCATTTAGATTCATTCGGATGGGTTTAGGGACAGAGAAAAACATGTTCACAGGGGCGAAAAAACTGTAATAACTGAACTTTTATGAGATTCCAGGTTTTGGAGAGTGTGGGTGTTATTTACAACAGTTTTACAAATCTAAATATTAACTGGAGAAATAAAATAGCAGAAAACAATCTGATCTCAGATTTTCACATTATTACCTAGTAAAACATTCCCCATCTTCCTTTCCCTGCAGATGAACTTATCTATGTGCCACATGCAGTGGCAGGAAGATTTTGAAGGTTTTCACTCAACACGATATGAATCGTGATAGCTTTTGCATGCATATTTCCTACATAATTTATTCTGTGTTGGTCTGAAAATTGGACAAGAGATAAACGTGAATGAGGGATTACAGGGGTCACAAGCCTGCACTGACAGCGAGAGGGATTACCGTCTTACCAACAAGACTTTTGATGAGTTGGGCAAACTCCAATATGGTGTGTTCTTCTGGGTTTCCCTGAAATTACAACATGTATGTTCATTAAATCATTCTTGTCGTACACGTGAAGATGCATGACAAACGCTTCCATTCCTATGAAGAGTAAATTTTGTGCATCAAAATTTGAGCAACGTTTTTAAGAATGTTGCTCACCAAGTTGACTGGGCTGCTGATGTTGCTGTTCATCAGCAACACGAGGCCGTTGACCAGGTCGCTGCATAAAAACAAAGAAAGAAAGAAAGAAAAAAAAAAAGACAGTTTCGTCATCATCAAAGTTACACAATTTAATAGATATATAATAAAAATGCTATTATTTAATCATTAAATCCATTTTCAATGTGCTTCCAAAATTCATTTTAATCCATTATGTTTACTTCACTGTATAAAAAGACACAAAACAATTTTCCCTCACTCTGACAGTTAATCAGATAGAGGTGGTGATTATGACATTTTCATCTTTATAAATGCCATGATAGATTGACATACGGTTAGAATACGGTTGAATTGCATTTTAACATGTATAATTTGGGTCAGCTGCTTTGGGTTTCCTCACAGTTGATTGTTGGTGTTTTGACCCATTCCTTCATACAGAATGACGCCATAATAAAGCACGGGACAGTGAAGTCTGTCATCTCTAGAAAGTGTCCCGATTTATTGGACCTAAACATTTGAAACATTTCCAAATGGTGAGGTTCAACCAGGACAACAGCTCATCACCCAACACCTCCACCCTCATCCTGGATGAAATTATGAACACGTGTTTCCTCAAATCTTTAGATGTCTGGAAGAAAGCCGAAGATGAGGCATTTTATTTTACAGCCTGACACAGAATCCAAGTTTCAACAAAAAACTTGGAGGGAATGCCTTCATCTGTAAAAAAAAATCTGACTGCAGAACTGACTTTGACAGAAACTCTGTGGATATATATATTTTTTGAACCAGAGAGATTTCCTCGAAGCCTGACCAGCTTGGAAAAACTTTTGCAAAGCAGAAAAAATAATGTCAATTTTAAATGCAAAATATTATCAGACTCCTGAATTCTGGAGTTGAATCATAAGGTGCTTCAACAAAACCACTGGGTGTGAACACGTCCACCAGGTCGTTGCTGCAGCATATCTTTATAGTTGCTGTGGTAAAACTGATTTTCTTAGACATGATTATGGCAAAGAATCATGTCTCTGAGCTTTGGCTCAGGTCCAAAGCTCAGAGACTTATCGTGCACACATAATAATCTGAGGAATTCATTCCACTTCAATAAGGAAATACTGTGAGTGTTACCACCAGCGTTGCATGGTCACCAGATTGCAGATCTAACCATCTGATTTAAAAGCTGATCTTTTTCCAATTTATACTCTAAAGTTTAGATGGAAATAAATTGAGTAGACAGAAGGACAGAAACATTGAGTTTCAGCAATTGAATGTTGTGACACTATTTAACACTGTTGTTTGTATTTCCTTTTAATTCTTGTAAAGCACTTTTTATTGCCTCGTTGCTGAAAATGTGCTATATAAATAAAATTGCTTTACCTTACCAAGAAAAAGTATTTTATCTTTGTACTGCAAATATTTCTGCGTATGTTGAAAGGCTAAAGAAATGTCCGACAATATCGTTGTTGGCTAAAAATTGACTTGTCGGCAAAGTCATTATTGTGACGGTCCTCTGTAGACATTTGAGTTTGAAAGATCAATAAATTTCCATCAATACATCGAGGACTAAAAGAAATTATAAGAAGAACTTATAATTGCAAATTGTACAATGCTACCAACAATAAACAAAACTATTGCAGCTTTTAAAGATATGAACTGAGTTGTTTTTTTAAAATGATAATTGATTTCTGAAGACTACTTTCACAAATGACAGGAAAACTGACTCAAAGAAACTAAATCATAAACAATCAAACAGATTTCATAAACAACAAACCTGAATAGAAGAACCATAGACGTGTATTAGAGAGATCATGAACTATTAGATGTTTTCCCTCTAGAATTTACGACAACATTGAAATGTTTTTGAAGCAAAAGAAATATTTTCACCGTTCGTCTGGCATCCTGACAAAATTGGACCAGCTAAAATCCAAACCATCTGGAGAAACATCAGTTTTACAAATTACTCTACCCTAATGTCACAAATTACCAGAACGTAGGAGTGTCAACGCCTTTGTTTTTATTTTTAATTTCAATTAAACCCAGTTTAGCAACTTAAAACCCAGAAGTGAAGGGATAGAAAGAGTTGAAAAGAATCGTGCAAATTCTTCTGTCAGCAACATAAAAGTCAAAATGATTATGTAAATAGGTGTAAAAGAATCTGATTGTGATTTGGCAAAGATGACGATTATCTGAATATAAAAGCTATTAATAGTAACAATAGCTATTTGGAATAATTCTCAAATTTTCTTAATAGTAAGTAAAATAAGAGATAACTTGAAAAGTTACACTTCCATAATACTATTTACGTTTCCAGGGGGTGTAGTGAAGTGCCTCGTAACATTAAAAAAATAAGAAATAAAAATGAAGAAAACAAAAGTCCTAAAAGTAGCAGGTGTCAACAAATGAAGCTATAAATAACATAAAACATTGGACTAAGGACCAGTTCTTGCCTGTCGCACAGTCTTATTCTGTTGCAACATTTAAGCAGTTTTTCCTACTGAGATCTGATGTTATTTTGTCCCTAAAATGTTGAAACGTTTTGATCTCTGAGCCACGTATTCAAACAGATCTCTCTAAAGCTCTTGAAATTCTATTCACTGGTATTTTCACTGCTTCAAAAGTAAATATATTTTTGCTATAAACTGCTTCTGAAAAGGCCTAAACGGGAGCAGAGTGGTAAATTTACACAGATGTGATGGATGAGTGAAAGAACAGTCTGTTTATGATCGTTCACTTGGAATACCAGAGGAAGATAACATCACTGTCTTGACTGCCAAGCTACACATTGAATTTAATGAACGAAATCTGAGATGATGCTCAAGCTCTAAGCAGATGGCCTTATGCAACACGCTCGGTCCCAAAACCTTTAGGAGCTCTTTGTCACTGAACTGATGCTAAATATTAAGTTACCTAATGCGATGCTGTCAGTCTTGGTAATTATATCTCAAATAAATGCGTAGATGGATGTAACAAGAAGCACATTGTGCCTGCAGTGATTCAGAGGCTCCTGGTTATTAACAGACTGAATCGATTGTGGACATTTCATTTTGTACTGTTCCAGGAAAACGGCTTTGTTCCTTAATCTAATAAGATGGTTATGACTGACTTTGTAAATCAAAACAGTTTTAGGAACTTAAACGCAGAATCCCCCTATAGAAAAGCAGCTAAAGTTGGTTTGTGGCATTTCTCAGCATAATTGCTTGCTGTCCAAAGAAAAGCTGTAATTTACAACAATAACTTGTTGCAAATTTATTTACAACAATTATCTTTTGAGGTGCTTCAGCCATTACTTTACTGAAAAGAAATGTTTGTCCTTGACAGAACATGATTACTGGGGCAAAAATCATTAGCTGGGAAATTATTGATTAAACATGTTGGGATCTTTTGTTTAACATCACAGCTGCAGCTTGAGTCCATTCAAACAGCCCAATTATGCAATGTACAGAGCATGCATTTATGGTATGCAAAGAATAATAATCTACCAAGTGCTGTGTTGAAGCAGTTGTATTATTATAATCTTGGACACATTGATATTGTAATGAAGACTTCCATTTGACACAGAATGCAGCCCTACAGAACATTTGAGCCAGTTGTGGAAATCAAATAAGATACAATATTTAGCCCATTAAGATGTACAAGTGTTCTCACAATGAGATAAAACTTGTAAAACTTTAAATGGACTGACACAAGTTATCAATTTTCTGAACCAACAGTGGTTTTATTTTGAAGACCTGCACAATTTGCAACAATAAGGCCAGTCCATGAATCAGGAAATAGATTCTAGTAGAGTTATGTGTGGTTCTTATTATAAAGCTACAGCCAGTCACAAACTTTTTATCAATGATTTATGACTAGGACCTGTTATTGAGTCAAACACACCAATAAACACAAAACTTTGCACATTTCTGTTGGGATACTGACAGTAAAAGGTAGATTGGTTCAGCTACTCCTATCTTGTTAAATACTTCAGGTCAAAGTCAACTCTCACGTTTTTAGAGCACTCGGCGAAGTAAGTCTTAAGTATTTGTTTTTGCAGTTTTAGTTAGAGACCAATTCAAACACTCAAGACCCCAACTCTGTTTTGGAAATGGCGTGAGAACTGGCAAACTAAAGGCTGGAATCCAAACAAAAACACACACAAAGAAATTGGGCCTTTCAAAATGACCTTTTTCATAAGCAGGATACTTTCCCTTGAGGTATAAATGAAATGGCTGTTTTTTTTCCGAGCCAACAGAGAAAAAATAAACATGAAAATATTTAATACAAATTGAGCTAGCGCACAACAACTGAGAGCAGATGATCTTTTTGCTCTATGTAGCAAACTTATCACATGAATGCTTTTTGTAAGCCATTCTGATTGAACGCTACAGATGTCCAAAGTGTAATTACAGTTTTATAATTTAGAAATCTTTTTATATTGAACAAATAAAATAAAATTCCAGAAATTTCACCATTTCACTCTTGACAAGTTTAACTGGACGTTAATTTATTTTTTTTAATGTGAGGTCAGGGGAACATGATGTTGGTTTACCAAAAGGCTTCAAGCTTTTTCTTTTCTTTTTTCATAAAATGCATTAATATAAAAGTTCACCAAACACTGTTGACGCAAACGTCACACAGGGCAGCAGGTACATGGTTTGATGAGATAGGAAGACTTCAAATGCTCTGCATCTCTGATCTCTCGCTGTCAAATTGTTGAAATTAATCTCCTTATCCTCCACAAACAAACCGGTAACTACTGTTTGAACCTGGAATATATTGATATTTCTGACTCAGACCTGAAGCTGTTTCAGTCTGACTCACACCGATTCTAAATTTCTTCAAGGTATTCACAGAACAACTTACTGGCATGTTCTCTTTAATCTATACATCAAAGGGGGAAAAAACTGTTTTACTTTAGTGAATCTTTAGGGAACAAAACTACCAAATAAAATTTTAGAAAAAAAAAAAAAAAACACTAACAATGGATGATAATCTTTAAACTACAATATTAAATGGTTCAGTATTTGGGATTAAAATGGAAAATAAATGCTTAATTTCCTACCTTACATATTGGAAGGCTCTAGTTTGGGATCCAGTACCGTACACCTAAAAGAACAAAAATTACTAGTATTATTATTATTTGTCAATAAAAAATACATCTCCTCTGAAAACCCATCTGCATTTGCTAAGTTATAGACGTTTATGTTTAGGAGGCTGCAAGCTTGGTGATATCAATCACCAAGTGAAAAAACAGAAATCCTGTCTGTGAAAAATTCATTTATCACAGGAAAGAATTGAAAGGCGATGAAGTAAAAAGCTCAAAAACACATACAGTGAGAGGTTCTCCTTGAAGCGCCTGAAGGATGAAATTACTGACGACCCGTCCGTCATTCATGTGCATCCGGGAGCCAAACGTGTTGAAGATTCTTGCCACTCTCACCTCTACACCTTCCTGCAAAAACACAGAGGAAGGGGAGTTATGGTGCACAAGCTTTTACATTTCCCTCAGCCTTATTCATCTTATCTGCAGGAACCAAGACGTTTAGAGAAAATATTGTAATGCATCAATAAGTACTGACTAAAATAGGGTTAACTTTATTCTTTCATTCCAGCGGAAAAAAACCCAAAAACATACTTAGTGCATTAACTTGTCGAGATTTATGCAGCCTATTACAAAGAAGTGATCTCTAAGAAACAGTAGTCTTCACAGGTGCAAATATATATATAGAGATGGAGATGAATATTGATAAAGAAATCGATTCATATTATGTTGTGACTGTTGTCTTTGGCTGGGTGAACAAAATCCAGTCCAAAATCAAAATCACTACTGGCAGATGTTTATACTACAGAGCAGAACCTGGCATTGTTACTTCTCCCTACATCCAGTGGGTGGCGCAGGTTGCTACAATAGACAGCAGACACACAGGTACACCCGCTAGAAGAAAACAAACACTCCCTGTACAATACTTTAATTCTATTGGCTGAGAGGTTGCCAGGTGACTGTGCCAAAAGGTATTTCCAAAAGCTAGCAGAGTCCAAGCAGAGACCAACTGTGAGTGCGAGGAGAAGTTTTGGGTGCAAGCAATTCAAGTTTTGAGAAGACAGACATGGTGTCCTGCTTTCAAAATAAAAATGTAAGCAAAAGTATTAAAAGTTTTGAGAACAAAAGACATGAAATCCTACTTTGATATTGAACATGTGTGCTCTTGGATTATGGCATAAAAATTCCTCAATAAAAGCCATGTTGTCGTTGTATCAGACATTCAGATTGCTCAAGTCTTCTGGTTCTAGCTTATTCTGCATCCTCAGAACCAGAACCCAACCTGGAGAAGCAATATTCAGTTTTTATGCTCCACTAATCAAAACAGCTGAAACTCTGAGTTTCTTTAAATAAGGCCAAACAACCATCAAAGTTGCCTTTGATTAACAATAACTGGTACATTGACATTTTTACAACTTTAAACCAGTTTAATGTTTTTTGTTGTTTAGTGTGTTATGTTTTTATGGTACATACAAACCGCAATGTCAGCCTAAATCTGACTCCTATGGCTGCATAACTTTCTACTCATCGTAAATGTTAAATGTTAGGCACATACTGTAAAGATTAATCAGTTTTGAGGAAATAGATTGTGAAAAGAAATTCTACCTGACAAGTTCAGAATGATTTTTTTATATTTAGCGTCATTATTGTCAATGTTTTTCTTTGTCAATGTTGTGGAATGGGTTTATGGAATATTGTAACAAATTCAGGTTGCTTTAATTAAAATCACCTCGTCATCACCCAAAATTAAATAACATCATCACCCAACGTTACACAAACAATTTCTGGAAGAACAGTTTACAATATTCTAGTATGCAATTTTTTAATATTGAGGGAATAATTTGCAGGAAGAAGCACCGGGTGAAGGCTGAGCAATTATGCAAACTCTACATTAGCATAACAAACTATTTCTATACAAAAAAAAAATTAAATAAATAAAACAAGCAAAGTCGTGTATTATGCTTATTTGTTTTGTTTTGCAGAAACACAACAGACCGTGACTAATCCTGTCATCAGATTTGGAGAACACCTGGACGCATTTAACCTTTCTTGAAAAAAAAAAAAAAAAAAAAGACTGACTATAGTATGGTAATATCATCTTCAGGTAACATATTTTCTGATTGTGTTGACAGGAACAAAACTTTGCACACAAATTCTGTTTGCTTAGCCATTTAAAAAATAACTAAAAACAGAACAACCTAAATATTTCATCTGAAAGAGAAGATGAGAAATCATGTTTACATACTGATAAAAAGACAAGGCTCTGAACCTGAATTCGCTTTTCTCCCAGTTTTATGCCCACAAGCTACAAATAGCTGCCTTTCATTAAAGACACAATTATGAGAACAATCCCATTCATAAAAATAGAAGCGCATAATGTATATCACATAAATTGAATGCTTTAGACATGTAGGAGAAATCTAATTTCCCAATTTATGTTTTGAATATCTAAAACCTTACCTACTACAAACAGTAAATTAATGTGAACGCCTTTGTGATGGACAAGGATTATAAAAACTCTGCTTTTATAATCTGTGGCCTTCTTAAATTCAGCCTCATGCATCAAGAAAAACACTTTGAATGCTAAGTGGAGCCCTATTTGGGAATAATGCATGAATAAAAACATGAAAATTATGTAGATCGTTCTCTTGAAATGTAGATCATAAAATTCATAAGACCTGACTTGTAAACAAATTCAATATGTTGAAAGATCAAGGGCACGGTAAATAGAATAATGTCCTGACAACTTTTTGTGCGAACACATTGAGCGTAAATGATGATCTTTGACATTAAAGCCAACTTTAGCCGAGGCGTGGCTCAAGCAACCAGCAGCTGCAGTTTCTCTGTTGGAGAAAACGCTAAAGAAGAAAATGTTTACAGTCCATAAAAAAGCATGACAATCATGGTCGCGTCCACCTCTTCTTTATATTTAATGTAAAAATAGCTTGCTCAATCAAATTATTTTAAGGAGTTAAGATATTCCAATCCTAATATTACCATGGTTTTATGCGGCAGCAAAACGTTTAGGGAAAAAAAATGACATTTGTAATAGAGAAGCAACATTTTTTTCAGACAATATAATAAAACAACAGTATCTAAGAAACCTATTCAAACCTTAGGGCAATTTTCCACTGCAGTCAAACCAAACATTTGTTTTGATCCACAAAAGTAAGATGTTATGTTCATTGAAAAAAAATACTACAGGGATCTTATTTTGTTAAGAAATCTAATTTATGAACACTTTCTCTTATGTTTTCATTAAGACATTCAATTTATATTAAAAAAAAATACAAAAAAAGCTAAACAAAAAACAATTGTCTTTGTTCAGGAAACAAATTTGCGAAATTATGTTTATATGTTAAAATCTTGCAAATCTTTTGGTGGTATATTTTTCCCAAAGTTATTGAGAGCCTGAATAGAGGGTCTAAAGAGCCACATGTAACTGAACTGTTGCAAGTTGGAGATTTCTGACCCAGCGACATTCAGTCAGGCAGTTTAGGCCACCTCACCCGTCATCATGATCCAAAATGCAAAGAAAATATCAGATTTATTCATAACTTTGTGATGGAAGATTATTCGCAGAGATGCACAACAAATAGTAACGTCAGTACCTTTCAGCAAAACCATCAACAATCACAATCTTTAACAGGCACAATAAATTGCAATCATTAAAAAAAATGAATATGTATTATCATTTCTAATAATAATACAATTAAATCAGCCGTGTAAGTCGTGCTTTTTCCGCCTTCGCTCCATCTTCCTGTTTTACATGTTAATGACTTTTGATTATATGACAAGATGGTAGATGTGACGTGTGATATTCTTGTCCATCCTCACAGCCCGACTGTCAGCTGGGATTTTTTTAGGGCAGCTGTTTCCGACAATTTTTCTAGCAGGTGTGAAAAAAAATAATGAGCAGCTGAGGAGGAGCAGGAGACGGGAATAGATAAATAAATACCACCTGCCTGAAGGAAAGGCAAAAGGAGTCAGTCATATCTGATCATGAAAGGCTGCTGTCACTCAGGTCATTATCAAAAAGGTTCTACGTAACTCAAATGATTACAAGCCTCATTGAAGGTTGTGCATCATAATTTTCCATGAGTTCATAACTGATTCAATCTCAAAACAATTAATGCCATCGCTCATGAGCTTGTGAAAGTAACACTACTGTTACTATTTACAATTAATTTATTGACAACTTTCCAGACTGTTTAATTTTCAATCGTACTCCATAAGTCAACAAAAAATAAAGGCAATTTCAACCATATCCAGAGATGACACTTTATCCTCCAGTGTCAAGAGCTGACGGTTTCTGTCCGCAAATATTGCCTCACTTAAAAAAAAAAAAAAAAAAAAGGAGCCGACATGAGTTGCGTTACCTGCTTCATGTAGGCGTAGCACATCGTCTCTGCTACACGTTTCCCCTCGTCGTAGCAAGCTCGAGGACCGATTGGGTTCACATGACCCCAGTAGTCCTCATTTTGGGGATGCACCTCTGGATCTTGGGGGGGAAAAAAAAATTAAGACAAGTTTTTAGATTATTTTAATTTAGACAAAATTATGCTCGTTAAATTCTTGATTTCTACAGAAAAACATGTTTACTTAACATTTACTGAAAATTGAAAGTATTTAAAAATCAACTAAAAGAACCTTGGAGGAATTAAACTTTGTATGTAGCCTGCAATACTGATATAAGCGGTTAAAATGAATTTTTCGTCTGAATGCCAATTGCGTTATCCGTCACAAACAAGACGCTTCTTAGAAGAACTTGCTGTAATCCAGCATCAAGATACTCAAACTGATCCCGTCATCAGTCTGAAGATATCCATTTATGCGAACGCAGCAGACACACAGGAAAAATTTAATACAAGGTTGTTAGATTAGTGTGTTGAACCTTGTGTTGTTGTGCAAGTAACTCCCTTACCTCAGAGGTTCCCACTTTTTTTTTTCTGAACTGCTAATCCCCTTCCAACTCACTGAAATTATAGTTCAATTTAATCATGGTTGTACTGCAAAAAATGGCTTAATTAAAGGAGAACAACACTTATCACCACAGTGGCTGCCAATGCTTTAAGGCAGGCATTATAGCATATCGTTGGCCTTTAGCCCTTACAATACATTTATGGCTTAATTTTGTGTTTCATAATTATACCATATATGGACAAAAATTCAAATGAAAGACAAAAAAGGCATGATTTTATTATGATTTCTGCATTCAAACCTCTTTGTTCAGAATTTATTAGGATTCCCCTTCTTGACCTGGAGATATTTTCCCACTTTGCTTCATAAAAATGTATGAATCTCTTGTCCAGAGCAGTTTCAGGTAATCGCACAGATTTTCTGATGGATTTGGAAAATGACTGTCTAGGCCATTCGAACATTTTCTCCTCGTTAAGTCATTCTTTTGTTGGCTTGGATGTTTTAACTGGACTCACTGTGATGCAGAAAAATAGAATCCCTTCTGTTTTTCTTTTAGCAGACTCCTAAACGGCTTAGGACAAAAACCACTGGTATTTTGACCTGTTCATAACCCCCAGTCGTCTGAAAAATGTTTTTTAATTAAATTTATCAATCCTTCAAAAGTTACAGTTCACTGCGGGTATTATGTTATTTTGGTAATGTTTAGTGTTGATTAGTTTTTGAGTTGTGGCCCAATGTTTAGGTGTTTATGATTTTAGATGGGCTATCTGTATTGACATTTTTATGATACCTCTGTGTGTGATAATTTTTGGAGAATACTGCACCAATAATGTAAGGATCGAGTATAAAAGCCTCTCCCCTTGCCCAGCGCACACGTTTCACCACGTTTAGGGTGAAAATGCACATCTCAGTGCAAAAACTTAACATTTAAGCTATTGCGGCTCATTTTATTAATCAGCTTTGATAACAATCATGACAGAAAATAATTAAGAACCACTACGATAGGAGCAGAACGCTGCAAGAGATCTCCATCTCTGAAAAGCTAACGACAAAAACATCCACACAGAACAACCTCTTCACACTGTCCCTGCTCTAAGCAGCCTCGCCTTGTCACAACGGCCCTGTGCAAAGGTTTTAGAGGATTCTAGCCAGGCTTGGGGGTTTTTTTTTATTTCAGACGCTCAGCCTTCTTGTATTGAAACCCCTCTGCAGTTGAATTGGATAAGAAAGGTTAAGGATGGAACACCTTTGAAACAATTTTTCACAGACTCATTTTTGTGCAAGTTTTACAAGGTGTGTAGACTTTTTAGCAAACCAATTAATAGAACACACAAGCATCTTTTTACAACCTCTAGGTAGGCAAACATCAAGCACATAGATGGCCCCTGGAAACTGCAGTTAAAAGCAAAAAGAGTCACAAAAGATGGTCCAAACTAAATGGAATAATGATCAGAAACAAGCCCTTCTTTCAGGTAAATTGTCTTTCAAGGAAAATGTTAAAGCCTTTGCTTTAATTAAAATAAATTACTATGGCCTAAAATACGGCTAATGTTGCAGGTATGTCAGATTTTTTAACAAACCCTGACTTCACGTCTGTTAAAATTGGATGTTGACAACTCAAAAATAACCCTCTTAGGTGCACAATGGCTGCTGACAGAGTTGCTAACTTGCACATGATTGACACAGGACACCGTTTAGCTTTTTCACCTGCTGTCACAACATTCGTTCTTTAAATAAGCCAAACTGGCTGATGTCTTGGTGAAACAGAAGAAGACTGACAGCGCACAGACATAAGAGATGAAGCACATAGTAGCATAGATCCGTCTGAAAACACATTACAGTCTCACTGTCTGACTTTCTGTAACCTCATATTCAGATTTGTGCATTCAGAGCGTTTGATACGTGATGTACCAAATCCACGACAAATCTAATTTAAAGCTAATAAAAAATTAATTATTGATGAATCCTTTAGAAAACCGCATCCTAACCAGCAAGATTGGGAGGTTTGAGACCAGCCTTGAGCTGTTTTTTTCCTGGTCTGTATTCAGCCTTGTTCTCAGAAGAACCAGCCTTGACTACTAGCCTGATACAAAAAAAAAAATATATTTTCTAAATCTACTGTATGAGTATTGTGCAATATAAGCAGAAGGATTTTGTTAAGGAATTCTGTATCAATTTAAGACTGACTTCAATAAATTGTATTAGTTTATTTTAGAAATAACTGGTTCAGTACCATTAAGTAGTTTTGTGCAACCAGGGTTCTTGCAGGTTTCAGTAAATTTAAGACTTTCTTTTTTTATTCCCTCGAAGTTTGAGAGACAACTAAATATCTCTTCCACTGACTTCCATCTCAGTTGATTAATTGTTCCTACAACTCTCGTTGCTGCTGGAGATCTGCAAAGATAGCTGAATCTAAAGTGATAGTTTCACCAGTAGTCGTTTTGCTAAATTAGGAGTTCAACAAGCTTACTACTGCAGACTGTAAAATATATTTTGTCTCAGTATGAGGTTTCACTTCAACAAAATTAATTACCCTTTTACTGTTTATGCGTATTAAGCAAAATCAAACTCAAACATACCCAAATCAAACAAATTAAATATAAGAGAATGACAGAAAAGCTACTGATGTATGATTCCAACTCAATTCAGAAGTGGAAAAAAACAGTAAGATAATTCAAGCGCATTTATATTGCAGCTTCTATGTCTGTCAAAATGCTAATTTACTCAAATATCCTCACTGTTTCCTTAACCTTTGTGAATAAATTACATGCCTCCACATTCTTCCAGTATCCACTCTAAAATGTAAAACCAGCTCTGGTTCAGTTTGACCTTTCGTACCTCCATAAACTTCAGATGTAGAGGCCAGCAGAAGTCTTGCACCCACTCGCTTTGCCAACCCTAAAAGACAAAGCAGCACAAAGAAAACACAACTTGAGATGTAAGGTAACACTGCACTATATTAAATAGAAAACAACACAGTGTAGAAAATGTCTTCCAAAATCAGAATTCAGAGAGCAAAATGTTTTGAGTTATCTCGTTCACGCCAATGAAACCTGAGTCTTGCGCTAAAGGAAGTTGTTTTTACAGAAACCATTTCATCCTTCAAATAAAGTATTTTTATCTCAAATAGACTGCAAAGCCTTTGGCAACATTTGACCAGCCATCCGTCCACTGAGTCATCACTGTCTCATGAAGCAAGGTGCATTTGTTTATTCAACTTTCCAGGGAGGTTACTTAGGACTGCACTGTAAATGGTCGAGCTGTTGACCACATTGCCCTGAATAGTACATCATTGTACACTGGGACCATTTTTGCCAGAGGGAAAAGGAGATGAAATGCCTTGTATAAAGTAAAAGTTGGTGAATAACAGCTGCTGATCGTTTAAACAAGATTTGGTCATTTTATTAAGCGATTTATGGCATGACAAGTAATTGTAATTGGTAAACGAGAGATTGTTGAATAATGATTTCAATAAATGGTTGATAACTTTGTCACTACTGTTCTCTCTAGTTGTTCACCAAAAAAAGGGGGTTTCAGATGAAGGGGTATGGTTTTACTAGATCAAAATCTTTGAGATGTTTCTCGTCCTGAATCAACATTGGTTGCTTGTAAGGCTTCGTTGGTGTGACCTTTGGATTGGTAAAGGTTTCATTTTCCCAAATAGACCAATGCAGAGCCAAAGTACTCGTGAAACATTGCAGCAATTTTTTTCAGGTTCTGTTCCGTCTTATTTTAATAAAAAATGTTTCTATGCCTGAATTAACCTTCTGAATGAGCCAGAAGCAGTTTTACTTAAAAAGTATAACTTATAGTAATCTGTATTTATAAAATATGAATAAAGTCTCTGCTCTCATATTGACAAAAAGCCAAATAGCACAGGATGTGTCCGAATGGCTCATTTGTTACTTCTGGCTACATGATTCAGCCTTAAAACATCTGAAACATCTGCAGAGCTGCTCAGACTCACTTTTCATCATCTAAATTCGAACAATAACAGATGCTACTACAACAGTCAACATAGATTGTTGTATTCGACAATCAATGATTGTGTTTGAGCAATGATTTGCTTTTTTTCTAAATACTTTGATGCAAAGGTTTCCAAAATGAAATCTACTGATTAAAGTGCTTCAGCTTTTTTGATTTCCTACACAAACATGCCCACTGCAATATTGATTTTAGTATAGCTTCTCAGCATTGCAGCTAGAAGTGAAATTTTCACTCAATATTTGTTGAACAGCCATGTGGATGGATTAACTATATCTACAGCATAAACAAAAAGCTGGTAAAAAGAACATAAAGAATAAATACAGACTGACTGTGTCATATATAATAGCAAAGCCACATTCACTGTACAACCTTGAGGTTTTAGAGGACAAATTTTGAACATATCGCAGGCTTTCAGCATCATGAAGAAGGCGTTTGGGAGTGTTTAGAAACAAAACTGCGCTTCAATAGCCTTGATTCCTTTCCAAGTTGAGGATATTGCTTCACTGATCTGAACTGTGGAACAACTCATCAGGTGACATTAGGTCAAACTGAATAATCACCAAGTGAAACATTTCAATTCCACTGGAACTGTTAGAAATGCAATAACTAGGAAGCTGCTAAGAAATAATGCTAAAATATTCAGTAAAGTAGAAATACGTGTAAATATGTCTTTTGTCCACCAAGGCTAAAGCTCTCCACAGAAATTCACTTCATCCTTATTCCATTGCATTCAGTCATGGACATGTGCATCTGACTTGTCATCATTTATCTCATTGTCTCTCTTAAATAAACTAAATATGACTGAAAAAATAGTTTTCTATAATGTAATGTAGATGTGGAAAAAACTGTTTCAAGGGTGCTTTTCAGAGACGGGTAAGAGTAGAAGTGTGATGAAGAGGAGGATGATGGTAGTGGGGAAAAATAGAGGCTGAGAAAACAAAATGAACTCAACGACTTACTGGCTGATTCAAGCCGATATTCACCTTGAGGAAAAAATTTTTATCAAACCTATTAGGAAATATATCTCTGAATAAACAGCCCTAAGTGTTATTGTTACATTTATGAAAGAACAATTAAGATGAATCCCATTTTCTAGAGTTAATAAGGGATCCAGGATATGACAAAATGACAATAATCCAACCCAAACATTTAATCAGTTTAGTTTCACTCCTCAAACATGAAAGTTTGCTGAAATATCTGAAGCAAATTTCTGAACTTGATATTTTTTAAATCAAATCAATTTCAAAAGAGTCTTTTGTTATAACGTTAAAAAATCTGCTTATACAGCAAATGCAATACTGTCCTTTTTAACTTTCTGTTTAAAGAGTACATCTTGTGACCTTGCACAGTGCTGAAGGAAATGAAAGTTTTTGTAAAGATTTTTCAATGAAAACTCAGATGAGCATATTTCTCAAGTAAAACTGTTGCTTAGTGTTGCCTTCGCAGGAGGGCTCCGGGAACCGACATGAATGACTTTTGTAATTGAAAAGTTAGATTTGGTCAAGGTCAGAAACTGCCTGTTTAAAAGTTTGTAAAAATGTTAACTTCAAAATTCAAATTTAGAAATGCCCCCAAAAAAGTGACAGAAATCTTTAATTGTCCAAAATTATGATAAGCTTTAAAAACTGAAGTCAAACAAACAAGATTACTCACCAAGCATGTTCAGAGTACCAATTGTGTTCGTCTTCAGTGTTTTGATGGGATTGTACATGTAGTTAGGAGGGGAGGCTGGAGATGCGAGGTGGTAGATCTGGTCCACTGCAAAAGACCAGGAGATACAGTTAATCATCTTAAACTGTTGGTAATCTTAAACTAAAAGAAACTTTTTTTAAAATATATATAAAAACAGGAAAACAGTGCTTTCAGTAAGTAGGTAATACTTACTGATAACTATGTGCATTATCCCTTTTTTAGACAGGCTTGATGCCAATTGCTAAGAATGAAAAAAAATCATCCTGAAGAAAAGGTTATGAACAAAAAGGCATGTTTAATAATAAATGAAACAGCCTTTTTATTTAGTTCTTCTCCCTCAACATTTCATCTGTTCTCTAATAAAAGTTTCTGATTTGACATTTTAAAATAATTCCTAATCATTTCTCCACTGCTGGTCTTTGCATAAGTTTTACACTAAAAGCACAAAAAGAACTATTATAGGAGCAGCAGGAAACTTGTTTAATAAATATATATATTTTTTTTATTTGTTATTTTGTTTTTTTTTCTCAACTGTGAGTAAATTTAACTTAAATCAGCTGGGATATTTAATTCATCATGTCTCATAGTTTCCACATAAAAACATTGCATCATTTATACTGTATGCATTGAATTATTCAAAAAGCGGTAGGCCGAGGGCTTCTCATCATAAACACGAGTGAATTCTGTGAGACATTTCAAGGTGCACAACCCATCTAAGCCAAAAAAACCCCTACCAACTATTTATCATAGCAAACCTTCACAGAGTTGGCTGTGTTGTACGTCCTTTTAGTTCTTACTGACACTGACGATTACACAGCAGCTACAAAAACAAAGCTGTTTTCAAAAACAACAGCTGATTTAATGGAAGATATTTCTGAACTCAGACAATTTTAAGAGTTGACTTGAAAAGTAAAATTTGCTTCACCCAGATTGGGAACCGATTGGGCTGTGATGTGATGTAAATAACAGACTTAATTGTAACATTTGTGTCTAAATTTAGCTGTATCTGTATGCTACATTTATTTCTTTTACTGAACAGTTTGTGGCCTTTTGAAATGTAATTTCATTACCCTATAGTGGTTTGCTGCCAGGCCAAGTTACACTGCAGCAGTAATGTAAGAATGTGCTTGCAAAAGGCAACATCTCTCTTTTCTCTCGTATATTTTTACAGAAAAATGATCAGAAACGGTTAACATTCACATCATTTAGGTAAATGCCGTGAATTCATATAGAACTTTTAAGTGTAGAGAATACATTTCAGTGCAGTCGAGGTCCGGCTGATATAGAGACTTTTAATGTGAGCCTTTATCCATTCTATGGCACTTTTATTCCTGCATATTTTGGATAAATCTCCAGGAGAAACACCAAATTGTGTCCAAATATCTTCAATATGAGCCCAACTTTCTCAGTCAAAAGAAAGAAAATCTGTTTGTGATGTTAAAGAACAACCCGGAGTCTATGAAGGCTCAAAGCTTGCCAGGAAATGGAAGCTGCAGAAATCTCACTGTCACTTTCTGCAGTGAAGTGAGTTTTATTTAGACATGGAAGGAGAGGTTGCAGATCAAGAGAACACAGAATACTTTCATGAAAAGGTAAAAAGAACATGCATCTGTTGGTAAAAATTGCTCAAAAATTGATATAAGAGATCAAATGAATGTAACGATTTTATCCATTTGCACATTAAGATGGCTTCCATGGAGCATTTTGACAAAGCAGAGAGTTATTTACTATGAAAGGAGGGTCACTGATGAATAATAATGGTGACTATTTTCAAAACAGAAGAAAACAGAAAATTACCTACAAATCAGTAGAGAAATTATACAAGGTTTTGAGGGTTTCAAGTTAAATGTTTTCATCAAGAAAAAAAAAACACTACGTGTACATAACTACAGTAATCAGACAACACTATGTAATTAAATGTCAATGAACAGTACATCTTGTCATTAGATTCAATTACTCTTTCACTGATCAGACAATTTTAGTCGCTCTCCAGAAAGTTTGCAAAACTTGAGTATTTGGCTTCGATAACTGTCTACACTCAGAGGAAAGTACTGAGCAAAAGGTAGCGTTAAGTCAAATACATCATGACATGCCTGAGTTTTCTCACCCTCTATGTAAAGCGGCTCCACCACATCATGATTGATGAGTTCAAAATTTTCGTGACCGATCCAGTGCTCCACGTTTCGTTTTCTCCCTGTGAAGAAGTTGTCGACCACGGTCACCTCGTGGCCATCCATCATCAGTTTGTCAGTCAGATGGGAACCCACGAACCCAGCCCCTCCTGTGATCTAGACCAGGAATAACCATACGGATATGTCTCTTACTATCAGCCAGTTCAATTAGAAAGCACTAAAATGGAAGCTATATTAACCAACAACAACAACAACAAAAAAAAAAACACATGAAATTTCAGATCAATAATTTTTTGACAAAATAAAACAGCTGCAGAATCTTAGTTTCAACAATTTGGAAGCTACAATCTTTTTGTATTAAAAGAATATATGGAAATGAAGTAGTTCATTAGTCCCAAAGAAATGTTTTTTGTTACATTTTTCTTTAGAAACTGTACACCAATAATATAACTGATATATGGTAACTGATATAAACCTGGTGGTTCAGAAGCTTTTTTGCAAAATGCAAGTTTTGCTTTTAATGAATGGCTCCATGTCTTTTACCTGTTTGCTACACAGATGATTTACCATGTTTGTATCCACAACATGGAAATAGAATAACTTGACATTTTTTCTAAATAATTTCTGTAATACATGAGAAATATTTTCCTCTGGTTTTTCATATTCCAGTTAGCCAGGCTATTTGATCATTAGCAGAAAACCTAAAACTGCATGTGGTGAACAGGAGAAAACATCAGTTTCCCTTTGAGTCAAAACCTTTCTGACTGAATTCACTTGAAAGAGGCAACCTTTGAAAGGCAGCCTCTGTCAGGGTCAGAAAAACAGGACATGCTGCAAACATTCATATTCCCTACTAAAAGGTCATACAGGATGTTTGATGTTCCTTATGTCTTCATTTTGAGTAAATATAAAAATGACCTGGTGGTCCTGTTCTACACAGCATCAGCTGGTTGAGCTCAGAGATAGTATCTCGAAGGCTAATAAAAGCTGGTCATATTTTGAGTCCTTTCAACACTTTTACACCTTTTAGCTTTACATCTGATCAGTATTTACTGTTTGTTTCTGTCTATGTTATTGATTTCCAAACATATATCTCTTTGCTATTAAAGTCTCACACCCCCAAACTATGTTAAGTGTGCAGGATGTTTACTAGTTCAATGTCATATCTTTCATTAAGGAGAAATATTTGGGGTTTTTTTTTATTCTGAAGAAGGTTTATGTTGTAACTTTTGTCAAAATTTTACTTTTTGACCTAAATGTCAACCTATTTTCTCCAAAAAAATAAAAAAAGGTTGACTGGATGACACTTGTCATTAGAGGTTTTTCATCCTGGGTAAAAAGGTCTAGAATGTGCAACATCAGTGCCATGTGAGGCTTTTCATAAATTAGGCCAAAAACATTACTTTGTTGTAAACCAGAAGTCTAATAGAAAGGATATAAGTACTTAAATTTAATTTATTTTTCATATTTTATTGTTTCTTCATTTTCCAAAAACATAAAAATTAGCCAGTTGGTTCTACCAAAAAAAGAAGCTTTTTTTCCTCTCATGAAATTTGTAATAAATAAAAAAAATCTCTTAAATTATTGTTTAATCTTCCTCAAAAAAATAGATATTTAATTCAGCAGACATTAAAATAATAAAAGTAAATAAACACTGATGTCACACCGTTTTAAACCTCATGACAAATAAAGTTAAGTAGATATCAAGGGTCTTTTTACCAAACTCACAAGAAAAGTTATTCATTAACACTAAATTTATAATTTAGTCACCATGGTAGTGATAATTATACTGAAAAAATATTTTTGGGAAATTTTGAGTTTGTAAGAAAAACATTTGAGTTCGAACCAAAATGATGGACAGCAATTTCTTCCCCAGAGGCTTTAATTGGGTGTAAAAACAACAAAACTGTTACAGGATGCTTTATAGATCTGCCTCAGAACGGCTTGAAGGCAAAACAGATCTTCTTTAATGAACTGATCAGCCATAGTTTTACTACCACCAACAAGTAAAGTGAGTATTGTTGCAAAACAATCTTCTGATGGAAAAACCTGCATTCAGGTGGATATCAGTTTAAGACCTTTTCATGCAGTCACTGCGTTCTGTGAGTCTGACAAAATGTTCTGCTTTCATGTGTGAATCACCCCTCTGGTGCTTTTTAGTGACATCCTGCAACGAATATCTCATTCGGGCTGACCAAGCAACACATACATCTCACTTTATATGTGGCATGAGCCTCAAGTGTTGCAGCCACATTAACAAACTGACTTACACAGCTGCGCCACTTTAATGAGACCTCTGACTGACTGCTCAGAGGATCAGTCTGCACTTTTTTTCTGCCCTCCTCTGACATGTCAGTGGACTAAGTGCTGTTTATTAGTTTATAGACTGTTTGGGACAGTTGTGTGAGAAGTTTTTTCACAATGTACATCAGGATGAGGGCTAAACTTTGAGCCAGCTATAGTGCGGTGATTAACTCATTTAAGTGCTCTGCCACAACCCTTCAAAGCATGTTAATCACATTATAATATGTGAATTTCACATTTATGTAATTTCAAAGATTGGGAGCGACCCAAATATTTGGGACTGTTTTCAAGTGTGAAATTTTACTTTTGCATTTGTTCCAAAAGTAACACAAACACATATTTGCAAAAACAGTGCAATTATTTTGCAACAAAACACATTGTCGCCATGTTTCAAATTAAATTTGAATAATGTTGGTGAACCGTATGACTTCCCATGACTCGGCCCCAGATAGTGGGTTTTCTATATAGTTATTAATATATAAATATATATATTTTCACCTCAACAATGAAATTTAATTGAAAAATTTCAGATCTGCTGTTCACTTCTTTACCTTCAAAGCTTGTTATGCTGCTTAAATAATTGACACCAAATGTATTTCAGCAAAAAGAGCATGAGTGAACAGTACTAACAACTAAAACTTTGTAACATTGTGCAGGTCTACTGCTAATAAAGTATGTGCTACAGTCAAACTTCTATTTGAAAGGAAGTATCAAGAGACAGAAGCAGCATTCAGCTTTCCAAACATCAGCGTATTGCATGGCACCTCAGGAAGCACAGATTAATTGCCTAAATTTTTATGTTTAGAGTTTAAATGTGAGCAGGATAAAAGTCAGACCGTGCTTACAGTTTGTTGGGAGTTTGCCAATAGCAATCTATGTGACCTCAATAAAGCAAAAAGAAAGGAATTGAAAGTGAAATAGCACATTTGTAATTGATGTTTTTTCACTCACCAAAATTCTTTTTCGATCTTTTTCTGAGAGAAATTTCACCGGTGGATATTTCTGTGAAAAGCTAGAAGAAAAAAAAGCAGGTTTTTAATTACACAGCATCTAAAGAAACCCAAAACAAGAATGACAGAGCAGACAACAATATAATTTCAATTCAAAGTGGTGTTCAGAAAAAAATTTGAGATTAAAGAGATAAGAGAAGAAAGACAGAGGTTATTTTTTCCCTCTTCTCCCTTTTGCACTTTGGAGTCAAGCACATATCAGCAGGGAGCTCCTGAATACAGCGGCAATTATTTTTAATCCGTATTCTCGTCTTTCATTTACATTCACCGCAAAGATGCAGTGAATGTAAACCAAGACGCTAAGGAAACACAAATATGTGTCTGCTTTATTGTGACAAAATAAACAAGGTGGTCAAAGAAGAACAATAAAAATTTTATAAAACAAGAACAATGATCTATATATTCATCTCATCAGCATTCGTGGTAAACATGCTTTAGGAACCTGTAAAAGCCCGAGGGCTGATCAGCAGCAGCTGCACGACTACAGAAAAGCAGCACCTTCAATCTTTCCTAAGCTTGTGCCCACACAGCTGCAAAACCAAGCCTCTTGCATTGTACATACTATTTCAAAGGGTCACCTCGTTTTGTGATGCGCTGCATAGAGCTGGGACTAAGGCTTTACTATGTAAAGAAATGCTTCAGCATTCCTAATAGCAGAGACATCATTCAAATTCAAGACATCAAAAATTAACATATCTTTCTGTCACAAGCAAAGGATGACCTCTGATTCAAGTCAGTTTCAGTCAATCATTTCTGTCTCTACTTCCTTATAACGTCATTCTAAGCCACACGCAAGGTTAAAAAAACATTGTCTGTTATTAATGAAACTGAAAAGGATTTGCTGAAAAGCTTTGAATAATCCACACCTCTGTTCCAGGTCACGAATCTTCTCTCTCAAAGGAGCCACAGCCTAAAGATAGTTGGAAAGCAAGAAATGCATCAGTTCTGAGCGCATAACACAAGTTACACTGATTCCATTGTGTGTGAAAGTTACCACAACAAGATGCTAATGCAGGTTTATGAAAGAGTCCCCAATTTTTATGTTAATTTATAACCAAAATATTTGATGAAATGTGAGAGAAAGGGCTAGAATTTTTTTCTAAAATTCAAATCAGACACAGGACATCAGTTATCCATAAGTGTCTTTAGCATCCAGAGTAAAATTACCATCTGCTGTTTTCTATTTCTATTTAACCTATTTCACAATAGGTTAAAACAAAAATAAGATAATCAAGTTTCTGAAGTGTTTTATTTTTTTCCATAATTTCACTTAAGTGAAAAAATGTATAACCTGTGAATTGATGCTGTCTGGAACCAGCAGACAACCTCATTGGTGTTCAATTTAAATGCTCAAACATGTAGTTAAATCTGTTTGCAGACATATTGCTTGCAATTACAGAGGTGTTGAGTCATCATTAGTTTGTGTGTTTGTATTTCTGAATAATGCGAAAGCTGCACTACATACATCACAGGCAGAAAGGAGATATTATTTCAAAGGCAAGCTAACTCTTTCAAGTTTTAAGGTCAGCATGATAAAGTAATTATTTCTGTTAAATATGACGTGAGAGTCATGTTTTAGCAGATCAGAAATAAAACTGTGCTCACCATAGTGTGAAAAACCGCCAGAGAATCTCAGTAACAGTTTCAATCAAAGCTTCAAAGTCTTACTAATAAATTACTAATCAATCCAAGGGATGCATCCAAAATCCAAAACTGAAAATTCATATTCTGGCTCACAGAGGGTCAGTGTTCACTGTGATTACTATCAACAACTGGCTGGCTGATATTACATCACTTCATGTCACTCTCAACTCCTCTGTGCAGTTGCAGCTGGCTTTTTGAGAATTATAGTACATATGTGTCATCCAGTCATCTGAATTTTACTGACAATCAGGTTTTTGTTCACCTGCAATAAACTTGTGTGAAATTTTAAATATAAGCTCACTCTAATGAAAGCTTCAGATTGTTAGTATTTTGTTCCTGCAAATTTGTAAGTAATAATTTGTTTAATAAATAATGCATGGAACAAAAAGCCTGGATTATACACATATGTGTCGAGTTGTTCCAGGGTTTTGCATCCTGCGGCTCCTTTAGCTAAATAAAGAACCGGCTGATGTTTTTAAAAGTAGAAGTGATAACAAATGTGTTTTTCTTTTGTTTTTCATTGAATTAAACTTCACAACAGAACAACACTAAAAGTAAAATCAACATGTTTTTAGATCAATTTTTTGTCATCAGGTTTTAGCTGTACCATGTAATACAAACAAGGCTGATGTGATTTCTACGTCTTTTTCTACAAATAAAGATCCAATTCACTTGTCTTCATTTTAAAACTTAAAAATTTAAATTAAATGGTAGGTCTTGAAAAAGGACAAATTTACTTTAGTAGATATTTATCACAAATTATTTTTTTGTTTGTTTTTCAAAGGGTATGTAACATTACTGGTTGTAAATGGGTTTTATTCAGACTGACTCAGGAAGAAAAGTTTAACCTCTAAGTGCTGTGTGTCAGGTCACAACGACGCAGCCTGCGAAAGGATAAAAATGCTCTTCAGCCACAGATGTGAGCCTGTGGCTTCGCTCAGAGCAAAGTGACTGCTGCAGCGCTACAGCGGATGACATTAATTTAGCTGATAAAAACAAGCCGATGCTGCTTCCACTCCAGATGTAGCCAAGGCTTTTTGATGATGCCGGCCACAATATTCACTAACAGGCTTCGCTCTGTGGGTTTTTACGATTTCTACTTCAAATTTAGGCAAAATGTAGAGTACTTCATCTGGGTTTTTTGAAAAAGAAAATAGAAAGCATAAAAAGAAAAAAACTTTTTCCTCACGAATCAAATACGTTCTGAGCTTTATCGACTTATTTTGTTGTAGTAACACTGCAACTTTTTACCTTCCTTCTAAGGCAAATAGCAAACATTTTGCCAAACTTACTTCATCAATTTTCTGCTCAATCTTCACATCTCCATTTTCTTGTATCGACCTATTCCGCAAGAAAATGATAAGGGAAACAGATAAGGAAAGAAAATATTGAGATATGAACAAGTCTTTCCTACATGAGATAAGAACAATACCAATCATCCCAAGCCCATTTTGTCACAATGGAGACTTGTAAATAAAAGGCTGTTACATAACAAATACGGCAGGAAATCTATAGTGACTTTAAATTATTTCTCCCTATTATTCTGCATATAATTACCAACAATGATAATACAGGAACTTCTCGTCAAAAAGCCTGTCGTGTGTTTGAAGGGAAAAACCAATAAAGGTATGGTTTTAAAATGAGTATGTATTGTAATCTAACATTGAGCCAGAACGGCAAAGGAAGACTGAATTTAGTTGCTAGTGTAATCCAGAAAGTGCACCGATCAAGCAAATGTGCCGTTTTAAGTTTATCAGTGAACATTTTTTGCTAAATTAACAGTGAAAAACAAAGAACAGAGGAAGAAGCAAAAGCTTTTCTTAGATGTCGACATCAAAACCATCAATTACATGTGATTGAGAACAAATAAACAATGATAAACTGGATTCGAAACATGTGATGTACATACTTTACATCAAGTAGAAGTGTGATAGAAAAATAACTATTTTTACCTCATGTTTGTATATGTTCCCCAAACAGCTGAAAGAGAAAAGTCAAAGATAAGTCATGATAAAGCTTAATGGAGATAACGCAATACATATTTTAGGAGTAGCAGCAATTTAAGACAGAACATCAGAAAGGAGGCAAGCTAAGAGAGAAAAATTGGTTCAGTTGTTTTTTTTTTCTCATGTAATCTGACAGCATTCCACATATAGTGAATGCACACCCAAGTGGTTGGCTCCAACTAATATATAGCTTTTCATTGTTGTGACCCAAACTTGATCTTATGCTAAACAAAGTTAGGAGTTTGTATCCAGCCCCAACATGTATGTTATCGGTCAATGAAGCAGTTTTCAGTCCTGGTCATCAAAACCCACTGCCCTTCAGGTTTTAGAGGCGAGGGATGGGTAATCACCATTTATTTAGGTCAAGTGTGTAGAGGCAGGGAAACATATAAAACATACAGGGCAGTGGGCCACTGCTCTAACATAGACATGCAGCTCAATGAATTAAAATGTCATTAAAAGTTCATTAATGTCACCCTCATAAGATTGAAATATCTGAAGAGTTGATTTGAATTAGTTTTGATGATTATGACTTGCAGCTGAAAAAACCCAAAAACTCACGCAAGAAATGCCATGTTGTTCTCTACACAGTCGCAGACAATTACTGATGTCCCCTACAATTCTTATCAGCCGTCTTTAAGGAAGTTTTCAAGCGTGTCTTACTTCCCTCAGCTGATAACCTATCCTAATTTCATTTTCCAGAAGAACTTGGCGCCTATCCACATGTTGCCCGGTAAAACCAGCCCATTGTTCTACACTTCGCTTGGGACAAAGGGCCTGGTATTGAGAAACAATTGCTTCCTGGAAGCATGGATGGTCTCTGACTAACTTTTGAACTCTAACTAGTCTCTGCAGTTTCCTCGTGACGTATGTAATGTACCAGTTTGAAAATATGAAACTTAACGGAAATTGCCTGCACTGTAAACAACCATCCTCGGACCGGCACTTCAGAGAGACAAATGTCGATCCGAACGAGCCGGATACAAACTCACATGACCTAAATCCCACTGAGAATCGATGGGATGTTGTCAAAGGAGTCAGACACACCAGACCAAACAATTCAGACAAGCTGAGAGCCTCTTTAAGCCAATTTAAGGAGATCCACAGGCTATTTGCCTCTATGCCTACTGAAAATTAATTTCAGTAGGTTGCTGTTTTTGTAAACATCTTTAATTACGTAGCATTTTGCATGCTAAATTAATATAATATTACAATAATATTGAAATAAATCAACTTTGGAATGATTTTCTAATTTGTTGAGCTGCATCTTTATGTTAGATAATCATTCACAAATATTAATTTAGATGTCATAATTAGGAAATTAATTATAGGAGTTAAAGACAAATCCAGGTCTGGATAAGTGGGGGCATGGTTTTAGCGAAGCTCTTTTCAAAGAAGTAATGATAACATATTTATCTTTTGTTTGTTCAAGCAATCACCTTACTGGTTTCACCTATGAAACCAGTAAGGTTTCACAGAGATTATCTTGATGTGTTTGTCAACACAGCGCTGCCTTCCAGAATGTTCCCACAGGTTAGTACACAGCTGCTGATGTTATACATAAATATCACAAGCATAATGTGGGGAATTGTTCCCTGGCTTTGTTAAGAATAAAAATAGAAGCATAAACCTAGGATTAATGATTGACCCGATGACAGGTTAAGTGGGTCATATCTGATTTGTCCAGTCACTTAAATTGATTGGAAGATGGTTTGTTTTGTGAACGAAGAAATACCACTCATCCATTTGCCAATACTTAATCAGTCCAACTAAACCTCTGATCCATTATCAGACCACAGAATCTTGATTTAGTATCTCCTTGAAGCTCAATAACAGCCACAAAAGGCTGTAGCAACACACAACAATAAACTAATGAATCAATAAACTAATAATGTTTTGACCAACATCAATTACTTTTCAATGTTTTTCTGGAATTTATTTAAATATCATTTTAAAGAATTTAAATGTGCTTCATATGCAAATGTTATGGGTTTTATCATACAAGTGGCTCTACAAATATCAACTAAATTCTTAATAAATGACATATTATTCTTTGTACCTTGTGTAAACCCGCAAGTTTTTTTTGTTAAGCTGTTTTTATGTGTTGTTGATCTAATAAAACCCTTTATTTTTAAAATAAATTCTTGATATTGAGATTTTAAACTCTATGTTAAATGGGCAGATAATGTCAACAGCTGTTACTGTTAGGCACTTACACAGTACTATTTATAGGACATCTAACACTGGAGGCATGGCCAGCTACTGATATTATTGAAGATTTAAGATTACAAATACTGTTTCAAAAATCACCCCCAAAAATATTATATCATAGCTTTCCTTTTACACTGCTTTTGACAGGATTTTCTATGGTCGTTTAGAGCAGAGTAACGCAGCAATGCTTCTTTACCTACAACTGGTAATACACTGCCGGTCAGCTGGCTGAACGAAGGCTGCTACTGTTACTACTGTTTAACACGCTACTACAGTGTTTGCAAATGTCTGTGGTTGCAAAAAACAAGAGTGACTGTGTGAAAATTAAAGGGGCACCATCTTTTACTAACGTAACTTTATTTTAAATTTATGAGTGGCATGAGGTGACTAAATACTGGGTACCCCAGGACCAAACAGGTATTAAAAGCATAACATAATCATTTTAGTCAATAAACAGCATAAAGGCAACAAATATTCAATGCAATAAGCACTTAAAAACGTTTGAAGATGTTTAATCTTCAACTTTGTTTAAGTTAATATATCAATTAAAATTACAATAAATACATATTACAGATACTATTACAGATATGCTGTATAATGTTTGCATCAGTACAACTAATTGTTGCCTTTCTGTTTATAATAAATTATTCATATAATTTCCATTTTTATTTTGAAATAGTGGATTCTGAACCATACTTAACATACAGTACTAGTAAAAAACCCAACCCGGTTCATTTAAACCCAACCCGGTTCATTTAGAGCTCTAATTCAGTAGTTAAACAATCGGATATTTCAGCATCAACACTGTGAATTTTTCTTCTATTTAATAAATTACGACTCCCAGAAACGTAAAAACTGTTCCCAGAAAACCATACTGCAACCTATTTTTTTTCTTATTATCTTGTCTAAATGTGAACAATTCAGGTTTTATAATCCACATCCACAGTGCTTGGCCACTACAGAGTGGCGGCAGCCTGTTGTGTTGCTGGAAGTTTACACAGCAGAGTCAATGTGTAGTTGAAAGATAATCAGAAAGAGATTTGTTTTTAAGATTATCACGCTTGACAAATGGCAAGAATATCAAATCAATGTACTCACAGGCAATGTACGCGATCAAAGCGAGAGCAAAAAGTAGCTTCATCATTCTTCTGTTTAAGCCTGAAAGCAGCCAGAAGACCCGCTTCATCATCCGACCCAAGCAACAGATCCAGGAAACCAGTTGACCACCCGTTCAAGTCCAGCTAGTGCATTTTGAGTTGATGTTGTTTTCATCTGATGATTTCTGGGTTACTATAAATGGTGGGTGCCACTGAAAATGTAAATAGCTCCTGGGGAGGACAGGCTTTCTCGCTCTGCTGCTGCAACGTCAACACCAAGCAGTTTACGTGGCTAGCAGCGTAACGTATACAGGTAGCAAACCGTTAGCTGTCAGGTGGCCAGGCACGCTGTGGAGGGATGACAATCATACCTCGGTAGATGCTTATTTAACAGAGTTAACATTTATTCCCATATGGGAATGCGGGTTACTATAGATGACCATAAATCCCGGACAAATGCGTCACTGTGGTCAATACGAACTGGTTAGCCGTTAGCTTCGCATTAGCCGCGCCTGGTTAGCATACCACTTAAAGTCGCTGCCTGTTTTCTTGCGTTCGCTTCAGAAAACAACACAGAAATTAGTCTCAAATTCGGACTTTGGTGCAAAAACACAACCGCCTCTCATTTAAACGGAGGACGCGTACAAACATGACGAAGTTGCTCCACTCAGCTGGGCCGAGGAATAACTGATGAGCGATTGTTCGTCGCTCGATTTGCCAGCCTGTATGACGTTCGTTTCACTTTTGCACAACTCACACAATAAAGCTTTTGTTTCGGTGTCACGTCGTTAACATTCTTTCCTTGCTTAGCGTTAACAGTTTTACACAGCCCTAAACATTAATGCAGTCGTTTTAAATTTCCAGAAACAGATCGATATTTGTGATGCTTTTCATACCAGTTTGATGTTCCCATTTCAGCCAGTGTGGTCTGTTCAGAGCTGCAATGCTTTTTAACTACAAGTTACTGACATCAGACTAAGAATGAATACTTAAATGATTTATTAGTCCCTCATTTTTAAAAGTAAGCACAAAGTAGTGAAAAAAAATATTTAGTAGGTGAACAATTTGTTTGACTGTTGATATGATTCTTTTTCTGAAATTATTTAGTTTTATGCCAGATATGACAGGACCCACAGCTTACAAAAGAGTTCCACTTTTATCACATCAGACAACATAATATTCTTACAGACCTGCCCAGGGAGATGAGTCTTTATGTTGTTTTTGCTCTGCAGTTGATTGTCTTGGTATCTCTAAAAAGGATGCCAGCTTTATTCAGTCTCTTTTTGTGGCTGATTCACAAACTTTGACTGGAGGAAGCAAAGTCTGCAGTACTAGCACTACTTGTTTTTTTGTGACCTTCTGCACGAGTCATCAATCCACTCTCGGAATGATGTTGGTAGTCCATCACTCCTGAAGTAGTTTGGCACGTACTGTTCCATGGCTTTTGTGTTTGTGGATAGAGGGTCTCACTGTGCAGACTCAAAACCTTACAAGGAGCTTTGTAACCTTTTCCAGACTTGTTGGTACCAATGGCTTTACTTCTTGTCTGTTACAAATGTCTGTTTGAGATTTGTAGCCTGATTTGTAGGCAGGCACTACATTAGAGATTAGGAGCAGGTTTAGCAAGTGTAATTGTACCAAAAATCACAAGTAACTAATGGCACAAAAAGGGAAGATTAACTTTTCTTTCCTCGACAAATGACTAGAAAAATGCTTTTGGAATTTACTCAGGTTCCTATGTTTGGTATAGATAAATATAATTTGAATTAGACAAAATACCAAAAGCAGAATAAATTTGTGTATTATTTTCTCATAACATTTTTTATTTATTTCCCCAGGAAATCCCACTGAGATGAAGAATTTGTTTTACAAGAATCCTGGCCAAGACTGGCGTCAGCACAGTTTGTAAAACTTGCCTGTGTGTGTGCCTACAGCTAGATCACAAAGTATTTCTGCAGTTTGCCAGAGTCTGGTTTAGTTCATCTTTCAAAGCATGAATTTGAAAAGTTCAGCTTACAAAACAGCACAAAACTTATAATTTTGTGGGTAGATTATGTCTTGCAAACTGTTTTTGTATGGTGCTTTGTGATCTGAACTTGCTTTGATCTTCCTCATGAACTGCACTTCAACAGAAATAGATTCCCAGTAAAGCTTTTATCATATTGATGTTATTTTTTTCTTTTTACACGCCACATCAGTTCTTATTTAACCCTCTGATGCGTGACTGACTGAATACACAGTCTTCCGTGAGTGGGTCATTTTTGACCCGTGTCACAATCAAATGTGTTTTTATGCTACTTTTGTCATTTTCAGTCAAAATAATGTTTCGTATAATTCTTTCTACTGTGTTTTATTTCACACAAAAATTATTTCATGTTTGAAATATTTTAAGTAAGAAACAAAGATTCCCATTAAATTTCATAGGAAATGAATGTGGCTAATTTTTGACCCTCTCACGGAATGGGGTAGTAATATAAAACATGACATTTCTTAAAATGTATAAAAGCTCAATTAAAAATTTGAATTGCATGATATCAGTCACATATTTTTTGAGGAATAGCTGGAATATGAAGTGATGAAATCTTTTCATTACAAACATATTGCAAAAAGATGACCTTACTGGGTCAAAAAGGACCCACTTACCCATCACATAAACCCAATCAGCTACACGTTCACTGACTCTGAAAGCACAATAAGTCAAAAAAAGTCTATATGTTCACTGCAACATCATAAGTGATGAATAAAAGGCAACTGAACTATTATTGTTTATAAAGGCTTTTCACATTTTCTTATAGTTTGGAGGTGAAACAGTGCCCTTCTATTTCAGTACTTTAGATTGTCAAGTTCTGAATGACTGAATCTTCACCAGCACACTACATCATCCATCAATGGTCTGATTCACACAAGTGAAAGAAATGTATTTTATATGTACATGTGCAGCAATCAGTCACAGGGAAAATTAGAAGTGGCAGAATGTCTTCAATTTTTCTCGAGGCAGCTGCTCCACTTCCTGTCATGCCTCCATGTCTTTCATCCATCAGCCTAAAGCTCTTCAGATGTCATGTCTGTTTGTGTTTTTACAATTCACAGCAACATTATCAGACTTCTCTCTCTGTGAGGTTTCACATAATACTACATACACCCTGGAAGTATTTTTAGCGCTTTGTGAATGTGCAGCCTTTGCACCAGAGGTCTTCATATTTCTGGTGATAATCTTTATTGCCTTTTGTTAATGTTAGTTCTTCATGTTTGCGTTTCTGATGTTCAAAGAAGCTTTTCTGTCTTTGCCACAGTGAGTATTAAAAAGCACTGATTAAAGCAGCTAAAGTCATTAGTGCAGAAGTGAATGTTAATATTTTATGTGGCTGGGTTATTGACGCAGTGTGAAATTTACAAATGCAATCAGACTCCCTTGGAAATACTTTCCGCAGATGCCTTGGTGAGAAAGATAGACATGGCTAAGTAAGATTACTTAATGGATTTTTGTTTTTTAAATAACTGCTCCTGGTCTATATTTAATTTGTGAAGAAGCACACTGAAAAAAAAAGGAAAATCAATTTTTGTTTATCAGTTTTTCAATTAATTTCAAATTACTAGTTTCAACACAGGCGTCCTTCTTGTCAGGACACAAAGTTTATCCATCACTTTCCAAGCCCATCATGAAATGCTTGGAAAGTGATGGAAGTTTCTGGGAAAGAGTTGTCTTGAGCTGAAGTACCTGCTCATTTTTTTTTTTTATTTGCAGAAGAAAAACATTTAATTACTCATAATGTTACATCACTTTGCTTGTTTATGTTTGACATAAAAAAATCTAACTAAACTTCTTCAATTTTTCATCTCAAGTGTGAAGGGGATACATCTGATATACAACCAGCCAAGGTGATCAACTATATAGCTCTGCAGCATAGTGTGAAATTGCCGAGTGGTGTTTGAATGCTAAGCTAGGGGAACAATGATGTAAATAAACACTGAATTTTATCAATTCACTCTGTTGTGATTCAAAATAAAGATAAGAAATGGCTTCACACACTTAATTTAACAAGCTCCACTTGTGAGGCCTTTAAAGGGCAGATTGCAATGAAAAGAAAGACTTTGGTTTTTCTTTGACACTTTGATGTAGGGGTCTGCCATTTTGGGCTCATTTTGCATACTAGATTTGTCTGGTCCTGTCTTATGATCTGTTAAGTTATCTTGTCTCCTGGTTTTCAGACTTGGTTTCGGGGGATCTTACTTTTAGTGGGTTCTTTTGCTCATTTCTGGGCACTGTTTTCTGATCTCAATTGAATTCAGTAACATTTCATTGCTGTAACTCATACTAAACTAAACTTCAAAGTTGTTGTTGAGGCTCACTGTTTGCTTCTGTTGTGGTTTATGTTATATCAGTAATGAATAAGTCTCTGACTGAAGACACTCTTTGAATAGCAGCCTCCTGAAGAAGACACAGGGTTATCCAGAATTTTCTTGATTTTATGAAGAATCCTTCTTTTTACAGGTATCTCCAGCTAGTCCCCAGAAGTTCTCAGAACCGAATCAGCCTCCTTCATTAGGTTGTTGGGCCTTTTTAAGTGTACGGCTCTGATGCTGCCACAACAAATGATGGCAGAAGAGATTGCTCTCTCAACAACAGACTCATGGAAACTCAACATTGTAAGGAATAAAGTCTCATATCTCTGCTTTTTGTCCTGTTGTTTGTAGTAATTCTCAATAAGTTTATGAGCCCCTTCAGTTGCTCTGCATTTAGTTATTTAGATTGACATTTTTATTGTTACATTAAAGGTGTCACGCTCCAGTCCTCAAGGGCCGCTATATTCTGCAGTTTTTAAATGTGCCACAGGTACAAAAAAACGCTGAAATGAAATGGTTTAATTACCTCCTCCTTGTGTAGATCAGTTCTCCAGAGTCTTGCTAATGACCTATTATTCTATTCAGGTGTGGTGCAGCAGAGGCACATCAAAAAGCTGCAGGATACTGGCCCTTGAGGACTGGAGTTTGACACCTGTGTGTCATTCCGCATTGTGTTTTCCCTCAATTTGTTTGATTTTCAGGTTTGTCAAGCTCCGTATGCATCACCATTTTGCTTGTTGTTGATTTCCTTTCTTGACACCAGTAGTTTGTGAAAGAAAATACTTTATTACTTGCCAACCTGCCTCTTGTGTGTGCTTGGCATTCAGACACATCCTTTCATGTTCATGTTCAATCACTGCATGTCATCACATGCCATACAGTTCAGAATTAGTATCTTAATGAATTAGCTCATTAAGATGCCTCAATGAACTAATTGAGGTATCTTAAAACAAGGAAAGTTCCGAAACATACAAGGGATTGGCCCTGCTTTAAATAGCATTCCTTAAAAATCACGATCTACAAGTATTTACCTCTATTTGACATCAAAACAAAATTGTGTTTCTCTTGTCCAAATCAATCACGCATTGTCTTCTTTCAGGTAGGAGATCATTGACTTGATAGGTGGTTTTAATCTCCCCTACTTCAATTACAACTCTGGGGTTTACCTGAAATACTCACCACAGCATTAGGATATACTATAAATATCACAAAAGTGCTTTTGCCATCTTGATCTTGGCTCCTAGCAGTGCAAGTTCTTCCATATCGATTCAGAAACCCTGCTATGGATCTTATCCATAACACAGGTGTAAACAACACATCCTGTGGTGTAAAGACAAAGCAGCGGTGCACTGCTGCTTCCTGCTTCTCATTTACCCAGGATATTCTGTGTTTCTAACCTGGTAGCTGCTGTGTATTTATCTGATTCATGCTAATCCATCTGACAGAGCAGTGCATATCCAGCATGTCTACCTCTCATCCAAGGACAGGTGGGAAAGTCCCCTGGAGGCCTTTGCATGTTGGCTGGAAATAACATTATTATGTACACATTTTGCATCTACCCATATTTCTTGTGTATTGTTTGTTTCGATTTGCAATATTCTGGCATACCTATTGGCCTTGTTTGTGTAACCTTCGCCGAAGTACGGTAGTCATCTTTTGTATCACAGCGTTCACAGTGTGATACATCACATTAAATACATTACTGAAAACACTAAGCATGTTTCAAATTTTGATTCAGAGTACTTTGGCAAAGAGAGTAACACTCTTGACAGAAGCTTTCTTCTTTTGGGAATCAAACCATAATATTTGAATAATTTACAGATGTCATGTGCCAAGGTCGCCAGAATTGTGTATCATTAACTAATTTTAAACTTATGAAGGTGAAACATGTTTGCTGAGGGGCTTTTCAGATTGTATCTGTCCATTCATTTTAGTTTTGGGGAAACTGCAGGAAAAGGGACACGGCATTGTTGAAACCTGCCTACATAAAAAGCAATATTGGTTTAACTCTGTAAAATATTATAGGAAGAAAGATATTTTAACTTACTTGAACTAGCAACAGCAATGAGCATGTAAATGATATAAATGCTTGTTTTTAAAAAGTAACTTCTTATTAAAAAGGCAATTGTACTTCAAAAGGTTTGCTTGTTCTGGGAAGATGATGAAAACAAGAAAGTTCATCCTTATCAAACATCACTCCCTCAGCAAACAGAGGGGACTTTACAAAACTAAAAATTAAATGTTGGAAGCAGTGAGACAACATAATTTCAAATGAAAGACATTCATAACCGTTTACACCAGATCATCTTTGACATGTTTAATGTAGTTATATAATTGCATACTGAGGTCCCTCAGGGATGATTTTTCTGAACAGCCCATCTGCCAGGGGAATTGGGCCATCTGACAGCTGTTAATGACCAGAATTAGCATAAAAACATACAAAATAAAGATTTGCCTTGCGCGCTGATATTATGACCCTGATATTATTACAATAAGAATGTATGCTGTGTGGCTACATTGACAGTATTTACAATTTTCTCGAGCAATCTTCACTTGGAAATGTTAAGCAGGAGTATCAGCATCAAAAAGTATTTACTGCTAAGTGGGGTCATGCCACTTCTCTTGTAAAGATATAATGCAAAGTCAAAACATTTCCATAATAAAACAAACATAGTGATTGAGAAACAAGTAGCATAGAGATGAAAACAAAGCATTCAAAGGATTCTCTGTCTTAGAGTTGTGTGGCTCGAGTTTGTGCACTTAGTATGCAGCTTTGATGAGAGTTGCACTGCTTGCTAATAAACGGGTACTTTCTAAAGAATAAACTTTATCTACCCAACAAAGCTGACAATGGCATTCTGACACAAACGTTTATAGCACATCATTCTGAGAGACATGAGAAACCAAACTCCAACTGAAGGTGAGAGCCAATAATGATCAGAAAAACAGTTTTTCTTTCATTTTTTACACTGAAAACCTTCAGACAAAAATAACCGGAGTAAATACAGCAAGTAGTTTAATTTATCAAGGGAAGAAGATGGCTGATCTACGTGCGTGTTAACATTATTTTCTTTCAGTTTTACCACCCTTAAAAGATACTGCACTGATCTGGGGCCATCAGTGAAAAACCTTTAAGGTTTGATCTGGTTTAACGAATTAAGTATGGCCTGGGGCAAAAAGGATGCTCTATTCAACAAACCTTGTCTTTTTTTGTCGTTTTCAGTACTTCTGCCCCTCTTGATCTACCGTAGGCTGTGATGTAAAACCTCAGGCATCTGCACTGCATCTTATTTTTTGTATTTTTTGCTGCTTCATCTTCTTGCCCCAGGCCTTTCAGCCAGTATTCACACCAGCTGATTGCGGTTTCTTTTTTTCTTTTCGAACTTTCTTTTCATTCGGATAATTCTTTTGCATGTGCTAAAGACATGCAAAAGAAACCAAAGCTGTCCTTTTTCCACCCCTTAACACATCAAAATTGAAAACCTTATAAATATAAATTAATTGAAATGTTTTCATTTTAAATGCGTGTATTCCGCGTTGAAACACGCGCCATAAAAACACACACGCGCCTCCCCAGTCGGCCAAAGCGCTCCAGTCGTTCGTGACGTCAGAGCAGCCGTGCCTTTAAAGCTGCTGGAAACCACTGCACGTTAATCCTGCTGGAGTCTGCACTGTGAGGACGGATTACAATCATCTCTAATGCACTTGAAGATGAAGCATTAATACAGTAGTATCCCGATTCATTTTAACCTGGCATGGCATAGACTTTTCTCTTTTTTTAACTGTAAGGTGAGGTTCATCTGCAGAAGCTGATCCGATCTCTGCGCGCTGCACACAGAAGGAGCGATGCATTGGGGTTAACAGGTGCTCCCGCTTTTTGTTTCGTCTTGGGAAGGAGTTTTTATTTTGGAGGTATGTGCGTTTTGAACTTTACACGAGGCTCTCGGGTTGTGCGAGCAAAATCAGCCCAGGGAAAAACTTGAGAAAACTATTGCTTCAAAAACAAACAAACAAACAAAACAAAACAAAAAAAAACTTTCAACGTATGAAATGAGTCGCAGGGTCGCTTTGTCCAGTGCGACCAAACTCCTCCAGATCAAAGACAGAGTTAGATGAATGGACCGCAGGATGTTTTCTGGTCAGGGTGCCGTGAATCACAGCTTCAACCAGAGCGGTGGCCTGGAGCCCGGCGACGCGTCTGCGGGCGCGGCGAAGCTCTCCCCGGCTGGCTTCGTCGTGCTCTCCGTCGTCCTGGGCTTCATCATGACTTTCGGCTTCCTGAACAACTTCATAGTGCTGCTGCTGTTCTGCAAATTCAAGAAGCTGCGCACGCCGGTGAACATGCTGCTGCTCAACATCAGCGTCAGCGACATGCTGGTGTGTTTGTTTGGCACCACGCTCAGCTTCGCCTCCAGCATCCGGGGAAAGTGGCTGCTGGGGCGCGGCGGCTGCAGCTGGTACGGCTTCATCAACTCCTGCTTCGGTACGTGTCTTCTTCTGCTCTCACAACCTCCAACAGAACATGTCCGACTCAATTTTGTTTTTTTCAATTTAATGCATTGATTCGACTTTTTTTTTAGTGTAACTTTTATTTATGACCAATGTATTTGGCATAAATCCTACATGAGGGACAAATGTAACGTCTTGTTGCAAGATACAAATGTCACAGGAGGAAGATGGGGACAGAGTAATATCTTTGTTAAAGAAATTCCCATTTAGATTTGGAATAGCTACAGTTTTTACATGTGTCTGCAGCATTTCTTAAACTATAACTTTGTGGTGCATTAAAAAAAAAAGGATGACTGATCTGACTTCACAATGAAATCTGCCTGTCTATAAAGCCCTGAAGCAAACAGTTGCTGCCCATATTTAGCAAAGGAGATATGGCTTTGGATAGTAATTGCATGGATGATCATATTTCAGCTGGTAGCAGTGATCAGCCTTAAACTATAACTTTGTGGTCAGGAAAAATATGTTCATTTATTTTTGAAAGTCTTAATTTAGTGGAATCCAGTACTTACTTTCAGCAGTGAAAGTAAGTACATTTCAACAAATGGTGTGAAGGAAGCTCAAGGAATTAGGACAAAGTGGATCTGTGAGGTTAACCAGGGAAAAACTTTGCTGGGCAACATAAAGATTGGAGCCTGGGTCAATGGAAAAATGCCATGTGTTGATAAATCCAGGTTTCACCCTGCTACAGAAGAAGCGAGGCAGAGGAAGTGATACACCCATCATACCTTCTGTACAAGCCTGAAGGGGAATTGCTGCTTGTTGCAGCCGGGCAGATCACAGACATATTCGTAGAGACAGTGCCATGTTATTAGGCACTGCTCTCTTCCTGGTTACCTTAATAGTTGAAGGATCTTTGTTTTCCACTCATTAACTATCTGTGTCTTTCATGATCATTTCACACATCTGAAATAAACTTTTGCAATTAAGGTAAACGTGTTGCCTTTCAGCCATCTGACTGGCAGCAACAGGTGGGGAAGTGAGAGTGCAGAAGTGGTCAATAGATAATTGCTCCATTCTGACCGTGAGCTGTCTCTCCATTTATACTTATTTTAACGTAAAGATTATAAACTAATTGAAATGAACAGAGCTTTTCAATAAGCTAACTATTTCAGTAAAGTTTGAAATGGCAGCAAATCTCTTAAATTGTCCAACCTAATTAGATGCTGCGCTGGAGGTATTTTTTTCTTGTTGTATAATCGGAACAGAGAGGCTGATGGAGATTTGAGGCACTAATGTTGTTTCTACTTGGGTAACAATGCAATTATAAAAACAATTACTTTAAATGTGGCACATTTGCTTTCATTCAGGGCCTGAAAGCGCTTGCTCAAATAATAGTTTCCAACAGTTTTACTTCAGAGCAAGATAGTTTTATTTACCACATTGTTTGCGCTGCGATGCACAAACTACAACTGTGACAGTTTGAGAATGGTGAAAAATTGCTTATTTAGTTATCAAGTAAAATGTCTGCTCAAATCTGCACTCGCTGTAGAAAAGTAAAATCCAGTTTTCACAAACTATTTCACCATCTTCAAGATCCACTTTCCCTTAAACACAAACACTAAGGTTAGTTTTTTTTTCTTATGAAACGCTGACAGGTCTCAGGGAGGTGTGTGTTTTGATGCCGATGCTGGGATTGCCGAGCCTGTGGCTGAAGGCTTTTTGTGTATCTGTCCAGAAGGTGGTGTGACAGAGTAACAAATTGGATTCTCCAGTAACCGCTTCTGGAAATATTAGATAAGACTGCTGAGCTCATTTGCATTCTTGTTCACTGCATATTGCAGGGATACAAGCTGAACAGCTGATATCAATATGAAGTCCCTGGAGACTGGGCCATTAAGTGGGAGTGAACAAATAAACCCGACCCGAACAGCTTTAACATTAATTCACATTAAAAGCCCAAAAACTAATTTGTTTTTAACAATTACTAGAAGATCCTTGGGTTCAGAGCATCACTTACCTGAAGAGCTTCAAAATGGACTTTTCCTTTTGCTTGATTTGACCAGAACCGACAGGCAAACAGTTACAGGTCATCACAGTGAGCCAGTAATAATGTCCCTGGATGTTAAATGTAAAAGCAAAGTTCTTCATAAGAATATTACCTGCCATTTCTACAAATTTGACCTCTTTTACTTCTCATTCTGCTACTTTAAATGATAGGCAAGTGAGCTGCAAGTGAAAGACCAAATGTCACTCTAAAATATTGCAAATAGATTCCATTAGCTGCTAAGTACAAGAGGCCACACGGACAAAGCGTGATTTTCAAAGCTTTCATAATTTGCTGTCAGGCTTCAGATAATTTCTGGTTTTCCACTTTCAATAATGTCAAGAGTGTCAAAAACCGACTCAAATGGCTTGTTAGTTTTGCTCCTTTAGCTGATATACAGTGGCTTGCAAAAGTACCTTTTTGAACCTTTTTGCATTTTGACTCATTATGGCCACAAACCTCATTGTAAATTATTTGGAGTTTATGCATCTTTGCTGCGTCAAAGGAAAATGGCAAATTGGGTCTGGCATTTTCATGGGCAATAATATCAGATTAGGGTCACATTCACCTGCTGTGTGAACGCAGCTTATCCTAGCAGGTTTGCTGCTGTGCCGTTCGCTTTTCTTGTTGAAGTGATTGATTGAATGCAGCTCTGTGACTTGTTCAAGCTTGAAATGTTGTTTCGTTAGCTAACTCTGCTTTTATCCTTTCTAAAACTTCGACCCTGAATGATCTGCTCTGTTTCTTGGCCTTCATGATGCCATTTGTTCTCTTATCTTCTCTAATAAACTTCTGAGGCTTTCACAAAACTGCTGGATCTATTCTAAAATTTAATTATTTACAGGTGGACTCTGTTTGCTGGTTGGGTTATTTATCAAACGATTTATGTGCTCTGACTTTTTATTCTCAGACTCTTTCTCCTAAATAAAGTGACAATCTGAAGTTAAAGGGTTTTGTTAAATACGGGCAAATTTGAAAAAGTCCACTTCAATCGTTTTTTCTATAATTTTATGGACATTTTTAGTTTTCAGACATTGACAGCTGGCACAGGGAATTGTTTCTTTGTACAGTCTAATTTTTTGTCATTAAACTGGAATTTACATGTTTTTTTTTGGTTTTTCATGCTTGAGATGCAAAAACATTTTTCATTACTCTGTTTTTGTACACGTTTGCCATTTTTCCTAGTTCTAAATTATTTTATGTAATAATTTTGTATATGATTTAATTAGAATAAATTTCTTTTATTAGCAAATGTTCAAAAAACATTTAATAGCCCATCATTGTTAAGACAACTTTTTTTAGGAAGATCTAGAGCAAAAATATCTCTGTGGATGATAAAGGTTGCTCATCTCAGTTGTTTGCAGAAATCCAACAAAACGTTTGGTTTAACATGACAAATTCTTAAACAATTCTCTGCATACAAAAGACTTGAAAAGGTTTATTGAGACAAGTACATTTTCTCACATGATAATCAAAATGTCTCTAATTTCTCTGCTCGTTCAGAGCAGTTTTGAACTTAGTCTTATTTGTTTCTATATTCATGTTTGTTTGCTTTCTTATCATTTCACAGTGGGGATTTTGGTGAAGCATTATGATAATTTCACATCCGAAAGCCTTGAATATTTCATGCTGTGTTAAAAATGAGCAGGTGTTTGGACTTCATTTTCCCTGGGGCTTCTGTTCTGTGCTGAAGGCACATTATTTTTGCATGAACGAAGTTTGATCCAGTGCCATTCTGAATTCTCCTGTATCTGCTGCTGTGCCAATTAATTCCCTTGTTGGGACAGCAGTACACAATAATTTACAGTTTTTGTGGGTGCCAATCAAATATACTGTATTTTCCGGACAATAAGTTGCTCCGGAGTACAAGTCGCACCAGCCATAAGATGCATAATAAAGCAGGAAAAGACATATATAAATAAGTTGTATTTTTGGTGGAATTTTTTTTTATAAATTCCAACACCAAGAACAGACATGCCATCTTGAAATGCTATTTAAAATAAAAATAGAATAGAGGCAAGAATAGGCTGAATAATTGTATGGTATGCTAACTTTACATAACGCAATACAAACTCAGAAGTGGATGGTATGATAGCATAACATATTAAGAGTTATTCAGATAACTATAGCTTTACTAACATGTTTACCAAACCATTCGTGTCTCTCCAAATCACTAAATCTTCATCTTCTGTGTTGCTTGTAAACAACTCCGCTAACTCCGGAGGTAGCTTCTACCACACATTATCGACACAGGCCTACAGCGCCCTCTTGCGGATTAGTGTGAAAAGTCGCTCCGGAGTATAAGTCGCATCCCTGGCCAAAAAAACTTCGACTTATAGTCTGGAAAATACAGGAATAAATATTAACTTTTGCTTTTACTTCAGATAAGATTGCCAGGAGAGTAACCAGAGAACCATAATCAAAGATTAATTTGCATTAAGTTGCAATGTCACGAATGATCATGTGCTCCGAGACTCCAGCAGGCTTGATTCCAACAGGAATAAAAATCAAACAAGGCACACAAAGGATCTCATCTATTCTCCCGAGGAACAGAAAAGATACAGACATCTGACATCTTTTCCAACACCTGTGTCATATCTCATCTTCTGTGCAATCACCTTTTCAACGCGTTTACCTTTTGCTTTTCTATATGGAACCAAATGCCAGGAGCCGGCCTGAGCAGGATGACTCATGCTCATCTGCTCTCAGTGTTTATGTTTTGACTTTTACCTTGTACGTGTGAGATTCCTGTCTACCTGTTGCCAGCTTCCACAGCATGCCAGTCTGCTGATAGTGTTCGTTTCAAGTAAGCATGTTTTTTTTTTTTTAAATGACTCAGTCTTCTTTGTAACTTGGCCTTGCGTTTGCACGTCTCTCAGCATGGTCTGTCGCTATAGGGAATCTTAACATTGCCAAATGTTGAAAGAACAGATTTGCACCTGTAAATATACTGTTTTATTGTGATTTATGTTATGTATATACTATCTTTTACTGAGGTCGATCAATCCGGGTGTTTTTTTCTCGATTAAAAGCTTTTATTTTTATAGAAAGGGTCTCTTCATGTTCTTCTTGTTGAATAGAGCTCGTTCAGTTCCTTGTTGCACAGGCTCAAACATCCTGGGTGTAGGGTGTTCATCTGCTTTCAGTCTGCTGGTTATTTAGAGCAACAAACAGATTGAGTTGTTTCTGTGACATACTGCATGCCCTCAGTAATTGTATTCTTGTTTTATTTTTCATCTCTTATCTTATGTTTCCTGTGGCCTGTACTGGGAAGAAGCCTCAGTTTTTCACTGCGTCATCATATCTTTGCTGCATCTGGCTTTTTTTTTTGACTCTGTCAGGCTAAGCGGTCTCATGATGAAAGTGAACTCCGGCTTTCTTCTGAGTACAACCCGATCAGTTTGGGACTGATCATAGATTAAGGTAAACCACACACCCCCCTGAACTTATTCCCTTTTAAATACCACAGGTACTGTGGTACTAATATTTGGACAATAACATGAATTGACTCATCAAGAAGTTACCCATTCTACACTGCGCCACTTTGCAGTTTACGTTTGACATCTGTACGTAACCTGTTCAGTACAGATTAATTGTGTGTTAACCCAGGTCAGCGTGACACGATGTTGGTTAATTGCATTTACTCAAAAGGCAATTTGTAATTTTGTCCTGACATAATTCACATTATGTCAATAAGCAATAGATAGGTCTTGTAATTGGTGCAACTGACTGGAGCACTTCTTCTGCCAGCCACGAATTTGGCCCCAGGCAAAGAGCCACATACAGAAAACTGATAAACACTGTCAGACTGAACGGTCTCGTGATGAAAGTCAGCTCTGGTTTTCCTTTCAGTACATCACAATCAATTCCCTATTCCCTATATTTTTTGCCAGTAGAAATAGGAAACTTAAAATACGATAACTTCCACGCAAAAAGCTGAGTGAACATTTGCATTGTGTAAAATAAAAGAATTAAGGACAAAGAATGTTGCTCTTAATCCTATTGCTATTATGAATTTCAATAAATGTTTGGTCTTTGCTTTTCTGGCATGTAATTTACCTTTTGTGTTATGTTTTTAATTTAAATCCTGGCACAGTTAAATGCTACAGAGAACTGATAAAAAGCTAATTAAATGAAGCATTTAATTGCTAACGTAGGTACATCTACAATGTCAGGCAACTACAGAAAGTAAAACTGCTTCAGCAACAAGAGAAGGCAAAACAAACTTTTTTACCTGAAAGTAATGTTGCTATATAAACCCTAGAGCTTATTTTTTTTACAGAAATGGTTGTAGAATAAATGAAGTAGCAAGACGGAAGACAAGGATATAATATACATACTGCATAGCAAAACGACAGCAGCACATCTGCTATTAAGAAGTTAACTCCGTTCATATTGAATACCTGAGGAAATTCATTCTGTGTCCTTCAGCTCTTAGCCACAGACTTTCCAACTGAGTTTAGCCTTCTATTAATCAAGCTTTCAAAGCAGTCTTGCTCATATTTTGCATAATATCAAGGTTGAATATAATGCAATGCAGTGTTAAGATAGACGTTCCCTTTTCTGGTATTTTCTCCCTTATTTGCCTGACCCGTTTGTTTATTTGCTTAGTTTTTCCTCTCATTTAACTGGCTTTGTCAGCCTGCACAGGACAATAACTCTGTGCAACTTTGTGAACTTATGCAATATATAGTTCAGCTTATCGGCAAGATCATTTGCAAAACATGTATCAAACCTGTATTTGAAGCTTGTTTTGTCAAGTCTGAACGGTAGACATGTTTTAGATCACAAAACACAATGTAGTAAATGAGGAAATATTTTGGAGCATACAGTGCAAAAGAAAAATAAAACACTATTTTAGAGGGAATTTAGATTTTACGTCTGCAAAATGGCATTAGACCACAAATATGTCAATGGCATTTTTGTAAATATATAAATGGAAAAAGAAAATCCATTCCCATCACGGATGAGCACGGCGGGATTATTTATACAGGTGAGCAGATAGACTGAACACTGTGGGCGGCTTTGCTTTAGATGTGTAGCTTTACTGACTAACACCAGAAAATAAATTTCATATCATCCCGGTGGCAACAAATAGGTGGCGAAGCGCGTCGTGGCGGTACACAGCAGGTATATAAGTTTATGTGTGTGACGAATGCAGGAGTCAAATCTCGTCGCCATCATGAACACAAGAGCTACAAATGTCTGGGCAAGGTGAGAGTTAATCTGTTAAACTGACTGAAGATGAATACATAAACTAAAAACTGGAGGATAGATGTTTTTCATAAGCGTATTTGTGAGCCTGCCTCTTGATTATTGAATTGAATAATTTCAGATATTTGTATAACTTTTCTTCAGGTGAACTTATAAAATGAGCTGTTATTGTTAGTTTAATTTTCTGATCTAGTTAAAGTGATGATTTTTATAATCACTGACAGATAATTGTATTAAAGACCACAATATTTGGATAGCATTTCTTGTGTTTTGCTGGGTTGGCCTTGCAACGCACTTGGTTTTTGTCAAGGCTTCTTTTTTTTTTTTTTTTTAACCAGGATAAGCCAGAGAGGAAACCTGTCCCTGACTCCATAACCTCACAACTTACAAAGACAGGAAGAGATGAAGTACGTGCCCTGTTGTGTTCACTGGTAGCCGTAAAGAAGACACACTGAAATGTTCTTGCGGCTCTTTTCTCAACAGTGATTTTCTTATTGGTAGTCTATGTTTAAGGCCAGCTTCGTGAGTAAAGTGAAGAAAATATTTCTTGTATTGTCCTTGCTTTCATTTACAAAACATTGTCTTAATTGTATGATGGCTAAGTGACAAATTAAAATATTGTAACATCATAGCCATTAAGGATTTAATCATGGAAAACAAGCTCAACAGATGGTATAGCACATCGGTCCTGTGATTAACGGTGCCTCACAGCACCGTTAATCACAGATGCTTTAATCCACACTGGCAATATGACTACTGTGTGTTTGGTTACAAGGCAAATATCCTTTCACATATATACAAAGGTTCTACAAAAAGGTTTTGAAAACGTCTTTTGACTTGGCTGACTGATGAGAAAGAAAAACTTTGTAAATCCAGAAACTGAACATGTGCTACTGCCCTGTGAGAACTGCTTCTCCATTTGCATGCTGCATGAAAGCCAGCGGCGAGCCGTAGTGTTGGGGGTTTTATTTCTAATCTGGCACAAACCAAAAGCAGATGTTTCTAATAAAAGGGAAATTACTCCCCAGCTGAAGGCGTACAGGTAGAATAACCAAAATCACAAACATACAATGACATAAATTTTGGAAATAAACTGAAATTGGTATTATTATTATTATTATTATTATCATTATCATGAGAACAGAAAATGCTCCAGGAAATAAATATAAGCAAGAAAGGAAATGAGTTAAAAGCTTTTTTCATTTTCTTTTGCTATAGACAGCATTTTAATAACTTCCAGACTGTTTAGGAAAAGAGGCAATTCCTCAATGGAAATCCTTGTTACGTGCTTCATGTACCATGAAAGTCTCCCCTGGCTGTGTTGTAACTCAGTACTTCAGAACCTTAAATGAAAACTCCTGCTTTTTTTCTTAAACAACTTGCTAAAGGCGGCATGAATATCTGATATTAATCTTTATTCTACTTGACATGAATCCCACTAGTCTTACCCAGAAACCAGAGAAGTACCAGGCACTGGACGTGTACAGATCTTGTCTCTGTGCCCACCCTCTTTTTCCATGGGGTGTGCATCTTAGAAACCTTTGGGAATGACAGCTAAGCTGAGAGCTGCTACAACTTGTTACGGGCAGAACAAAGAGGGAAAAGCACAAGAAGGAGAGAGACTTTCTCTGGGTTCTTTTCCTATTATCTGTGATTAAAGGTCCTTGTCAGACTTTTCTGTTGAAGCCTCTCACCATACAGTGACCTCTGCCATCTGACTTATGAAAAATGTTCAGTCACATAACAGCAGATCAGATCCTGATGGCAGCAACTTGTTGCCTTTAGGCATCTAGAAAGAAAGAAGACTGGAAAGAAAGCCGGTGAGCAAACTGAGAATCAGAATTGGGGAAGAAAAGGGATTACAGTGACTTTGAACTTGGCGTGGTTGTTGGTCTGATCTACTTTTCATTGAAGAGTTCAAAGTGCCTTATGTAGTAAAAACATAATAAGAAGACATGCAATTAACAATCTACAAACATTACATTTTGACAAATGCCATCACCAAAACTGTCAAAACACATCGAACATATTCAACATATTCAAAAGCAACTCCAATCTTTATTTAATGCAACTACTCAGCTGGTTTTTCCATTTTCTGAAAATGTTTTCCAGATTTGTGGTACTTAGATTCTGAATGCTGCTTCTCCTCGTTTGGTTCTGGTTCTGGGGATGCAGAGCAGAGCAGAACCAGAAGCGCTATACAAGTATTGGCCATTTACCATTTTTATCATTTGCACTTTTCCTTTTTACTCAAACTCGTACATCAAAAACAGAAATGTTTGAGATGTGTGAGAGCAATGCATGAATTTCAGAAAACCTGGACAAGAACAAAGCGGTTGGTGGTCAGAGTGCCTGTCAGAGAATCGAGTTTGAAAAGAATATCATCCTAAATCAGCGCATGTGGAAATGATGAACCAGGTTTAATTTATTGCTCAGTGAGCAATCATTAAGTCAAGCAGCAGTGAAGGCTTTGCTGCACCTCAGAGTGCTAGGAATGAAGGAGTCAGCTGATGGTTGAGAGGAGCTCTTCATTTAATCACCTGTCATAAGAATTATTTTGGTTGCTGCTAAAGTCTCTAATTAGTTATTGTTCGCCACAGATCTGGAGGAGTAGTGATGTCTGGGCGCTAGATTCTTTGTGACTAAATTCTTAGGGGAAAATTAGTGAAGCCGAAGGCCATCTAAAAAAGAAAAAAATCAACATGACAAAAACTTTCAAAGTATTTGTTGGAATGTTTGTTACCTCCAACCCACTCTCAGTACCTCACACCTTCACTTCTTTGTTTTTGCTCCCCAGGTATCGTATCCCTCATCTCTCTGGTGATCCTCTCATACGACCGCTACAGCACTCTGACTGTTTACAACAAGCGCGGACCAGACTACCGTAAGCCCCTGCTTGCTGTCGGGGGCTCTTGGCTTTACTCCTTGTTTTGGACAGTGCCTCCTCTGGTTGGCTGGAGCAGCTACGGCTTAGAGGGGGCTGGAACGAGCTGCTCCGTCTCCTGGACCGCTAAGACCGCTGAGTCACATGCCTACATCATCTGCCTGTTTATCTTCTGCCTGGGTCTGCCCATCCTCGTGATGATCTACTGCTACAGCCGCCTGCTCTGGGCAGTGAAACAGGTACAGTGGCGCTCGGTATTCACGTGTGTTTGTTTGTAGAGGAACAATTTTGGCACGTCATTCTACAATGTTGAAGACAAAATTACAAACAGTTGCTCAAAATGTTTTCAGCTCCCCACAGCAACTTTATCCTGCTACGATTTCTGGTGAAGGGTTCAAACATCATCAATTATTTTACTACATTTAAGCATATTGTCCCACAACTATTTTTAACATCTCAATCTTTTTATCTTTCAGGTTTTTATTTGTTTCTTTTTGATCAATCCATAGTTTTGCATCAGTTATTCTAAATATATGCCTTTACCAAAGATTAACACTAACTTTGGGAAAGGCAAAGCCTTTCCCAAATTACAGTCTCAATTAGTTAAGAGAAAAATAATATGAGATATTTCCTGAAGTCACTTTTGGAAATATTCATGTATATCTTTTGTAAAATGATACAAATATGTTCACTTCTTCTGCAAATATACTCTGTCCTTTAACAATACGGCATCAAATAGTCTCTTTTTGTTACAGTTCACAAGATTAGAGCATGCAGGGCGAACTTTAGCCATTTGGCCATGACTGGTCAACCTGACACAAAATCATCCTGATTTTGGATTTGGATCCTTGTCCTATTAAAAGATACAATAGTGAACATATTAGTTTTTTGTTTTATTGCTGTAAAGACCACAGGATTTTATTTGGATGTCAAAAAACCTCTGGATGAAAAATGGGTCTAAAGCATCATAGATCCTAATCTGTCTTGCGGTGCTTCTCTCCAAATTGACCTTTTGCTTCAGCCAGCTGGAGTTTGTGTTGCCAAACAGTAAAATTTTAGTCTGTCATTATGCTAAAGTCAAAGGATTGCTTTGTAAACTCCTTATCCATATCCAGCTCACCCATACTTGTTCAAACTTTGACTCTGAATTTCAATTGTTTCATATGTACCTTCTCTTATAGCTATTTTCTGATTTATTCAGATCTGCATATACCAGTCTCAGTAGTCAAAGATACTCTGATCGACATTAAAAAGGTAAATATAAATTGGAAATTTCTTCAGTGGGAGATTGACTGGAGTTCAAATCCAGAACTTAAGACCTTTGCTGCACTTGTTCCCCATTCTCTCTGCCTATTTTCTGCCTGATTGCTGTCAATAAAGACCTTTAGTGCCTCAAAATCCTTGGGGACAAAAGAAAAAGGTTCAGTTCTATTTATTTTGTAAAAATTGTTACCATAAGATTTTGAAAACAAAATTTAAATGGGAGAGTTTTTTATGCTCATAATCAAGGTGAGATTTTATAAAATATTTTCATGTTACTGCTGCAATAAAAGATTCAATTTGTGATTTATGATTTTCTTTTTAAGCAGCAATTCTTGACCAGTCTTAGTTGGATAGAAATGAGAAAAATGTTAAAACTTTTATTGATAAAGTTTGGCTAAAAACCTGCATGTACTAAAGATTCAAAATACTGTAAATACAAGACATGCCCTTGAAGCACCTTCTAGTGTTGACCTCAATGCTTTGCTATGAGTTTGGGAAAAAACATACATTTGCCCCTTCAAATGCACATTCTCATACAAAACACATTGTTGTTTTCAGTGTCCAATTTAACTGCATTTCAGTGGATTTTACCTTCAGTCAGTGGAGATATAGCACGTATAAGTCTTGTTGCACCATTTTCAGTCTATTATGTTCATGTGTTGTGTTCTTTGGTTGCTACATACCAATAACTGGGATTAGGTCATCCTAGTTGAAAGAGAAGATATTTCTGTCTTGTGTTTTGCATTCCCTGGTCACTGACTTGTAGACTGGAATTTCATTCTTCTATTTTTATCCACATTGAGGAAGGAGGGCTGTTGGTGCATGTAAACCTTAAAATGTGTCCAGAAATGTCCAGCGCTGACCGATGTCCATATTTGTTACCCTGTATCCAGAGTCTGCCAGGTTGACACCTCACCATGCATTGAAATGTTATTTTGCTTACTACCTTGGCTGAGTTAGCATTGAGAAAGCTGTTTGCTGTAAGATGCAACAAGCCCTGGGAAACAGAGAGAAAAAACAAGCAGGCTTACAGAAACCTGACGACAATGCCATTAAGTTGAGCTGTATTATGCTGCGTAATAGGAAAACCATCTTAAGCAGCTTAGCGGAAAGCTTTATGCCTGCATCCATTTTTTGAGATGAAATCTCTTCATCCGAAGGCAAAACTTCATATAAAGAGACAGAGGGAAGTGCTGTAGGTAACTGCATCAGTGAACTGGAAACTTCCGGGCGAGGTTGTAATCTTCTTGTGTTTGTGTATCCATAGATAACTGAAAATAAACACATTTCCCTGCCAAATATGGGTGTGCATTCAAGAAAGGAATCGGTTTCATTGTGTTTGTGTTGATGTGACACTTTGGGAAATTGTTGTGTATTAAAGCACCATAATACATCATTTTATTGCATATTTATTCATTTTTGACATACTTTATTGCCCTCTTAATATGGAAATAAAGAGCTAAAAGTGTCTCCTTCCCCCTGGCTAGAAAACTTCTACTTACAGGTCTTGTATGTGTGTCTTTCTATGTGAGGACACAAATTCAAAACTAATAAGTAAAGTCATCTTGTACTGCATAGAGCTGGTGTTGGACATTATCACTCGAGTGAGCCTCTGCCACGTCTGGCTAGGAGTGGCTTTGTGTTGCACGTCATGTCACCATGGGAATGCATCTTTAGAAGAGTGCAAAAAAAACACCATTAATATTTAAAAATTTAAAATAAGAGTTTGAGTCGCTCTTCATGAGTATGAGGATCACATTAGACACTTGTAACATCTGTTTTCAGCTTTTCATAAGGTCATAATATTCTTCTATATTGACTCTGGAGTAAGGATGGGATTCAAGAATGTATTTTTCTTCATTTTGATTCACATCAAAACTATGTTGCAGAATTTGATCTGCTGGAATTAGACTTTTCTCCACCTCATCCTCCTCTGTTTTCTGTGGAGTTCCTCAAGGATCCATCTTGTGACTTATCTTATTCAAACTGCACTTGATTTTTTGGGAGGTTTTTTCATCCGTAATATTTTGTATCATGTTTTTTATGCATTTTGTGCATGCTCCTTAGTCCAAATGACACATTACCTATTTTTCATTAATTTATTCATTGGCTGTGCTCACTTATCCTTGCAAGGTAATAGAATAGGTGGTGCTTGTCTCAAGCAGTGAGACGTGGGATTCATTATGGACAGATTACCAGTCCATCACCAGACAACAGAGACAAAAAATGCATTTTAATTAGCCAAACATGTATATTTGGAGTGTGAAAAAAGCTGGAGCACCTGAAACGTGCACATTCCATGTAGGAAGACTGGGATTCGAACCCAGGACCTTCTTACTGCACGTGAAGGACAGCTGCAGGATCACTCGAAAACATTTTGATAAATCTCAAATTCTTGCCTCAACACTAATTTCCATTTACACTAGGAGTGTTTTTGATTGGAAATGTAACTTTTCTCAAGATGAATTAACTGGACCTTTATTTCAGAGAGCAGGAAAAAGTTGCAGGGGGATTATCAATGGCCTGCCCTTCTGACAAAGCCTAAACCACCCAGGCTTGTTGAGAGTTGTGGAGTTGCTTTAATCCATTCTGGACCTTAGAGTGACCTCACCGTATCAATAAGCAGCTTTCACAAAGTGCCTACTAACTCAAGAAATCTGCACGGGTTTCATTAGATGAAGTACATTCTCTTAACTCATTACATTTATTGTCTCTGTCTTTGAGCCGTCATTTCGCTAATGTCGAGTGAAATAAAGAAATGCATTTGAATTTGTTTCACGGGGATTTATACCTTCTGTCACAATAATCACACACAAATGGGTGGAAATGGCAGTAAAAGCAAACAAGGATTAATTTTTCATGCTTGATGATAATTCAGTTTGAAGTCATTTATCTCTTGTTTTAATGCTGAATGTCTTTAATGAACTTTATAAACAAGGACAATTACAACAAATTCATCAGCAGGAAGTGGAAAAGCAGCACATGGAAAAACATGCATACAGATGAATTCAGCTAAAGCTCAAAATCCAAAATTAACTCAATTTTGTGATCCAGTCTTTCTTACTTTTGTATTTAAGTCATTCTTCTATAATAAAGGTCCAAATATGGAAATTATGGAAATAAGATTAATAATTTTTAAATTTGCATGTTTTTAAATTATGTTGTGCTTTGATTACATCCAGTCATGGTAAAATGGCCAAGTCAGTGAACCAGTTGGCTGGCTAATTTTGAAAATAGATTAGAGTTGTTTTGTCATAAATTGTTGCTTTACCAGAGAGAATTGAGAAACTGCGCATCAGCAACCCTGAAGGTTGAGATTTTCAAAAAATTCCTTTAAAAAATTCCTTAATGTCGATCACATCTTGTTTCAATCTGGTTGAAAGAAGATTTATGGGCAATTTCAAAAATACATTTTTTTCAGTCTTCATCTTTTCGACCTGGATTTGTATGTTTTTTTTTTCGTTGAATCCGTTCCTCGCTGTGCTGAACAATTGCTATGAGCTGTTTGTGATGACATGCTGTCTATTACGTTTTTCATGAAACATGGCAGTGTGTTTTCTTTCCAGAGGTCTTGATGTTCCTTCAGGTGCAACTTTTCCAAACTAAGCTATACAGCCGCATTCTTTTGAGACAGAAAAAAAAAGCGCTTTCTCATAGCAACTGTTCCAAACAAGAAAGATTTGTTGTGTGCTTCAGTTTGTTAGGAGGATTTCCAACTTCTAAAATCATTCTCATAGTAGAAAGGACAGTTTGGCTCATAACCCAAACTCTTACTAATAATCATTTTATTCAAGTAAATTTGATCACCACCACCTGACTTCTACTTTTCTTATCAAATTTTCTTTTTTTCTACTTTGACTTTCTTTAAAAGTGAAGCTCAAGTGATACAAGAAAAAAAGTTCTGATCATTTATATTCTGATCAGGGAAAGCTATCAGGAAAAGTGGCACTTAGAGGAAAGCGGACGTGTATCATGAGACCACAGGGAGCATTTCTGGAGATAAAGAACATCATGAATATGGTAATCTCACGATAATCTTTAAACGCTCAGATTACTTAGTTCTTGGATGAACACAAATTTTAATACTGCCATGATTCTCAACCCATGATCAAGTACTACTAGTAGTACTCAGATGCCTTTAGTGATACTTATAGTAAAACCTGTTATTTACAAGGCAAATTAGACGTAATCTGTCACTTATAAAAGCCAAACAGATGGTAGTCAAGGACATTGAGACACAATCCTACTGGGAGTGAAGTGAGGAATATTTTAGGAACATTGAGGTAGAACCAAAAGCAGAAAACTGAATTGAAAACTTTGTTTTTAATGATTTTACATTTAATTATTAGCTCTGAAGTTGAAAATCAGATCTAAGAAAACATCCACCCAATCGAAGCGTCTTCTAGGCAAATGTTGAAAAAGGATTTGCCAAATTCTGCACTCAAAGATCAGACTAGTTACCATTAGTTAAAGCTTTAGCAGCCAATACTTTGGATTTAAATATAAAATAAGATTTACAAATATTAATTGAGCATATGTTGATGTGCTTTAATTAAATAAAAACTCTCAGAAGAGCAAATGACATCTTTATCAAGGGAGTTTTTCATTAACATTTAATTCTCATTAAATGTTAATGAATTGAAAAGATCCAACTCCTGCTATACTAGAAATTTTTGATTATATTGATAGGTCTATAGTTACTGATTGTTATTAAAAGCTTGAGAATCATTTCATTGATAGCAACATAGTTGCTATCATACACAAATGGTTTCATTGTAGCAAAAAAAATTATCCTTTGACAATGACTCTTTTTATAGTGTTATTTTTTATTTTAGTGTTATTTTTTTTTATTTTGTCAAAAGCTGGAGCCTCAATTCTCAAGTTTTTCCTGCCCTGGTTAATAATTAAATTATTAAATTAATCATGCACTACTAGAGCAACATAAACTCCACTGCGACACAGGTCAAATATTATTATATTATTTATTAGAAAATCTGAAATGGGCACATTCTGAATTCGCTTTAAGGTTTTCTGCAAGATGGAAAGGATTAGACAATGTTTCAAATATAAATGCTACCACATACATTTTTTGTGTGACTGTGATAAAAAATTAAAATGTCTTTTAACTTTGAAGCTTCTGGGGGGGAAAAAAAACAACTTTTAAATCGAAACTGAGAGCAGCTTAAATTTTTATTAAATCTCACAGCAGTTCTTTAATGGTCTCCCTTTCATACTGGAGTATTACTAGCCTTTTGATGTTAAAAATCAGGCTCCTAATTGACACACACACACACATGCACGCACACACACACACATATCTATTGTATACAAAAATCACTTACATCCATATATATACATATCATGAGGATTAATAAGCAGCAGCAGAATAAAGAACCGAGGGCGAGAGCCAAATTGGTCGCAATGTGACTTCTCAAAATTGGGACTCTGTTTCTTTAAGAAGCTCCTGCTCTTTTCGACTCTCTGCCTTCAGTGTGTGATCACAACAATACTTATTCATTGTGCTTTTCACAATAGTTCTTGAAAAAACAATGGGAGTTTCAAGGATTTCTCAAACATGCATGAAAGAATCAAAGCAAGACTCCAGATATGTTTTTAATGAGAGAATAAGATTTCTAACACAATGTAAAGCTCAAAAGACAATTTTACATGACCCTCGCCTTCTAAACCCTCTCCCCTTCTTTAATAAACAGAATGAATAGGTAGAAACTATTTTTAGCCATTTGTTATTTGAAAATTGTTAGAGCAAACCAGGTTTTACCTGATCACAGTGCTCTCTCATCTAATGAACCAGGAAATATAAAATATCAGTATTCTACAAGAGTAATTTTGTAGTTTCACTTAAAAGCTCATTATATGACTCTCAAAATTTAAAAAAATGATTTCACTTACAAGAAAAGTTGCATGGAAATATAAATCTTGGGAAACATTTTAGTGCAGTTCCACAACTTTCTTTCCTAATGAAGTAATTTTTAACCTTGGACTGGGTGAACATAATCATCTCCCTTCATTCTTGTTTTATTCTTTTAATAAAAACTTGTGAAGAAACAGGATAAGACAGATGTAATTACACCTGGCAAAATATTTGGCAATTAACTGGAAAACAATTCAATAAACTCAACTGAACTGAGAACAAACAGAGGAATTGATTCTTTGTCATTTCTAGTTGCTGATGATTAGTTAGTCCACATATGTTGCAATGAATAGACTTTTCTAGATCATACTTACTTTACAAAATGTGACTTTTCTCATATTCTTGCTTGAAATTTAGCTTAGCACACTGTATTCATAACCTTGAAAGTCTCTTTTCTTTTAAAAAATGTATCATTACTTTTAAAGGAACTAAAACTTACTACCATAAACTGTGACTTAAATTACTTAATAGTTTGTTGTTTACGACATATGTATGCTTTTCCACGTAAGCCCAGAAGAGGGTCTGAACTTAAGTGGACAATTATGTGAGACTCATACTACCAGAGATGAGTCCTTTTAATTTTGAGCCAAATTAATTCTGACATACTAAAATATGTCTGAGCTGTTGGAAGGAAATGGTTTGTTGTGGGATAAACTTTCACCAGAAAATATCCAGGAAATCACCTGACTTTTCTTTTGGAACACCTGGCCTAGCTGAACTTCGCCAATGCAACACCAGTTTGGACTTTGTTCTTATCCTGATCCATCCACCATGTTGGAAGAAACCGGGAGTCCTCAGACTACCTGACCTTTACCTCTCTGGCCAGGCTTCATTGGACCGTTTTAAATAGTTTTAGTTGAAAAGCAGATTTCTTAGAGATACACATGTGCATTTGCAACTTTTGAATCAGTTTTCTACCACCTTAATATGTAGTCCATCCCATAACATTTATGTAACGTCATTTTACATTGAGCTTAAGTTTAATTTTATTTTATTTTATTAAGTATCAAAAACATAATGCAACAGAACATCATGCGTTATATTAAACAATTACCATAATTTTGGATTTTCATGAGTTGCAAGCCATTGTCATCAAAATGCACATAATTAAACACACCTACTCTTTCTGAACTGAATATCTGAAGAAAATTAACCTTTAGGATATTTTCAAATTTATTGATAATCACCTGTGGTCTCATAGCACAATTATCTTTGTTTTCTGCATCTGTGTAGTTTGCCACTATCCTCCTTCATTCACAAATATTAGCACGTATTCATTATGATGATATTTGTCCACTAACCTTCTTCATGTTAGCATATTTTGATTCTATTTAATACATATTTAATTACCTTCTTATCATCTTGTTTTATGAATCATCTTCAATTGTATAGGTGGTATTACTAATCATATTTTAGAAACAATTCAGCCTGTTTCCATTGTGCTTCAATAAAAAAATAAATAAATAAAAAAACACTCACAAAGTAATTGTCTTTTGTATCATTATAAAACAGCTTCTAAGGTTAGGTATTGTTGTTCTCATTTTGGAGCTTTATTGCCTCACAATGTTCCCAGGTGAGTGGGGGAAACAGTAATGCTTCCTATCTCTGGGATAACATTCAACAAAGGATACTTCTGACCCTCAAAATTGGCTGTGTGCCTGAAAGATATAATTGCTTTGCACCCAGGCATGATTGTTTTAAAAAAACATGGAGGGGAGGCGACATTTCCAGCTCCCTCTGAAACAGTAGTATGCAGCTACTCTAAGTTGCATCAAATTATACAACAGGAAAAGTCTTTGCCACAATTGGCGCCCACCTTCTTTTGGCTCAGGATGAAATGAATCCCTGGAGGTTTTTGAAAAAGCTCTAAACCATCTAAAATGAATTTGTGAGAAAGCCCAGGGCTTTTTTTTTTCAATAATTTTTTTAAAATCAATTATCAAAAACATAATGCAACAGAACATCATGCATTATATTAAGCCTCTTGTTATGTTTGTTTCTAAGGTACAGCAATAATATTCCTGGGTCAGTTTGTCCCAGCGACTGTTTAATCATGCAAAAAATTCCTCCAAAACATTTTTGTATCTGATTATTAGCTTCACTGCTAACCATTTCAATCAATATTTGTGCAGTGATGTTGTTTTTATTTCTCACAAATGTCAATGATGAAAATTTACTCCTTTAGACATAAAAAATTTAATTAAAATTTTTTTATTTCCACTGAAAAACAACTACAAACAAAAAAACCCCAATAATTTTTTTGAAATTATTTGTAAAAAAAATAAATGTTATTTTACATTTTGATTTTTTTGTTCAATGGCTGATCTTTATAATTGAACTTGAGACACATATACTGTTTTGGGTCAAATTGACCCGCTGATTTAAATCAAGACAAATGAGTCATGCAGAGAGTATTTATGTTGCCTGCCCACTCAGTGAGGTTTAAATTTGACCACAGGAACCTACATATGTCTAAAACAAATAGAATTGGACATTTTTAAAAATCTTTTATCATTTAACCCTTCAACTTGAACTTAAAGAAATGTGCCTACTCTTTTTGAACTGAATAAGTGAAGAAAAATCACTTTTAAGAAACTTTAGTTTCTTAAAAGTCAAACCATAATTGTGGTTGTCTGACTGAATTGTCCGAGGATCTGAGATGGAAAAATCTGCCCACTTTGCTTGTCCTCATACCAATTTAATCTCTGGACATAATAAGATGTCCAGAGATTAAAAGAGAACCAAAATGTGTTTAAAGATGTTCATCTGATGTTTCGATGGCAGAACCTTTTGTGTAAACTATTCCAGAGGCATTCAGACACTTTGGCGCATTCCTCACACCAAGTCCAACATTTGCACAACAGCTGGTGCCTTTCTCAACACAAGTGTGTCACTTGCTCAATGGACAATGCTCAACACTCCTCAAAAGCGAGTATTTATGTCAAAGAAAGTGTCGGCATCATCAAAATGTAAAGTCATGGCGCCATTGTTTAGAATCAAGACAGTGAAATGGCTTTCACAGAGTGGTTGTTCACTCTGTTTTCTGATGCAAAATAATTAAATCATGGAGACCAAACCATGAAAATGTTCGAGACGGTGCTATACTCTATCCACACAGTCACACAAAATCTACAGTGAAGTTACTCATTACTGTATTTAGTGAGGTAAATAACTATAAGACACTGAATACATAAACTTTGCAGTTCTACTGCATTCTATGCTATTTGCAGTTATTTCTTCACATAATTGCACAACAGAAAAATGCAGACTTACTTACAAAAACCATAAGAAACATCTTTTAGATTGACGTCAGTTTTTACTGAGGTCAGCAGTGGATTGTGTGGAAGCGTTTGATGCATGTCTGCAAAGATTCCAGTTTGTTGGCAGGAATGAAAAACTGCTGCTTGTGATGTTTGAAAAGCACTAAATGTTATGGAGGTTGAGCTGTAATTTATGAAGGTTTAATTTCTGATTAGATAAATACAACAGCGCAATTGGGAAACAATGCGCTGTTGCACAAACCACGAATATTTATTTTTTAAAAGCATTTTGTACATTTTGAAAATGGATGTTTTTATTTTTTCAACATTTTTTTATCCATATTATTTCAAGTGAAATCACGTTTTACTTTACTGAGATTTTAAATATTGGACATTTAGTGATAGATGAAAAAATGGTTATTTCAGTCTGAATAAAATTAAACTTTTAATTATTGACAAACATTCAGCTGAAGAAACTCACAGCCCAACTTGGATCACTGGTAATGATCCCTCATGTAAAGTAGATGTCATGCAATTAAATTATCATATTTAATTAAGAATAACAAGATATTTACATAAAATTAAAAAAGCTGGAGATAGCAGCTGCAAACAGAGATTGGAGAGTGGTTTTGTCCGTTTCTGCAAAAATACACAATTTTCTTGGATTTTTTGATGTTCCATGAGATTTAATGGAGGCAGAGCAATCATGGCTTAAAAGGGAGCTAAACACATATCCTTGGGTTGGTGAGCATTTCTCATCTTTAGTTTTAAATCAAATTGCGTCAAGCTGTGATTATATTGATGTATTTCCCTTACAGAGATATTGCTTCCCCCCCTTTTGCATCTCTGAAGCATTAGAAGTCTCCTTTTATACAACCTCTGGCTACATCACAAATTGATCATAGTTTACATTTTGCTAAATGCTTTTTCAACATTGTGAAATGAGCGTTTGAGGCTGAAAAGCTGTTGGTGTCCGTGCTTTAGTTTTCACCTTGAGCTGAACTCTCTTATTTATGAGGACTAAAATATTGAGGTCTCTACATTCAGGAGAGTGTTTCTTATTTGCAGGACTATTGGAAAAATCTTTTTACAGGATCCGATTTTGCATTCATTCCGCTGTTTTCTTTATCTAAAGCTTCTTATTTTGCCCAGCTTGTCTTTGTTGCTTATTTTCCTCTTAAATGGAGCCTGAAAATGTTTAATTTCTGCATTTTGATGTTTTACATTAAGGCAACTTTGATCCCTTTCTCTGTTGTCCGACAGGTTGGGAAAGTCCGGAAGACGGCAGCCAGAAGGAGAGAGTACCACATATTATTTATGGTTCTGACTACAGCAGCGTGCTACCTGTTGTGCTGGATGCCGTACGGCGTCGTAGCCATGATGGCAACATTCGGCCCACCCAACATCATCAGTCCCGTTGCCAGCGTTGTCCCCTCCCTGCTGGCCAAGAGCAGCACCGTCATCAACCCTCTAATCTACATCCTGATGAATAAACAAGTGAGCAACAGTATATTTTTTGTTGTATTTTACAATTTCGGTATGTTATTTCAATTTTAGAATTAGTGACACTTAACACTTTGGCATGTTTCAACAATTTTATTCACACAGTAAAAAAGGAGATAACAGCTCAAATCATACAAATTCTCCATTTAAATATCATTCGAGTTTAAGAAGAAGAAAACTCACTGAATAATAAAAATCAAGATCACCCTAAGGCTGCTGGGAGTGAAACAGGACCTCCTATCGCACTAAAGTATAACCTAAAATTAAATACTGAAAAATCCTTTAGAGACAGTGTGGTCCACAAGTTCCCACCATAGTAAATCAAAACAAGACATGAAAAGTAGGCCTCAAGAGAAAAAAAGGCTGGAGATCGGGTTGAAAGAACTTTATCATCAGTGTCTAAACAATGTACTCTTCCAACATCTATCCACCAGCTAATGTCAACATTTTTTACAGCTCCTCGTATTTAATACTGGCAATAAAAAAAAATCAGTACTTAAGTGGACAGGAAAAAAAACTATTAAGGTCACAGAGACTTCTCTGTGACCTTAAAAGTCACAGAGAGAAACCTTAATTTCCCAGAAGTTGTGTCTTTATTCTGAGTTTTTGTTCCACTTTAAAAGTCTGACAAATGATTTAAGGTGGAATTTGGCACAATACTGGATGAATGAAGTTGCCAGAAGGCATCAGGGACCAGCTGAATGCTATGTGGTCCGCAAGCATGCAGTAAAAGAAAGATGCAAAAACGTTCTTTAATAAAACAACAAAAACCTTAAAGCACAGTTGACTCCTACAACATTAATGACAATGATCTTCAGCACAACACAGCACACACAGTTCAAGACTCGACCCTAATCCTGACTTTTGCATGCTCTGTGCAACAGAAAGTACAAATGTACAATATGTTCAGGGCTTTTTGCACGTTCATTGTGCTACAATCACAACCATGTTAACACCCCTGCAGCGAGACCTGCAACCTGCAAAAGCATCATTTTGATTAGTCTTATTACAAGCCTTATTACTGGGGTTCTTAAAACAGACTGGGGTTGGGTATATGTTTACTTTGAAGAAGAAAAGTGTCAACAGGCCTTGCAAATGCTTCTAGTCTGAACCGGGAAGAGGGAGGAGAATATTGACTACAATTATTACTAAGCATGGGCCTGCATTACATTCTTTTGGTACAATAACTATCCAAAAAACATGCCAAAAAACATGCCAATTAAAAATAAAAATATATAACATGACATAATTGCTTTGGTTTAAAAATAGAAAAACATTTTTTCTACTGCTGGTAAAAATACATATTTAATATTAGTCTAACATTATATATTAAATTTAGTACTTTGACTACACAAAGAATACCCACCACATTTATGTCCAACTTATTGTTGTGCAGAAGAATTTCACCATTTTTGCAAGAACAGCCAACTAATGACTGCTGGTTAATTAGTTGGGCTATCTGCTGCGGTACACACTACAGTCTGTTGCTTTGTAGACATGCTAGTATCTTCTTAACTGTAGAAATAACTTCAAATGTCTGCATGGGTTTTTGTGCTGATAAAGGGAAAATTTTACAAGTTGGCGAGAGAACGCGCCGGTCAACCCAGCACCTCTGCTTGCATTTCTTTAAAATAGCATAAAATTATTAAAACCAACTTTTCAAAACCTTGGCACACACTGACCTCTGGGCATGCCCACTTTCTAGAAATAGCTTGAACATATTTTATCAAAACCTTTTCAATATCTCATTGTGGGAAATGCTTTCAGGGTTACACAATTTTGCATCAATGTGATGAAGCTTTTTTTTTCAACTAACATCTAAGTAATTCACTGAATTATGCATCATCTTATGCGTAGTGTACTACACATTATTTCACACTGATCAACCACAACATTGAAATCAGATGGGGAAAAGTATGTTGCTTTATTACTTGCTGTGAAATTCTTGTAAAAATGATTCTGGTAGTTTGACAGAAGTTCCCTTAAAATGTCTCAAATCTCTTTCCAGATCTGAAATTGTACTTGGCAACTATTTCCAAAAGAACTGTACACGATACTTCATAAAAAATAATTTTTTTGGCAGGATTAGTTTTTCTTTCCACAATGCAGAGAGAGGGAGTAGGGGAATTTAATGTTACATATTCATGTAATAATGGACAACTTAAGTGTTCTGCATGGTCTGGCCAACCTGCCAAAGTTGGTTTTCTTGTTCCAGTTTTTTCTGTCTCATGTCCTCGACCCCTTCTTGTCACAACGCCCCTAAAGAACTTTGCTTTCTTTCTCCTCCGCAAAACTTTTTCAACTTCCAGCAGCATCTTCCTGTGCTGCAATGCTAGCACTAATAAAGGCAAAAACCATGGTCTCTGTTTTAAATGTTCTATTTATTAAATTTGATTCAAGTCTAAATGCTAATTCTATTTTATTTTATCATTTCTCATTTTTAAAACTAAACAGCTATTTTCAAATAACTGAAACATAACTGCAGCCTCATTAAGAAGAGAAATACTTCTCTGAAACAACATCTCGGATGAAAAACCTACAAAGTCCAAATGGCTAACAACCAATGAGTATTTTGGATAGTTGAAGTCCCACATAAAAAAGCATCTACACAACAAAAGACTGATGTTTTAATGTGGTGGCTGACCATGAGTTTCTCATACTATTTGCAAAATCACAAATTTATATTAACACACCGTATATAAAACACCAAAAGTGAAAAATGGTACTCGATTTTAAAAGTACTTAGTAATTTCTTTCATAAAATAAAGATCGAATAACTTAAAATAAAAATAAAAAACACATACCCAACCCAAGTCAAACCCCAGTGGCAGCTTTTTCCTTTCTACACTACTGCAGCAGTCGCTTTTCTCCACATACGTCTTCAAATCTTTGATGAAACCACTACTGATTGCACACATTTATTAAAACACTTTCCTCAAGCCAAATATATTCTGACCTCCATTCCCGTGCTGACTTTAAACATCTACAGCTACTGCCGGATGTGGCACCGGCTCACTGCAAACATAAAGCAATCAAAACTTGGAGGCAAAGTAAATCCCGAGACACTGCTGGGCAAAAATCCCAGATTTTTAACCGTCTCTGTTCTGAGCCGTGGTGGATATTGGAACTCTGAACCATGTATAATTGTAAGGAATGCACTTTATCCAAAGTAATATCCCTGCGACGCATGTATGCAGACAGTACAGCAGAGGTGAGCTCCAGTACAGGGTTGGTCAAAGCAGGCAGTGGTAAAAATACATTCAATAAAGAGTGAAATGACAGCAGAGAACGATAAATTAAAATCTGAGGGGCTGGTGATTGTTGAGGCAGAGCTGAGAAATATATGACTGCAGGAAAATCCACTGCTCCACGCAGCATCACAATCAAACTGGATGGCAATGCAATACTGCCGCAGAATGTACTGCATTTATCTAAACAGTGACAAGGCAACCCGAGGAAAGTGTTCAGCTGACCATCAGGCACGGGGTTGTACTCAGCACCCGTTTTATTTTTTGGCCCCCATTTACGTTCATTTTTTACAAAACAAGTGCATCGTAAAAAAAAAAAAAAAAAAAAAAACAACCTCCACTGTGATCAAACTGGTGACGGTCAGTCATCGTGCAAAGAACAGTGATTTCAGACCAATCATAACACCAGTAGTGAGAAACTAACGCCCTGGTGACGACTCGAAGCGGCTTCTGATTCTGCTGGAAGATATGTACAGTAATGCGGATCATCCGTCTTTGAAAACTGTGCATTCTTTTTGTTGCTGCAATATGCGGACACTTTTATGAAATTCAGAGTGACTCTTCTCTTCACTCGAACCACTCTGGATTGTTAAAAAAGAAATCTGAAGTAATAAACTGTGGCTTTTCCTTCAAGTGGATTACCACCCATAAAACTGCAAAACATTTTTTTTCTTTATTCATTTTTTTTTTTTTTTTACATGACTGATACACACCAAGTTATTAAAAACTGACTTTCTATCTAAAACACTGATTTGTTGCTACCCTAGTCAGCTCCACAGCTAACGTGGCTCAGCTAAAGCAGAGTTTTTGTGTTTTACCTCTTCAGTCTCTCTTCAAGTAAATTGTTATTAAAGAAGGCAAGGTCTTTAGACAACCTTGGAGCCGATCCCTCCCTGGGGGGCTATGGCTTATGCTCTTACTGGGGCTAATTGGAAACGAGTAAGCCTCAGCCTTCTTGTCTGTTGTGGCTTTATTGCAACTCTCCCTTGGTCAACCAGCAAAGACTAGTGTATGCAGTTGTTTTTATTTTTTTACTTTCAGGCTCAGTGGGTTTTATATTTTAAATGTCACAGTCGATGGCGCTGAATCCCGGAATAGTTGCGCGTCCCTTCCTCCGGAGGTCGCTCTCGAGCCCCGTATTGATGCGCTGGATCAGGATCTTCTCGTAGAGGAGGGGGTGATAGGCGCCCAGTGTACAGGCAGCATCGTAGTATTGCTCGTGGTAGTGGCACAGGTCAGACTGCCTCATGGAGGGAATGTACTCGTACACGTGCACCTGCTCACACAGCGCCATCATCAGGAGAATGCCTGCAATGTCAATGTAAACAGGGAGAAAGGCCAGTGTTTATGCTTGAAATACTTGCAACCTTACATGTGCATATTTTTTGCAAACAAACTTTTTTTTAATTAAATGCTGATGTTTCTATTTCGCACCACTTTGCTAAAGAGGACCTCGTCGTGTTTGAGTTGTTGAAGTGATTTGTAATTTCTGACACTCTCCTTGCCATTTCTCAGGAAAACTGTAATACAGACTCATAGTTTGTCCAAACAACTCTGCTACAGAGCAGCGTTGGTTCACGGTGCAAGCTGCGGCAGTAAGTTGACTCGGGATAAACGTCACCTAGTTTTCGGAAACCGAAACCCCCAGGATATGCACATGCTTACTCCGAAACCTCCTCAGGATTTTCTCAAAGCCCACGTTCTAAAACGGGCCCCAGGGCAGAAACAACAGAAAGCACGGATGAAAACAATGTATGAAGAGTGGGTTCGGCTCACACAGCATGTGCTGCAGGAGAGCTTCTTGCTGTGACATGCTGGGAGCACAAATGGCATTCAGCATAAATCTATGTTAGTAGTTTTGTCACTCTTCATTGCTTTGCTCTTTCCTGCTGATTTCGGTTTATCATTCAGTCCCCGATTGTTTTTGTGCTCGCAGCCCTAAATGTCTCCACATGTCTAAATCTTCTCCACTGTTGCTCTCTCCGTGTGAACATTTTCAGCAAATTGTCAAACTGTGGACATGTTTAGTCGGCCCCATTTTTTAAATTATTCTTCCCACGCTGCTAAAAACCTTCGGGGCTTAAATATTGAACATGTCAAACGTTTATTTCTATAAGTTCAGTATTTTCTTACTTTCTATAAACTTTTGCAACTTCTTTGTGTCCACTACAAATAACTTGATATTTGCACTTATTTGTGTCACTGTTGTGCTTTTATTTCTCTGTGTGTTTGGATCATTTGTGTTACATTTGGTGGAAGTTTCAAGTCAAAAACCCCATTAGAAACATATTTACTAAGAAATGTGTTGAAATGTGAAAATGTGCTGTTTTTTCAATAGCATAAAGTGCAAAATAAACGACTATTTATTCCAATGTGTACCTCTCCTTATGGATAAGCTGGTGTATAGAAACAGAAAATGTTCTCTGATGCTGGCAAATGGTGACACTGCTAGAATAGAAGATGAATGGATAAAATAGCTTGTTTTCATGTTTCTTCTTGTACAGCTCAGATCTTGTATATTCTCAGATATTTTCCAGAATATCTAGAAAATACTTTTATCTTCATGACGACACACTGAAGAGATATTAATCACAATTTACAGTAAATTACTCTTCAAGTAATTGCACATCTTCTCTGTGATGTCAATTTTTCACAATTGAACCACTGAGCTATTAGAAGTTCGTTCTGTTCTTTATTATTACCTGCTGTGATGCCCTCTATTTTAATTCGGAAACTGAAAAGATCAACATTTTTGTAGGAATGCTCCGTACAAACACAGAATTAGATAAAAGAAAAACAGTCCCGATCCACAGACAAAGAGACTCCTTGTCTCTTAAAGACGAGGACAAATCTGTTCACTGTGTATCTTTGTCTTTTTTGTGCGTCAGTTCTACAGGTGTTTCCTGGACCTGTTCCACTGCACTCACTGGTCGTCAGAAAAAGGCAACACTTCGATGCCCTCCAAGACGACAGTAATCCCCTTGAACCGCAGAGTCCACAGCAACACAGTGGCCCAGATCTCTACAGATGCTCTCAACTAGTCTTACACCAACCGCTCCTCCCCTTCTCAACCTCATGACCCAAGCATGAAAGTCCCACCAGTGACCCATCTGAACTAATATGCAGTCGTGACAGCTTCAACGATTCCAAAAATACTTTCCACGGGATTTCAGAGGCTGTATGCAAGGATTAGCTTCCTCTCCGCTCAAGGCGATGCTTGGCGATGTCGTCTCGCACGAAGTCAGCCTTACGTGTCATCCTAAACATGTTGCACTGATTGAGGTCATGGCTTTCTGCTGCCACTTTGATTTTCTTCCATGCCATAACCTTGGCATGGAAGAAAATCAAATAATGAAGTTAATAGAAAATAATGCCATACATTTTCTACCAATACAATACTGTTCTGACAATTTGCTTGCCAATACAGAAAACAACCAACAGCTAATGTTGCCAGAACCCAAGGAAGACGGATGATATAGGTGAATAATAATCTCTGGCAACACTTTTATTTTTCTGTGAAAAAAATAACATGGCTGCTGTGTACTGGGCTTTTTCAAAGCGTACTTGTTTGAATTTCTTTTTATTTCCTCAAGCCATCTTCTGGATTCCTCTGCCACTCAATTTCTGAGTATTTAAAGGACTTTTTAAGGTATAAATTAATCAGAAATCCACTTCATGTTTGCTCAGATGTTCCCTTTAAGTCAATTTGTACACCACTCTGTATCAATGCGTTACCATTTCATTCCAGCCTGCTTTTCATATCTTAAACTGTGTCAAACCCACGTAGGCCACCTGATTCATTTTTTGTGTATAATCTTAAGACCAATTCATTTTCAAATAAATGTCCTTCTAAATTAGATTTTATTTGTATTGATTTTGGTTGCAAATAATACAAAAAAAAAGATAAATACTCTATATTTCACCTTTCAAGACACAAATTCAAAATGTTACAAAAAGCAATTAAGTTACCGAGAAAGATTCACCTACATGGATTTTCTCAAAACGCTGCTTTGCTTTCCTCCAATAGTGTTGTGTTGACTTTAATCAGTATTATCCTCCTAATGACATTTTAATAAGGGGGACATAACCAATCGCTATCATCATCTATTCACACGTTCATTAAATAAATCTGCTGAAGTGCAAGTAAGATCAAGGAATCAGACTGAATAGCATTTCCTTTTCTGATACACATGACACTACGGCTGAATTATTGCAGCACTGCATCTGCTTTTAAATGTTTTGGGGTTTTTTTCTGTTAAAAAAACTGGAAAAGGAAAAGCTTGAGTTTATTCTTCAGTTATTCACTCTGTCCTTGGAAAAGCCAGCCAAATAGAAACTTCTGCCTTGCTTCAAAATTTAGTCATAAATTTTGGGACTAAAACCTCTCCAGAGTTTTTTAGCACTTTGACTGTAAATAAAGCAAAATGTTTCAAAGGATCACAAAGTACATGTTCCACCACCATTTATCTTGTATGTAGCCAAAACCTAATAAATTTGTCTTGTCATAATGTTCTAACGTCTATAAAATGTTGCATTTCTTTCACATTATTTCTCTCCTCATGCTACGTCTTTACATTAAAGCCTACCTGTACCAGATTAAGATGTGTTAAAATAAAACCCACTCTACCAACGAGAAGTCGCAGGAAGGAAAGCTGCAGTGTCCCACGGTGGCAATGAGACAATGAGACGGGGAGCTAAATGTGATATCTGTGGGGGAGCTCAAAATATCTGAGGCTGTGATGCAACACATTAAGAGTGATTATGGAGGTTGTACACGCCTCCTACATAAGCGTCTCAGAAAAATCTTGACCCTTTTTGCATTTTTTTTCCCCAAGTAGAAATGAATAAAAACAAGACCCAACCACTTTTAGCGCATCTACTTGGCTGTGACTAACACAGCGAAACATTCACAAGGTCTAAATGAGAAAACGACTATAATTTGTTAGAGATGGAGTTGCTTTCCTGCGATAATGATACCTGAAGCCAGTTGTGTATTCTGACAGTGTGACACGAGTCCCTGTGGACGCGCTTTCCACTGAAAGATTTTATTGTTCATGTATTTGGCTTAAATAAAAATCCATATGCGGCAAAAATTCACGCATCATTTTTGGACTCTTGAACTTGGCAAGCGGAAACACTGCATGCAAAAACTGGTCAATTAATGTTTGACTGGCTCCAAATCGGACCTTAATCTAAGAAATGTCTCCAAATTGCTTTGCTAAATAAATTTATGACAGAAATTATTCACTAGAAAGAAAGGAAATTATCCATCAGATTAATGTTTCAGAGCTTAAACAGCTGGAAACTAAAAAGTACAAAGGCGACTGCAGGAATGGTGAAATATGTAGCTCCCATATTTCGCTGCACGTGTGTTTCGTCACCTATGAACCCAGAGGAGGGGGGATTGGGCTGGATGTTCTCCTGAGTGTTGCTCTGAATCACATCCCACAGTCGCCACACGTAGCTGGGGTGAAGGATGTAGAAGGGCTGGTCGGGGTGGGCTTTACGGTGATCAATGTACGGACCAAACAGGTTGTAGTCCGGACTGGCATACCACTGGGGAAAAGACAAAAATACAAAAAAAAAAAAGATGGAGCGAGAAAGAAATTCATTTTAAATTCTTAGACATAAAACATTTTCAGGTTTCAATAATTACTATAATAAAAGTTCTAGCATTTAGTATTGGTGCTTTAAAAACTAAACTTACTAGATAATCTATACTTGATGACTGCAGTGCTAAAAACCTCCATATTTTTTATTACCCTTAAATCTGTTTTGTAAATCAGATTCTTCCAGCATTTTGACATTCAAAACGAATCGAGACCCTTTTTTAAAAAAAGGTTGTTCGATTCCCTAAATGACGAAGGAAACAGGAAGAGTTTTGTAAATCCATCAGTCACCGCCTAACAAATAATCCTAAATAATGATCTGGTTTGTTGAATTAACTTTGTTACCAGTTAATTAAATTTTTTTGGACTACAATTATAATAGCAGAGTGTGTTTATACTCAGCAGGGAAGCCACCACAGGAAACTTTAAGCAGACAGCTGAGCATATGAATGTTTTTCCACAGCGTCAATACAGCAGATTGACTGAAGTAGGCAGTTTCCATCAAACCCCCACCAAAAACAAAAAAAAAAAGAAAAACGCATAAAAACATTGAAAGCAGCATGAAACATCTTGAAGCTTCTGGGTGCATTTTGTTTGCGACATCATTTAATTAAAAGGCAGCTGTAAAAGTTGTCATTGCTTGTAAAGTCAATAAATATATTTTCAATCCATTAGAACAAATCGGAGGTCATTTTTGGAAATTAAGAATTACATTTTTTGAATTGTTCTACTCATGTTGAAAGGTTCAACAGATCTAATTAAGCTGCCTACCAGGGTGAGAAAAATATAAAAAAGAAACATGAAGACACTTGCAGAAGATGAAAGGCTCATATGCTGTCAAGCATTTCAAGTGAAGTCGGCAAAATTTCTTTTGTCTTGAAGATGAACTGGCACTTCGGCTTTATATTCATCCCTGATTTACCGTTTCTACTCAGGCCAGAGCAGCACGTGGTCGTGAATCTTAAATTTTATCTGCCATCGTATCTTTTCACTGAGCCAACCCCGAGCATCAATTTTGATGTGTTTATTTCATATTTGACTCTGCAATATATTCAGTTGTTCTTTGTTGCCTCCACTGTTAGTTGGTCATGTTTTATTTATTTGTCGTTAGGCTTTAAAAATGCCTGATGACAGAACAAGATGGACTTAACACGAAATTGCTTCAGTTCAACATGAAGAATACGCAAGTCAGCAGAGATCACCAGGTTTTTTCCTTTTCATTATTTGCCGTCAGAGTCAAGATGAGACTTAATTAAATTAATTGAACCAAACACTATTATTAAACACAGAGATTACTTTTTAAAATAGAGTATTTAGAATTAACAAGAATGAAAAAAGTAGAGATTCATCGATCCACCGATTTCAAATGATTATGGTTTCAACTGAAGCAAAATATGCTTCAGTTGAAACATATTTTCTTCCACTTTTTCCTGTAATAAAAATATTAATAGACACAGAAAAAGGAAGAGAAAGAAAATATTTTCAGGAAAAGTCCCGGGCCACAAATCGAACCAGTGGATGACTTTTCAAAGTGCTGGAAACTACATTTTAGTAGCGTTCTTGATTTGGTAAATTCAGACAATATTGTCATCTCTTGACAGCAGCACAAGAGGCCAGGCTGTTGAGACGAGAGCTTTCCAAGCATCGTGCCATTTACAAAAATCTTGACAATAATCCTTCTCCCTTTCTTCTTGTGCCTGAGAATTTCTCATGGTGAAACCACAGAAGAACACTGAACATTATTTGAATGAGTAAACCAATTAACCTTTTTTTTTTTTTTTTTTTTAATCTGGTTTTGTTCCCAGTTTTTCTGAACAACCTTTGCCATTTCTTGATGTGGTTGTTGTGTGAAGCCGCTAAAGCACAAAGTAAAATAATTTTCTTCTGTTTCAACCCAGAGAAAGCTAATCAATGATCTAGTGCATTTTTTTTGTAACGTCATACTGAGGAATAATTTAAACTATTCAGACCGCAGACCACCAACAGCATAAATGCAAATCAATTTTTATTGCAAATACAAAAGTAGAATGGATCTCACAGATTGCTGGAACTAGAGATGCATAAATCATGCTTTTCTGGCTGAAACCAGTTTCTGGATGTATTTGCAGGTTGAGCTGCTGTTATTCTCATTTTGACCAATTACAATATTTCTTCCCAAGGACTGCAGCACATAAAAGAGGAGACAGAGCTGCTAGTTCTCTCATGCAGCAGAAGATAAAGAAATGACAGGATTATCCATATTTAAGTGTTAAAGAATATGAACCCAACATATAAAGTAAAGTAAACTAGACGCATGAGAGTAAGAACTGAAGAAATGTGTGATCCTCTCTGGGAATTATAAGCTCAGATATCATGTCTGAAGTGACGTTGGCAATGCGACGGGGAAGGAGAACATTTCTATGAAGTGTGACAGATGCATACTGGATTTCCTATAGTCTGCAATTCACGCATCACAGCATCGATGTTTATGAATTTATAATCCTTTAAAACCGCTGATGCATAACCAGCCGGCCCTCTGCAGGGTACATACCTTCTGCAAGTTAACATTGTAAGGTGCAGGATCCCAGGCCACCAGCGTTATGTTCTTATAGATGGAGCTCATGTTGAACTCATGCTTGGGAATCGCCAAAATCTGTGAAGAGAAAATATGACAAATTAATGCATCAAGATACAGTTCTGGAAAAAATTAAGAGCCAGCTGCACTAAAGCGTCATTGTTTTTCCACCAAATATCAGTTTTTGAACTCCTCTAGAGTTAAAACATTAGTATTGTTGTTTTTAAATGAATATTAACTTGTTTTCTTTACATTGTTTGAAGTCTGGAAGCACTGCATCTTCTGCAAATAAATGCAAAATTTTTGTTTGCAATTTCAGAGACATGTCATGAAATAACAGAACAATACATCTACAAAAAGTAAAATTAGAGAAACTGATTGTTTTAAGTAATTTTTTTCCAGAGATGTATATATTCTCTATTTGCTTTTGTTAAACTGAAACAAAAAAAATAATTAATATCTGGTCTTTTCCAAACCAGTCAAGCAAAAATGTGATTGCTCTGCACAACTCCAATTTATATCATTATAAAACATTAAAGGTATGCTGTGTAAATCCAAATAGCTGTAACCTGAGTCAACATTAACAAAACTGAAAACAGTCATTAATTGTATGATTATTAATTTTTCATACTGAAACAAATCGTTAAAGAGTCTGTTGTCAAACAGAAGATTTCAAATTTAACAACCGTTTCACTGGAAGACCTGGTACAAAGCATTTGTGCAAATATGCTGTTAATTAGCTTTTTTTCCCCGAACATTGGTTTCGTCTCCAGACATCCTCACCCCGACCTCAAACAAGTTCACCCAGAAGTATTCTGGTGAATTCACGTGCTGCCATATTTATTTTAGAAAGATGATGTTTTCCCCTGGCAACCTACTCAGACATGCATGGTCTGAACTTGGGATGAATTGACTGAGAAGTCCACTTGTGTGGTGATAAGCAGCTGTTTTTCACCAAAGAGCAACCTTTCTTTTTGTAAAATAATGGACGTCAAATTGTTTTAAAAAGGTTTATAATAGGGTTATTTTTGTAAAAAAAAAAAAAAAAAAGTAAATACTAACATCTTTCCCGAGTGTCGACACTCGACTGTGTGCTCTTAAATCGAAACTTCTCAATACCCATCCCACAAAGCTTTTCAGTTTTGTTTAGTAAAAATGACAAACTGGCATTAATTTAAAGTCCCAAATTGAAAGAGCGGTTCATTCATTTTACAAAGACTGGAATATTAAACTTCCACCTTCGATTTACAATAATAAAACTCCTCGTATCCTGAATGAGTCATTGTATTTTGTATCGACTGAGAGACTTTCAATCAGTTTTAACGACAAAGCCCCGTTTGAGAAGTACAATACAGGAACTTTTCAGGTGAATCAGAGAACTGCACAAGTCTGAAATACAAAATTATTTAAACCAATTTGATGCCAGATTTCGACGTACCTGTGAGTTGATGATGCGGATGGTAGTTTTGTTTCCCACATCATGCTCATATCCCTCCGTTGGGGCCGCGTTGAACCGCAAAACTGCATCATGAGCGTCTAAATGACAAACAAGGGCCAAAGTCAACAGAAGGATAAAGGATTGAGCTGATATCAAAGTACACAAAGAGGTAGGAGTGGGCAAAGAAACGATCTCAAACTGTGAGGGATTGGAAGATGTTAATGAGCGATCATGAAATATTCTACAAAGCACTTTCTATGAATTGCAGATTCTTGTTCTTGCTCAGGTGCGTTCATTGATATTCCTCTTAATACCTCAACTTATGCGGCAGGAATTAAATACGTTACTGGCTTAATGATTACCATGAAACAATTACAACAGTATTACTTTTTGTGCATTCACAATTAGAACTATATTTAGCAACTGAGTTTGCAACAAATGAAAATAAAAATCAGATTTTTGTCCCAGATGTGTGGCAGTAAGGTCAGGATGTTAAAAACATCAAAGAGCAAAAAGTGTTGCATCATTAAACTTTGAACTTTACAACTGTAAAAGAACAGCATTTAGAAGGCGTTTCCTCCTCACTACTTTAAAATGAAAAACTTAAAAAAAGCAGCTCTCATCCAGCTGTCACTGTCTACTAGCTGGCAGCAGTTCGGGAACATTTGGATGGATGTTGATGCTCTTTCGGATCCTCTGGTTTGTCACATTTGTTTGGATTGCTAGCGTTGTATCCGAGGGTGTGATCACACTCAGCTGAGTGGCCAATGCAGTACCATATTTGTGCCATTATTAATAGAATGAAAAAGACAAAACCTTCACAATAAAAGCATCAGAGTAGACTAAGCTATTTAAAATGTTGGTAAAAAAAAAAAAAAAAAAAAAAAAAAAAACATCTAATGCTTGATGCATTGTGTTCAGGCTTCGATTTTTCCCTGACACATCAATTAAAACCTTCTGTTTTAATTGATATGTCAATTAAACCCTGTTTTAATTGACATATCAATTAAAACAGAAGGTTTTTGATTGATATGTCACCATCTGAATGGGAATGTGACAGTGTGATTAAGTAATAATTACAAGTCAAAATCTAAATTACATGATACACTTGTTATAAATACTGCCATTACCAATATTAATTGTGACACAGACGCTAAAGATAAACCAACTGTGATAAAAAATTTCCTCAAAAATCATAATATAGAATTTTCTTAGTAATGAATCTGGCTGGATATGGAGGCGAGAGTGAATGTTACCCAAGTATTTTTTTTATTTTTAAATTAAAATAAATTAAACTTTGAGCTACAACGTAAAACTACTTGAAAGACTATTTTAAAATATTTCTTAAATTATGTCTGATAAAAATTGGCAAATTAATGCAAACTCATTAAAACATGGTTAGAAATAGTATTTGGCCTAATTTATAGTGTTATGTTCTTTAAGAGCTATGATTTTATGTAGGAAAATCTTAATTAAAACTTTGATCAGAAGGTTGTGATGCGATGTTTTTGGGGCCACTATTCAGAAGAGATGAAGCTCATCATGTCAGCAAAGTGAGGGAGAATTACCCTCACAATTTTAAAATAATCAAAGTTTTTTTGGGGGGGGTTAAATAATCCAACCTATGCAAATTTAAAGTTCCTCCAACTCAATTGTGTCCATCATCGCTGACAACAAGCAGTACTAAAGCGCTCCCTGGTGGTTGGCTCAGGTTACTGATGGGTGAAGAGTAATGAGTTCTCTACTGAAAACATTTTCACACCGCACGGCCGTGAAACGATTCCTTTGACGTCCTCTGATGTTTATTTGCCTTTGTGAAATCTGGAGCTTAACAGATGGTGCAGCATTTACATACATTTCAGACTATTTGCTGATCGATTGAGCTTCAGAAATCCCCCTCTCGCGTCGAACTGACACATGGAATAATGATCCTTCAGCTTATGAGCCGACTCTTCTTCATCATACATACAGCCCTTCAGCAAACAGTTGAGCTTAGCCGGCTACGCTAGAGAAATACTCAAAACACGTCTCTCATTCAGAGCTCTACTAAAATGGTAGACTTTAAATGACCGTCTCCCCAGACAGATTGTCGTTTTTCTTTTCATGTTCATCAAGGTGAAAGTTTTTCCCAAAAAAAATCTTAGCATTGGCGTTTTGTTTTGCAATATCATTAAAAAACCAGTTTCTCAAAAATGAAGCTGCTCTAATTTAAAGACACACAGTCGATGTGTTTCTGAACGCTAGTGGTTTCTGCAGATAATTAAACAAAGAACTAAGAGAAATCAGTCATGACCTTCATCACACATCCACACAACAAAAACACAAAATAATGGCGCCATTATTTAAGAGTCATGATGAAAACATTACACTGAAAAAAGAAGAACATGTCTTAATAAATTTATCTTCCAGAATGTCACAACCTTGAAAGCCAGGTTACAGGACAATTTAACCTTCCAGCATAATATATATGGCAAATAAATCACATTAACCTAAACTTAAGATACTGAAAACTAAGGAAATTCTGAGTCATGACATTAACAAGCAGGGACATAAGTTCAAATATCAAACATCCACAGAAGAAAAGCACAAAATGGTCCTACTGTTATGTGACAGACGTAACAATATTCATCCATCCATTATCTGTAAACCCTTATTGGGGTCAGGACTTGCTGGTGCCCATCTCCAGCTGCGTTCCGGGCGAGAGGCGGGTTCACCCTATCTGATTCCACCATTAGAGGGCATTTTGTCATTTCCTCATTCATTTTCAGCAGATATTCTCCAAGTCACAGCAGAGGGAGCTAAACTGTATACAGGAGTATCGTAATGAAATAAAGCATTAACAATATTATTTTAGACGGGTTTTTTTTTTTTTTTGCTTCATGCTGACAAAAACACAATGTTAAGAATTTTGAATCTAAACAATAAAAGGTTTTAGGGATTTTTAATCCAGAAATAATGTATTACAGCCCACGTTATTATCAGACAGACTTCTGACCAAACAGTCTGAAACTATCTGCAGAATGAGATTCAAAAAGTGTTATTCTTAAAGAAGCTGGATGCTCATAGAGGAGCCTGTTTGAGCAAGTTGGCGGAAAGTTGAGTGGAAGGAAAAAGTGTGATTGGAAAAAATTCCACAACCAACACGGACAAGATGACAGTGAAACTAAGATTATGAACATTTTGGGAAGATTCCCAGACACAGATGCAACAATGGACAGAATACAGACGCAATGACAAGATGGGCAAAATTTGTTGAGCTGCTCTCATCCTAAGCTCAGAGTGTGAGAAGTGACTTGTCTGGGGTAAAAAGAAAAAAGACTGACCTTTTCCTCAGGCTTTCAAAGTTCTTATGTTAAATAAAAATAAATCTCATATTTAATTTGGAAATTAAGGTTGTAGAGTCTGTAAGAAGTGTAGAGAGGCACAGAATCTGCTTGAGGTCCAGAATGACGTTCACTGTTATTGAACTTATTGGTGATTACTTTTCATAAGGCAGACACATTTTTTATTTATTTTAATCTAATGTCCTAAATTTCGACCTAACACTTCTTTGTATGTTTTTGTCAGATCAGATCAAATTAAACAGAAATAAAATCTTTCCAAAGTTGTTACTTTTTCAAAAATATTACAATATTTTAATTTTCAGTTTTATTAATTAATTTATTCTTTATTTATTTGACTTTTATTGATACAGATTGTCTCAATTAGATCCCAGATCTCATTTACAAGAGCGACCCGTTTTGATAAAACGCAGTTTTAAATTGGATGAGAGAAAACACAACCAGCAGCATAAAAAGCCACAGACAATTTATCACAATAACAAACTGAATGTTATATCACTTGTGCCATGCAATAAAAAGACAATGCAACAAAATATACTTTTTTTCTTTACCGGCTTGTTGACGCGCCCTTTGTTTTGAAAACATAACATTGAAAAGAATAGATTACATTTATTCCCCCCCACAGTCTCATTAATCATTTGTTCACCAGCCTGACATGGGAGTATCTGTTTCTGCATCTTTGAATGATTTGTTGTTCTAACATTGAGTGCCTTCGCCCTCGGATTGGGTGTTGTTCCCTCCATCCACCAGATGATGGCAGTCACCCACCGTATCACTTCCACACGTTTGACTCAACTCCAGAGCAGCAAACCACTCACATAAAGGTTTCAGCCAGTGGAAACACCAAAGTCAAAATGCCAGTAAACCTGCATGTGCCACGACAAAGATGTCAGATTTTCATTTATTTTCAAGCATATTGATTATTAGTGATGAGCTGCATAATGCGCATTGAAACCGTCTTTCGAAAAGCACAACAGGGCGACGGCAAGTAGAGAAAGATCAATGCAGTTTGATTTCCTGTGGAGGCCGAACTAAAGAACTGCTGTCATGTAAAAGCTAGCTCTTCCAGCGCCACATGGTTGCTTGGTGGATACTGTGGCCACATGACGCTTGTCTTGTCCGTCGAGTTGCATCAAGTATCGTACCCCTTCTTTATGCATTGAGAAAAGGGATGACGACACACTGAGTAAACACCCCTGCTGCTGTATTGTGTTTGTATAAATGGAACAAACGTCAGTGCCGATGACCATGAATAATAATTTTTTTAAGCCATTTTCAAATGTATTTGTACAAATATACTGTTGAAACCACATACTTACACACACTGCCTAACAATACAACTTATCTTTTCTTACTGTTAGTGAGTAAGCCATACTAAACCTATCCTATTTTTTAGTTATATCTCTCATTTTACTGGCAGTTCACAATAGCTTAGACTGCAATGTGTGTAAACCACATGCGAGTGCCTGAATTGGAATATCGTAGCTTTTTAAGTTTGTAATAAGTTAATTCAACACATCTGTGGTTCAATTGACACACCTGTGAAAAATAGAAACAGTGAAATGTGCCTATCAACTGCAGAGCAAAAGCCCTTGATAAGAAACTGGCAGAGGCAGATAAGAGGGTCTTATCTGAAGTGAAACGGATCCTTTACTGACATGGGCGCGAAGGCCACTCTCAAAGGAAGAAGCCATTATTTCAGAAGCAAGTAAAAAGACAGATTAAAGTTTGCATGTTCAAAGATGATTTATTTTTAACTTCCTGTGGTCTGATGACACAAAAATAGTTTGTTCAGCCTTTTCAGCCATTTGGAGGATAAAGGCGAGACGCTTGCAAACCCAACAACACCATCCCATCTGTGAAGCGCAGCGGTGGCGGCAGAGTCATGTTGGGTTAGTTAGCTGCAAAGTGGCTTAACGTCAACAAAATTAATGCTTTGGAGTGGCCATCACAAAAACCCAGAAAAACTCTTAGAAAGTCCATGGACACGTCTGCGAGCGGTGGCCTAAAACCGGACTCAGTTACGCTAGCTCTGACTCATGAGATGATAACCAAAAGTAAATCATTATGAACAGCTGATCCAAATCAAAATGTCGTGGCACTTCGCAAGTAGAAAGAATTTCAGTCATCCAAGTTGAAGATTTAGTCTGATTTCATGACGAATAACGAGGAAAAATGGTTTCAGAGAAAAAAGTAAATGTTTGGTTTCAACTGTACAAGAATGTAAATCTGTTGACTTGCATACGACGACAGAAACAGGTGAACCTTGTTTGCTCAAGACCATCTCGGTGTGTATCAAATTACAAGAGGGAAAACAAGAACAAACACAGAGGCTAAAGGTAGAAGAGGATTTCATGTGCATGAGGAATGTGAAATAGAGACAAAATTGGATATACAATCAAGCTGCCTGTTCTTATTTGTCAAATCAGATATGTCCTTTGAGGAGACAGGAGAAAAACTCACAAAACATGTACGGCAATCGCAAGCAAAAGGGTATAGAGGAATAAGAATTTAGTCAGCATTTCTATAAATGTGCAGGAATCTTTTAGCACTTCAGGCTATTTCACATTAAGGAGAGCTGTGGAAAGACTAAAGCAGAACGACTAACGTTTTCACTGACACAGCACAACAAGTCAATTCCACCGTGACCGCAAGATCAAGTGCATAATGCAGGTTTACATCACCTGCATCTGATTTTCCAAGAAACCTGCTTAGTCAGTTCCTCTCTGTCCAGGACGATGTCGTTTCAGGCAGCAAGCACTTCATAGTCTCAGGAAACAAAAATGAAGTTGATAAGCATGAAGCTCAAGCCGAGCTGATTAATCCTACTGCTTATTCTGCATAGCTGTTTCAAAAATGCAAGGAAGCTATACGTGATGTGAAGAAGGCTGATTAGCCACCAGAGGGTTTTTTTTTTTTTTTTTGCTTTTTCTGGTGAGCCATCTGTCGCCGAGTTCACACTCTTACCACTTACAGAAAAGCTGCCAATAGTCGCTTAAAACCCAAGAACACACACATTCTGGTGGCGGGAGATAAAACGTACGAAGCAAAATCTCAACTTTCCTCACAATCAGATTGACAAGCTCATCTGTGAAACCCCCAGGAAACCTGAACACCGTTCATCGGAAGACAGATAAAAGTGACTCTTTTTTTTTTTTAACAAGCCTGTGTGGTTTTTCTCAGGAGTGTGCATAAAGAACCAAGACAAAACTCCACAACATTGTGAACAAAAGGGCTACACTGTATTTCAAACATGCAATAAAAGTTACAATGTGAGCAATGTTTACCGGTTTTATTCCTTTAGAAACAGAGATGTTTCCTCAATCCTCTTTCAGCTCAGTTCTGAATCCAGTCACATTTCTTAATATGAATGCATTGTAACTCTGACTGCATATAGCTGTTGTCCTGATGGACGGCCAAGATATTTGCAGCCTTTAACAGGTTGTTCTTCCAGGTTTGACATATATTTAGCTCCATCCATCTACAAATCAATTCCCCTTTGCTTCCTTGTCAGTGCTAAAGAAAATCAACCCAACAAAACTGCACTGATGTGTTCAGTGTAGTGTGAAGATTACTTTTTGTACTCACACCTGGACCTTGAAGCTCAGTTTTGGTCTCATCTGACTAGAGTTTCTTCTTCTTCCACATGTTTACCATGTCCTCCACATGGTAGAGGCAAAAGTCAAAGGGGATTTTTATAAGACTCCCTTTCCTCACATAAGGGCCAGATTACTGGAGGCTGTTGTGCTGTTGACAGGTCCTCCTATTTGAGCTGTGGATCTCCTCCAGTCTCCAGAGATCTTCCGTGGGATCTCAGTGGGTTTCTCTCTGATTGAGTTCTAGTTTTACAGTTGAACATAGTGTAAACTTTTCTGCCCCTGATTTTTATTTGCAAGAAATGGCTATTCTATCACATCTCAGAAAGTATCTGTGGGTATAAGTTACAATATGGCCCGTTTTAATTTGGTAGTACATTTCTCCAGCAGTTATGTGCCGATTGCAGATTTTCCTTGCAAATTTCATTACCTCCTTGCAGCAGATTTACATTAGAACTTGAGTGTTTTGTTTTTTTAATCTGACCTGCTAATCTCTAGACATGCACAGGAAATAAAAAAAAACTGCAAGTAACTACATATTACTCAGAATTATTTGTGTCTTATTCATGGAAATATGTGTATTTGTAGAATGCAATAAAGTTTCCAAGTGTATCACACAAAATCTTCTAAAATCTCCTGTTGTAATTTCACTACCAACACAGCTTTGCATTCAGGGCATGCTGGAAAATACTTCTTTCATCCTGTTGTGAAGAACAATGCAATTTCCTCCAAAAATATGTTTTAATATTTGAGAAAGTACAGACATTTCTCCAGAACTTTGTCTGCATCGTTTTATGTTTCTTTCTCATGCTCGCAAAATGAGTCTTCTTGACTATAGACAGGTGACATGAAGTTTTCTGACTGAACTCATAAAAAAGTTAAATTTTAATGAAATGCCTCAAGTTTCAATAGCAAAGCAGCAGCTTTCCAAACAGATCGTAAACATTGGAAGAGCCGAGGAGCGGCTGACAGAATGTAGCAACATGTGTGGGAGTGGCAGCACACAGTAACTTTATGCATCAAACATCCTGTCACATTAACACATTTTTCTGGCAGCTTATTAAAATAATATTAAATTGTAAGAACAGTTCAATAAAATGTTTTTCTTTTGCATCTTTGACACTGCATCTACTAACAGCATTGATAGTTTTCACGTGTGAGAACTACAATTTGCTGCCCTTTGTTAAAACATATCTATGTGCTTAATCTACCACAGGAAGAGGAGTCTCAAACTAACAGACTGAAACAGATAAACCAGCTTATGCTTCATAACTATTATAGCGCTTATCAATGTTTGTTTTCAACACTCACCTATTTCCTTGCCCAGTCTGGAGCGCAGGATGGCACCAGCAGAGGTGACCACTGCACAGCTTTTGAAGCCACTCCTGCCCTGTTGTTTGTTCAGCTTCTCCAGTGGAAGGGATGGCACAAAGTCTGCCCAGCCCAGAGAGGAGAAGGGCTCCTCCAACCCATCCACCGTTTTCAGCTGAGCCTGGGCTTTCATTTGACACAACAACTCTTTGGCGCTCTGGGAACCTTTCCGATGTCCGTTGTAGAAAACGTGATGTTTGTTTGCGCTCATGTAGTCCTTCATGGCGCGCTGCAGTCGGGGACTCAGCATGTCGGCGGACGCGTGGCCTTTCCACAGCCTCTGCACCACAGAGGCAGATCGGGAGAAATAGTAATCTTCCAAGTCAGAAGACTCTCCACCAGGTCTCCCGTCTTCTGCAGTCCTAATTTTGTGCTCAAGATCTTGATCTTCTCTGCCGTCCTCTTCATCCTCACCGGCGTGGTATTGAGTGGCACTGATCTGGTTCTGGTACATTCGCTCACGACTCTGGACTGCAGGGTCTGAATGAGAGCCCACATTCTCTGTACCAAAAGAGGACCAGGCAGCCAGGCTCTGCGGGTCCAGGTACTCTTGGTGACCCGCCTCCTGGCTACCGTAAGTCACATAAGGGCTCTGGCTTGCCTCCATGCTAGTCTCTGAGGTTATGGAGCTGGTGGAAGGTTCTGGTCCTGGTTCGTCTCTGAGATATGTTGTAGTTAATTGCAAAGCCAGTTCAGGTCTTAAACCAAAGATGGCATTCTGCTGATTGGAGGCTTGTATGGAGGCCAGCCGCCTGGTGTCAGGATGCTGGGACAGTAACGAGCCAATAGAGGTCAGAGACTCATCCGCACGGGCATCCAGGAAGTAGGACAGCAGAGCAAGAAAGACCAGGACCCAGACCAGCATGGCCACCAACAACAGCCTCCGCCACTGCTTCATGCTGGACTTCATTACTGTTCACTCACATAGACACCCATGGAGCTGGCCCGCCAACAACAAATCCCCTTAGCCAGGACTCAACCCACAGGTCAACTGGGGAAGGGCTGTAAAACAAACCTTAAAGTTACTGCTTCAGGCAAAAGGGAAACATGTGGAGAGTTACTGCAGGCTGGTGAAGCACTCACCTGAACTGATGCCTTTATTTCCTCCTGCCCATGAGTCTGTTATGTGCAAACAGGACCCTGAGGAGAGGAATGGAAACAGTTAGGAGTGTGAAGAAACCATCTGTAGGCCTTATAGTTTGTGCAGTTGGACAACATCTGACCCCTATCCACACAACTGCTACGTCACGACTTGCAACAATCTTAAGCATGGATCAAAGTATGTTGGATTAAGCATGGATCAAAGTGATCCAAACCTTGGAAATGATTCAGCGGCGTCTGAAAATGGCCTCAACCAGGTGTGAGGTGTGTCAAGTTTCAGCTCATCCCTGCTTGTTCACAGTTGTCTTTGTTTTGTACAACATGCATAGCTACTGCTGTGAATGTGAACAGGAGCTAGAAAAATACCTCATTGATAACATCTCAGGTGCATCAACCACTTTAACAAGATTTCTTTAAAATGATCTCTGGACAGACTGAAACCAGTCATCAACGTCATGTGTTGAGAGTGGCTGATCTGCTCTTTTGTACCACAGGAAAAAGATAAAAGGTCAAAGTGTTACCCTGCAACCTTGGGTGGCAGAGTAATGTATTAGAAAAGATCTGCCTCCAACATGTGATGCTGTGACACAGAAAAGATAAGATACACACGTTGAGTTCTCATTAACATCCAACGGAAGATTTATTCTTTTTCTTGTGCAAACATACTCCATATTCAGTACTTTATATCTTTTGTCATTTAAAAAAAATAAATCAAAACAAAAGCACATGAGTTTGTTTTCAACCACTCCAACAGCTTTCCTTCTACACAGATAAGATATAATTTACTATTTAAACATCTTATAACTACTGGAGCCTAGAAAGATGAAGCCTATTGAACCCGTTACAAAATAGCAATATTTTATCCATCATAAAAAGAAAATCCTAACTGAAGAAGGCAGAATGCTCCTTTAATGGCGCGTCTCGTTACTAAATGACACATTAACGGCCCTTAGTTACGATGACTTTGGTTCTTAACAAGAAAACACAATTTTACAGAAAAATAAATAAAAATAGTGTAACAGTCTTTTAAACGTTTCTCCACACAGTACTCCTCACAAACAGCACAACATGACTCACTTAGTCGACTTCCCATTAAATAATATATTCAATTCTCAAAAGTAATCTATATTCAAGTATCAAGATACATTTTAACTAACCTGTGACACAGAAAATATGAGACACACACGTTGAGTTCTCATCAACATCCAACGGAAGATTCATTCTTTTTGCGAGCTCAATCTTTTCTATGCCGCCAATGCAATGCGCCCCTAGTGGTCACGTGGAGAATTGCATGGACTAACTGAAATGACGCTAAATAACTTGTTACAACAAGAAATTAAAAGATACAAAATAAAAAAATATGTTTGAGGTGTCTATGTTCTTACTTATTGTATTTATTTTTGGTTGGTTTTCACCCCTCTACAAAAGCAATTTGCCCAACTTCTTAACCTCCCAAGATTTCAGTTACCGTTTAAATAAGCCCCAACAAACTCAATATATGGAGCCGACATCCTCAGCCTACTAGCTCCAAAGTCTCGCCACTGAGATCCAAACACAAGTTCCCAAACACAAGATATACCCAAAGGACTGCATCTGGATATCCTCAGTACCAAAAGACAGTTCAGCTATCCAAACTCTATAGATGTGATATTTTTTTCATAATGACCAATTTATACATCAGTCCCCCAAAAATTCCCATATTAAAGATCAGTAAAACTGGAGTTAAGAAAAACACAACCTTAAATGTTGCCAAAGAAACAAATATTTCTATGCAAAGGGGAAATATGGAATGAGTTTTTCAAACGATGATTTCATCATCTTAAAATACGTTAAAGTTTGTAAAAATGAACCGAAATAAGTCAATTAAGTCTGCCAGAATATCAAATCCTTAACAATCGAATTGCACATTTGCTTTTATATCAACCATGATCTCAATTCATTTTCTATCACAGATTTATCTCATTCTGAGTCAAATGTTCATGACAAACGAACTAAAATGGGCCAAGTTCCTGCTGAGTGTCCTTAAGTTTAAGAAATTTCACAGAGAATGATTATGCACATGAGTCTCACCATTTATTTTCTGTTTCCTCTTTTGACGTGTTACAGTTAATATTGGAGCACAAACTGGTCCTGTGATTCAGAGCATGATAGTTTCTTTTATTCCTTGTTGCAGTGAATCCCACAGTAATTACTAACAATATCATTAACTGACTGGCTTACTTTTAACATCTTTAACAATTCTCATCCAATGTGTTGGATGGATTCTGTGAAACACACAACAACAAAAGGTGAATAAATGAAGCATTAAATTGCCTCAGATCTGTGGTCTACAATCCTCTCAACCACATACAATTATGACTTTTGGTCTCTTAATGCTTGAGCGTTTTTGTCGACAACAGAACGTGAGAGAGATTGGGGTAGAGATGAGCAGAGCTAAGCATGAGAGTTAAGCCTCCTCCAGTCCTAATTACAGCTTCCTGTCTTCGTAGCTGCGAGTCCTGTGGAGTGCAGCAGAAGTGATCTCAGGTGGCCCTGTAGCCTGGCCTCTTTTGAGTTTCTCTCCCAGGGTCATGCAGAAGACTAAAGCTCATCATGCTGACCCTAAACTCAAAGAGAGGAAAGCAGCAGGGGGCAAGTGGGCTAGAGGGAGCGCTGACAGTATGGGAGAAGAAAAAATACAAGATGGAAAAACATGCATCTGCACGAATGCATGCGACTGTGGCTGAATAGATATATCAGGCACGAACAGATGAAAGCAGATAGTCGCATAGTAGTGTATATAGAGACAACCTTTTTTTAACCTGCTGTCTGACAAAGTTGTTTTTATTGGCACTGTTTCAGAATAACCAAACAGATTTTTTAAGATACATTTTCCGAAATGCAGAAGCTTGCATACATTTCCTTACTATTCGATAGCATTGCCTTCTAAACTATATGACTTATTTTAAATGTCAAGTCAACTTTTCGAGGTTTGTAGCATCTTATTCCCTCAACAAAAGTCAAAGTGTTGTTTTGATTCTTTCATTAACGTTTGAGGAATCCTGCAAAATTATTCGCTAGAGTCCCCCTTGCAGAAAAACATCAACACAACATGATGCTGTCAACCCCCTATAATGCACAGTTTACATTGTATTCTAGTTTGCTGGCTTCACTTTTTTTCTCCAAATATAATAATGGTAAATATGAGTAATGATGCTTGAACAGGTCAACAAGTCTCTTCCTGATACCTTAAATGATTCATTTCGATTGTTCTATGTATACCACACAATAAAACCGTGTTTAAAGTGCATCTTAAACACTCTCACAGGTGTGAGAGTGAAACCATAATCTCGTTTCACCTGGTTTCCACCTATCGTGGGCTAAAATGCTCATGCTATCCAAAGACCCTTTTCTAAATGAACAAATTAGCACAACATATTGCTTTGAAAAATCTTGTAGAAAACTCAATCTTTTCCCTTAAGGCAACAAGCCTTCAGCACAGACCAGACCATAATCTGCAGCATATTTGGTCGAACCTTCTTAGAGCAAATGGGGCTAAAGTGAAAAAAAGCGGCATCTACAAAAGGAAAGTAACAGCATTCTTTTGAAGAGAAACATAACCGGAAAAAGACAAACAGGTACTTTGCAGTCGTGCTGTGAACAAGCAAATGTCATCTGTATGCATTACTGCTGCATGGCACCCCGCTGGCGAGTGCTCCCCGAGGCGTGACGCGCAGGCAAGGGTGCCCGATGGTTGCTCAACCTCACCTGATGGTGACCAAGATGTGCGTCTCTGTTGCTGTGGTGAAACACGGGTGTGCGGCACAGATGGAGAGGCGGAGGTGGAGGAGAGAGCTCCTCTGGTGAGCTCTTCACAAAAGGAACAACAAAACGGGAAGCATGGAAAAGCAACGTTGCCAGACATCAAATGCGAACTAAATGACTTGGCAGGAAACAATGAGCAACAAAAGGAGCCTTTTGGAATATAAATGAAAACGGTTGTGGTTTGCCTGAATAGACTTCAGGTACACAGAAATGCATGAGTAAGAGTAACAACAATTAGACATGTTTTGCTATGTTTTTTGTAACAAATAAGCTGTTTTTGAAAATGTGCTGTGGACTAAAAGAGTGTTGCACAACCGCAAACAAACCAAAAGTTGGCCACACACCTAATCTGATGACACAAGCACTAATCAGAGAAGGGGCCAAGATTAGCCGTATGGTAACTGAGGATGATGGGAAGATGGGTGAGGCCAAATACGAGACAGTTCTCTAGAAAATCTATTTCTAGGGAAACGCATTAAAAGGTTCCACAGACTGGTTTAGATCCAGCATAGGCACGTACATCAAGGTGTTAAAGTGACGCGTCTGAACTTGAATACAACTGCAAATATTCCACAGAACTGAAAAACCGGTCTTCTCACATAGTTTTCACAAAGAATGACAGATGTAAAACATTTTTCCTGTTTTACATCTGTAAAACAGGGTCTATTTTACAGATGTACAAAGCTGGTGCAGAGTTCAAGGTGCAAAATGTGTCTCTAAAATGTACGCAGTTACACAAAGTTCTAAAATATTTTTTACAATAATTTAAAGGTGTAATTTTTTTGTGTTGATCCACAACATAAAATGGTGTTTGCAATGTGGTAAAAAAAAAAAAAAAAGCTAAAACCTCTCAGGGCTTTTTGAACATTAGTGTACATAGATTACTGCAGATGTCTCCGAGATTTCTGTGGTTGGCTCCGTTTTCCTACACACAGCATCAGCAAAATGATTTAAATGAACTAATGTCAGCTGGAAAATACATAATCTCAGTTTCCCTGTGTTTTTCTGAGCTGGTCAGAGAAAACCCTCGAAGAAAGGGACAGGTTATCGCACGTCTAGTGACGGCAGACATTTAATCCAGTCATGGATTAACTTAGCTATAAACAATATATTTTAGTAAATGGATATTTCTGGTTTTAAGAAAAATAAATGAGCCAATAAAATATGTGTCTGAACAGTGTTTGAAAAAATTAAAAGTGATACGGACTCATACTCAGTGGTAATTGGTGGCTGAATTGACTAACGACAAACATTTCAGTGAAAGTTATTCTGAGTGGCTGAAGAGATGCCAGGCTGATGATTCTTCCAAAAACAAGAGTAGTTTGCCGCCTTGTTGGTTCAACAACTAAATAAGCTTAGAGGTGACATATAAAATAAAAGAAGTCAGAATAAACTCAGACAGGTGCAGAAATAAAAATAGTTGTTTTCTGGCAACAAAATAGTTAAGACTTAAATGAACCTCTGTGAAGGGTTTTTTAAGAATATCAAAATATCCAGAATCCAAATGTTAAGATTCAAAGAGAGTGTTTTTTGTCATCACAAACTCAGTTTACAACTGCACATGATATGACATAATATATCAAATTTGCAACAACTTTCCTTTAGTGCTGATGTGACCTGAGCCTGCATCTGTTGGAGATTAAAATGTTTATTTTTTTTGTTTATAAAACTAGACAGATTTTAGTGTCTTTACACTCACTTGTGAGAAAACCCAACATATTTCTGCCCATTTTCAAATGATTTAGCTTTTTTTAGTTGGTTGAATTAATCAGTCATAATGAAACATGATGCAACATTTTCATTCTTCAATTAAATAAATAAATGCTCTCTGTTCATCACAACAGAGATGCCTCTTTTTTTGCAAACATGAACTACAAAGCTTTACACCCATCCAACAATGTAGCACTCTCCAGCTCTGTTTGCAATAAATAAATAATAATAACTGTGGAGATTTTATTCTACAGCAAACCTTGCACAAATCTTTCATAACTTCCCAGTGGCTTGACTGTGCGGGTATGAGCCATTCAGAAAATGACAGATTACAGGGTCAGGATTTCCATTTATCTCTATGGAAACTATTGCAATCTGATCTCTTGTCTTTGCACATTTCTTTCCCTCCAGCTCACTGCAACATTTCACTATTATTTAAATAAATTGACAATCACCACATCCCTTCATGTTCTAATGCTTAGTCTGGTTGGTGCCTGCTTGTAGTTTAGGGAGTAGTTGAAATGTAGCTGGGTTTCAGGCAGGTTTTTCTGGAAATCCTTACAGATGACTTGAGGTCTGACTGTGACTGAGGCGCATCTATGCGGCATGGTAGCAGATTTTGTCCTCCACCCTCTTTCCATCTCAGTGCTTTCATGCTGAATTTTCCTCACCCAAAAGGTTTTTAATGACCAAAACTTTCTGTGGTTGTTTGCACAAAAAAAAAAAAAAAAAAAAAGAAAAAGAAAACTGCAAACACACATTTTTCTAGCCAAAATTTATGAGGCTGCTTCGTGCATCTTCAGTGTTTGGGGACGGCACATCCCTGTTAGCCTCATTTCTTTTTCTGCTACTGGCTTTAAATAATGCTGCACTGAAATACTGGCCGACGCCAGAGTCTCCAAAACACAGATGCGTCGACAGTGTTCATCCCTAAAAGTGCAACAAGATTGCAGTTGTCAGGCAACACTGGCAAGATAATTAAATGTTTGTTAGGAGTCATTCCAAAAATGCTCAAATATGTGCATGTTCCTTTTAACATGACAAAATGCTCATTCTTGAAGAGATAATGGCTTGTTTTGTCAACACATGCAGCATTCTGACATCTGGCCCATATTTTTTTAGTCTACGTTTACTTACTTGCATACTGATTTCCTGTCTGTGCACCAAGTAATTAACCTGACGCACCAGATGGACTGCTACACTGAACCAACTGGGAGATAATCTACAGGTACTGGAAGACACTTTCAAAGACATTTTTGTCAAAAAGCAAAATTCTTAGCAACACTAAAAAAAAAAAACAAGAAAAAAAGAAAAGCCATTCACAACATTTCGTTGTGAGATTTTTTGAACAATTTTGGCGAGACAACCCCAAAAAGTTTTAGATCTGTGATGTTGTGATGTTTTTAAATCCACAGAACAAAATTGGACATCTCCAGTGAGTGATTGTCATTCTTTAAATTTCTGCAATTTCTGTTAATATATGCCAAAAAAAGAGAAAAGAAATAAAGAACAAGACTTAAAAGCACTGTTAAGAAAGATGTGTAAAACGCCTTAATGTATAAATAAATGTTCATCTGCCTTTGTATTTTGAGTTATTACTCCGTTGAAAGATGATGTATTCCAACAGAATAGCATAAAGTCCCAGCATGTTCTGGTTCAACCAGTTGCAGTGAACCGCAGATGCAATTTGATAGCCGTGTAAGAACGTACCTCGAAGCTAATAGCCGTTCACCATATCAAAGAAAATTCTCTTCATGCTGCCCTGCTGAAAAACCAGTGGGAGAAATCCCATATTCTGAATACTTTAATCGTAGCCACTTTGAAAAATTTATCAGACATGTTAAAGTGGTTCTGTGCTGAAGTTTGAGCTTTGTCACACGCAAAAAAAAAATGCTACAATGATTTGGCGTTGAAAGAAGATAAAAAGAGAAAGCTGGAGAACGCTCACAGGCTTTCATCTCAATAATATTTTAACAAGAAAATAATGATTAATAAATCACATTGTGTGGCTAGAGGGATATGGCTAGAAATAATTACACTTACATTAGAATGAACTTACAAAAAAGTGCGAGTTAGGTGAGAATAAAAAAACAAAAAAACAAAGAAGCTCGTCTACAAAACCAGCAGCAATTTCTCAGTTGTTCTGCACACTACTTGTCAAAACAGCACTGTTTAAAATCAAATCTGAACCAGAAGACATAATTCTCATAAAATACTAAGCCCTTACACATCTAGGTATGCTGTGAGAAACAACAAAAAAAACAAACATGGTCTTTAATTGTTCCACCTTGAAGGAATGTTATGTTGTTACATTTAGCAAACAAACCCAGTAATGTTACCATGCCAAAAAAATCACAAGTCCTGTATTTCTCTAGTCAAGTCTCTTTTCTTCCATTTTACTTCCTTTAATTTATCTTTATGCATTTTATAGCAGTTAATTTCAGTGACTTTTTGTGTAATTTCCATCTTAGTCAGATTTTTCATCCTCAAATCTCAATTTATTGTGTATACATGTGTGTTTCCTGCTTCATTATTGCAGAGGATACCAGCAGTTCTCCATGTATTGTTTGACTCCCTTTAATTGATGAGATCTGTAACAAAACATCATCAGAAACCAGCAGCATCCCAACCATCCCTTCCTGTTGTGTGCGTAGTTTGTTAATTCAACCAAACGTGGTGACTTGTGTCCTTGCTGGGTCAAGCTAATTATTCTCTTAAATAAATAGGTTATATATTAACATTTCTATTGCTGGTAGATAACCTTCCCAATAGCACACGCAAATCTTTTAAGCAGGTTGTTGTGTGCTGCTTGCTACAGAGTACTGCTGACAAGTTTACTTTAAAAAACTCACCACAAACAAATTTCTTTGAGACCATTAGTGCTGTAGTGAAGCCCAAAGAAGAGGAAACCAACTCAAGGCTAAGATTATAGGAGACTTTTACTGCCATAAGTCGAGGGCACACATTTTCAATCTGAAAGCAGGATTTCAAGGCTTTGTTCTTAAAACTTGTCATGGTTGTTCTAAAAACTTGTGCTCTCTTTCAAATATTCACTGTGTTCATCAAAACCTTTCTCCTTGCGCTCGACTCAGATCTCGCAAATCTTTCTGCTCACTTGTGAATCATTTCCTGCTCTCTCTGGAAACCTCTCAGCCAACAGAAGAAAAATGTTATACTGGGTGCGTTTGTTTCCTTTTGGTGGGTGAGCCAGAGTGGCTGACCTGCTTTCAAACTGAGATCCAAGCACAATTACTAAAAGTTTTGAGAACACAAGACATGAAATCCTGCTTTTAGACTGAAGGTGTGTGTTCTTGACTTATGGCAGAAAAATTCCCCCACATGCATTTAAAAGAAAAATGCATTTCTGTTCAGTAACCAGGCCTCTTTGGTGGTTTTTCCTAAATGAATGATTTCTGACATTACATTAGATGATTTTAGTTTTATGTGGCTTATTTGCTCATGCTTTATGTGTTTTATAACAATTCTTTAATAGATACAAGTTATTTGGATTAGATCTCACACCTATTAAAGAAACCTTATGTGGCATTTACGGTACATGTAGTCGCTTAGATGCACTAATTCTTAATTTCTTGGAACTTCAGTTCTTTGTACTATTGCAGACAAACATTTTGAAGAATCATTTGAAAAGCAAACGCAGACAGAAATTCCTGACAGTCTGAGCTTCTCTTTGTCAGGTTTTCCAGCAAGGGGCTTCAAGATGGTGGAAAATGGCTGAGTGGGTGTGTGCACAATTCCAACTGGGAATCAAAGCTATTTCTGGGCCGAGAAAGCCAAATCACACGTTGGAGCTCAATTTATTTACTTCACAACAGCTTTTTAAAGTGATAATCCAAAAAGTCACACCAATTCAACTCTGAACTGTTTGACTGAAGTGCAACTAGATTTTTGTAAAATGTTATTAGATCATTTTCAGACTTGACTTGCACTTTTTACCTGAATCAGCCTCGAGGTTTGGGACTTCCAGAGATGATGTTAACAGTTTTTTTTTTGTTTGTTTTTTTATAGATTCATAATGATGGCCACAGAACTTCCTCTCCAACTGAAGGCTGCATGAAACAACTTCAGGGTTGGCACCAGCAGCAGTCCGCGACAAAAGCTTCCAACTTCCCTAAATAAAAAAAATTTTTTTGTTCTGTTTCCCTAAATATTTGTCAAAAGATCTCCCTCTCAAGGCACTTTGTTGTTGTTGTTGTTTTTTTTGCAATGCATGATTTAATGCAAACTAAGTACACAGTTCTATGTGACTGAAAGAAGGAAGTAATCCAATGAGAAGAACCACAATATGGTGAAGGAGTGTACAAATATAGCAGCCTCAATTGCAATATTGGACAATTGATCTGCATTTTTAGTGGACAACATACTATAGTTTGAAGTAGGAAGAGTGCCATAAAGGAAAAGTAAGAAGTAGAAAATATGCAATAATTGAATCCGATAATCAAATGTCATTTTTGTTTTAAGATTTTGCAGCCCAATATCACATTAACAAAAGGTCGTGGTGCATAAACAATATTTAGCATACATTACTAATCATATTGAAATGTTACAAGTTAAATCTACTCAAATAAGCATAACTGGATATAATTACTAAGGCACGCTTTCTTGCTTATGATTAGTATAAATTGCACTCAGGAAGCAGAGCTGCTTTCATACAACGACAGTTTCTGCATTTGCTGCTCTTTACGGGTCCAGAAGCCTGGTTTTATTGGTCAATTATTCAAAAAGTATAAGCAGTATGATTTAAATGGGTTGAATCTAAAATTGGTAGCGTTTTTTTCATGGTGAAATGCCAAAGGAAAAAAAAACAGTTTATTCTTGCCTGTATACAATGTCTCTCAACCTGATTTTAAACAGCGTAGATTTCAGATGGTAGCGGATTTTAGGTAAGTCAGAGGATCTGACAAGCCCTTCGTCTCAACTGCTGGGCTACGGTTCCTCAGAAATGGCTCTAAAGATCTACTGTCTGAGCACATCAGAAGTCAAATTCTTGGTCGTTCCCATCAGGCTCCCAGTAAGGTGAAGTGAGAAGCTGCTTGACAGAGCATCTAACATAGGAAGCCTTTTCATCAAGAGGGTGCTGGTCTGAACTGAGCACAGCTGTCCACCAGCACTTCATGTTTCCTCCTCCTAACAACATTCCAGAAAAACTGCAAGTCTTCTTCTCTAGTAAGTAATATCTGTAGAACTGTCATGAGAAAAATCCGAGATGTGAAACCAAAGCGATATAGAGAAGCTGGGCTGGTTTACCGCTACAGCAGAGTTGTGCTCACAACCACATCTGGGTTGCAGTGACTCTTGCATAAAGACCAGACACCTTTTCAGAAGCCAACCAAATAAAAGGATGGTGTTACTGAAAGTTAGTAGCCAATAAAAATAGTTTGCATGCTCTGCAAGTGAGTGATCATGATCTTCAGCACTTTAAAAACATAACTTGAAGCTTAAGAAACGGGCCCAGTGATTTATTTTTAGAGCAACATTAAGCTTCTGCAGCTCTGCAAAATGGTCCTGTGGTAGACTGACTTGGTGTTTCAGATCTGAGGGTGACAAGCATAACACTTTGAAGTTGGGTCACTGTGATCGTGCTTGTTTTTGATTTTCTCTGGCTCAGAGTGGTTCTGTCAGACAGCACCACAGATAAACAAAAATAGGAAGTGTCTGCTCCCTCTCTCCGACTGTGGCATTCTTTGCCTTCAACCTGGAAAACATTCGTTTAAAATCTAATAACTAATAAAATACATGTTTCTGGGTCTCGTCCTATTTTCTTTCTGGGACAGATTCAGGTTATTTTCTACAAAACTCTAAGCATTATTGTAGTTAATATGCAACTTTGAAAATGATTAACTGGATTGGTTAATAACTGAGTTCAGAATAACTCCTGTCTTTTTCATTCCTCATTCTCAAATTGTTGTTTATGAAAATATGAACAAACTGATCTGCATGTTCGAGTTCACACTTCCCTCCAATCAGTGAGATGAAATTTTCAAGCAGAGTTTCAATAAAGTCTTGGTTTAACAGGATTTTTTTTTCCTTTTTATCTGCTGCATGGACTGAAGAGGCCCCAAATTAATCTCTGTGTGAGACATTAAAGTGCAAAGCTGTGAAGTAGCTATACAGAGTTTAATTTTAAACACATGGACCGCTTTGTATGAGGAAGAGAGAAATCAATGTGGCCCACATCTCCTGGCTGTTTACTTCATTTGTTTTCCTTTTTTTACATTGTGAAAGCAGTTTTGGTGTTTATGTGATAAACCAACACAAATACAGACCAGAATAGCAAAGAAACAGGAAAAGTATTATTGTCAAAAAGCTTCACAAGTAGAAATATGAATGAAAGTGGCATGTATTTTCATTACTTTGAACCGCCAATTAAAATCTCGTAAAACCAATTGTCTTCAGAAGTGAATAAATGAATCGTGTCCAAAAATGTGTAACTTCCAGCTGGCCTCAAAGGTTCATTAGGGAACATTAATGAACAAAAAGCATCATGAAGATTAAAGAAAACAGCAGACAGATGAGCGAGAAAGAGGTTTACATTTTTAAACATATCAACACTTTGGCAAAGAACTAGAAAGAGCTGATTATTTTAATCTTAAATGTAGCCCAGGTAAATCTCAGAATAAAGGTTAAAAAATCTCAGCCTTCAGATAACAGAAGTATCTTAACGATTAAAACCAAACATGAACAAAATTAGCATAAATAAGCTGAGAGCATCTCAAATGTAGATGGCTTCCATTTTCCCCTCTTCCTCTCTTTATAAAGTCCCGGGTACTTGTCCACCCTGCTTTAGCCTCTGGAGGCAACAAGGTTATTACCATGTGGGAGAGCAGACTTCACCCTGTGTAATTATGCTGGCAGCATCTGAGCTCTCCAAAGGCTCCGCTGCACTTCATTACATCTTCAAACCCCAAAGTGCTGCTGTTAGAAACAGCCATTAGGCAGAAAGTAACAAAAGCACTGACAAATGAGCAAGTGCAGACAGGACAACGTCAAAGAGAAAAGGTTTCTTGTTGACATATAAAAAATAAAAAAAAAAGATTTAAAAACGCGTAACTAATTTTCTGAAAGAGTGTGGAGCGATTACATCTTTTTCTATACAGCACCTCGAATAACTGGAGGTTATTACTTCTTACCTCCAAAGAAGAGGCTTAAAATTCCAGACTTTAAGCTTCCTTATACATCCTGCCCTAATCCTACAACTGCTCCTACATAATGACATAATGAAAGACTTTCTCCTCCCATCACTTCCACAGCTCACCTTCTTTCCTCCCCCCCCATATCTTCCCTGTGATGTGACCTACATTCGACTGCAGCGATGTGCATGTGGATATACACGCACACAGCGCACCACTGAATACATTTGTGCACATTTGCGCTAAAGTATTTTAATACCAAGCCATATCCAGGCAAAGAACAGAATTTTCTGCTGCATCCAATGTTGCAGTGACAGAAAATCTGTGCAGTCGCTCTACTACCGCACGACCGGCCAGATTTTCTATGGGAATGTGACTTACTACCAGCAGCGGATCAGCCATCTCCTCGCCACAGACACCTAGCGCGAGGAGGTGAGAGTACACTGCAGGCGATGTAGCTCATTCCAGCCATCCAAGTGGCTGCCAGTCACACACATTTGGGCTTGCAAACGCATGGCTGCAAGCATGCAAAAACACAGAGGGGGCAAAAACAGAGAGAAAAAGACAAACAGACACCAACAAATATAACGAAGCAACACACGCATTTTAGGTTTTTCCAGAACTAAAATGGAACAGAAGCATGAAATACAAGGAGTCAGGTATACAAAGTGTGAGCAAATATATATAATCTTCTGCTTTATATAAACAGCAGCATACCTGCAGCTCAGCAAACATCCAATGCTTCCAGGTTCTTTCAAAATTTTTTTAATCTCCTAGATTAAGACAGTAAAATATCATTAAATATGCCCATATGAAAGAGAAAACATGCACAAAATGATGAACGGTCTGGAAGTGAACCAGGGAATATGGTGTGCCTGCTCTACCACTTAGCAATTTGACACTTATTGAAAATAAATTGCATAGTTTGTCCTTCTGTGGCAGGATCTCTTAGCATCCAGGTTTACCTTGTCAAAAAGACAAATTAAATCATTTATTCAGATGCTCTGCTAAAAATGTTTCCACATCATTTTCCATCTGCGCATCTAATAAAACTTTCTATGGGTTTAAACATGATGGTTATTTATGATGTGCTCCAATTATGTGCACGACAATTTAAACGGAGATGGAAGGTGTAAAAGTTAAGAGAAGTGGCAGAGTATCCCGTGATTTATTGTTTTCTCTTCTTGTTTTTTTCCCCCTCAGTACTTAATAATCACCTGACGAACATTAAAGTCTTTTTTTGAGTTCCCAAATAGCTGAATTACTCCAATCGTGTAAGCAACTTCAAAGATTATGCATACTAACCTTGCTATAGGTTAATTAACTAGCGTTGCTATAGGTTAATTAACTAGCGTTGCTATAGGTTAATTGCTGTGATATTTGCACTTAAAAAGGGCAGTATTATGTGTTTTCTAGACAGAGTGCCATTTTACAGCATAATCAAGTTGCTATGTTACCTTCATTTGCTACAAATGTGACTTATAAGAAATCTCACTCTGTAATTTAACGCCTTGTAATTGGGCTTCTGTCTTTTTAAAAAGATAGTCGTTTTTCTAAAACTCTGCTTTCAGAAAATCATCACAACATGGCTCCTCTATTATCCCTTTAACAATGCTTTTACCAGTGCTGCACTGAGAAGTAGCCTGCATAATGAACTCAGCAGAACGGTACCGCCAGCTGTTTGCTAATTGCTCCGGACTAGTCTGAAGGAACTGAGTGGGGGAGTCCTGGAGGAGAGCTCCTCTGTGTAGCTTGAAAGCTTGGAAATGCAGCTCCAGGGAGGAGCTTCGTCCTCGAAAGCGGCGCTGGGTCCAACCAGACATTTTGCATAGCTGAACAGTTGCCACAAGAGATTAAAGGATTTCTTAATCATCCATGAGAGAATCAAGGCAACGTTCCATGTTGTGTTATTTCCTCTTCCAAAACACACCTAATGCATAGCAAAAAGAAAAGTTGTTTTTACATAATACTGCCACTACAACTAACTTTAAATAAATGTGCCTCACGCCAGACCTTATTTTATTAGATTTTATTTTTCATAGAAATCACCCTCTCTTAGCTGGAGATGTCATTATGAATGCTGTGTGCGTAGCGGTTACATGACCCAAAACGGGTGAAAGAATGAAATCCGCTTCAAGACGACCTCCTTTCACAGGCTGGTTACAGCACGATGGAGCTGCATGCATATTAAGTAGGTGTCCATGTACATTATGTAGCCTGGGACTGACAGACATTCAAAAGCTGCCAGGGTGTTGTTAATTAGGACTTTGAGAAAGACGAGGTTAATTAATGAACAGAATGTGAGCGCTGGTATCATTTCTGTCGTAAGACCTAAAAACCTAGGATGTCAAAGGTATATGGTATTAGCAGCGAAAACTAAACCTCTACAATTCAAAGAAAGATTATGCATTTATTCTGGAGAGGTGCAGATGCCATTTTAAAATGTATATTTGACGTTTTGGTCATAAAAAAGATGAAAACAGTAGAACCCATTATTCTGGTTCTACCTTGGAGGTAAAGGGATCAAACTTAGGAGTCGGCCTCACGCTGCTGTAAAAACAGATCCTGCAAGGTCAGAGCAGAAAGGACCAACTCCATTAAAGACAGACTCCACTGAGGCAGATTAGGTCTGTCCTGTCCTCTCTATCCACCTTCAGCTTCAGGAGTGATTACATCAGTGAGGCAAAAAATGTCTATTTTTGAAATGTCGGTCTTAGAAGCTCATTAATCTTGATCCCAAGGCGCAACTACACCCAGTGAAGGTAGGGGGAAATCTGTTACACATTAATATCAGAGTCCATCTGTGGAAGAAAACCCACAAATATTTATTTTATTGGGTGGGGGGGTTCACAGAGACTAAACAAGACTCCAAGCAGTCCCAACGCCAAATGAACACAACAAGCCTTTAGTTCTTTTCTAAAAAATTCTGACAAAATAAGCAGAGAAATAACACCTGGGCAAAGTTGCTGCGCCGCTTTGCAGGCTGGCTTCGTCTGAGCAGGCCACAACATGTTCTTGCACTTCATTGTGCATTTAGTTTTTAACAGGAAAAAAAAACTTGACTTAATCAGTGAGAAGCAATCAAAGGGTCATCTGGACACATTACACCCGTTTAGTCTGAATAAAAAAAAAAAAAGACTTAAAAGAACCTGACAAGTTAAACAGAAATTGCCACTTCTTGGTGACTAAGAGCTTCGTCTTTACTGAGGAAAGACATCTAACAAAACCATGACTCTGGGAAGAGTTGAGTCATTGTTTTACCTAAACAAACTGAGGCTAAATCATACAGAGGCTGCAGCTCTTAATGACAAGCTTTCATTGCTAAACAGGGCCGTCTTTAACACATGCTGTCAAACTCAAGGTCCTATGAAGGAAATTCAGCCTTGCACTTCACATTATGGCTGCCAAATTCAGCTGGGAGCACGGACACACACAGCCAGGCATGGGCAGGTGTGAGATCGCCACACTGTGAAAACCTTGGGTAAAAATACTCTGGTTTTATAATATGTCTAACTTCCAACTGCTTTTATTTAACATCTAAAAATATTTATTTGTAATGCTGCTAAAATACAATATCAATTTATGCTGGGGGGGGTTTTCACTCCACAACACATATATATACTTTTGGCTTGAGATTATGTAAAGTAAGTGAATAAGTTACGGTTTGCTGTGAAATAAAGTAGTAATGTGTTTATGCCTGCCACATTTGGATTTCAACATGTCATAAAAAACTGCTTTTTGTGAGCTGAAGATCACGTTGTTTCAGGTGCACTTTTGAAAAATTAGGCAAATGTACATCATTGTATGTGCTGCGATACACACACTCCATTTAGGCTTTACGTTCATTCCTTAATGAGCCTGTTCTGTTAATAATATGAAGAAATACGACTCACTACACTCATCCTTCTCCTTTTATAAAGAATACATCACTGCAGATAAAGACAACAGATAGCTCAAGACAAATCTAGAGGAATTGCATTTTAACTCCAAGAACAGTCTCACTTGATAAGTGTTAAGGTTTAAAAAAAAAAAAACTAACAATTGCATCACATATTCCCTCTGCGATCATAACAAGCGATACATTTAGTCATAAAAACTGATGAGCGCCATTCAGATCGCATGTGGACGATTCAAAAAGAGTCACAAGAGCATTTGCCAGGCAAAAGAAAGGTTGTGGGTCCAACTCTATATATGTGAAAATCTACATCAGAGTGAGCAAGACACTGAACTTTATGACTATGACCTGTATAGTAAGTGTTTCCAGAGTTCAAGTACACTATTAAAGTGCTGTGGAAATTCTGTCTGTTTAATATTCACCACGACCAGCTGAAGCAAAAGATGTGGTCGTTTCCGTCATGACACCCAGTTTGTTTACTCTCTACTCAGAGGCTATACGTCTACCTCCTAGGGACGCCAACAAGTTTCGTTAACATCAGCGTTTTACATGCAGGCTGCTACATTTGTTGGAAAAAAAAATTATAATAATCAGGTGTCCAGAGAAATCCACAACTCCATAGCCATTTTCAGAAAGCTTGACCTCTTCATAGTCCATCTGAACTCTGGACACTTACTTTTGCAAATAGCCTGAGATCAACAGATATTCTTTTTTATTTTTTACAGAAGAAATATAAAAGTCACACTGCAATAAGCTGCTGAAACATCCATTTCGGGGAAGACTCAACATCAGGATTGGACTGCAGGCCTCAACAATCTCTCCTTTCAGATATTTTACCATGGTGTGTGGACAGCTTGTTACAATGCAATGCAATGGATCTGCGTTTCTCCTGTCCTCTAAATGCTTGCACACTCCGCCAGAAATGAGGGGGCACAGCTGGTCCTGATGATTCGAGCGCTCTGGCTTTTGAAGACTGACCTCAGATAACTGCTGGCCTCGTCACTTAGAGCGCCTCTGAAATTACACCTCTAGTTTCCCATGGTGCCCACAGAGTCCCACACAGTCGGGTGTTCGTACAGTCGGGGACAAAAGAAATGAAATTCCACTTTGAACTACAGCCAGCAGTAAAATTATATGAGCTTTACCTAAAAGGACTTGGAGCTGTATACCCAGTAAATCCATGCTGAATCATGAAGTCCTGAGTGTTTGGACCATGTTCTTTATAGTAAGCTTGGAAAGCTATTTGTTATGACGTATCATTAACTCCAACGTTGAGAAGGTTGGGAATAGCAGATTATTCAAGCAGAAAAGTATTTTACAAGACACATATAAGGCTATCCTCCCAGAAAAAGAAGCTGTGTGGATGTGTGGATGAATCCAGCAAGACGTTAGAAATGGAACGTTTTATGCCACGAGTTAATAAAGAGTCGATTATCGTTGTTCTGGTGTATCAATGTTTTTAATAAAAATAATGCCAGCGCCATGCTGTTGATGCAGTGTTGTCACATCTAAACATTAGTATTATTAATATGTATGTCCTAATTTGTTTTCCTGGTAACCAAGATAAATATAATGCAATAGCATGCTTGAAATGAAAGTTTTTAACAATTTTATCCCAAACAGCTTTCGTAATGCCACAGACAATACTCATTTCAATGCCGACGAACAATAAATATTTTAATTTCTTGGCAACTGCTATAGTTAAAACCACACATTGAGATGTTTCTGAGGGAAACCTCACTTTTAAAAACATTAACAATGAGGCAAGAGCAACACATCCACCCTAAAGCTCCCCAGGACAAAGCAACCACCAGGAAAACAAAAGGTATGCCAAAAGTGCTTATTGTTGGAGATGAGGCAGTAAATGGAATCAGTCACGTTTGCAATGCCAAGAAAATGAGGGTGATTTCTTTTTCTGGTGACACTCTGATTGAACTCACAAAGTACTCTCAAAGTGCCACCGAGCAGCCAAATATTGAGACCTTAGTTGTGCATGTTGATCCCTAAACAAAAATCTGAGATTCTGAAATATATTCTTCTAACATTCTTCTGAACACTATGGGAAAATCAAAAATTAAAGTCATTTCACAATGGTCCAATTCCATCACCTCAATGGGGAGACGAAAAACACTCCAGGCTGCTCATGATAAACAAATGGCTGATTAAAAGCTGCTCTGCCAGCTCAGTGACCTTCATCAATAACCTCTGGATCTATTGGCAGCGCTTTCACCTCTTTGGAAGAGGCGGGCTCCATCTTAATAAACATGGGGTAAACTACTCGCTGCAAACCTTTTTCATTTCATCAACAAGAACAACAATGTGATCATCGCGTCAGAAGAACAGGCTGACATGACTGGGGTGGAACCCTCCGCGAATTAAGAACAAATTATTCCAAAACAAAAGTGATACAACATCCTCCATTCATTCACTGCAGTCACAAAATACCTATGAAGAAAAGTCTTCTGGACAGGATTTACAGGTGGAATAAATCAACATGTTCTTCTCGTCACTTCCCTCCTTAGCGCTCACGTAGCAAACCGCACTTCATTCAAAAGTCCAACATATGTGGAAAATTTCTTGACTGACTTTAATGAGCTTCAATCTTTCATTTGCATTGATTATGATTGTTTAATAATTCTATGCGCCACAAATCTTGAACAAGCTTCCAGAAAACTGCTGAAACATTGACTTCCTTTAAATCTCAACTAAAAACCCAGCGGTTTGTAGTTGTATTTGAAATGTAATCAATTAAGAATTTAATGTTTTGATTTCTGATTCTATGTTGCATGATTTTCTGTTTATGAGGTAAAGCAATTTGAAATGCCTTGTTGCTGAAATGTGCAAATAAAATTTGATTGATTGATTTACAGATGTATTGCTCCATAATTTAGAAATGTACGTGAAGTATGTAATAAGTGAAAGGAGAAAAAAAAGAAGATGCTGACAACAAAAACTACGCTTCTATGATTAAATGATCGTTTGAAGTCATGTTTTGTTTGGATTAAAACAAACCAAATTATTTATTTCCCAAACAAATTACTGAATGGAAAAATCTGTGACACTGATTTTTCATAAACCAATCTAAGAATATCTGAGACTGACACGAACCAAAGACCGGAATTTAATCCAGAAGATCTTGCAGAGTGTGAAATTTAATAAACGTTAATAAATTTAATAAAGTGTTATTGTTGCTGAACAGACGAAAAGTACAAAAATAAGCCTTTCTCCTCCCTTACATGCGTCGATTTAGATTAATCTAATGGCTACCGAATGTGTGGGCATGATGTCACAATGAGCCTTTCATTATGAAACTGCAAGAGCAGTATTCCTTGTTATATTTTCAATAAGAGGATGAATGGCTTGGCGCCACATCAACAGATTGCCCAGCACAGTCGTCGTAATGTAGAATATGCTGTCCTTATTATTCAAGTCTGATGGAATTTATTCTTAAAGAAAAAGAAATAAGAATAAGAATACGGCTGCGACAGACTGGAGACCTGTCTAGGGACAACGGTGTACAGAAAATGAATGAATGAATGAATGAATGAATGAATGAATGAAATGAATGAATAATATGCAGCTACTTGTGGAACTTTTGGTCACAAAATAAAAAGGAGCAAAACAGAGAGGATACGGTGAAGCAAAGTTTGTCAAGCTTTGACAAATGGTGGCCTTGCTGCTGCAAAGGTCAACAAAACCTTCAGGAGTAAAAACATTTTCACATTCCCTTTATTCCCACTAGGAATGAGCCTTTATGAGATTCTGACAGAATGATAACCTTGAGCAGAAATATCACACTCTCATGATAGTAGTGTGAAACAAAAAACAGAAAAACTAATTCAGAGATGATGATTAAACAGTTTTATTTACTTTTGAGGAAATAATAGCATGTTCCTATATAAATGATTAAAATGACTTAAGTGTAGATGTCAGCCAAAATCATCTTAAAAATTAAGGCTGAAATCTTTAGACAGTAAATTTGCTGATCAGAAGTCAAAAAATATATTTTTTTCAGTCATGTTTTAAGATGTGAATACGACATTTATTGATGATATAGTGAAATCAAACATGGAAAAATACAGTGTCTGACCTAGGAAAAGTACAACACTGACTTTTTGTTGATTTCTACCACTGCTATTTTTCTCTACAGTTTTCAAGACGTCCACTTCTCAGTTTGTAGGTGTAAACAAATTACTAATTGGGTTTGTTCTCGTCGGGGGGGGATTGTCTGGAGGAGGAACATTATCAACCCCAGAAGAAATTTAACTACAGGGGAAAAAGAATCTCTTCCTCGCTCACTCTTCTGCATGAATCACTTCATCTCATCTGATGTAATGAGAGGAGTAGCCCTATTACTGGGTCATTATCATTCACACGGGCCGTGCGTTTCAGCAGCTTTACCTTATTGTTGTGAAGCAGTTGGAGCAGAAAACCTCAACCTGCAAAGATTAACCCACTGACAGATGTTTCAGCATTAGTCATAAGTCACATGGCCGCAAGTTTATGAAGGGAGTTTTTGATCTCCTCAATGTGTAGGGCGGCAAGATAAACAAACCCATGTCTAGTTGTTTTCATGTTAAACTTTGGAGTTACTTCCCTTAATGCGGTAATTTGCAAGCTTAGACAAACTGTAGCTGTTTTGCTGCAGGTCAACACACACCTTCATTACTTAATTGGCCTTTTTCTCTTTTCTCTCACATTTGCAAGAGTGGATGAGAGAAATTAGTCCTTTAGTGATGAGGAATTCTACTAAATTAAAAACAATCTTCCAAATACAAAGATTTCAAGACACTTTGAATAACAAACTACGAAATACAAAAAATACAGTTAGTCATTTAAAGAGAAATTGTGTTTTTTTGGGAGGGGTGGGGGGTTCACAAATTATTGATATAACATTTTTTTCCTAACTGAAATGTCCTCAAAGGTCAGATTTTTAGATGAGTGTGAGATTATTCCTCAGCGATTAAAGACTAATTTACTTTAGTGACTTCTGCAGGGCCTGATAAAGGTGGAATGCTATTTGTGCAGCTTGTTGATTTATGGGAACTCTGTAAAATACACAACCTTGATGAGCTCTGCTTCAGCCTTTCAAACAAGAAGAAAAGGCATCTGTTCCGCTTACAGAAATATTTTTAGCTGGTAGTCTTAGATGAACTCTCTTTTTCTCAGTCTACTCTAAAACACTCCAGACATGAAAGTTGTCAATTGTCTCTCTATTCTGCCTCCCTCAAAGCAAAATAATCTTCTCTCCTTGCTGCACGCAACACAAGCCTCCAAAACTAAGACCAAAATTAGTTAAAGGGATTGTTTTAATCGTGAATAAACAGACAAGCGTGCACCGAGAAAAAGAAGAAACATGAGAATAGGGTGTTTGCTTTAATGCGGTTTGGAGCTGCAGGATGAAGCTCCATTGTTGTTAGTGTGTACCCAGAGAACACCTCTCCTGCACACCTGTACTCTGCTGTCTTCGATTTGCAGACACAGAGGGAGATCATCTTACTTCAGACAATAAGTATCCAGCTGCAGAGACAAACAGATCCCAGACAGCAACCAGGAATAATTAGACAGTTCTAAGCAAAAAATGAGTATTTTGGTATGTTTGAAGTGCCTTTGGCTGAAGGTGCGCACGAGTACTTGCAGTGCAGATCGCCTTACTATGCAAAGTCAGGTAAGACCATGAATAAGACCATTGTTTAATGCAAAAACATTGTGGAGTAAAACCATAAAAACGCTTTGCAGTGCAGGACGTTTACGATTTTGCACTTGCTATTCTAACAGCCCCATTCTGATCAGCAGGGTTTCCTGTAAAGAACTTGACTGAGTTTCTCAACTGAAGGCATCCTAACCACTATCAGCTACACACAGACATTTCATATGTCAACCCACAGAATTGAGGAAATTACCCCATAATGCAGCAGATTAGCAGTAATTATGAGAATTAATCTATTCCAACATTACAGAGGAAGACATGTTAACGCCTCAGAGGTCTGTTTCTCAGCACCAGACAATAGATCTGTCACATACAGGGAACCACAAAGTCTGCTGTATTTGACGATAATACAGTGAGTTTTTCCATGTTTGTCTGCTGATAACTGAGTTACAGGTGGCTGGTGTTTATATTCAATGGGCAAGAAGTGAAGAGCACTGGGGTCAGTTGACCAGGCCACACATCGGACAGAGATCTATGGGCATAGCTGCATATGTTAATGGTTCAAACACCAAATATACCTCAATATGCTCTAATACGCACAGGAGAAACCGCCTTGTCACTACCACAAAAGGAGCTAGCATCTAAGCTTGCCGCAATAAGCAATTAAGAATTTAATCGCTTGGCAAATTAAGATGAGCTTGCTAATTTTCATTCTGATGATTATTTTTTGAAGGGCAATTCTGCTTGCAGAGACATCAGAATCCATATCATTTATGGTGTGTAAGTGTAAGGGTTTTGTTTCCATTTTGTTTACTGTTTTGGACAGTTGTGTTTTATTTTGTACATTTAAAATATTTAAAGTGTTCTTTTTAAAATGAAAGTTTATTCGTCTTTGAGAGAATTAACTTGAATCATTATCCCATTGTCATCATATTACTTGAAAATGATCTCAATACAAAAACCATTACCAAAATAATTACTGGGACAATTTAGCATCCAGCAACATTTGTGATTGTGACAAATTTTACTACTAAGCCGACTAAAATCTGCAGGCTTCTCGATCGCTGCAATTTGGGTTAAAGCCAACCAGAGCCAAGAAAACTGAATGGTGCTCCTGGATCGACTGCTTTGTAAATGCCAGCTCATAATTATTTTGGCTTCCAGCATTTTCTTTGGAATATTTCAGAAAAGCTGTATGAGAAAATTTGGAGTTCCACTCTATAAACGACAACAATCAGTAAAATAAGATAAAATTAAATATCAAAATCCATGATGAGTTTAGGCAATGGGAAGTGAGTGAGAATACTTTTTGTTGCGCTTTTCTAAAAAGCACACTCGGAGTCTGATGTTGGCAACAATCAGATTCACCATGAGGGCTGTGATGTCATGATCAACTTTGATAGCACAGAAGTAGTGGAGGGTGTCACATTTTAGAAAAAAATATAAAGATTTAAACTCCTGCTCCTCTCTCATTTTAGATAATAAAATAACAATAATCTGGCATTTCAGTGTAATATATATATATATATATATATATATATATATATATATATATAAGTTGTTTTTTTTTTTTTTTTTTTTTTTAAAGCAAAGTAAGTAACCACTCCCTGTTTTTTGTTCCTTCTAATTAAACATTAGAAGAGTGGACTAAAACAACCTGCCCATGCAGCTTACAGTCCGAACCAACACAAATAGGATGAAACTGCACAATTTCGATTGTTGCAGGGTCCTGACAACATTGCAACTGGGGTTAGTCATGCTGCATGGAAGAGACAACAATCAGCTTCTCCTCAAGTTCCCCAGAAGTCTTCAGGCAGGCCTGATTTCTCTGTGTGATATGAATGAAGTCACTTTCTAAGCAGAAAACCCCATAATGATTCATTGTCCTCGTACAGAGTAGCGGCAGCCACTAACTGGAAAACAGTGAACTGTCCTGCTTGTGTCGATAACGCCTTCATGTGATTAAACCATTTGACTCAATGAGCCAAACGCGTTGAAATCAACCGCTGTGGCTCTGAATGAGGAGGTCCAGCGAAGTAATTAAGACAAAAACAGCAACAAAAATAGACGCGTTTTCTGCATCCAAATCATTTGAAAACCCCCTCCAGTGGTGGGTTTTATTTATCAGCCGAACATGGAGCATGCATCATCATCATCTCTGGATGTTGCTCCGAGTCCCGAAACAAACGAGCACATTTGAGCGTGCAGATCTGCACGGAAACCAAACGGAGAGCGAACAAAAAGCCTCACCTAAACGCCGCCTCGCTGCTGTCTGGATGCTGCTGGCCGCCGCTTCATTATTCCGCTCCCGTTCGCCTTGTTGCACAGCGAGCATGCGGCTCGGCTCGCCTCGCCTCGCCTCGCCTCTGCCCTCCCTCCGTTCACTGAGCCGATATCCACTACAACTCTGAGCAGAGCGGCTGTGTTGTCTGTCACATTGTTGCTGCCCTTTTCTCTCTCTCTCTCGCGTCCATATCCGATTTTTTTTTCGTAAAGAGGCGGAGTCAGGGAGAGACATTTTTGTTTCATGCCAAGCACCGAGGTAACAAGAAGGGGAGGGAAAGGAAGGAAGGAAAACGACCAACAAAAGAAAAAATAACAAGGAGGGTCAATAAAATATCTGTCAGCCTGAAAATGCAAAAAATAAATTAAAAAATTGGTGGAAGCTGAAGAATATTTCAGATTTGACCGTTTTCCTTCTGGTTTGTTTTGCTCACAGCAGATATAAATACATATATTTTAATCTAATATTGTTTTGGCATAATTGAAATATGTCATATCAATAAATTGTATCATGCCGTGTCGTGCACACTTCCGTGGGAAGACAAACATGGAACATGATTCCAATCCAACCATGGCAATGAAAGTTTGGTGGAAGGAAAAAAGTGGTACGGGCTAAGATGTACAAGCAAGCTGAAGCTTACAAACTACTGATTTCACTTGTTGGATCTATTTGACAGCATGTCCTTATATTGTGAAGTATGGATCATACTTCTTCTAAATGTATGAATTGTTGAACAGCCCAGTGTTTGCATTGAGGATATCAGTGTGTGTCTCAGCTGAGGTGTTTAGGAAGCCCAGGTTGCTCTCATTGCAGTCTACTGCTCACATTTAGGTTGTGTTGTCTCTCCATCTTCATTTTATTAATAGACAGTATGTTTTCTTTGGGGCTTTGGTCAGACCGGTTTGTTCAGTCAAGCACAGTGATACAATCATCTGTAAAGCAGATACTTTTACAGTGAGGTAAAGAGCTGGAAAATGAAACTGCCGTTTCTATAAAGCTTCTCAGCAGAGGGGAAGCATGAAGTGCCTCAAGATTTCCGCTGCCCTGGGTCTGGACAAAACCCTGAGCAAATATCGGAAGATGACGTGACTCCCAAAATCACTGCTGACTATGGAAACCTCAACCTGCCTGGAGTCTGTGCAGGGTCAACAGCAACATTTCAGTTCTTTTTGTCCTCAGATGAGATGAGAGACTCTGACGCTGTTTGTGATTCTCAGATTTTTAATACAATAATGTTACAATTGTAGACCATGTTTAACACTAATCTGTGTGGTGATTAATGTAGCACTGACTCCAGCTACATTAATCACGTGTGGTACAAAACGGTTCACATTTTGTTAATCTCCCCCAAGCTTTTGAGTCAACTTTTATCTGTGTTGCTTTTGTAGTATTTACTACCTCACATTCCCCCTCCATTTAACTTCCTATTAATATTCTTGCAAATAGCAAGCAGGCATCTTATTTAGCAAATACTTTTTGTGTCTTACTCTCTGATTGCTAATGACATAAGTGACTTTCTATTGGTTAAATGTCAAGTCAGCTGTCTTCCCCATGATTATGTGGACTCTCTTGTGTAAAACTTCCTGTTATTGGTCATATCTACCGTATTTTCCAGACTATAAGCCGATTTGAACCATGCGGCTTATAGCCCCGTGAGGCTTTTCTGTGGATTTTTCTTCAACCACCAGGGGGCGTTTCAGCGCGAAGTGAATCACCGGAAGTCAAAATTGGAAATGAAAGAAGAAAGCGCTAATTTTCGTTTAGAACAAGCACATGTAAGCAGCAGGCACGATAGAGAAATGTTTTCAAACTCTCATGATGCAGCTTTAAAGTTGAAGGTTATCGAACTAGCAATACAGGAGGGCTTGGCTTTGGAGACGGAGGGCTGAGGCCTTAATATCTGAAGCAGATTTATTAAGGCTGCCCTCTGCTGGGTATTTATAGAAAACTAAGAGCAGCAAAGATGCCAGCGGCTATAGGTGCAGCAATGGACCTTACCATAATGGCCGCGTTTCATTGGCTGATGCCCATTCTGCAAGGTAGCATTAAAAAAACATCACAATTTATTTATTAGCCTTTTGTCAGCGGGGATGGGCCAACAGCGTCTCATCCTGATCAGACACCAGCAGTCGGAGTCCAAGTGCATAAAGCAAGGCTTGCAGGAAAAAGAGCATCAGTTGTCCATTGCGGCCACGTGGGATTTTCTAGGTCGTTTGTGGGCGGAGCTTGGTATGGCAATGTATGTACGTTTATTTATTTTTTTCTAAAAATTTGTAGGTGCGGCTCTATAGTCTGGAAAATATGGTAGTTTTCAAACTACAAATCATATTTTGGGTTTTCATTACATCGTAAATGTATTAATGTTCAGCAGTAAATATAACTTGAGCAATATCACTTTGCATGTAATTGATCTATTGTAGTTTCTCTTTTTGAATTGAATTACTGAAATTAATTAAATGTTTGATAATATTCTAATGTACTGAGAGTTGTCTTTATGTAAACATCCTCAGTACACAATATCATGACATGTGACTTTTCTTCCAGGATTTTTGTCCTGCTCATAACCAATCGCTTTGGCAAATATTGCCCTAACTTGATTACTCTCTTGTCTGTAGAGCAAACAGATTGTTGAACAAATGAAGTGCTACACCTTTCCTAAAGGTTACACCTTTGCCGTGCTGTGTCTTTAGCATGCAAGATAATTCAATGTAAAGGTTTTGTTTTCTATCCAAGAGACTCCAAGACTTGCTTTTATGAGACTATCTGGAGAACCCAAAGAACCAGCAACAAGACGTGGGGGCAATATTCAGAGACTCTAGCAAGGCAAGAAGCTAAAAGGATGAAGTGCAATACATCACCATAGCCCAGAATAGGCGAAAAGGTTGTTTCCACCAGTTTCTTTTCCACACAAAAGGAAAAGCAAGACTTATTTGTGTGGAAAAATCCCAAGATTTTCAACATACTGATAATGCTTCTTTCAAAAATTACTACATTTATGCAGGCTCATGAATGAACAAACACCAGAAGAAGACACGATTCCAAAAAGCATTTCTGACTCAAGCTGCTTGGATTCAGTGGGGGGTCAACAGGAACTTTTTGTCCTCAGTCGAGATAAGAGGCTCGGATGTTGCCCCGGGTTATCAGATTTTAAACACAGATTCAATGTGTTAGAAATTCTTATTGTTACATAAAAGTCACTCGGTCAGATTTATTAATAATCCTGTGCGTGATTCGAGAGATGAAAAGTTACACTCTTGAACTGCCTTGACAGAGAGAAAGCTCTGACTTCGAGTACCAAACATGTCTGTTATATGAGAGAACATAAGAAAAACAATGGGAGGCAGATGTTAAACAAAAAACAACGTGTCTGGAACAACCTTCAGTGTGTTAGACAAGATCATTCTGTGAAAGTTTATAAGCATCAAATTAAAGATGACATGACCTTCAGAACAATAAAGCCATAAGACTCCTCCTTGAACTATTTGTTTCCATTACTTTGTCTTCACAATGGCTCAGACATTTGCATATTTACCTATAAACACATCTGGTATCACTCTTTCTTATCTTTCTTTTCTAAAGAAATATAGAAATGATAACCTTAGCTCTATGACTGGAAGCCTGAAACATACAATTAAAGCTTCAACTTCAAACCTTTCTCTCATTAGCCTGGCCATTGCTTTCCCAATCAATGGACTTGACACCATCTGACAGTCATTCCAGCACTATTTGTCCCAAAGTACACGCCCCTTTTCTGAAGGACCTGAATCCTTGACAATGTTGCCAGGGGTCCTCATTGCTAATGCACTCTGGTCGTAGAGATTTTGAGAAAGACAATAGGAAATCATGGTCCAACGTTGTCAGAGGGGAACATGCAGTCGCCCAGATTGTTTAGAGGGCGGAAAACGATTTAATATATTTCGCAATCCCAAACGGAGTCTGGAATAACACAAGAGATTGACTCAAGCCTGCAGACGACCTCATGTCCATCTACAAGAAGTTTACTGTTAGTAAACATGCCAATTTTTTTGTCATGACGACGCTTATTGATGGTCAAATTAAAGATCAATAAGTGAAGGTAGTGATTCTTGATTTCATGTGTGTAAATTCTAATGGTAGCTGTATGACAGCATTTAAACATGTGCTGCAGTAACTGCTGGTATTTGCATTTAAGCACCTTTTTGTGCTAATTTTTAATTTTAAGAATTTACCTGAAGGCTGATTTTCACAAGCCAGTATTTAAGTCATTACTCACCTGTTATGAACATGTAAAATGTGTCTTACACTGTTAGGATTTTAGTTGGTGTGGGTGTTCTTGTAATAGACGATCTTCGTGGGAGCGCATCTGAAGCGCACCTGAAGCGGATCTCCTACAATTGGCGGCAGGATTCTTAAGGAGCGGTGGCGCAACCAGTCATCACTCGATGGTCCCACTTGTTGGTCAGAGTCAAATCTCAAGTCTTGTTAAGTCTCAGGTCCACAGAAGATCTAGTAAGCTTTGTGTGTTCTCCCACAGATTGGAGACGTCTCGTTGGATCCTGCCAGGAATTGCATCTGCTCTACTGCCAAGCTGACTACGGATCGACCGGAAACATCTGCCTGCCGCCTCGGCCCCTAAAACCTCGCCGGACCTCCACACCAACACTTCCTACCACCTCCCTCAGCAACTCTCCTTCCCCTTCTCGTTCCCTCCTCTGCCACGATCCCGCCGTCCTTTTCCTATCTAAACCTCTCCCCTCTCCGAGCAGCACCCGAGCCGACCCTCTGTTTTCCAGCTCAGAGGACAACCCGGACTCACCACCCATACAGAACTGTAAAATAAATCTTTTTGAACTTTAATCCTCATGGCTTGTTGTTTGAGGCCTGCATGTGGGTAAAAAAACTAAAATCCAACATGACATACACAGCATTCACACTCATGTCCAATGAGTCTTTGTACCCACCATTCTTCCTGTGGTTAAGAAAGACGTGGCCTTTAACACTGATTTTGTCTACAGACCTGATGTAGGACAAGTTGGAACATTTTCTTTCCTTTTCACTTCACTCAAAAAATGCCTGGGGTAACACAAAACAAGAAGTTTATCTTCTTGTTGTTGACGTTAATCAGCATTACAGCCACCTACTGGTAAGGTGGCTGTAATGCCACCAAACCTAAATCCACCATCAAGCCATCAGCAAACTCCCTGGACTCTGAGCCTTTAATAAAGCTGTCGAAACTCTGACATCCCCCTGTGGATCGTTGACCTTTATTTTAGTTTTACATAGTGTATGTGACTACAACACATACCAGTAGTCAATGTGTTGTGTATACATATATTCATACAAGCAGTGTGAATATATGTATACACAACATATCTGTATTTCAGGTTTTCTCCTACATATCATGTTGTTTCTAAGTCCTTTAAGTGCCCAAATATATAATATATTATCATTTTTATTATTATAGTTTTCATTAATAGTATGAATATTTGTATACACAACACATTGACTTTCGCTATCTCTGCCATTTTAACACTGTAGGAGGTTTATTCTATTTCTGCATGGTGGTGGAGCATCATATCAAGCATCATGTCAATTATGCTGCTCCTTTCTTCGTCAAGTTTCTCTTGAATAATAGAGATCTCATCTCATTGAACCAACGTGTTTAAATAAAAAAAAATCTCAAACATTTTCTATTTTTGGGACCTTACGACTAGTTGCCATCCTTTCACTATTCTGGGGATTAGTGTGCATTTCAACAAAGCTACAGCAATGTGCCATATTTCCACAACAGACAAGGAAATTCTAAATGGTCATAGCTTTACAGGACCTCACTTCAAAAGCTTCACTCTGTTCAAATCAAATCGATCGAGTTTACTGGCATTTATGATAACATGCGGGGTTCAGCAGAAGCAAAATCAATTTTCGTCAATTGCCATCCCAGTCCCCAGACTTAGTAAATCCAATAGGAAACCTGTGCAGTGTCGTTCCTAGAAGTATTTCAAATGCATTGCTGGATAGCGACAAATTATATTCAGAACCGAAAACAAAATTTTGGGTCTTTTATTATGCCGTTTTTATATATTATGGCAATATAATATATATATATGCCATAATATATATATATATATATATATATATATATATATATATATATATATATATATATATAATATATATTATATATATATATATATATATATATATATATATATATAATTTCACTTACAGATAAATTAATACAGACATGATTTATTAGGAAGGCACAAGAGTGAAAGGCCACAGGAACAGATTAAGTGCTATCCTATTGGCAAAAGGGAGCAGTACAAATGATTGACAGCTGAAGTACCAATAAGATTGGTGTAAAACCATTTTTCTTTGAATAAGACCTTTAAGATCTCCTCAGCGGCAGGTATGTGTTATAATTTATTTTTCAATTAAGCATTGCATTTTTTAAAAATATTGCAGTTTTAGTACATACTGCAATAAATAGTTTGTGTATGTTAAGTGTTTTTTTCACATCATGGGACCCTGTAAGTGTGGAGAGCACCCTGTACAATTTCTCTTCAGGATAAATACTTTGACCTCATTTAGGTGGCATTCGGCTCCCTCTTGATGTGTTTTTGCTGGATCTGATTTTTATTGCATTTTATGCAACGTATGAATTATGGCTACAAAAAAATAAAAATAAAAAATTTGCAGAAAAACAAACACCCATTGCTTTAATGCCTTATCTGGTTTCACCATAGCAGAGAGCTATTAAGCAACAGCTATAGGGGTATTGCTTTGTAGCTGGTTCGGTGGTTGACCCTGGTGCAATGCAGAGTGTGTGTTTGTGTGTTGCTCCCTTAATTGCCTCATCAGTAAATGTCAAACGTTCAAATGGTTCCAAAATCTAGATTTATTCATTCATTTGTGCCTCGTCGGATGCAGGCGCTCTGCCTGCATGCTGCAATTACTGCTGCACGGCTAAATGTGGCAATGAATAATAAATCACAGCACAAAAGGGCCTAACTAGCTGCCTGTGAACTGTAAGATCAGCTGGTGGAGCAAACTTGGTGTTTGCTCTAGAATCATTCCCCTGAACCTCTCCTCTCAATAAACAACCACAAACACAAAAAAACCCCTGAAATGCATTCATATGGATTAGGAAGTTAAAACAGACACTTCAAATGTTCCCTTGAAATAACCACAGGCCACTGGCTGCTTTGAGCACAAGCTGTTCTTTTTAAAGTGAAGCTCAATAACCGGAGCGTTCGAAGGCAGATGACTCACATGAACTTGATGGTGTGCTCAGAGCCCGTGACTGAAAAATGGAGATCGGAAAGGGGGGCTATGGGAAATGTGTTTCTGGCCCCGAGCAATATGTTAAGACCCTCTTTCTAAAATGTCTCCTACTGTCATACTCAGCCGCCCCCGAGCAGGTCGGCAGCTCTTTGTTGAACACCTGACTCAGGTGCTTATCATCTTCCTCCAGGTGCCCGTCAGTCAGCTACACTTCATTATACTGCGGCCTTTGTAGTGCAGAGCAAAGAAGGAATTGAAGGAGAGAGTGTGTGAAGAAGTATGCTGTTTTCTTTGCATAAAAATGGTTTCTTGCTGTTTTTTGGACAGGAACAGAGTCATCATCCTTCTCATTTGATATTTTACGTACAGGGCCTTCAAAAGTATTCATACCCATTGAACCTTCATGTTTCAACCTCAGATGTAAACGTATTACTGGGATTTTATGACATTAACACAAGGTAGTAGGTATTGTGAAGTTAAAGCAAAAGAAAACTTTTGTTTTTACAAATAATAATCACAAATGCATGATGTGTCTTCTAAGTCAAAAGTTAGATCCACTTATTGCTCCAAATGATATTTTGATCCATTTTCTTTGCAAGCTTTGATCAAAGCAAGTCCACATTTGCTCTTGCTGTATTCGTATAACTTTTTCCCTGTTGGAAGGTGAACATCTGCCCCAGTCTCAAGTCTTTTGCAGTCTTTAGATTGCCCTGAACGTAGTCCCGTCCATCTTCCCATCAGCTGTCTCAAGCTTCCTTTCTTCTACTGATGAAAATCAACTCCATCACATGATGGTGCAACTTTTTCAACATTTAAGGTACTTTCCACCACAGATTTCCAAAAATCGTAATTTTACCTTAATCTGAAAAGGCTAATGATGACACCAATGTTACGAAATAACTTTCTGCTTCTACTCCCACATAAACATCATATTTCGGGACCAAATTATGTTGGTGTATCACAGAAAATCCCCCCCAAAGTCTGACTAGTTACAAATGTATTAGAAAATGAATGCACAAAAATGCCATTAGCCGTGAAGGCGCATATATTTTGGTATTTTTTGGTAATTTTAACTTTACAGGGTTGAAGCATTAAACAAGGAAAGATGCCTCTCTAAATGATGAGTCTTTTTTGCCTACTGCTTGTTTTGCAGGTTATGGCGCCTCAATGTAAGTTGTAGACTTACATTCCCACAAACGGCAGCATGCACTCCAGGCTTTTTGCCTGTGACTCCAGCTCTAATCTTTTCAGCGTAATCATCACCGAGGCTCATAACTGTGATCTGGATGAATCAGAGTGCAGGCAAAATGCTCTCTGCCGCTGCTAAATTCATACCTGAACATCTGGCCCTCTCTCTCATCGGCCCACTTTGTTGTTGCTCTCAGTTAATTGTGGGCATTAGGAACCCGCAACAGCGTGACGGTTTCCATGGAGATCCACTGATGTTGCTCGGGTGTTTCAAGCCTTTCGCATCTCGGTCATTTCACGGCATCTGTCTCTCCGTGTCGCACAAGCTTGACCGATTAGGGAGTGATGTGCGTAAGCAAATTCTGGGAGCCTTAATGGGCTCATTCAGATCAGCAGAACGCAGATATTTGATTTCATGTTTCTTGACAGAAGGATGAGTGAAGACCCTCATGTTTGTTATCAGCTTTTACACGCAACACATCAGTCAGTACATGGCATGATGAAAAACAGCAGGAGGTTAACTCTTATTTTGACAGTTTGTAAACAGATAATTGTGAGAAATGACTTCAGGCAACAAGAACGGTCTAATAAAATCCCTGCTGTCAAGTCTGCACATGACAAAAAGAGTGTGGTTGACATTGTGCCAGGTGGTGAATTTGACTTGAGGACACGTGTTCTGCATAAAGCAAACATATTAGCAGATATGAAAATGCCTGCGCACGATGCAAAAGACAGACGGTATTTTATCTGAGACTCAAAATTTGGTTTTGCAAACTCTGTTGCAAAGTCTTGATAGGTATTTGAAAAACCTACAATTACTTTTGCTTGTTAATATTTATCACCAAAAGCGTCTTTCCCCTGCAATGCTTCCATAGATATAACAAATCAATCATAAACTAAATCTCAGAGATTTAGTTTGTTTCAAAAGGCAAAACGTGGATCTGGAATTGATGACACACCTGAATGGTTGCGTTCTGGTCTGGAGCTCAGAAAACCAGTTAGTATTTGCTGTCTAAAGTGATTAGTGCATAGATTAACTATTGTATGCAGTACAAGCAGATGGAAACTAGACGGAAACAAATGACTTTTGGATAATTTCCGGAGCTCATTGCTGTGGCCACCAAGTTAGTGTTCACTACTACAGTGGAAATAAGCAAAAATGTTTTCCTTTAAAAATATCTGTACATGCTTTTGTTATCCTTCTAAGTTAACTTATATTTATGAGGAGCATAATGTTCACATTTCCTATTTCATTTCTAGTATTTGTTCATTGTTGTACTCAGTGGCCAGCCTAGTTAATATTAACTGGAAGTTGACACTGAAATATTTCCGTGTTTGGGAGCAGAAATAAGTGGCTTCCACTGCTTCAATCTATGAGACGGTAATGCTGCATTTTAAACTCCAAGCTGTGGACAAATCTCCAACTTTACCAGATGGAATTGAGATTTTGGGACAATTTTAATTTGATTTACAGCACCCTCAATATCCATTGGTATTTCTTGAAAAATGTGTTGAAATATGGCTGAAAAATTAATTAGTATTTTATTGCAGGAGCAAAATTACATGCTGGGAAATTAAGAAAAACCCAGCCATTATTTAGATTACATTTTGTAGGGATAATATCTCAAATGAGGAACTAATTGTTTTTAATAAAACTACATGAGCCACGAGGGCTGACGTGTTCGTGTGTCTGACAAAGAGAAATAAACCGAGAGAGAAGTAATTATATATTTTTAACACGTTAGCGTGCTAGCTGAACTTCATATCAAAATGTAAAATGCTATGAAAAACAATCAAGATTCATTATTGTTCATCAGCTACCGTACGTTTATTTCTATCACATTCTCTTTTAGTGGTGTGTTTATTGTGGTGTTATTGCTTATATGCTTCATAATTCCTCTGAATAGATCACTTCCTCCTGTTTCTGCCCAAATCAGCCTTCATTAGAAACACTTATTAATGATTTAAAATCATTCGGTTATTACTGAGCCCTTTTTACCAACTCAGGTTTTTGAACAGAAAGCTTCATAAAGCTACATGACGAAAGATTTTACTTTTACTTTGGCTCAACACGTGCTCTTTCCAACGTGTTCATGCAGACTGCATTGCATATCCTCACAGATAAATGTGATGATACAGTGTCGACTCTGAATTTAGTGTTCCTTCTAGCGACTCTCTGAACAGGATATAGCACCACACATAAGGCAGAATTACTACGAGCATCGTTACTATCACGATCAGATATTTGTGTCTACTCTCTTGTACGGTGAACACAGGGGAACAGGTGTAAAGTACGATAAAGGGATGACATTTAAACAGCTACCTAGCTTGATTTTCAAACACTTCCATTTCTCTATTTTATCTTTATTGTAGCACATCAGGCTTCTCTCTGGAGCACAAAACCGCTCAGTAACTAAGAGCCTTGCTTCAGCTGCTGCACGTCTACCGTCAGATCAATAAATACACTTGAAAAAATGTAAATGTGACAAACAAGGGTCCATCCTCCTCTACCAGCCTGCAGCATGGTAGGGGAGGCTAATAATATTTACGTTTCACCACTAGAAAACCAGAGTTGTTGTTATTTACTGCAAATTTATGGTGCTGCAATGCAGATGGTTCAGTGTTGATCAATTAGAAACTTTATTTTCTGTTGGGATTTGTATTTTTTCTTGATTACAAGTATGAGTATCCTTTGCAGAAACTGGTCAGTTGCTGCTTGTTTATAAAAGTGGAAATAGCTTAAATTCTTGTCATTTATTAAGTTTGAATGTTGAAACTATTCACAAAGAAATACGTCAAACCTGTACCTGATTCGTTGTTAGAAGCTTCCATCTGTCATTACACGCTGCACGACAAAGCGTGATAGACTGTTGTGAAACAAAGCCTCTGGGAAATAACGTAACTCACCGAGTCCCTCACAGTTATTAATAAGATGCAAATAAAGGCATCTCCATTTTCAGTCAACAGCGGAAGGTGTTCTATTAGTTTTAATTTTGAAATTGACAATCTGTTCAAGAGTTGGGGTTGTGAGGGTGGGGCTTTATGAATATTGCATATATGAGATATGGGAATAATTTAAGCAGTACAGATCTTCTTCTCAGAACTTGTAAATTAATAAAGTCTTCTCCAGACAGGGGGGACTTTAGGAAATGTGATGTTTTGTATTATTAATGTCTCATGCGCCTCCTGTTCAGCGGTTCAGCACTATACCTTTGGCGCCACTTATGCAACACTTCACCTCCCGCTTACTGTTGTTGCAGGGAGGAGCTCTGCAGTCTCTTTATCCTTTGTGAAATTGTTTTGGGGGAAGTCTGTGGCGACTAAGTGAGTTATGATAGCAAAATACAAAATGGAGATTTTCATTAGTGGCATCTTTATGTTGTTTCAGAAAGCATGGAAACAGAAGCGAGCAGAAAATAGACTCCTTAAAGGCCACAACGACATCTAAAAGATAGATGTAAAACCAACAAAATTGACACTTACTGTGCATGAATTATTCCAGAGCCGAACAAACAGTGAATAGAAGAGTTTCTTTGGATGACATTTCATTCAAACTAAGATTTGTGACATGTTTGAAATCAGCTAAGCTCAAATCTCACTCTGTATGGTGCCTAGAAAAAATATTCACCCACTTTAATTTTTTACCCCTTTTATTGCTTTTACAAACCTGTCAGGATCAACAAAATTAGATATATTTTTTCTTTTTTACTTTGGCTTGGCATATAGCACCTACTCGAGATTGAAAGTGCTCACTAGAGATTATTCTGGTATCTGATCACAGTATGTACAGTTATAGATATTTATAAAATGTGCATATTCTGTGTTTGAACAGAAAATGTGCTGCAGTCTTTTTGTTGTTGTTGTTGTCTAATGATTGTGAAATGAGAAGAGTCAGAATGACCAAAAACTATATCAAAAGAGGAAATTTCTTCCTTCTCCTTTGTGTTTTCTGTTGCACACGGGAGGAATGCTGGTTAATGGGGATGCTGTGAAAGCAGCAAACATCTGCTCTTCTCCTGACTCCCTCCAGCCCTTTGAAACATTCGATGAACTCGCTGACCTAAAAAGAGCCTGAATCATTGCAGGAGCAGACTACTTGATATCTCTGCATGATGTCTACATATAAAATAAGTAAAAGCTCCAGGGTGCTCTTCAACAGGCATGGCAATACCCTCTGATTTTTTTCCAACCTGTAGGACATCAGCAGCTATTTGTTGGATTGAAAAAACGGTCGGGATGTTTTTCCAGGAACAAATGTTGCTTTTTGGAGCTGTTCTTTGTCCTCCTCCAGTTGAACTGCAGTAAAAAAAGATGATGTAGGTAGAAATTTACCCCCAGATTTACCCCCACCACAAAGCTCCAACCTTTGGGGTGGAGCTTTGTGGTGGGATGCTGCTCAGCATTCTGAAAAGTAGAACTTCACAATTATTTTTCCTCCTTACGAGTTTAATCACAGCCAATGTTCACGTTCTCTGTTGAAATGATATTGTCTTGGGATTTCCAATTTTTGATAGAGTCGACATGGTTTTCTTCCCAGAGTGGCACCAAAAAGTTGTCAGGTTCACACTGAAAACTGTCTGCTTTTTCATTTTTACTCTTCCTGTCCAGGCAATAAAAATTTGTTTTATTGAGAAATCAAACTCCCACCATTTGATAATCTGCTCTATTTATTTCTGTATTTGGAAGGATTTTAACTTCTGCAAAAGAAATGGGTTGTTTCCCTGTTCACTTCCACTTCCTCCAATAGTAGTAGAAGGGGAAGTTTGCTTCCATCCACTTAGGAGCAACTTATTGAGTAAAATGTATTTTTCATCTTTCCCTTGTACAGCTGCAAGGAGTGTACTGCTGCATGAGACGAGTGAATTTCTCAGCACCAGTGAACAAATGTGTCCGTTTCCAGTGGAAAACTGAAACAAAATAGATCAGATTTCAAAAACCCAGGAAAGGACACAATTTCTACAACCAGATCATTTCTAAGAATACTAACAATAAGAAGATACAGTGTGATATTTTAGCAAAATGATGTTTAAAATACATATAAAACATGCTACGAACAGGCTGTAAGCTAGGCACTGAAAATGTTACATTTGAGCAGGAGAAAGGACTAAATTTAACTTTGAGCATGCTATCCAACTCTTTGGTGTGTAGAGTTCACTTTTGTGTGGAGGACTATAATTAGGTGTAGTGATACAAGCAAAAGATGGGTTTTAAAAGTAAAGACAAAGTTAGACGGAGCTTCTCTGCAGAACTATTTATAACACATCACAGGCAGTGAGAAAAAAGAGAGAAGATGACCTGGAGATGCTGCAGCATCATTATTAATGGTAATGGCTCTGGTATGTAAATGGTTAAAATTGAGACGGCGAGTATTGTTTTTATTTCAACAAAGTTTAATTACAAAATACTTCCAACTATTTTAATTGTATATTATATGAAACCTATGAGCCAGAAATATATTTCAGGAGTCAGCCATGAAAGAACACCTCAACCACATATACCTTAAGTTTTCAGCATCAGAGACTGAGATCAAACTCCTAACATCAGACTCAACCAGATGGGTTCAAAAGATAAAAAGCAATACTAACCCAGAGGATGTTTCAGTAAGCAACATGAAAATTAGATCATCAGTCTGACTCAGGGGAAATTGGAAAAGGCCTCAGAATCTCTCCCACTTTCCCACTTTCACTAACTTTTTATAAATTACATGACCTCCTGAATTACAGAGATAAATGCCATCTAAGTTAAAGCAGCAAACAAAGCTGTGTGAATGACAGAAGTTGAATGTGTTATTTTAAAAAAACTTTGTCCATAGAGGAAGGCAGGACCTCAGTTTCTCAGTTGTGGACCTTGACTTCTGCACACGCCTTCACTTCTTCTATCATTTTAGAAACTGAATCAGCTGACAAGGGAGAGCAGAAATTGAAAAAACGAGAAACAGGACTTGGAGCCCGCTCTTGTTTCTTAAAATGGCAATATCTCAACAAAGGAACGACAGCAATGATGAAGCACATTTTCATGTCTGTTCTGTCCCTAATGAATAGATGTGAAAATACGAGCAGAAGTAACAGACTTAACATCTTAGCACTTGACAGAGCCGCTAAAAGCACATTAGTTTTCAGCCTTGACTATTTATAAACGTTTCTCTCTTACACCAATAAACCGAGTGTTTCCGACAGAATGAAACAGAAAGAAATCTTACCGAGGGAAATTGTAATAAAAGTTTAAGGTTTGTGCATTTTATAGTTAGAAGTTGTGATTTTCTGTGTTGTTTTGGTCTCTTTTGTTCTTTAATTGCCAATATTGCATATCACATATTAAAGAAATCCTTGTGGACTTTACATATTGTGAAACTGTGGGGAAAAAAATACCTGTAAATAAATTTTTCCTGAAAGCTAATGAGTGTAAAAAATTTTTTTACACTCATTAGCTTAAGAGAGCAACGATAACTAAAGATCTACTCTAATTATTTTTTTTATTTTCACAACCTGTGGAATTTCCTAAGTAATTTTTGCAGATTTCTTTAAAAAAAAATATTGCTATAAATATTTTTTGAGCTACTTTTCAAATCCAAGTCTTTTAAGCATACCATTCTGATTAAACATTGCTTTATATGAAGCTGAACTTGTCCTCTGGTATCTATTTTTTTCCGTCACAGCTAATCCGCAGGGTATTTGGGCTGCGCCGCTCGCTGTCACTCGCAGCTGCTATATTAATCTGCGCTGCTGTTTTCCCAGCTGACCTCAGGAGGCTTGCCTGGGATCTCTTCACGCTGTACCTGTCACTTCCTAGGAAATGGCAGCTCCACTCCCACAGGCTCGCTGCACGGCGACGGCAAACTGCCTCTGCTCACCTTTTGTCCCTTTTAGTGCGATTCCCATGTCTCCTGTGCTTCAGGACTGTGCTTTGCAGTTCATATCCCCACCTCACACTACAGTCCTGTCAGGCTTCTGTGAATCAGCAATTATGATTTTTTTTTATCATGGATTGCAATGTGTGTTCAATCTTATTACCAAGCAGAATGAGCTTTTTTAAACAAATAAAGAATATCTCATTTTTTTCAACTCCTGAAAAAGTAGTCATGAATTTTAGTGTTACTTTATCTGTTTTTCAAAATGTGAAACTACTTATGCTCCACTCTGCTTACCCTGGTGGTCTGTTGTCTTTACTGTAGCATCTCTGCCTAATTTTAATTATATTATTTACTTTGTGAGACTGAGTTTAATGACCTTAAATGCTCCCTGTTGGTCTAATCATTGTGTGATTTAATGCAGGAGTGGGTGGGCATGTCATCAGCTCAACAGTATGGCATATGGAGTAAGGTGGATCTTCATCAGTGCAGACAGAGAGTCTGAACAGCATAGCTTGAAATAAAGTTACACCATTACTGGGTCTTTGTCAAAGCAGTTGTATTGGTTTTTGCAGTGGAGCATAATGTGGCGTCTGAGGCTTATGTCTTTGCAACAAGAGGGCGATAAAATGCAAAGGTTTTGTCTTTTTACCAACTCCTCAAGAAGAAAAATTGTTGACTGCCCTAAAAATCATTAGTAGTGAACTATTTTGAATAATTATCCTTGTGCATGCAATTGCAACAATGTGGCAGAGACAAATGTTAGCTTTGATGCAAAAGGTGAGGGGGAAGCAACTAAATAAGATTATGCTTAATCTTTGAGCGTCACGTTGCTTTTTGAAAAGGAAGGTCTTAGCCCTTTCAATCAGCTCATGCATGTGCTGCTCAATGTGCTAATGTTGGAGAAATGACTGACTATTACAGAAAAACCGCAAACTGGATGCTAACTAGCCTGAGCATTCATGGAACACTCCTCTGTGCTTAACTATCTGTAGCATTTCAGAGAGCAAGCCGGACATGAGCAGCATGTACATGAGCATTATTGATAGAGCATTAAAACTGTCCTGCCGGCTCTGTTTGGTTGTTTTGAACTGAACACTATTTCTGTTGATGACAGGCCCGTAAGGAGGAGACATATTGTCTGTTTCATAATATATATATATATGTCAGTGACAGTTTCAATAGATATGTAGAAAACATATTTTATAAAAGTTACATACAGCAGCTTTAAGCACATTGTCACCCTGCCCTGAACATAAAGTTTCAAGGTACTTGGATCTTCTCTTTCGATTCGTTTTTTCTTCCATGTTCTACATCTGTTTTGTTTCGTTGCTCTGCTGGTAATCTCCCTGGTATCTGACTGATGTAAGCTGGATGTAATACCTTTAATGACTGCATGTTGCTGATAAGATAGATCTTCTTGAGCTCTCTGGAAGCCTCATGTCAACCTCTCTAAAGCTGCTTTAACGTCTCCAGAGACACATTGCAGGAAGAGTTGGGCCTGTCTATTTTAATAAGAAGTAGAGCACACAGCTGTGCCGTGAGCACGTAACTGAGCGCATATCCTGTAACTGTCCTGTGCCTGTGTATATTTCTGGTACCAGAGGCTGATGCGGTGCCACACTCCCTCTCCCTGCAGTTCTATCCTGTCTAAGTGGTAAAGACAAGGATGAGGACGGTAGTTGCCTGTAAAGCAGCCCATCCCCAGGCAGGCAGTCAAGGCAGGCAAGCCTCGGTCTGGTCCTTCATTATATGACCACGCCCGCCTGGCACCAGTTTGGAACTGGGTTGTTTCCATGACGACCAAGTATTTGATGGGCAGGTCTGCGTGTGTGATGCCCAGTTGCCTGTGTGAGTTTGCAACCCTCTGCTGTCTGCTGAACAGGATGCTAAAGATCTGGCATGTTTGGATATCTACTCTTTAATATATTTAGTGCGCACACAAGGCCCTTCTGTACGCAAACATGCCCTGTGAGGCTTTCGCTGTCGGGCCAAGTGTAGGGATTAAAGAATTTGGAAACGGCTAGCATTCAGCAAATCTACTTTTAGATACAAACGCCTACTTCGTACTTTCCAGCAGCCAATCACAGAGCAGAAGACACCGAAGAATTTGGGTGTCTGATGCGTGAAATCTGGGTTTAGAGCCTTGTTCTTTTCTTTTTTCTTTCTTTTTTTTTGCATTATTCTTAGACAAATAATGGTCTTGGATTCCAATGTAGAAACTTAGTGGATATACTTAATTAGTTGAAGGAGTCAAACACTGAGCAGTGCTTAAAGTTTTTACCAGTGCATGTCCTGATTGTTAGAACTTTTATTCTATTAAGCAATTGGAATCAATTGAAAAGAACAAAAATTTATCATAATAATTTTCCTGCATTTTATGACTGCAACTACAATTTCAGTAAAAAGTATTGCAAATTTTACAAGATGTAGTGAAATTTTATTTTCCCATATAGATGTTTTTACTTCATTGTGCAAATAGGGCAAATAGCTGCGTTTTAAAAGGCGCATCTGTTAGGACTCTGTGTTGTTTTGAGGTTTGTTTATTATTAATCATTCCTATGTCTCTTATATCAGACTTGCCATAGTACAGTACTCCCAGTTTATGTCTTGTCTCGAGTTACTGTCATTCTAGGTTAATTATGTTTTTTAGGTTTAGTTATTTTTGTGCGCAAAATTTTCATATGAATGTCAAATTAATTATGTAAAGGTGTAAGTAAATATCTGGGTTTGTTTGTACAGATTTTACCCTGAGTAGATATGTCATGTTTCAAATTCATAACAATTAAATTCGTACACCAAAATCCGTCCATCAGTCAGTTTCATACAGCACTTTGTTGCATATTCATGCTGCTCTGAAAAAGGAACAGAAAATATGTGACACATTCAAGCACATTTTGAGATTCAGTAAAGTAAAGCAGCTAAAATTATGAGTCACACATGACCGAGAACGTTGTGGTGAGATGACTGTGTAGCCCACATATGATTTGAAGCTTTTTCCTTTAAGAAGTGCCATGAATATCTGAACAAGTTAAAAAATTCAGTTTGTTTGTGTCTTCATATAGCGCACTGTATTTCCGTAAGTTTTATTCCTTCCATTCGTTTTGCGTTCCAAGAATTTTGAGCAGTTTGAAATGAATAAATAGAATAACATAACCATTACTGCACTTCAGTGTTTTAAAGATTTGAAGTATAAGCTGCAGAAAAAAACCTCTTGACACATAAGCTGTAGTGCAACCTTTTCAACCATGCAACAGGAAAAGGACATGAGACAAAATATATTTTAATTTAGTTTTGATGTGGTTTTCTTCCATTTTAAATTAGTTACAGCTTATTAAATGTGTTTGAGGGGATTTAGGGTCTTATTTACCATTGTAAGATTAAGAATGGAGTCTGAGATGGAAAGACTGGCATGACAAACAATGGGCATGTATGAACTTGAGGACATGAAGGGGAAACGGAGCCTTTTGCAATACTTGGTTTGATTAACGAGTGGTGGCGATTGCTGCGCCACTTCCTCCTCTTGACAAAGGAGATTCTAAAAATATTCTGGGGGAAAAGATTAAATCACACTCTTTCTCCTTTTGTTTCTCGCAGAGAATGCATGTAAACGTTCCAAGACTGAAATTCACTCTGATCTCAGCTTTTTTGATGCTGTTTTCTAAGTGCCTGAATAAACATGCTTGGCAGTGAAAGCTAGCCAGGCTTTCTTTGAAGGATCACTGGGTGAGTAGGATGAGATTTCTTCCCATATCCTCCATCTCGGGCAGCACAAAGGAAGAAACCTCAGTGATATGGCAGGTTTCCAACTCTTGCTTCTAAAGAAATTGTCATATTTTGGTTCTAAACTGTAAGTGCAAAATTGGAAACCTATTTAAAGGGAGAAATATTTTTTTTAAAGCAAACCAGGTTGGTTTAAACATTTAACAAAAATAATAAGCACAATTATGAATAATAATAAAAAAAACAGCTTCAAAAATACCTGTGATTTTACAGTGCATAAAACCTGAATGCTATTTTATTGGTGTTTGCAAAATCTGATGCTTAGATGAAACTATGTGAAAGAAATCTGCCAGGCTTTGTGCAGTGTGGGAAAACATTCTCTGCAAGACTTCTGAACAGCCCCATGTGGGTTTGGAAAACTCTGGATTGGTGGTTTAAGTCGGTACCAAACACTGCACTCTGAATTCAGAACCAGATCTGAAGAAGGTGAACAAACGGTCAGACTAGCAGCTGTAAAAATCTCCACATATGAGTCAAAGTTGGATCATTTGGAAAGTTTTGCAGTAAAAATTTAAGCTCCTGAGGAATATTCTGTCTACCACAAGGTCTCAGAATTACATAAGCTTGTCCAGGTAAATATGAAAGAAAAAGCTTAAACGTTATTTAGACGCAAGCTGTAAAAACAAGTAGGCTTGTTGTGCTGGATAGCAATCCAACATAACCATATAAAATAATTCATCAACCCAACATATGCATAAAAATAGGCCATATTATAAATGTAAACCGAATATGAAGATCTACAACGGTACACAACGGCAAGACTTGTGTCAAACAAAATCAATCAAAAAATTTGAATCCAGAAGTTAGAAATTTGTATAAAGGCTCTCAGTGGATCAAGCCATACTGAGACTGAAAGTTTTGCTATTTTTTTTCCCCAATCAGTTGAAGTCTGGCACTTTCAGAAGAAAATGCATGCAATTAATATTCAAATCAATTAAAGGTTTAGTCCTTTTCTTCTAATACTCGACATAATAAATCACAAATAGTCATTTAGCTCAGAATCAAACAAATTGGAACTTGGGAGTCTATCAATACATCAAATTATTGTTAGCTTGCCATGAGGAGGTTTTATTTGCACAGATACATTTTTAATATTTTATGAAATACATTCTAGGAAAAAAAAAAAAAAAAAAAAAAACCTTGGTATTTTATTCTATGTTGCATGCCTTTGTGTTTTGTGTTTATGATGTAAAGCACTTTGAAATGCCTTGTAGCTGAAATGTGCTATACAAATAAAATTTGATTGATTGATTGCATACTCTTACAATTACTTATATGGATGTAGCTCTTCCAAAATAACTTCTATCCTTTTTGTATGGTGCATGACCATCCATATCAAGATCATCATCAGATGTCATCAAATGTGGAAACACTTTGTTGACTTCCTCTATTCTTATTGTAAAAATTGTCCTGGTAATTCTGTACCTGAGGCTGAACCTGAACAGCAGCACTGAGGAAGAAAGATTATAAATTACAACATGCCAGCAAAAAAATGTGGGATAATATAATTGAACAAAACAAGCACAGGAAAAATCAGAGGTAATCACTAAACAGAACCTGAGTAACCCAATATGCTACTTAAATGTCAAAAAACCTCAAATAGTACAGAACTAAAACCTGTAGTGACAAAACAGAATTAAAGTTCCACACATAATGTGTAACCAGATATTGTTTTGTTTCTCACTTTCATAGATGTAACAATTTGTTTTTTACGTTTTTATTGAAATGTAGGAATTGTACAACACTGAAATCTTCAGGCTTTTACTGAAAACATTGCAAAATAAATAAACATCAATCTATCACGTACTGTTAGAGTTTGTGTTTAACTCAACCAGCATCTCTTATTGACAACTGTCTGGTCTGGGATTCTCCACCAAATGTATGAACAATCTCCTGGTTTTTCCACCAAATGTTGATTTCTGAACTCTTCCTGAGTTAAAACATTAGTATTGTTGTTTCTAAAGGAATATTATCTTGTTTTCTCATCATTTCTCATCTTCTGCAAATAAATACTAATTTTTTTTCTTGGAATTTTGGAAACATATTGTCAGTACTTCATAGAATAAAAGAACAATGTTCATTTTACTCAAACATTAATCCATAAGAAGAAAAAAAAAGATCATTTCAAGTGGTGTCTGAATTATATACTCACTGACCAATTACTTTATTAGACAGTGACTGGTTGGAACCTCTTTTGGCTTCAGATCCGCTCTGTTCTCTGTAGCAGCGCTTTAACAAGACTTCAGAAATGATCAATAGTTTTTTTTATACTCACACTGTCGCAATCTTATTATCCTGTGGCCTGCAGATCCATGTACTACGCCCAACCAGAGTGCAGCATTATTGTAATATATAAGAAGTTAGTTTGGACTTATCTGTGCTTTGGGACGTTCTTTATTATCCTAGCAGAAATAACCATCAGAAGATGGGTGGACTCTGATCATAAAGGGATGGTTGTGGTCAGTGTTAATACTCAGGTAGGCTGTACCAATAAAAAGATGCTGGTATGAAGGGACCTGAAGGAATCCAAGAAAAAAAATAATCATTTCAGCTTCTTGATAAGCCTGGCAGGATGGAGCCATTAGTTAAATTCTGATCCTATGTTATATTTTACAGCAAATGGACCTAAATGTGGCAGAACAAAGCAGCTAATAATGATTATGGGTTTTACTGATGGACAAACACATGAACAGGAACCGGAAGATATAGGAAGTTAAACTTGAATGAGTGTACGGTGATTTTGAAACCAGATTAGTCTAATTAGAGAAATGCAAAACATTTGGAGCCTGAAAGCACTGCATCACTGTAGTTTGCAAGATCTAAACTACAATAGCAACACAGAGACATGACCTGCAGTATGCATAGTAAGACATAAATAGCAATTATAAAAATCCCAACATAAATCAAAACGTTAGTGGATTGTCACACCCTACCTTCTGTTGCTGGAGTTTATTTGCAAGTTCAAGCTCAAACTTGAACTTGCAAATAGAGATTCAGAGATTTTGCATACCTTGTTTGGAATAAGTGGTTATTTGAGCTGCTGTGTGCTTTCTCTCATCTTAAACCAGTTTAGTTAACTTTTCTGAACCTGAGAGATGGTTTTGAGTTGAAATCTCAAGAGATCAGAAGTTTCTGGAATGCAGACACACCCACCATCCGGCATAAAACAATCGTTCCACCTTCAAAGTCGCCTAAATCCCCTTTCTTCCTCATCATATTGTTCACTTTCAATTTGAGCAAATCATCCTCCTAAAGTCACTGTGATCAACTTATTTGCTATTTGTTTCAACAAGTAATTAATTTAGGCATACCTAATGAAATTGCCAGTGAGTTTCTGTCTCTGCTCTATGCTTACAATACACATGATTCATCGTAAGTAGAGCTGAAGCATAAAACAAAGAGCTGTAAGCCTCTATAATAAGGAAGCTGTCTAATCCATCAGAGGGCTTTGAGCAACGAGGATTTGCATGACAAAACAAATATTGTGAAACACCACTAAGATGATGTGATAGACTGAATCGAACCGGCCCGGCCTGCTGCATAATTTAGCAGCACGACTTCATCTTGTTATGCCAAAGCACCCCAAGCGCAACAGGTAGGCAGCAGATATGTGCGGCGTCATTGCTTGTCAGTCGCAGTAATGTATAATTCATTTCTCATGTGGTTTACTTGAGTGCAAGATGGTAATTATCTTAACATATGTGTTCGCCTCAGACTGGCGCTTCACTCTGACCCTGCCAGCTTTGCAGTCACCAACATGTGTGCAGGAATATGACCCAGCGTACAAATGAACCCAACGTGTGACCACTTGGACTGCCGAAGCCACCATTGTTGCTTTATGAGTGCGTGGTTAGGAGCACTGCTGTGCAATTTCACTGCAGCTCTGTTTGGGCTTTGAAGACTTGTTTCCTTTTCTCCCAAATTGGCCAGACTCCCCATAAGTTATAATGAGGGGGAATTGGAAGCCAAACTACAGATTTGAAATGGTAATTAGTAAGACTCCCTGCTACTGAGAGAGACAGAGGGGCTGATTTAGCAGAACAGAATTAAAGATTGGAGGATAGTACAGGACCCATTTAGATGACTGTGGTATATATAGCTGTGTTACCGAGAAACAGGAATGGAGCAAAGTCATATTTTAAAGAAAAGATCTACCAAAACAGATTACAAGTTCTTGGGCCATGCTGCAGTCCACTCAGTAAAGAAAGGCCTGCTGTTTTTCGACAGAATATTGCGCCGCTTTATTCTGGTCAGCTGGGATTGTTTGTGTCTATATTAAATTATGAAGACAAAAAAAGAAAAAGAAAACGCCACACAAAAGCGAATACAACCCTATTAAGATACATTCTTCTAATTTCTAATTTGCATGCCTGCTTTGTTTGCGGTAGAACAGCAAATACCCAGACAGAATGTGTGGGACAATAATATGCCTCAAAAGATGCCATTAAGTCCATGTGACAGTACATTTCTCCCCAGCTAATTGTCGCTTCCTCCTTTTTTTTTTTTCTTTTCACTTTCACTCTAATTAGTAAAGTATGTAGGGCGCTTGGAGTTCATCCGCTCCACTCTGACATGATAACTCTCTCATCTATTCTCCCTTCACTTCTTTGTATGCCGAGGCTGAGCAAACAGTATTTTCAGCTGTCTCAAGCGATTCGCTAACAACATGCATTTAAAAGCATTGTAATGACTCATATCATATTCTAATTATTAATGTATGACCGAGTCTTCAGATAGTCTTTCTGCTTACGGAGACTCTGCAGGATGCTTTTAGATTTGTTTACCTGCCAGGAAACATTTTTACCATGCACTGTGCTAACCCTGCACCTATTAAGTTATTGTAATGGCTAAGAGAAAAAAGTATTCATGCTTTTATCCCTTTAAGCTCACGTATATAATCTGGATATGTGCTTTTTGATAAAAGGGGGAAGCAAAGTTCTGCTTTACTGTACTGCAGGTTTTACTCTACCAGATTTTATTTGAATCTATGTAATATTAATGAAGCCCTTTTGCCTCAGTGTAAAGCATCTGAGCACCACTAACATCTTTATTAAGTTTGTTTATGTCTTTGTGTGGATATTGGGACAAATGAAAAAAGTATTTGCCCCCTTGCATATTTCCTTTTGTTTTTGCTTTTTGTCGCACGTAAGATGAAACAAAGATTTGAGGAAATGCAAAAGCTGTTTTCAAATTTAATCCTCCTGTTCGTTTTTGAGGTGCTGTGGATTTAAATAACTCCGAGTTGAGTTACTTAAATCTCCGGGTACATGACGCGATGACTTGTTTTGACGTGGGGTGTTTAATCATGCAATAGAAACCAAAAAATTCCTCCAAAACGTTTTTGTATCTGATTATTAACTCCAATACTAGCCATTTCAACCAATGTTGGTGCAATAGTGTTTTTTTTTCTCACAAATAAAGGATCAATGATGACAACTCACTCATTTACTCATTTTGACATAAAAATTAAACTTACGTTTTTTATGTTCACTGGGAAAAAAAACCTACAAACAAAACAAACAACAATAAAAGTTTCATGCAAAAAAATGCTTCCAACTATTTTCAATTTTTTTTACCCACAACTAATAGGAGGGTTAATAACCAAATTAGTTTGAGTTCAAAGTCACAAACTAATGGAGGGGCTTTAGTATTTTTCCATTGTAAGTTGTCCTGCTTCTGCAGCAGCTGTTATGACGGCGAATGCTTCATTAGTTTTCATCCACATGTGATGGAACTCAAAGCATCCAAAGTCTTTACCAAGAATTTTTCCCCAGGAAAAAATCAGTTGCTTTTCCAAAATCAGTCCTTTTCAGTTGTTTTTTCTCTTTTATGAGTGGATTATGAACTCTGACCTTAACTCATTCAAATGCTACTGTGCTTTAGATGCTGTTCCACGTTTTCTCCATTTATGTATCACAGCTCTGCTGTGGTTCACTGGAATCCCACAGCCTTAGCAATTGCTTTGACTTTTCCCAGACTAGTATATGTCAATAATTATGTTACTCTTTGCTTTTTGAACGTCTTTCAAGTTGAAGCAAAAGAAAAAAAAAAACATTTATCACAAATATTTGATGATTTAACAAAGGGGGATGGCTACTTTCCATTAATTAATGATGAACATATTGATGAAAATAAGATGCTAACACATAGTCGGCTTCATTTTGTCTCTTAGTAAGTGTTTCATTTAGATCGAACTTTGGGACTCAAAGTTTCATCTGTAAATAGTTAAACCCTGACCTCAGTATGCCCTTTCTCCCCCCAGTTAAGTAAAAAATCTTAACTAGCTGCCATGCTGTTAAGTTTCACCAGCTGAAACATTCAGCTGGTGAAAACAAACTCAAAGTGGGGGAAAAAATGTTTCACATGAACTGGATGGCTGGTTGCTTGGTCAGGTACTCGCAATAGAAAATGAGGCTGATCATCCTCACTTAGCATTATTCCCTGCTACACTTCCTCTGCTACACTTCCTGCAACATAATATATCCAGGCTCTAATACAAAGCCATTGTCTTACAAGCATTCCTCAGCCAGTTCCTCAAACCTAATTACTGAGAATTTGTTAGCGTGTGTAATTCAAAGTCAGTGAGTGTGAATGTAGATAAAGATATGCTATTTGTATTTTTTCATAATTCCACATGGAGCATTCAGGAGAAAGAAAAACCATAATAAGCAAATAAAAGGCATGAATTTCATCTGATTCTTTAGATTATAAAGAGTTTATGTGCAAAAAAATAAATAAATAACAATAATTTGGTAATTACGTCACATCCTTAATCCAGGTACTCTGTTCAGTCTAAAATTGGACAAATAACTTTGGATCAGAGGTGTGAAGATAATCATGAGTTTTGAAAATAAAGGATGAGCTAATTGGCACCTAAGTGGTCTGATGAACATTGAATCTAAGAATAACGAACGAGAGAAGAGCTGATCCAGACATCTGTCAAAGATGTTGCCTCGGCTTCTCCTTCCAATTATCTCATAATAACACGTCTGAAAGCACCAGATTAAAGACCAGCTGTTGGTAAAGACTCTCTGTTTTTTGTTGTTGTATTTTTTTTATTTTTCTTTCAGTTTTAGTTAAGTGCCAAACGAAATGGAATTTGCTTCATGTTTTTCCGTCGGTACTTTCTGCTGAACTCCAGCAGAAGAGAAAGATTGAGGTGGGAGCGCATGGATTCTCCCATAGCTGCATGAAACAACTCCCAGCAGATTTCAGACATTAAACCAGAACAGCAGGAGGCTGAGTTGGTGAAGCTGCCTGTACAAAAACCTGCTTGAAATTCAGAAGAGCCAGAAGGAAAGTTATTACAAATGGAATCAGCGACATGGTTTTCATTAAGTTTGCATGTCTGCTGCATTGTGCGAACATGAAGGGTTTGAACATTTTGTCCAATGAGACAAGGCGCATGTTTCTACAGCTTAAAAATGGTACGGTCAAACATTTCAGATTTTCTTTTACCTTCTTTTAGAAGTTATTCTTAATTGGTTATCTCTAAAATAACAAATGAGATTATCAATACTTTACTATTAAAAAAAAATCTTTACTATTAAAAAAAAATCTAAAAAGTAAGAAATTTAAAAATCTAATAAAGAAAGGCTATGTGCAAATTTTTCAACTATACTTCAGAGAAAAAGGTTTATTCTTATTTGTTGTTATTTATGTGTCTTTTCAGCATATTAGAATAAACTCAGAAACAACTTTAAAGTATCAATCTAACTATAATAATACAAAAATCCATAACAAAAAACCATAGTTATGACCTGACATACCTTTCTACACTATGCAGGTGCTCTATCTGCAGTGATGAAGAATCCTAGGCATTTAGCTTTCCATCTCTAGATCTGCAAAGAAAACAATGAAGTACCAATGAAACAGCATCACATCTTCTTCTAACAACCTTGGACAAATGTTTCTCTCTGTTTTCCTGTTACTAACTGAACTATAAATACAGAAACTACTTTTTTTGCACAATGGTGTGATATTTAAGTCCGTCCTCTGAGAAGTCGATTTTGCCCTTTTTTTTTTTACAGAACTTCCTACCCTTTCTCCCCATGACAAAAAAACAGAAGTTACAGATTATTTTACTCTCAATTTTCAGTTTTATATAACGCAGTACCACAGAATACTAAACGTCTTACTAAACAGCATGTTATTGATGTAAAGTATTTTTGAAGAGTGCCCAAGTTTGCAGCAACCCCCTGCATTCTTCATTTTCCCTCTCAGGATTGATTTCAGACTTGGCAGTGGCTCACACTGTGAAGAGAGAAAATCCATCTTCAGTAGCACACAAACACCCAGGCTGAAGGTTGGTGTTTTAGTTTTGGGGTTTTTTTTTTTGTACTTTTCATGTGAATTCCTGCTTCAGGCTCGCCAGAGGCAACTATTAATGACTGGAACAGGCGGCTTTCTACTCACTCGGCCAAGTGCGAAGATGGATTGGGAAAGAGTGATGCACCGGTCATTAATGATCTATTTAGGGCCTGACACTATCTGGCGTCCCTTGGCATGATATCTTGGAAAGGTCACCGCTGTGTGAGAAAACTGTTTTAAGAGAATCACATGCTTGGCTGGATTGCTTTGGGTGCAGAGTGACCGAAACAAGAAAGACGGATTTGGCCGTAGAGTTTCAGATGCAACATAGAGAAAGGAAGAAAAGATGAGCGGCAATCACAAGTAGATTCAGTTTCACTATTTCAGTCAGCCGTTGTTCCGTCTTCACTGCAGGTGTTCAGCATAGAGTGACTGGAGATAACATTGTCTTCCATTATATAGAGAGAGCATGCATGCAGTGACAGTGGAATGAAAAAACTCCCCATTAGCATGAAGAAACCTCCAGCAGAACCTGGTTCCACGACTGACTTTGGGTTTGAGCAAACTGAGCAAACACACATGAAAGAAACAGTGATCCACCATTACTTTCTATGTAGTTTATAGCAGGAGAAGGAGAATGTTAAATCACTGGCTGCAGTCTCTCAGCTGATGGCCTCCTAAAGGAAGGTGTTACACTCAACACAGCGCCAGACCAGATGTAGCAAGAGAAAAACACTGAGAGAAAACACAAACTTACCAGCTGAAATAAGAGCAAATAAGGAGGGCTCACCAGAGATAAAACCATTTTAAAAGACTAAGCTTTCTGTGGTTATGAAACAACCAGGCATTTTCATGAACTACTTATAATTTGATCATCAGTGTGACATCAGATATGCCTCATGACTTGGATTGCATAAAAGTTCCCTGGGGATTTTCTCAGCTGAAATGCACAAAAAGACAAACAAACAAAACAAAACAAAACAAAAAACAAAAACACAGAGACCTAGATTCTCAGCTGTTATGGAAATGTTTCATACTGATAAAAAAGCAAAACCTAAACTCCTCTGGGGACCCGATTGTTGCTGCTAAGGGGAGTTCAGTCACATGAAAGAGGAGCATGGCCGCTGCCCCTTACGCTCCTACTGATACGCCACAGAGAGAAAGCTGAATAAGCACTAAAACTGGATGAAAAACATGACCTTCAGGTCCAGTTCATGTGCAGCATCAACCCCAGTCAGCCACGAGGAAGCAGACATCGGCATTCTGCTGGTCTTTTATTCTTAAATGCAACATGCGCAGTTTTCTGCTTTTAAATGGCCACATGTAAAACTTTTTTTATTTTTTAGCGATTTGGACAATCCTCTGTAATATCATGTTCTCCATCTGCAAGAGAAAGAATGTTTGTCATAACAGCAAAAATGAGCTTCCTGTTCAGACAGGACACTGATCAGCAGAACGTTTTCAGAGCTCAACATAAACTTCTGTTATCTGACTCTCTGTATGCGTGTGTGTGTGTGTGTGTGTGTGTGTGTGTGTGTGTGTGTGTGTGTATGTGTGTGTGCTGCATGCAGACCTACCAGCCTTTGCTTGGCTTCCTTTTGGTGATAAAATCTATGTATGTTGAATAACAGTTGCAGAGCGGTTAGGTTTGGGTTATACTTTGAGCTGGGTACAGTTACAAGTTACTTACTTGCCTAAATCCAAACAAGATCATAAGTGATCTAGATTTTTTAATCACTTTTTATCCAAAAGTTACTTTTGGATAACTTTTGATTTTGGATCTGAGTTTACGGTCTTTGGCACCAAAAACTGAAGTTTCTTCTAGATTGTTAGAAACAGGAGCTGTTGGAAGGGAGCTGGAAGGTTTTCATTTTAAAACGCTGTCCAAAAAATACTGTTTTTGTCATTTTTCACAAAGCCAATCTATTGTAACTACTTTTACTTAGGAAATAATTACGAGGAAAAAGCTTACCGAGATCGATATTATAAAACTTTAATGTCCACCGCGGTGGAAATTCTCCCTCGGCTCTCCAACCGTAAAATAAAGCACGTTCATACAATAAAAATGTCAACAATTTGTGAATAGAATAAAACATCTGTAAAGGTAAATATTGTCATTTAGTTTAGTTTAGACTTTCACCCATTCATTCTCTACATATAGGATGCATCAAACCTCTCTATGTAGTCATGCAATGGACAGACATCACAGGACAAATGTAAAATGAAGTTTGTATAAAAAATTTCTTATTAAAGCAAAGAAAAAAAAAAACGTCCAAAGCACCTTGAATCTATATGGAAACTTATTGCGGTGATGATTTTTACTGTATAATCAGATGGCAAATGGATATCATTGCAAAAGGATGTTTGAGGTTTTCCTCATCCGATATTTCAACCTCCATATTGATGGTTTCACATGAAGACAGACGTCTGCCTACGCAAATATACTTTTTCTTGTTTAAAGCGTTACTAAATCTGTTTCCTGTGTGACTTCCTGGCTGCCTGGAAGAACAACAGCCAGTCGCAAGGGTTACAAATCAGTGATCACGAGTGAGAGGGTGAAGTACAGCGGGGGGACTTCTGAACAGATGGGGAAACAGAGAGTGGAAAACAGCCAGGGGTGGCAGGGCAGTGATATATGGGCGAGTAAAACAAACAAGTGCAAAAGGTCGACAGACGAAGATTTGAATGCGTCGCGGAGTCGGGACCTCTCGAGGTGGAGGAGGAGCGGAGTCAAAAGGAGCAATAAATAAACAAACAACAGAGGCTGCTGGGGGAAGGAGAGTTCCTCGAAGGTCTGTGTGCTCGCAAAGTGGAGGTGAGGAATGCTGTTAGGGGGCAACTGTGGTTTACATCCCTGTACAGAGATAAACGGCATTGAAAAAGCTTGGTGATAAAAGAATGTTTTATTTGGATATGTGAAATGTGGACCCTATAAGGAAAAGTCTAACTGCTGTACAAAAATCTGACATAAAAACTTGGTTACAGAGATACTGAAAAGATTGGAAACTCAGGAAGAACATGGCATCTTGGGAATAAATTGTGAAGGAATTGGTTAAGTTGCACAACTATATTCCAACCTCTGAACATCGAGGAGATGTGTTAATGGAAATCATGAACATCCACCTAAACTGACAAACTAATAATCTAATTCCAGCTCACAAAACACAGTTAAATCCAAACCACAACACACTTTTGTTTCCTAACTGGCAGCTTATTGATGCAGTTTTTTCTTGGTATTTATGATTTTTCCTTTCACTAAATCATGTGTCAGCTATTTCTAAGGAGACCTTTGGTTTATTCCTGCTTTAGGGGGGTTAGTATTCCACTTTCATCCGCACTTGTAATTAAGAAGACACTTGATCTTTACTTGCAACATCACATAAAGACAGAGCTTGTTCTTCAGCATTTGGAGGAAGCCCGGCTCATACATGTGGAGCCATCGGCAACAACCAGTGACAACTATGATGGATGCAGCGAGACAAAAGTGACAGATGGAGAGAGAAGAAAAAGAGGAACACTTGATAACGTATTCCCATCTGCAGTGAAATGATGACAAATGGCTTCCATTTGGAAATGGCAGCAAGATTTCCCTTTGCAAGGATTCCTCTAGGTCCAAGCCGCTGAGCTTGTCTTCATTTGTCCCTTGAGCTTCGTCGTTTTCTCTGTTCCTCCTCTTCATTCTGTCTGACTTCAACGGTTAACATGTTAAAAGGATTAAACCCAGCGGTGTTAAATGATTCAGCATTGCGAGCAGGAGTGTTTCTCCCTGGTTTCCGTTACTGCTAAGCATTTTTAAACCAGACCCTAAATATTTTAAAGTCTGTACGGCAGCTGGTAATGCAATTGTGTCCACAGGCTTTTTGAGGAGACTGTTCAAATTTGGGGGATATAAAACAATTTTACGTGGTGTTTTTTTTTGGGGGGTTTTGTGCATCATGCAGAAAACAGATTATTTATCTAGAACTTTCTGAAGTCTTGCTGTTGCAGAGCTTACAGAGATACAAGTCGCTACATCAGAAAATGTATACCTAAAGCGAAAAATTAACAACCAGTCCAGGTGGTACCACTAAAGAGTATCTACTGTTAAATGATCCTTTAATTTTGTGATATTTTTCTAAAGAAAAAAAAGACTAGTAATAAATCAAGAGCTTTTTTTATGCTATTTGAGACATTTTGATCTCTAATATTGAGCTCAAAATGTTCTTTCTCTCTTCAGTAAACAGCTGTGAGATTCCTCCTGGTTCCTAGCACTCACAAGTGTCTTTGTTTGTCCTTATGACCTGAGTTTCAATGAAGAGAAATCTTGGGAAACATAATTTTGCTGCAAAATGTGATAATATTCTTTTACCCCATGCTGCCTCACACAACTGCAGTTTCTTACCCTTCGTGTTTTGTCAGTACAGCTTGTCGGAAAGCATCTAAAGTATGCAGTCACGTTTTTACCTGCTTTTTGTCTGACTTGAAGTCATATTAAACATAAGCTTTGTTGCCTGGAGAGAATTTGCAGCGTACATTTCCTGCACCAGTGTTTTTTCTTTGGTATCATATCCTGCTATTTCTCTACGCTTCAGCTTTGGTTTCTTTGCTTTTGGGTTTTTTTTTTTTACTTGTTTTATTTAATCAAACGTCTGGCCAGTCACAGATTGGTAATTTTCTCCATACAGGGATTCAGCGCCATTTTCTATTACCTTTCTGTGGTTACAGTGAAAGGAAGAGAATGTAATTCATCTTGGCAAACATTAATTTTCTCGCTCTCTTTCCCACCTGCACCATGGTTTGTCGACTTAGCACCCATCTCTGATGCTATCCTTGCTTGGATGGATTTCTGGCTGCGCTGAAAAGGAATCATAAGTCTGCGAGTGCAATCAGCTGAAGAGAAAGTGACAGAGTGGCACAATATCTTATCTGGTTTTCCTCAGGACCAGTCCTCCTGCTCAAGGACTGGAGATGCATTCTTTATCAGCAAGGTCAAAATATTCCACTATTACGCAGCACACAAAGATAAATAAATTCACTCTCTGTTAAAAAAGAAAAACTATTTATAATTTACAACTCAGATAGTGATTTTTATCATAAGATCTTGGATTGTTGAAAAATAATTTCACATTAGTAAAATAGCTCATTGTGCATAACATACAGTTAACCTGGATTAAGTGATTTTGAGTTATTACATTTATTGGACCACAGCATAACTAAATATGAATAATTATGTAGTCAATTCACACAATAACTATGTGACCATGTAGTTAGCATTGCTGCCTTCAGGTTTTTTGCTGCATACAATTGCAGAATTTCTTCAAGAATAACAAAAATGCTTTATGTCTTAATACACCTTAGAAGTGACATGCATGTTTTTTCTTTTGTCTTTTGTGTGACCTCCTGAAAAATTTGCATGGACAGAAAATATGTTCTTCACCAAAAATGGCACAAATAAATAGTTGCACATTAGCTTCCAGCTTTGTAAAAGTGCACTGTGTATAAACATGGTTCCTTTTTAGCTGTTTTTTCACCTAAAACTTTGTCAAACATTTCATGCATAAATTGTTGTGATCACATTTTGAGCTGGACTGTGAAATGCTCCCTCCTCAGTTTTACAGGAAATTAAAATGAGATGACAAAACCACGTTTTGCATGTTCAGTGTGATCTGCGGAGGAGTTGGGATTTATTTGTTTATTTATTTTTAATATAGCAAAACTGTTTTGAACTCTAGCCATCAAGGACAGAACTGCATACATCAAAACAGTCTGGATAAAAGCATTTAATCCCAGATTACAGTGTATTAGCATTTTTCTAGAAAGAAGAGAAGGAATTTTACTGTGTAAATAATTACTCTATTCTACATAACCTGTTAACAATTATCAGTTACCAAGTGGTTATCAAGTTGTTTGAACAGAAAAAACATTGAACATGTATGTATTTGCAGGAAGAACGAGATGTTATGTCAGATTCTCATCCTGAGCGTATGATAGCATAAACACCATGGGAACGTCCAGCTAGCACACCATTTACAAAGGTGATAGGTTCAGTGTTACAAAGACAAGAGAGTTTTGAAGCAATATGTGTTTAATAACTCCAGAACAAAAGCAAGATGCCTTCTGAAGATGCAAAAGATCATCTATCATAAAACCAGCCTTTGCCAACAAGAACTGAAAAGTCCCTCAGACAGGAAGAAGCCTGAATGCACCAAATAAAAACAAATGACAAAGAACCTTTGTTTTGGAGACAAAATAATTTATTTTCTACGGTGTTAAAAAATGATCTTTGTTAGTGTGGAGGAAAAAGGGTGAACCTTACAAACGCATTCCAGCTGTAAAGCACGAGGGTGGGACCATCATGCTGTGTGGACGTTTAGCTACAGAAGGGACTGGTGCACTTCACAAAAAGGATGGAGTCACAGAGAAAGAACATTATGTGGCACCATTGAAACAGCATTTTAACAGGAAGTTGAAGCTTGGGCACTAAAGGACAACAAAGTCAATATTTTGAAGAGAGCATCAGAAGGAACTGATGTCAGCCCCAAAGATTTATTGTAGAGCTAAAAAAACAAATGTGTGTGGTCACAAAAAATACATTATAATTTCATTTTTTTAAGCTCTCCAGTGGTTGGAGTTTGCTTGGTAAAATACGCACCAATACTGACAGAAAAAGCAATGAATATTTTCTCCTGCACCTTAGAAGAGCAATATATGAAATCAAATGCAAAGTTTGTTCCTATGAAAACACACGCATTGACTTCTGTTCTGTCCCCGTTCGACAAAAATTGACCTCAATCAACAAAGTACAGAGCGTTAGAGACTAACTGTTCCCTTAATGGTGTAAACGAACAATTTTATGCCATCAAGCTTTATCAGTAAATAAGAAGTTATGTCTGCTTTATTAAAACCTGGTGTTATTGCTGCCACGTGGATAAAGTCACTGACAATAAAAATCTATTGTCAAATAAGCTGCAATATGTCAAATAAGCAAATGTTCAGAGTGGTAACTTTAAGCGAGGGCGTGCCTGTTGCAAAGATTCTGAACAAAAAAGAGAAAGCGAGTCTTGATTCTAGATTTATTTTCCCACCAAGCTCACTGAAGCTGTTGGAGAAAGAGGACACCAGGAAGACAAGAATCCACGCCAGGATAAAAGGTTGTAATCACAGAGAGCAGAGCTGTAATCAAGCACAGGGCCTGTGGCACAAAACAGACAAAGCATAGCAAGAGAAAAAAAAAATGTAATCATAGCAGGGAAGGAAGGAAAATGATAATATATCTGAAGCAAAACCTTTAATCACTCGGGGGGGACAGAGACAAAGGGAGAAGGAACCGGGCGACAGAAGTAGATGGAGTGGGAGAGGTGAACAGACAGCAGAGACAGAAGGTAGGCTGGAGTGGACATAGGGGTGAAGTTGGTATTTTTAACACGTTCTAATCAAAGCCAGCACATCAAAAGTGGCCTGCTGTGAAAACGCCCTCTCAGTTAATCAGCAGGAAGAAAGGACGGGGAAAAGAAAAAGTAATCGTTATTCATACTGGAACAAAACCGTGGCAGACCCGACCTTTTTCTTTTTTTTTAATGAAGATTTGTCGTGTACAGCGTACAGAAATGAGGGCAGGATGGAGCGAAATCTTCTTATGCAAATCTTTAACGCATGAAAAATTCCTCTTGTACACTTTCAGGTTTAATAAGCTGGGAGTCCCACCCTGTCTTCTGCTGGTTCGGTGGGTTTTTGAGAGGAGAAAAGAGAAGAGAAGATGAGTTGTGCCTGGAAACAAGATGAGAGCTGACTCAGGGGAGGATAAGATCTGGCTGCCTCGTGTTCGGATGCATCCCCCTCAGCTCCCGCTCTGGTTTTTCTGGGGGTTTTTATAATCCTGGTGCCATAGGACAGTTGTGTCTTCCCCTTTAATAAATCCCAGCAGATTAGCAAACAAGAGAACATACTACTACAGCACATCCTTATCTGTGTTACCTGCAACATAAAATGAAACAGTGTCATAGTAGGAAATGTGAAAAACACCAAATATCCTGAAAAATCCTGAAAAGCTATAAACAATGTAGAATCCCTTGTAAAACTGTGCAAAATGTAAAAATAATGTTAGAACTTTTGGACATCTTAAATGGCAGATAGGAAGCCCCGGTAGCAAAAGTACATAGCAAACATTAAAAGCTAAACATACATCTAGAGGTGCCAGGAAATGGTTTAGATGAACGCATCATCATGAGAATGACCTAGTCAAAGTCTGCAGCAGCACTGAAAATTACAATTCACATTTGCTCTCCATCAAAACCTGAGCAAGCTTTTAAGAAGAAAGAGCAATAAATTCAGTCTCTGGATCTGCAAAGCCAGCGGGAACTTAACCCAAGAAAGCTGCTGGTACAAATGGAACAAAACTGTAGCAAAATTGCAGAGTTACACACACACACACACCCCCACACACACACACACACACACACACACACACACACATATGCATCACACTTTTTCATTTGTAAAAGTTTTTTGAAAACTGTTCTCATGCTTTGCAATCGCAACTCTGGTACTTTGAGTTGACCGACAGCAAAAATTCCCAATAAAAAAACAAGACAAATTAAATTAATACCTTAGCAAGTCACTGTAGCTTATTAATGTTACCTAGTTAGCAGTGTATTTTTTTTTGTTTTGTTTCTTTGATATTTTTTCACATGGGTAATCCCTGGGATATTGACGAGCTGTGGGCCTGACGATGCTCAAGTCACACTGCAATCAGGCCCAATCACGACCCCTGGGCCCAGCGGATCAACGCTCAGGTACAGCTTAACGCTCCCTGACTTCACCCTCCCATCAGTAAGGACGCTCTGCACCGAATGATTGCTTGTCATTCCACGCGCTTTCAAAGCTCTGCTGAAGAGACGGGGAAAAAAAGTCACATCCAGTGATCAGCAGCCAGCCAGCGGTGGGACAATACGAGAGCTTGTATGCAGCAACACACTTCCAGCCCCCGCGGCCCGAAGGGAGTGGGACGGTGCAAGCATTTAAAAGCCTGTTGTGGGCAGGATAGCGGGGTTATTATCCAAGAATCATGACAGGAATTCAATACCAGGCGTTTGTCTTGAGAATTTTTTCTTTTGCCATATGAATCTGTATGTTAATGCCTCTTTTTTTTCTCTCTCTCTCCAAGTCCGTCCTCATTTTATATCTCTCCGCTCTTCTGTGGGGAACAAGTTAAAAGCATAACATTGGGAGTACTTGACTGTGAGGATTCCTCTTGAATGTTAATCAGTCTTATCAAATGGCAGACTGCAGCACAGTCCCAGGCAGGGATATTCTGAAAAGTCATCTGATTATTCTGTCTACCTCACAGATAAGGGGGGGAAAAAAATCAAACAAATCTCTGAGGCCTGGATGGGCTTTTGCTCCTGGATGGATGAAGCATACGAAGTGTCCTGCTGGCAACGCGGCATCAAGAAGTGACGTTTCAGAATGCAATCGTGTCGACTTGAAGGCGAGGTTTGGGTTGGATGCCTGTTTTCTCTTTGTTATTTGAAAAGCTGTCCTTTTATGCGGGTTGTTTTCGTCAAAACAATAACAGCAATAATTTGTTCGATGACATGAAAATGAGACAAAAATCCCAAACATAAGAAATCAGGAAGATGACAAATACTTTTGTTTGCCCTTCATGTTTCCATGAAACAATCTTAGAAATATAACATTGTCTGTCATGAAGTAATGGTAATGTCAATAATATGATTGTCTTATAAGCTCAATGTTAGTAATAAGGAAAATGAGACCAGTTTGGGGCCATGCCAAGTTGTAATTGTGGTGCTTTGATTTGTTTCTGGTGGTAAAAATGATTTATTATATATAACGATTGACGTAACTTGTCTTTCCAAAGTTGCCTTTAAATATGATTTTAAAATGTACATAAATAAACCAGATACACAGGCCTGTGACTCGTTTCAAATACATGATTAGATATTTCATTCCTCTGCCAGATTAACAGGGTTAACAACTTATTCTGGCAAATAAGGAAGACAAAATGTTCAAAAATATTGTGAGACTAACGTGACCAAAAAAAACAAAACTGACATGAAAACTGAAACTGAATTCAAGTTGTCTTTTGTCCTTGCTTGTCATTTTTCATAAAATATGAGAAAAAGCTGAAAAGCTTGGGCAATTATGAAAAGAAAAGCTTGAGGAACATCTCAAGGTAGCTGGGTTAATAAGCAGCAAATAGGTCAGGCGATTAGCTATTCAAGGCACATTGTGGTAACACTGGCCTCACAAGCATAGACAAAGAGAAAATATTTAATCTGTACAACATTCTGCCTACACCGCTGCTGCTTGTCTCAAATAAGCAGCGGCGCTGTGTTTCTGTGGGAGTCAAAATCCTGACGGATTGCGTGAGCTGCGGGGGGACAGGACGTTGTGTTTGTGCGCACGGATCAGTTGAAGTAAAAACCATTTCCTTCCACCATTTGTCCAGTTATTACACGCAGCAGTTTGGACAGTGACCGTCGGTAAATTACAGCGCAGCTCAGACGGACGGCAGAAAATGGAGATTAGAAAAAGCAAGCCTTCCGTTTCTCTTCAGTGGTTCGCGTACAAATGTGTGGCAGGACCCTTGGCATTTTAAAAAGAGACCCGGAGCATAAAGATTTAATGAAGCTGTAGGAAATGTCGTCTGGTGAAGTTTAAATGTTTTAAATGCTGCTATTTTTGACGCGGCAGAGGGACGAAGGGCATTTCCTGTGGCAATCTCTGTGTCGGTGGTCGTCTTCCGTTCTGCCTTTACCACAGCAATTCCCCTGAGGCCTCAGTACAGTGATGTCTGTATGATGTAAGCTTTGCATAAGCTACTGCACAGTATTACGGGGCTCTAAATGAGCAACAAACTATGAGGAAGAAAGCCGTGCATCAACAATAGAAATCAAAATTTTGCTTCTTTTATTAGATTTGCAGAAAGAAAATCTTCTTCTCTGTGATAGGGATGTGTTTGGGGTGGACTGACTTACACAAATTTAGCACAAAAAGAATAATATCATAAAAGAAGGACGGCTGGAAGCTGAATTTAACAAGCAAGGGAGAGAAAAAAAAGGTGTCCTAACACAGAATTTATCCAACAGCCCACTCAGACTCAGCTGCTCACATATTTTTTACGCTTTCACAACTGTCGCTCTCTCCGTCTGAAACACTTGCCTTTACAAATGGGATGTTACAACCCTTTAAGCTGCAGCCCAGGGCGAGCAACACGAAGATGTTTGATTAAAAGAAAAGGGATGAAGTAAGCTGAGCAGTGCTGTTATGGAGCCAGTGAGCTGAAATGAAACTGATTCGATGCTCATATCTACATTTAAATTGGTGCCAAATCCAGTTCATTCCAAAATGCTTCAATTTAAAGCACTGATGTAAGACGTTGTGGAAGCAACCACACAGTCGCACTCAGCCGCTGTACTTTCTAACCATAATTATATTTACAGATGCGATAATTAAGAGTAATTATTCAATAACGACTCCCAGAAGGATTTGCTCATGCCTACTTTGTCAGCTGCACAACAGACCGCAGAGCAGAAATGGTGTTAAAGGAAATAAATCACTGTTTTTCCAGCTTAATTTTCCAGCTTAAGTTTGAACACAGCTTGTTTGACTGTGTTCAAACTGGCTGCATTCTCATCACATGAAGAATGAAGCTAAATGCAGGAGAATCCTGATAGAAATAAATGAGCCAAGAAATTTACTGATGAGTAATGATGTTGTGTTTGGATGGCTGAACTGTGACATCACTCAGTGGCCAGCAAGACAAAAGTAGCTACGTCAAAAGCCAGGATTTATATCTTGTTTTGAAAACTCTGTATGCTGCTGCCAGGATTATCTTGTAGAAGAGAGTTTTAAACTCAATAGGATTTTCTAGGCGGCGTAAAGGTTAATAATATATTTTCTGAAATCCGAAGACATGATGTTGGAGATGTTTACAGTTTCGTTTCTGGCTCTGACCATCACAGAATCAGCATTTTCCATTTCCACAAACAACTGATATTTTTAGAATATTTTTATGCAGTGATTTTTCTCAACACAATCAGTTTGTGTTGAGAGGGTTTGACTAAACAATACAGCAATATATCAATACATTCATTAAAACATATTTTGGAGCATGCTACTCGTGGTCTTATTTTCTTCTCAACAACATGTTGATTATTTGTCTCTAAACAATCAAATCAAGTTGACTTTACACATGTGGAGCATCTGAATCATATTTATCAGGTGAATTCCAGTTTATTCATATTAATGGCAAGTCTTCACCTCTGGGAGTTCCACAGGATTCAGTTCATGGGTCATTTTTGTTTTCTTTTTGCCAAGAATCATCGTAGAGCATGGATCATTTTCCACTGTGATGCTGATGATACTCAGTTATATTTATCCAATACATCCTGGTGGATCCAAGTAGACAACAATCACATCATAAATAACCTGATTAACTCTTAAATTTCTGCTTTTAAATTCTAACAAAATAGAAGATTTAATCTCTGGACCAGAACCTTTGAAAAATAAAATGGTGTTAAATGGATGGCATTGCACCTTAACCCTAAATCAAGCAACATAATTACTTGGGAACAGTGTAATTTAACAAGCATAGGGCCAAGAATGGGCATTGATAATGAACATAAGCAGTGCTAAGCTGGGAGGGTACATAGGAGGTTAAAAAGAAATAACACCAATAAGCGCATTAACATTTAGCTGTATTATTTAATTAAAAATCAAACCCATATATATCCATGATCTTTTTAAAAGTATGACTTTTTTTTTTTTACTTAGCACAGTTCTATAGGTTAGCTCCGATAACTGCAATGCAATCTCCCCAAACATTTTCTAGATTGTAAATATTTCCTCTCGTATCAAAGTTATCAAATATAGCTATTTTATTTCCTTTAATCTGGCTGCTGATTGATTCTGGACAACGTTTTAAAACATGGCAGCATGAGTAAAAAATGTTTGAATATGAACCTCGCATTTAAATAACAAGAAGAGAAAGATAAGTCAGTTCATTATGGCATCTGAACAACAAAAGCTCATCCCAAGAAAATGTTTACACTTTCAGTCACTACAGAGAGGAACTGACAACCAAATGCAGCCAAATCTAAAACCAAGCTGTATCAGTTTTGAGGGAGGTGGACATGGAGGTGAATTATTGCTCTTCTGAGATGAATTAATTAACAGAACCGCTGACTAAGCAGTCAAATTGCATAATGTTGAGATGCCCGTTACAGGAAAATTGAAGTCAAGCTTACAGCATTAAGCATTATTGACTTGTTGCTTTTACCAGTGAAAATTGAATGTTTCACATGTCTTTCTAACTTGTTAATCAATGACTTTTGTTCATTTGAAATGTTATTTTAAAGACAAATATTAAATATCTGCAGCTTTATCCATAATGCCAAGGTTATTTCAGTGTTTAAATTCATCCTCAGGTTTTACATTATGTAGAGTATAAACCTCACTGTGTTTCTATCAGATGCTTCGTCTTTTCTAACATAATTGCCTGATGGTGTTTGCGTCACATTTGAGAACTTTAACTTTAGCAACTATTACATTTAAATACCTAAAGCTGATTAACATGTATTATTATACAAATTGTATCTTCTTTAAAATGTTCAAATTGTTAAAATTTTTGTTGTAAATTGGTAAACGTTCAACAATCAACCAATAATCAAGTGTCTGTTTTTGAAATAACTCAACAACTAATCATGAGCCTTTTAAAGGAAGCAAACACCCCTTAAAGTATATTTTATGAATGGCTACGTCATCACACAAAGCAAATATTTAGACTCAAATATTAAAACTGAATGCAAAGTTTAGCTCAATATTTAATGTATTGCTCAGACCAGGCAAAGCAGCACCGGTGATATAATGAAAAATGTTTTTTATTTATTTTTTCTTTCTTTATTTGGATTTCACAGACAAAATTAGGCCAACACCAGCAGTAAAGCCTTGCGTCTGCAGCTCTGTGTGCAGCAATCAGACACTTTAATCAAATAATTTGCATGTGACATTTTCTCTCCACTGACCTATTCATTGGTTAAAGGGAAACTCCAAGCTGTGTCCAACTAACACAACACAAACCTGTGTTTGTTCTCATCATTGGATGTCTTCAAAACAGCAGGTTTGACATATTAAAAATTTTTATTTACACATAATGTATTTTACCACATGTTGAAGGATATCTGAAGACATATTTATTCAGAGAGCTGAAATATGCAATGATCCAAACTAAACATACTAATAGTCCCCCAGGAAATGCCTGAAAAACAAAAGAAAAAAACAACAACTAGGAAATAGGAAAAAGTCAGAACCCAGATCTTTGTCACTGATATTCTGTACGGACTGAACCTGCGATAAAAACTTCAAACATCCGACAGCTGACAGTAAGAATTGGGTCAAATTTCCTCAAATATCTGAAACTTGCAGATGGGTACAGAAAATTTGACAAAATTATAAAGAAGTTATGTAAAGAATTATAATTTGATGCTGCTGCCTAAATAATTTCTCCTGGTTTTGGCCATAAATAACAAAAGGTTTTTCCTGTGATGAATTGTGTTTTGCCCAGGCTGTCGGTTTAGGTACCTCATAGTTTTTATAGATGTGAGCAAATGGAGGTGATTACAAATGCACACTTTTTATTTCTGCAATTTATATACAGAAAAACAGAGACCCTGCATTCCTCATAGTTATTGTTCACAGACATTAGCTAATCACACACATATCTCAGTAAAATACATTGAAGTTTGGGGTTGCAATGTGACCAAAGGCTCTTTCAAAATTCTGTTTGATGAAGATATAAAATTACAAAGTTTGTGATTGTCTCGGTTTACCTTCGGTTTACCTTAGTGAGTCTATTGTCAGTGTATAATTATCAGCCTGCACAGTCGTATTGGACCCAAATAGCTTCATGCACTGGAATCCAATTAAAAATAGTAATAAGGGAGGCTTATAGAAACAAAGATATGTTTATTGAACAGAACCTATTGTACTTTAAAAAGACAAAAATAAATAAAGTGGTTTGTGATGACATGGTTTTCTTTTACATCATATTCTCTATATTCAGATTATTTGCATTGAAGATTTTTGTATCTATTTAATCTTGCTCTGTCTAACTAAAATATTTGGTTTTTATACCTAAAATGAGTCTGAATCAGAGGCTTTGTTGTGGTCTGCAGTAGCAGCATATACTTGCTTTTCTTTTTTTTGCTCTCTACATCTCTGGTGAGTATTGATAGACTCCACATGACACATTCAAAATACCCTTAATGCATTGTGCCGAGTATATTTCATTTAATGGCCTCCAACTGAGCAATCATGCACAGACTGACGGAGAAATACAAGAAACTGCTATTTTATGCCGTCAAACACCGAAGTCCCTGACTGTTCAGCAGTGAATTACTGAACAAAATACTAATGTGTTATCATTGTGTCATTGAAAGCAAAAGCAGTTCTGACCCAGGATCCATTTTCGCCGCTCTTGATCGGTGTGATCAGGACTTAACATTCCCATTTGCATTTTTGAGCACAGCCGATGCCATTTATTTGAAGCTAGTCGGAACGGTTCCAGCTAATGTACCATGCAGCCGTTTTTGCAGATCAATAGGCTCCGCTTACCCTGTAATCACTCCGAGGGGTTATTATATAGGTCAGGTGATCTCTGTTATTATCTGCAGTCTGCAGGTATAGATTTTTCAGAGATCAAATGGTTACGATATTTAGGATGCATAGCAAATAACACAAACATTTATTAGAGCTTCAAGGACATGCAGAGGCAACGTCTCTTTGGCAGAGACTTTCAGCCGGAGACATAAAAAGAAGAAGCCACGCCAGAGCTTAAAATATATGGGCACCAAAACGACAAGAACAATAAGTACAAAAGGAGGAGGACAATAGAGGATCTGTTCATAGACAAATAATGAATAATGGCTGGCAGCTTGCAGGCCTTTTTTTGGCAGCTGAGAGTATGTGGACGTTGGCTGTGGCTTTGCTGCACTCTAGTGGCAGAAAGAAAACATGGACTCGTGTAATCTGTACAAGCGATGACGACGGTTCAAATCTGCATGGCTTATTTTAGCCAGATTTTAATAAACCAATTGCGTTTCACCTTTAGGTCATATTGCATATATTTCACTTGTCAGTGTCCTCATCTGTGGAACCAGCCCACATGTCCTGGTCTGTGTGGCGGACACTCTGTGTACTTGTCAGAGTTTTCAGTCTTTATTCCACAGAAATAGCTGCAGCAAACTGAAATGAGTAGGTGTTTGATCATTATCACATTATCACATTATAACCAAAAGCATGATGTGATTGTCCCAGTTTATCACATAATAAAGAGAATACTAACTACGGTGTGATCAGGACTTAAAATGGTGCTGAATATAGGGAACACCGTTGCACACAAACAGAGTTTATCTCACATTTATTCAAATGAAATGGAGAAGATGTCAAAATGTGTGTGAGTTAGGCTGCAGTTTAACACAGCACTCCGTTATTCAGGCTTTCCAAGATTATTTGAGCGTCACCAGATCATAACATCTTTGAAAAACATTAGTGTAAAGGAAAGCCTGACTGTAATGTGTTATTAATGCCATTAGTATAACATCTAGGACATGAAGCATTTATAACCAAATATATATAGTATAACATCTGACTTTCTCACATCTGTTTAGCTTCCCTGCATATGTGAGCGATTTCTGCACCTCCACCATCAGTTTCATCTTTGGTCTAAATGGAGGAAAAACATCAGTATTATGTATCAGACACTGGAGACAGTAGAAAACTACAAATATCTTGGGACTATTTTGGATAATAAGTTAAAATTTACCTGCCTTTCAGAAAACCTACAAAAAAAAGGGCCAGCAAAGATGATTTTGTCTAAGGAGGCTCGCAAAGTTTCAAGTTGATGAGTCATTGATGATTCTATTTTATAGATCATACGTTGAACTTATGTTGCCTTTTTCCCTCCTCTGTTGGTTTCAAAAAATGCCCTTAGCAGAGTCATACACACTAGTAATGAGATCTTTGGAGTTGAACAATGCTCACTTGCAGAACTGTTCAAAAAAACAAATCATTAGGGAAACTAAAGCAATTATTGTTGATACTTCTCATCCTTTACATGCTGAGATCCAGTTTCTGGCTTCTGGCATCAGGCTCAGACTTCTTAGTATGAAAAGTAACAGGTACAAGTTCTAGTGTTTGTAGCAACTGTCGGTAAGTAATTAATAAATACGTCTGCTGTACTCTTCTCATTATGTATTGATTTGTATTTCATGTCCTTTTGACATGATTTTTTATTTTTTAATAGTTGATATTTTGCCATTTAGTTTTTAATACTTGCTGTAACATCAATTGCCCATTTGGGATACAAATCTGAATCTGCATCAGATTTGTTTGGAGCACCGACTGATGCTTTACACTTTGTCTAATCCAGTCTGAGCGCCATTAAACCCAATGTGCATATTTACCCAGCAGTCTTTATTGGGTATAAGCTAAGATTTCTCAAAAATATAAGCAAGAAAGATTTTAAAACTTCTAAAATACTGTTCAGTGTGTGCAGACACCTGTTCAAACAATTATTTAAAAAAAAATGTTTACAAGAAAAACAGCATCAGATCAACAAACAGCTCAATTAAATGCTAGAAAAAAGACTAGAAACATTAAATATTACATGTCTAAGTCAACCAAAACCAACATGAAGCATTTATAACCAAATATATATATATACAGTTTTACCAAAAATAAGATATACACTGACTTAAAGAGCTTAACATCTGCTCTCAAAACAAGAAGTGAAAAACGTTAAATGACAAATATCATATGGAAAAGTAATGAAGCTGTACACTTGTCTTTGTATCATTGGGACTTCCACTGGACAGAACCAGCAACTCAGGAAGGAAACATCTGCTTCGCCTGAAAGCTGAAGATTTCTGCACCAGCAGCAGAGCCTCTGAGCGTTCCTGCTGTACACTTTGGTTATTTGACAAACTCGTCGTCGTCCCCTCAGATCATGAAGGACTGAGTTTGTTTGTAGTGCTTGAACTGTAGGGAGTGGAGAGAAAATACAATCAATCATTTCCTTTAATTAGCCTGCTATCAGCAACTTATCGACTGCCTTTAGTGGCAAACCTGAAGCAATGCGAGCAAAACAAGCCCTGGAATGATAACAACTGTTTTGATCACTTACGTTGCGGGTGGGAGGAGGCGGGGGAGGCGGAGGAGGGTTGTAGGACTTGGAGCTGAAGGACAAAGGGTGACGTTTCAGAATGAGCTCAGAAGAAGGTAATATAGCTTAAAGTGAGTTCGACCAAACAGAGACTCTCACCTTTTCGTCTTCCTGCTTTCTGTGTGAAAAAAAAAAAGTGACCAGGAAATCAATGCATGTAGTTTTGATCAGCACTTTAATTAAATATTATTTATTCATTTATTGTGGAGTCTAAAGGTTTGTTCCAATCTGATTCCTTGAGAAAAGTATCTCACTAAATTGAGGAATAAAAATTTAATATTCAATAAATACTAAATCAGCCCTTCTGTGTTTTCCTGTGGATTACAGCCAGAGAATTACATCTGACAATAACTGCAGACTGAAAATAATAAGAAAAGCAAAGGTGAGACTCATTAAACTCAAAAAAACAATTAATTAATCAAATATTTAGAAGATGATTAGGGGGTCCAAAAGTCTAAAGCTGAAATCTTTACTTCAGCCAGAAACTGCTTCTCTTTCCTTTCTGTTTTAGATTGTAAACATTTGCCTGGTTTCTGTCAAGTCAAAGGAATTAACTAATGCTTTCTGGTTGGGAAAAAAATACAAGGCAAGAAATCTGTTTAAGATAATGATCGGCACATTACACAAGTTTGTAATGCGCAGCACTAATCGTGTCCTGGAGGTGTAATTAAACACCATTTTTAATCTCAGTAGCGTCGTAAGCTTGTGTTGCTCCAAGAAGATGTTGAGAAACTAAGAGGTGACAATCAAAAAACATGAAAATGGTTTTGAAATCTCACTGGTTGATTGGAGAAACTGTCAGACTTGATGTTTCGGTTGTACAGTGCATCTAGAAGGCATTCACAGCACTTCACTTTTTCCTTACTTATTTTTCAGCCTTATTCTAAATTGTACTAAATTAGTCTCTTTTTTTTTGTCTGGCTGCTCTACCATACAGGCCTGAATGGTGGGTTGTTGCAGAGATGGAAGGTTCTCCTCTCTCCACAGAACACTGGAGCTTTGACAAAGTTCCCAGTGGGTTCTTGGTCACCCTAAAGCTCTTCTCCCCATAAAGTTCAGTTTAGACGGCTGGCCGGCTCTAGGATGGAGGCCATTCAGCTCAGTAGAAGCTTCAAAGCTACAGAAATGTTTCTGGATCATTTCCCAGGACAATCTTGTCTCAGAGGTCTATGGACAATTCCTTTGCATTCATGGTTGGCATTTGACCTCTGACCTGCAGCGTCCACTATGAGCCAGGCACACATATCTAGATTTGTGCCTAGTCTTCTGCATGTTCTCATGTCTTAATATGTAAACTCTGTTTAATCTGGACTGCCCCCGTCAGAGACTTGCAGTAACATGTCAGCACTCACTCTTGCAGCAGCCTCTGCGGCGGCAGATGCAGATGCTGACACAGCAGAAAAGGATCAGCGCCACAAATCCTGACGCACCTGCTATCAACATCGTCATATTCCATGGATCTGCAGGGGCAGTGATACATGCTTAGTCGTTTCTTATTAATATATGCCAGATGATTAGTTTATGTTTTCTACAAAGACACTTACATTCAACAACTGTGAGCTGCTTGGCTACACAACTCTTTGGCGCCCCCACACTGTTGGAGGACTCACAGCGATACATCCCTGTGTCTTCTTTGGACACGCTCTTGAACTTCTGCTCCAAGCCGTCAGAGATAAAGTCAGAAGACAAAAGGCAAGCTCAGCAAAGATCAGCAACTGTGACTCTATACACTGCACAAATGGACGCCATTTTGGGATGCGCTCACCAATGTTCCCTTGTTTGTGTCGATGCTGTATGGAGCGTCTCCCGTGGCTGTCAGAGCCGTATTGTCTTTGTACCAGCGGTAGGTGGCCGGCGGTACGCTGAGCTTGTCCTTACAGAACAGATCGAGGCCGGTGCCGACAAACACCGAGCTCGGTACCTCACATGACGGGACGTGAGGAGGCACTGAGGAAGAAAAGGAAGCAGACCACACCACTTGGAAACATACATGCACTTTTTGAGCAACGAAAATGTTTTGAAAACAGAAAATGAATAAGGCCGTACACTGTGCATGGCCTTTTTGGGTAGTAGAGTCTAATCCCAATGCTAAGTGTGTGAGTTCGCAGGAAAACCTTCATAATGCAGAATATTTTTGTTGTTGGTTGAATGTACAAAGTACCTCTGATTTATATGACATAGAGTTTTTATGGCGAAGAATGAGTCACAAGGACAGTGTGTATCCTGATAAAAGAGGAACTAAATCAATAATTTTCCTGGTCTTCTTTTCTCCAGGTATCCATGTGTCAAGATATCCGTGTGCCTACATCACAGTATCTCTCTTTTTAATCTTGGTAAAAAGCCCAGATGCTTTTAATTATTTACACTGACCCAGAAGGAAAGAATTAAACAACAGGTTCGTTTGGCAGAAAACTTAAATCTAATGTCAAGGGAAAATACATGCTTTATAATAATGTACTTTTGAAAGTTTCAGCACTTTTCACAGATAGAAATGATGGTAGGTAAAGCATAGTGTGGTATTTCTCACTGTTTTTCATTTTAAAATGTTGAGATGTTTAATTCTTCCAAAGATACACTTCTGTTCATCAGGGGATTGTTTTTAAAATATTTTAATAAGTTACTCAAATCTGTGCACAATTTTAGAATACAGCTAAAATATTTTTAAAATTTCATTCTTAATTTGTGATTCCTAAATGTGTGTAAAGTGCTTTACTGTTCATCGGTCAGGAAAGTTTTACAACCTTTATTTTGTAAAATTTGGAATGACACATTTTGGTGAACAGTGGACTACTGGGCACTTAGTTTATGAATTTAATGGAAAATATTTTACCACATTATTAAAAATCAGCAAAAAAATAATCTAACATTGTAATACTTTCATGTTATAAACCTATGAAGGCCCTCATTTCTCTAGATTTTTAATAAACAAGCTGCAGCGTTAGAGTGGCAAACAGCAAGTTATAACTAAGAATGTGTTTGTCTGCGTTCAGTTTTAACATACCGAGCACATTGAGGGTCACAGTGGCCTCTCCGAGGTTAACGTGGTCTTCACTGGCAGTTACCTCACAGCGATATTCCCCCGAGTCTTTCTGGGTGACGGAGTGAATCGTCAGCGTCGCTCCCTCTATCTTAGCCCGACCTGCGTAGGACTCTGAGACGGAAAGCAAAGAAATTTAGTCTGGGGGTGGAAAACAGGAGGCAAATCCATGACAACATGCATAAATGTTGGCTTGATAAATAAATATGAGCTTTCAAGGTGCGTGTCTCACTTGCAAATTTCTTGTCAAAATAAACAAAAGTCACTCCTTTTCCTTTCTTTTTCCACTCAATTCGAGGGTTCTGATCTTTTTCCGTCTTGAACTCACAGGACAACACGGCGTCTTAAAGGGCAGAAAGAAAAGATGTGCTTAATATGCAGTGGTCATTCTTTATGTAAACTTTAGTCTCTTCATGTCATTTTATTTGGTGTATGTAAATGTAAATGTCTTTTATTTCCCAGATCTTTTTTTGTTTGTTTGTTTTTAATATTTGTATGCATGAATTTAATACTTCATACCTAATAACTTTAAGGAGAGACTATGTGGCAATTAAAATGTACTTTTCTAGCTGTTTGGTTGTAAAGCCTCTTAAAAACAACAATATGCATAAGCAACATGCAACATGAACAGTTGCATGTTGCATGTTGTCCTACCTGTGTGCTCATGGATCTCCACTTTGGGCTTGCTGGTGCTTACTGTCACTGACAGACACATGTGACCTAAAACAGAAGAATAACATGCTTGTCTCAGTTCCTCTAACACAGATTTTTAGATGTTTTTGAAAAATACCACCTTCACAAGTAAAAAAAGGGACATTTATCAGTTTTTCAGTGAGTCTATAGTTTTTGTTCAAAGAGAAATAAAAGATGGATCTTAGCAACTTGTGCAATTTAATGCTGGGAATATATGTTGATTAATCTTGTGATAAAGTGAAGAATCTGCATGGTGGTTATCATCAAAGCCTAGTGTCACTGTATTATATTACATGCACAAATTACTGTTTTGTACACACAAAAATAGACAGCAAGATAAGAAAAAGAAAGAAAATCAAAACCCGTCCCACATATTTGACTTGACCAAATTGACCTTTTCTCCAAAGTTTTGTAATTCTTTCTGGAGGAATACTTTTCAAGACTTCATCCCTCATTAACAAAACACTTTAAAGTGCAAAAACATATTAAGACGTATATAGATTTTTGATTCATTCAAAGCAAAAACTTTGTGCCAGCGACATGAAAGCACATTAAAAGTGACGCCTTCTCTGTTTCGAACGTTCTAAACATAAACTGAGCTGAACTGTCACTAGAAACTTAAAAACTAAGCCAGATGTTATTTCTATGTTGTAGGACTATAAGAAGCTTGTGAGCAGACGAACAGACAAAACCAGAAACATATAGACTAGTATGCGATTAGGTTCTGGTGGTGCCAGGAGCGGTGCTGTTCAGGAATGTTGCTGATGAATCATCTCCTGACAAACTCCTGATAACCTTCTCCACTGATCTGTCTCTTCAACCAGCGCTCAAACCCAAACACACACACACACTGACGCCAAACACACACTGAAATGTGCAATATTGAAAACCTGGCTGTGACCCGACAATCAGTGTGAAAATAGGCATGTGTCCAGTTTCTATGTAAAATAATACAGCTTCAGTCAGACTGGATACAAACTAAAGTCTTTTTAGTTTGGTTTTGGTCTGAAACCTGAATATTCTTTGATCCTAAATATTTCATTGTAGCCCAGGTTTTATGTTAAGGGTAATTTTTGTGCTGGAAGGTAAACTTGAGCCACAGTTCTAAGATATTCAGGACCTCTAAAATATTTTCTTCCAGTATTCACCTCCATCCACCATCCTTCACCAAGGGGATGGTGTGTCCAGGGTAATCAGACAGACTCATTTGCATCCAGGCCTCAAAGTTAATTTCTTGACCCATTTACGTTCTTCCACTACATGGCTCGTAGCAAACAGAAATCTACAGTATCAACAACAGATTTCTTCTCAACACTCTTCAGTTTCTGAAGCCTATTGCTGATTGTCTATTACCTGTCAAAAGATTTTCCCACCTGAGCTGTGGATCTCTGCATCTCCACCGGAGTCACCAAGAGTTACCACTGGATTGTTTTTAGGTGCGTCAGATTAAAGGAGGTAAAAACAAAGGCATGCCACACTTTTCAGTTTATTTATTTATTTATTTTTATTCCCTCTTTCTTCAGTTTCACAGTTATGTGCTACTTTGTGCTGATCTATAATATAAAATCCCAATAAAACACACAAGTTTGTGATTTCAATATAAAAACGTAAAAAAGATTTGATATGACACAAAACCAGACAGACAGACAGGTTTTCAAAGAGCTGCATGTAGTTTAGATTTCTGCTACAGATGCATGTGTCATCAAATGTTCGAAGATGGCATTTCGTCAGTGTTTGCGTGTGTGTGTGAGGGTGTGTGTGTGTGTGAGTGAGTGTTGGGACCACATGCATGTGCTCTTCTTGCACACAAAGACAGCCTGTAAAACTGTAACCTTACCCACCTCAGCTGACACGCCACACACAGAGGCATGTACATTTGTAAGGATCTGACTGAAGCCTGACCTCCGATACTATAAGTTTACCTTCACCCTTAACTTCTGGTTTTTTGGGGGGGGAGGTTTCCCTGGATGTTTGCCAACGATGCCAGCCAACAAATGCATTTTGCAATGTTGCACTCTCAGGAAAGGGAAACCAAGCTTGTAACATTTTCGATTGGGCGTTTGTTTGGTTTTTTTGTTGTTGTTTTGCTCTGTTTTTAAAAATGTGAACATAGCCAAAGCAAATGTGTTATAATTCAATCTGAGAGAAAAATGCATCGATCTGCAAATCTTTGGAAGAACATCGGCTCCGCACAAATAAATGTGAGGAAGATGAAAACACCAGAGCTCCAATTATTGACATCAAGCTTGTTGTTTAAAATTCCTACAGCAACATCAAATGTGTGATTTTAACAGATAGCGAGCAGTTATTCTCATCCCAGACCAATTAGCTGGAGGGTCACACGAAGGCCACCTTTCACAACTCAAGTGACAGGACCTGAAACTCCTCTGCAGCTCTGTGTGATCCGTTTCATCAGCCTCTGGATCTCGGGTTCAAACAGCATCAGAACCCGCTCAGTGTAAACATGAAGCTCAGCCACTCCCTTCACAATCTCGGCCCCTGAACACGAAACGCCCTCCTCCCTCTGCATGAGGGGTCTGCAAAAGCTCAATCACACACACTATAAATCGGTGGAAAGAAGCCCAGGAACAAATGGAATGCAGTAATAATCAGCTTAAACTCTTTGTCTGAGTAAAGTTAAATTAAAATATATATTTCATCAGGTCGTGGCCAAGAAAGTGAGAATAAACATAGAAATGTAGGAAGTGTTTGTTCAGTTGAAATTGCTGCAAGAATAGCTTCTTTTTATCAAATTTATCGTTTGTCTGTTTTACTTGATTAAATTACATTTACTCCAAAATCTCAAAACAATGAATAAAAACAAAACAGAATGTCCAATATAAAAAAATGAAACTTTTCAAATCCTGCGCAGACAGGATAATCTTAAACTACTCTCATTAGTTACAAAATATAAGAACTGTCCGCAAGTTTTTCTACCCAGAGTCACTCACTGTGTAAAGCGATGATGAGCAGCAGCAGCGGCAGCATCTTCGTGGTGTTTTATGGTCCGTCCCGGTTCTGGAGTTTAGCTCTGAGGGGATTTGCTGAGTCTGGATGAGATAAAGTTTAAGTGCTAACTCTCCACAGCCTCTTCTTCAAGTTTCATCTGCAGCAGGGGCTCTGGGCGCTCGTGTGTGCTGCACAACTGACAGGGCGCAAGGGAGGGAGACAGGGGTTTACACTGTACATGCACACACCCACACACCCACACACACACGCTTACACACACACATACACACACATAGGAAATATGAGCAGGACAAGAGTTTGTGTTTTGACCTGTGCCAACCATTAGGCCACTGATTACAATGATGTATCAGATCTTTGTTCAAGAGTTTCTGTTATTAAAAATTCTGCGTTAAACATGAGAATAACTAAATTTATATTGAAGAACTCTATGATATATTTAATATAACCATACAGTGTAAATTTGAAGACCATTTATCGAATGATGAACAATGCAAAGGACAGGAGCAGCTTTTAATCTGCAGACATAGAATATTGCCAAAGTCAAAAAGGTATAACATTAAAAATATTTTGTATAGTCAAAAATAAGGATGTTCTTTGTTGGCCAAGGTGTTTTTCAAACATGTGTGGATAAGTGGATATTGTATATTCAGTGACGCATTAGTTTAAGCAATACGTCACATAATTTAATGCAATAAAAAAAAAGAACAGGAGAAAAAAAATCCTGCAAAATTTCATTTTTAAAAATTCAGTTTCTGACAAAGGACTTGACAGAAATACAGTTATTCCCCCTTTAACTGCTAAAATCAAACACCTGATTAATGTAAACGCTCATTACTGGAACATCATTGCTCAGCATTTTGAAATATTTGTTTAAAGCTGAAACATTTAGCTTGGTTTGTTCCTGGCTGCAAATGAGTGTTTTTCTGAATCTGAAAAAATTCCTTTTTTTTTTTATTACTATTTTGCAAATTGCTTTTGAAAAGCGGCCTTGGTTTTTCATAACACTTCACAAAATATCACAGCACCTAAGAAACATACTCATTTTTATCAGATATCTTTACTGAGTTTCAAACATCAAAAATATAAGAGAACAACGACAAAAACAAATGTAAAGAAAAACAAAACCAATCCCGTTATAACCCACCTTCCTCCCGCTGCCATGGCCCAAACCTACACAAAAGGCACTCGCTCCGGCAGCACCCCAAATCTGAAATGAAATTTTTAAAAAGTAATTCCTTTTGGAAAAACTTCTCAGAACATTCCATTAGTGCACACTTAATTTTCTCTGACTTTACAAAAAACATTCTAGGTCTTCCCTTCCAGGAAAACTTGAAGTTTGGCCACTAGAAAAGGGAGAGTGAAAACTTTCCTCTCGAGTTCCCAGAGATGGTAATTGATGGACCAGGCAGACTTTAGCGACCTAAATGGCATTCTGAGCAGGTGCAATGTTTTCTTTTATTTTTAACTTTTAGACAACCTACATTTCCATTATTACAAATGACGTAATGATGCATCACTGCATCATTTATTCAGCTCACTTAAACTGCATAAGTGAGAGGTGAACACAGGAGGGGACTTTAGAAGTCTTACCTAAATTCATGATTCATCAAGAAGGTTGTGGTTTAGCTCACACTCCCACACACACCTGATTTTGAAATTTGGGTCATCATTAAAGCCCAATGATGCCATTATGAATCTGTGAAATGCCTCCTTTGTGCTGGCGAGGTGGAACAGAAAGAAACCTCAGACTTTAAAGGAAACGCTTCAGTAAATTTCGACACTTTTTTACAAAAACACAAATTTCATGTCAAAACATCCAACACATCCGTCACATGTGGTGTGGTTCTGTTTGATCCAGTTCTGTAGCATTCACACAAAGCTACAGAAGCCTTGTGTAAGAAAGAAAAATACTGACATTACATGACATTGAAAGCTCAGACCTGTGGATTTATTTATTACATTCCATTATTTCTCTTTATGTCACAGGTTTTTGTAATTAAACGATCTGTATCTTTGCACCTTTAGCTGGGCCCGACTGTCTAAGCAGAAAACTGGTCAGCATGTCGGTACTTTGTGAAGGTATATAATCTTAGCTCGGTGAGGCTGTTTGTAGAAAGTTTTGTCAAATGAAGGCTTGAGGAATTTTGTCTTTCCTCAGATTTGTGAGTTTAGTATCAAACCATTAGACATAAACAAAACATGGCAAAAATGTTTGGGTTTTTTTACATTTAATATTGACAATATTAAGCTAACAGTTCATGTAAGTCTATATAAGTTGCTCCACTCTCCATGTTCTAGCAGCAGGACAAGCTCTGGTCGTTTACTTTCACTTGCGTCTTTATTGTTGTCCAACTTGTTAACCAGGCCCTCCACTTGATACCAACGGGCTCCTGTAGACATGTTGCTGGGGGGCTTGTGCGACAAATTCTGCCCTGTTTTGAGAAATAACTAATGTTATCGGATTTTATTTTGATTATCCTAAAGCGGCCCTCCCACTAAGTGAGTAGGATGTCACAGAAGGTCTCCATGTGTCGAGTGTCGGATGAGGTGCGGAGATGAGACAGCTGCCGTTGAGCCTCTGCGTCCTTGGCTATAAGGTTTCTAACCAGCAGCAGTCACACAACGGCACATTGTTGCTCGCTGCAGCTAATGTGCACACATGCTTACACTTGTGGCCATATGCACACTCAAAGACACACGGATAAGCCCCACACGCCGACACGTGTGCGAAGGCGCACACAAGAGAGGGACAGTGAAACGCTGTCAGCTAAAATCTCAGCTGTAGCACCTGTTCACAATCAGCCGTCCCAGCTGTTCGGCTCTGAGCAGGTCTGATGTCATGTAACACACAGTGACACACTGACACACGTGTGCCAGACTGCTCCGTCGCTCACTTGACATGTTTGGCATAAATAAACTGTCCGAGGTAAAGCTCCTCATATTCTGAAATATCTTAAGAGTTGAGTTTGAACCAGCAGTGCGACTTCAGTCATCGGTTCGCCAGCTGCCTTCATTAAACTTTGCTGAAACTAAACGCCGAGGAGTCCAGAACTTTAAACTCTGACTTCAAAACAAAGCATTGGTTCAATTTTAAAGCTTTAACATGTCTCTATCTCTGAAAAAAAAACATGTTTTTGTAAATTTCCTATATACTTTAGCAGTTTTATAAATTTTGATGGTTTTTGCCAAAGTAATCTCGCATAAGGAGCATGTAAACGCTGCTGTGTTGAAAGTTTCTGATTTTGACATGTAAGTTTTTAGTTTCTTGTGGGCATAAATCGGATGCAACTTAGGCTAATGTCGACATTGAAGATGGATGAGGACCCAAATGAAGACATAACAAGGTGTTTTGAGGTCACCGAACATCAGTTATAACCATAAATAACAACAAACATTCCAGGTAGATCTGGTATAAAACAAAGGATGAGTAAGCTGAATTATCACTATTAAGTAAAGTGGAGGATGTGTGATGCTGTGGGCCTTACATATGAACATCTTTACCAAAAATAACTCTGTGTGTTAGCGCCACATGCAGGTGTGTGATAAAGATAAAAAGAAATCTTACAAATATGTTTGCTCACAAATTCTCTGCGAGGAAACATGTTGCTATTATGTCCTATTTATTTTTATTTCATTTGGGTCCTCATCCATCTTCAATGTCGACATTAGCCTAAGTTGCATCCGATTTATGCCCACAAGAAACTAAAAACTTACAGGTCAAAATTAGAAACTTTCAACACAGCAGCGTTTACATGCTCCTGGCCAGTTATCTCTACAGGATTTGAGACGTCAAAGTCACAAGGAAGAAAGATAGTCAGGCCACGAGACAGGTAGTTAATTATTATTTTTCATTTGAAGGTCAGAGTCCAGCTTCAGATTACCAGTAAATAGGTTTGCTTCCTGGGAAGTTGAGATCAAAATTACCATAGCTGTCCTTTTAAATAATCACTATTTTCATGCAATTTTCTAAAAACTATTCTGAATTTTATGTCCAAATCTTTGTACAAGACTCACTTAAAACAGCTTTTTTTTCTGTGGTCTTTATAAACAACTATCAATTAAATACTAAAGTTTAAAAACTCTAAATACTCCGAGCTTGTGTTATAAATCAGTTTGTGCATTCAGGAGTTTTTGTCTTTATTTAGAGAGTGTAAACTTTCTCCCCTAATACCTGTGTCTGAACCAATGCCAAGAGGAAGAAAAAAATTGAAAAAAATATGGCCTGACAAAATCAGGTCAGGGTTATGAGGTTTATGATTTACAAAAAGAAATAAAAAAGGAGGCAGGATAAGGGCTGTTTAAAAAGACTAGAAGAACGAAATAAAGCTATTGTTCAAGTCAGAGAGCAGAGAGACAACATTTGAAACGGTCTCAATCGGGAATACTGAAGCAAATTTTAGAAATCAAGATGAAGACGCTGGTGCTGCTCTTCGTGAGCGTTACAGGTATGAGAGTTTTCATTTTCCCAGGAGAGGAACAGACTAAATCCTCTCCTGTCCGTCTGTGCCGTTTACTGGCAGCTTACGAGTCTCTCTTACTACACTTTTCCATGCACCGTAGTTTTGAGCTGTTTTGCAGTGAAGTCTTCTGTCAGAAACTTACTAACAGTGTAATGTAAGTTTAAATATTCAATAATGAAAGGGTTGCTGCTTTTACAGCACTTATAAAAAGAATAGATTATTTTCCAGATAACTTCCCTCACCGACGAAGGGTCAGATTTAAATTTTATTGCAGTGACTGTAAAATGTCCTCTCCTACCAAGCAGCTTCAAAACAGATTTAATATCAACACAAAAAGGATGGCGGTTGTTTTCATGCCTCCTAACTTTATTTTTCTATTATTTCACATTGCAAGCACAAACTGCAATCTATTTTGTTGGGTTTTATGTTAAAGCTATAAAGTCTACAGTCTTAAGTTACATACTATAAGTGTCTCTTTGAAAACAATTTGTTGCAATAGGCTTCAGCTGAGATGAAAATGTTTTGAAAAATATCCACTTGGAGTTTTGAGATTTGTTTTTGTAAAAGAAAAATTGAAAATTGTAAGCATATTTTTTTTCCAACTCCAAATGGTGAATTATTTTCTGTTGTTTTTTTCATCCAAAATCCCCAAAAAATAATAAATGGTATCCCGTTGATAATGGTTTTATCAACGACCATTTATATCAACTGTTAATAACCTCAGCTTTTTTTTTTCTTCCAATATTCTCACAACTTCTGTTTACAGTGGCTATGGGAATGCCCACAGTCCCAAAAGATCCAGTTGCAGAAGACAAAAACCAGCCGCCAGTGGCCGGGGACTGGGTACCCGCCCTGGGGCATGTGGTGGTGGAGCATCCTGCACCGCGGGTTGAACCTGATCCCAAAGAACAGCAGGAGAAAACGGCTCCAGCAGAACAGAAAGAGAAAGAGGATCAACCTGAGACCAAACCAGATGAAGTCCCGGTGGAGGAAGAGTTGGAACCAGAACAAGAACCAGCACCAGAATCATCTGGTTTGGTCTCTCAACCTGAGACCAAACCAGATGAGGTCCCGGTGGAGGAAGAGTTGGAACCAGAACAAGAACCAGCACCAGAGGGAGAGGCAGAGCCTGTAGAGGGTCCTGACTTTCAGGTGGAGTCTGACGTTAATGTTGAAGTCGAAGGACAACCTCAATATGAACTGGAGGAAGAAGAAGAAGAAATAGACCCTGGTGTTCAGGTGCAATCAGCTCCTAGGGTAGATGTTGGAGCTCACATGAAGCTGGAACCAGAAGAGACACCTGAGTCAAAAGAATCTCCAGAGACATTTCAGGCACAAGCGGAGCTCGATGGAGGAATAAGTGCAGAGATGGAAGATGAAGAGAGGCAACCCCTCGCTGTGATGGAGTTAGAGCCGCTGGACGATGCCGACATGCCTGCAGAGGAAGTGAGCGAGATGTCAGAAGAAGAAATGGCTTACAGAGAGGCTTTTCAGGAACAGGATTCTCCAGAGGAGGAGGTAGAAGAGGAGGAGGACAAGGTAGACAGAGAGGAAGATTTGATGCAGAAACATGAAAATAATGTTCCAGATGAGCAAGAAATCTTGGAGCTGGAACCAGAGTTAACAGGAGAGCAAAATCCAGAAGACACACCAGATGCTGCGGTTCTGGTTGAGGAACCGCTGGATCCAGCGGCGCAGCAGACGATGCCTCTGTCAGAAAACTATTTCCCAGAGGAAGAGGCAGGAATGGAGATGTATGCAAGGGATGGAGCACCAGAGCAATTCCCAGAGGGGCAAGGAATGGAAGATGAAGGTCTTCCAATGATGATGGAAGATGATATACAAATGCAAGGTGAGAGGAGATGAAACATTATTCTTTTAAATTAAGCAGCACACTGGAACTGTTGGATTTATTTAAGATTTCAACTACTGGACGTGTTTAAGAGCTTAATTCTGTTATTATAGATGAGGTTGCATAAAGGAATTTATTTTTTGTTCAGTTTTGTTTAAATATAAAATGTAATGTCTAGAATAGAATAGAATAGAATAGAATAGAATAGAATAGAATAGAATAGAATAGAATAGAATAGAATAGGCCATCTTTAGAAGAACAATAAAAATCTGGGTAGAAGCACATATTTTTTTATTTTTTTCCTTTTTTTAAAGGCGCACAAGCTTATATTTCCGAATAGTAGATGATCTTATATTTTAAGACAGGCCATTGGTAACCACAAAAATGAATGCAGTTAATGTTAAAACGTTTAAATGTTTAAATTATCCCGCAATTAAGAAAATCTTGCATTTTTCCTTTTTGCCACAGGGGAGCGCTATTGTCCCGGTATGATTGTTGATGGGAAGTGTTACCAGTTCTTCAAAGGGCCTCTCAATTACGAAGATGCCGAGGTGATATTATTAATACGTCATTTCTTCCCGATTGAAATTATTTATGTTTTAAGATTTCTTCACAAACTCGAGATGATCTCACACGACATCCCTCCGTCTGTTTATTTTCTTGTAGCTCTTTTGCCAAGAACAATTTCCAGGAGGTCACTTGGGCTCCATCACAACCCAACTCGTCCACCAAGAGCTGATGAGTCTTATGCGGCAGAGCGGAGGATACACACGGACCTGGGTTGGAGGACGACGACTAGATGTGTGTATTCTTCACAACTTCATATCTCGTCAGCTGCAGAACCTGCACGATGTTTTATTTGGAGGCTCACTTTCAGTGAAGCCTGTCAGCCACCACATTATCAACCAAACATCCTGTTGCCTTGTCCACGCTTGAATTTTTATGCTTCTTCTATAGTTATTATTGCATTCTGTGTAATTCCAACTTTCCTAAAGACAAAATGTCTGACAATCACGACTCTTCAAAAATATTCATTACGTAGAATTTTAAATTAAAATCAATTCCCAACATTTCACTTAGCATCTTTTTATATTTCCATTTTATTATTATTATTTTTTTAATTAAATTAGTTGTCAGATATACTGATGTTGGTGCATAGTGCTTTGCATTAAAAAGGTTCTGGGTTCAATCCAGGCTCCAAACAAACACAAGACACAAGCAGCAGAAATGATTCACTGAGGTTTAAATTATTACTTTGTTACTGTTCAATCTAAGGTTTTTTTCTGTATTCACACACTTGTCAACATGTCCTGAGATAATTTAGCTTAACTTTAACAAGAGGCCTTAATGTTTGCATCGCTCTGCATCGTTCGGACGGTTCATTCCTCAAGTGGAGGAGTGACGGGTTCTCATGCTTATTTTGTCACATTGCAGAGACGCTTCGTCTGGTTGGACGGATCCCGCTGGAGCTATGAAGACTGGCTCCCCGGCGAACCGAATCACACAGCCGGGGTGGAGAACTGCGTGGAAATTCTCGGTAAGAGATGACCTGCTGGTCAAATTTGAGATTTCAATTGAGGTTGGAAATATTTTTTTCAAATTTCAATATTTTTATTAAAAAAAAAAAAAAAAAAAAACGTTTTTAGGCACATGTTGATTTATTGATTGAAGCTGAACACAGTGTTTCACACAAACACAACTTAATTACAGGTTGTTTCCAACTAATACTAGTGCCTCATTATGCTGAAAAACTTTGCTGTGATAAAGTTTCTTATGTTTTTAGCTTGTTTGCTGCAGCTTGTAAAGCCTCTTGAGGAGTTTACTGAAAACACTTCACACTGATATTTTCCATAACCCATTTGCATCCTGCTCTGCCTCCTGTTGATAATAATTCACATGAAGGATGTGATCTCCTGCTGTGATGGAACAGCAGCTTTAAAAAAACAAAAAAACCTCCCTTCATATCTGAAAAGCAGCTTGATTTCTATTCAGAAATGCAGGACAAAAACCTTAAGTCTGTACTATAGTTTAAAAACTTATCAGCAGATATTTTAAAGATGTCAGCAGTTCTTAAAATGACTGTTTAATTTATGTGATCAAACCGGATAACTTCTAACTTTACCTAACTGGATATGAAGCGGTGCAGCTAAACAGTGAGTTTAGCGTAAGGAAACTAAAGAAAGTGTCATTCCCCTGTGGTTTATTGTCACAAAATATGCTGCTTCTTTAAGCAAATACACATATTTTACTGATTTCTCCCATATCGATGAGGGGGACAGCAGGCAGAGCAGACGTGCGTGGACAGGATGAGAGCTAAAAGCAACGACATGAACAGATTTTCCCTCAGGTTTCCCTCTAAACATAGAAAGGTGAACTGTGTTTGATCAATTCTGCAAACCTACATTATTGGATATGAGTTCCATAATTCAACACTGAATTTTAGCCTCCATGTTTGATGAAGTCTAATTGGCTGATGACGGCCACTAAAGTTTACAAAACTAGCTACTTGCTTTAAGGAACAGTAAATCGTTCATATTTTCATATATGGTCAAGTTGGTTTGTGTATTTGTTTATTTCAATTAATAAGTGAAATGGTGGTTAACTGTCTTATTTACTCAAGTTGTCTTGACCTGATTTTAAAATTTGCTTGATAGAGTGAATTATTTTTAAGACACAGTACATGGCAGTTTCCAAATGTTTAGTTTATTATTTAAATATTAAAAGTGGCAGTAAAGGAACGCTTAACTTTTTACTCATGATTTGATTTTTGTCTGTTTCTGTTCCTTCAGGAAATGGAAAGTTTAATGACTTCACATGTTGGGAACCTCAGGCTTTCGTCTGCTCCTACCCTGCTTAGTCAATTCAGAGGAAGAACAACAAGCTACTCTTTTTTTTTTTACCTGAATGTTTGCTTAATTCAGAGTTGTATCCATTGCTTTGTGTCTGTATTAGGAACAAACTTTTTAGACTAAATAATTAGTCCACAAAGAAAAATAGATAAGTCAATATTTCAGTCAAAACCATGTGGTTTTTGGTTGTCAACCAGGATTAGTTTTGTAAATTGGCAAACGATGTTGTTTTTAGAAAATGGGTGAAGTTCACTTGTAACATTTTCATGTCAGATGCTCCAATCATATTACAGCAACGTTTGATTTTATGGCATCAGCTGGTTGGGGTAAAATTCAAACCTCATACTTGAGTTATTTCTCAATGTATTTGATTTTTAAAAAAACATAAACTTTTTGATAAAGAAAAACTTTTTAGCAGTGATTATATTGTTGTGAATACCAGCATGAGGTAGCATGTAATTACACTGTTACTGCATGTTTATAAGTACACGTCTAGACCACTGTATGTTCAAGGTTTAAATACGCTTAAAAAAATCTAATATTTGCTGTCAGAATAACATAAGATTCAAGAATAAACTATTAACAAGGGTTTTTTTTTTCAATCTGTATAAATTAAAGTTTAATTTAATATTCATGTAACCATCTTATAATGAGTACAGTTTGGGGGAGTGAAGGTGATTTAATTACAATCTTCAGTTGTTAATCTCGTCATGAGTTACATTTATAAAGTGCAGGTTATTGGTTTTCTATTAGTTGTTTTAAATACAACGAATTGAGAAAATGTTCCTGAAAAAGGCTTAGATTAGGTTTAACTCCTGCAGCTGTTTCCGATATCCTCGATTAGTTAAAACTACACATTGCTGATTAGGAAATAGAGATGACAAATTTTAATTGTATGTCAAATGCAGGGCATTTCATAAATTATGTATTTGATGCAACTGCCAAGCAAAACACTAATAGTCTGTCTAATCAATTTGCATAATGTACACCCCCAGAATGTAGATTGGTGAGAAACCAGGTTATGTTTGTTACAAACAGTCAGCTTAAAACTACAAATGTGTTTGCTAAACTGATCACAAGTGATCACACTCTTGCGTTCAGAAAGCATCTTTGTTCATTCAATAGAAATCCTCGCCCTCTTTTTAATGTTACTGCGGATTAAAACCCATTTACTAATATATTTACACTCCCCTGCTGCAAATAGAGCTACTATAAGCCCGCTGTGCCTTACATGCTGCTGTGTGACTCATTTTCCACTGACCCATACACAATCTTTTCCTGACCTTTGCACACAGAGATGAGGATTACAAACTCTAAGGTCTTTATCCTGCTGTTGTATTTGCTGACTGCTCCACCTATGGATGCATGAATTATCACCACACACACATGCACACCCGCGTTCTCACCACCATTCCTAATATTCAGATGACAGGGACTTTTCTCAACTATTGTTCAAAATGCCACATGGGTTCTCTCAGGCTTTCCACTGTTCTCCTACCAGGAAAAGTTATGGCTGCAGGAATTAAGAGATCATGAATAAATGGGCATGTGAGCTCTGCTACTCATAGGAATAGCCCTTACGGCTTTAGTGTACAGTAAGTATTTAAATAGCTCACGTTAATTTATGGACTCTACATATCATCGGAAAGGATTGTTTTTGTTGTTGTGAGTCAGTGCAATACATTTAATTTCTTCACATGCTTAGAACAGAGAGCCATATATTCCTCCTGTTGGGATCTTGTTGCTCTGCAGTGATGGAAATCCCCCTCCTCCATAATACCTTCACTGATTATTAGTGTTGCTGTTTAAATGAAAGTGACTCACTGTTTGTGCTCACCATCTGTCAGTTCAAGCCATTTTCCAGCTTCATGCAGCACCGCCACCTGTTTGCCGGCTCCACTCTGTGTGTTTGTGAGCTCAATTCACCGAAGCTGTGAATCCTCTCACCTAAACCTGGACAGCCTGGCTTACAACGCCGTCACCGAGTCCGCTCTCAGTCAGCAGGCTGGACTGTGCTGCTAGCAACATCACACCCAAAACAAGCTTTAGGGAATTGTCTTTTAGTATGTTTTTATGTACCAACACTTAACTCTTGAATCTAATTGTAGTGTTAACTATTTCTTTTGGTTGAATGACACCGGAACTTGGCATTTTGTGGATGAGGGAAATCCCTTGTGTTTTGTATACAGTATGTTTCTGCAGCATCAAATTTCTTTATAATAACTGCAAAAACTCCTCCTGCAGAAACCCATTTATCACCCAATTATGTCACTGAGGCATGTGGCAGCAGGGAAACACTTAAAACATGCAGGCTAGTGTTGACAGAACTGACAAGCACCGTACCAGACTTTCTGGTAAGCCATAAATAGTTCAATGTAAAACATGAGAAATGCTTTCGTTGAAATTAGCGGTAGATATATGATTAGAGATACTGAGACGCATGGTAAAAACAATTTCTGAATGTGGGATTTGTTTTTGAGAAAAACTACATATGGATATCCTTCTTTAATGGCATCACAGCACATGCATGGAGGATGAGAGGCTTCTTTGCCATCACCCTAATCTTTTTTTCACGCCAGAGACTCTCAATAAGAGTCAACTCAGGACTCTAGACGGGACACTCCAAAATATACCTATTATATTAATAGATATAAGCATATACAAACATGGTCAAATTAAAACTTTAAAACAAACATCTGCCAAAAGAAATCTGTGCTTTGAATTTTTACATTTAGAGACCCGTATAAAGTTGTTTAGTTAACCAAACATTATTTTTAATCTGGTTGCCTCCATCTTTTGTGAGCAGGTTTACACTAGAAGAAGGGAATAATTATTGTATGACACACATTATTAAATTTAAAGGCACAATAACTCACATATTGTCAAGCCAAATCAAGAGAACTGGTTGGGTCTAACAGAAGATGTGAGGAAAAGGATGAAAGGTGGGAGTGCATGGGAGTCGGTTTCAATCATGTAATCTTCTGCACATGTGTGGCATAGCAGAGGATATAGCATCACACAGTGCAAGCTGCTGTTGAAGCGTAGGGAGGGGAGGGGAGACCCCTGCTTCAGGTCACAGAGAGCAGATGAAGCCGCCTCTATAAAGACATGGACTCAACCTACAAAGGTGCGCACTCTGGCAAAAACATAAATTAGAAGAGGAGAATACCGCTTCCTGAAGGTATGTTTCACATTTTATGAAATTTGGCATTTCAACTAAGAATTTTTATTCCACGTACTGAGATGGCTAAAGAACAACATAATATGCGTTTTGAGTTGAAAAGAAAATGAAAGTGTTAAAAACTATGTTTCCGTACCTGTTCTGCACTTCAGCACATTGGGAGATTTTCAATATTTGTATGAAGATGTTTATCACTTTGTGACGTTCTCATCTCTCAACACTGTCCAGAAGACATGGAAGGATTGTTATCAGCCAGCCAGCCTTTTCTACCAAAGACTTCAGAAAGCAGAAGGAAAGAAATCATGAGTCATGATGAGAAACTGCAGAGCAAGGAAGAAATGACTGATCTGGGTAAACCACAATTCACTTTATCAGGACAAGCTGTCACTGAAAAGTACAGAGAAATAGTTTTAGACAGTTACTCATTACAAAGCCTGATAGATGCAAATATATAAATGTATGTGATGTCTCGTGCTGAAGCTTTGACAGACCAAGATATGATGACAAGGGAGGGTTTGGACAGGAGAAATGTGTGGGAGCCGAGCGTTTATTATCCCCTGGGAAAGGAGTCCTTTCATTTTGTTGGTCATGAAGTCAACATCCGGGAGTCCACGGACTCATACGGCGCTCTGATTTGGCCTGGGGTGAGTCCTTCCATCACCATTCTACAAATTCACTGGACAACAGCCATGGCTTTTGAATGAATGGTTCCCTGAGTGAGGCATGCTTACTGCCACCCCACAACCAATCAAAACACTGGGGATTGTCTGAATTTTAAGATGCAGTGCAAATTCATACGAAGCAAGTTAAATAGTGATACTGTTGTCAACAATAATGGAGTGGCAGAAGTCCATTGACTGCACTGGTACAAAATGTGCACCTAATTTGTTTTTTATTTTATATTCGTGCGGTCTTCCTCTTTCTGATGCCGTTCTTTACAACTAGCTAGCTGGTCCATATCAAAAACTTCCACTGCTGATAAATATAAAAACTTGTCTCTTTATAGGCAATAGCTCTCTGTCAGTTTTTAGAAAACAACCAGCAACAAATGAACCTGATGGACAAAGCAGTGCTGGAGCTTGGAGCAGGAACTGGCTTACTCTCCATAGTGGCAAGTTTGTTAGGTAAGTTTGTGTTTACATGGTTTGAATGAATTATTTTTAAATTCATGAAAAGGTATGGATGGATATTGTTGAATTTGAGTTGTTTTTATTGGCTCATTAAATTTTTATTTTTTTTAATTTTGGGGGGTGAATACTTTAGCTTTGTAGCTAATTTTAGCTTTAATTATCTTTGTAGCTAAATTTAACTTTAATTAGCTTTTTAGCTAATTTTAGCTTTAATTAGCTTTGTAGCTAAATTTAGCATTAATTAGCTTTGTAGCTAATTTTAGTTGTAATGTAGTTTGTTGCGTACTGTGCGAAGTTACATCAGATCAACATGCTCGCGATAGCCTACATGCTACTATAAGTATTTTAGCTAGCTTTAGTTGTTTTGTTTTGTTTTATTTACAAACTTTTGCTTGCACATTAGGGGGAGTAAAATTATAAAACTTGACATTCATCCACAATGTTTGACATATTAGCTAAAAACTATAACACACTCACTGCTCTTGAACGGATGGCCTTACAATCTGGCTTTGTAAGCAGTCTTCTGGACCAATTTATGAGACTCCATAGCTGGGATTTTTACACTGACTTAAAGTTTTCACTCATTTTCAACAGTTTTTCCAATAAATGTTTTATGCAGAAACTATTTTTGCTTTTTCTGCTGCTTTTCCTTCTTTCTCATATTCCTGCAATTCTTCTGCGGTCGGCTTAAAACGCTTCTGCAATTTTCACCACACATTGAGCTTACAGCAATGCAAATTTTTCTAGTTTTCATTTGATTTTTGTATTTTTTGGGGGGGGGGCATTTTAGTACATTTTAAAAGTATATCACTCAAACAAAAATAAAATATTATGTCTCCACCAGGTGCCTGGGTGACTGCTACTGATCTGCCTGACATCTTGTCCAATCTGTCCTTCAACCTTCGCCGGAATACCAAGGGGCGTTCACGCTACATCCCCCAGGTGGCTGCCCTCTCCTGGGGCCAGGAGCTGGAGCGAGACTTCCCCTTCCCGTCCTACCGCTACGATTATGTGCTTGCCGCTGATGTGGTGTATCACCACGACTTCCTTGGGGAACTGCTCAACACTATGCTTCACTTCTGCAGACCAGGGAGTGGGACAACCCTGCTTTGGGCGAACAAAATTAGGTTCCAGTCAGACCTGAGGTTCGCAGAGAGCTTTAAGAGCAGTTTCAACACAACACTGCTTGTTGAGGTACCGCAGGAGAATGTGTGGATATACAAGGCCACAGCGAAGGAGTGAACAAACGAGATGTAAAAGCTCAAAACCAGCTCAAGAACTTCCTAAATTTGTTTTTCTTTTGTTGATTTAAATCAGTGCAGGGAAACGTTTGGCTTGTTCCATAATCATACGATTCGTATTTTCCAGTAATATCACATGAAATGAAATCACGGTAATACTTTCCAAGTACCCTTTCAGTTTTGATATGGGCCTGGATGACATTCCTTGACTGGAGTCTAAACACCATATTGCAAATGCAAAGTTCCTGACACAAAATTTCATATGAATAAACTATTTTTATTTTAATCTCTTGAAACATTTTCTACTTCTGAACAATATAATTTTTTTTTTTAGAAATAATTGGTTTCCTATTGTTTACCTCAGAAAAAACCGACCCGACATAGTGTTGCATTCACAGTTATTCATTATAAGTGACAATAGTTGATCAATAAATAAATGTTTAAGAAATATTTAAAAACAAGCGTGAAAGTTTGAGCTTTTTGGGCATTGCAGCGTGGAATAAAATCAGTTTTATAACTTATAAAGAAAAAAAACACTTTCACATAAATGGCATGTACTCTATAGCAGCATGTCAACAAAAAGAAAAAAGAAAAAAAGCTTTTGAAATGTTCAGAAAATTACTGACAGCACCAGATGCATAATTACTAAAACTATTAATGGGATTTTTAAAACGCCTTGTGTGAAGTCAGGACATGACCACATGAAATTAAGTTACGTTGTTTGGAATTGCTAAATGAAGTCCTCTCCAAATTCAAGCTTCACCTTTATTTTGTCCTTTGCATTTCCAGGAAAGGAAAACAGGTCAAAAAGTTCTCCGTCTGTAGTCAGAAAGCTCAGAAGACACTTTTGTCCTTCCCGGGGGCTTTAATGAGACCTCTTCTAAAGAAATACAAGTCTATAAACTGCATTTATTTTCAGTTTGTGTCCATGACTTTACGATATGCAGCAAGTTGAGGACTTTGGCTGCTCCAGGATGGACTCTCTGCGGAGATCGTTTGGGATGGTGCCTTCAGGCCCCCAGAGGTTCAGCTCTCCATAAATGCCCATGTCAATCATTTCCTCTTGCCAGGGGATGGAGATGTTGCCTGTAGCAAACTCGTCAAAAAATGTCTTATCGGGATCCTCCAAAGCGACACCCCTCACCGAGGAGAAAGCCCCAACGTCATCCAGGTCCTTGGCGTAGACTACTTTAGGGTCGGGGACAAACGGAGGCGGGAGAATACCTGAGGAGTTCAGAAAAAATAGATGTGTTAAAGCTTTACTAGTACCTACTGAGACTTTATAAGCCATTAATGAATGTTTGAGTGTTTTGACATTTTGTTACATTTGAATTACCAACACATAAACTTAATAAACTCTGAGATTTTGTGATAGTCAGTAGACAATTGTGAATCAGAAGGAAAATGATATACGTAAATTTACAGAATAAAAGTCTGAAAAGTGTGGCACCCGTTAACATTTAACCCCTTATACGTCTGCCTGTTTGTGTTGTTTCTTCGTTCTCCACCAGTCTCAGATCTTTGGTGCCCTCTTTCAGGTTTTCTTTACCAACTTTATGAGCTTTGGCATATTTTCTTTCCACACTGACTAAGATTATACTGTGATTCTGCCACAGAATAATGATACTCACAAGTTAGTATGAGCTCTACTCACTCGTTATAGTTGCATTGAAATTTGTTTAGGGATGTCAGAGTAAAAGGGGCTGAATATATATGTATGCCTTTTTTTCTACTTATAAAAAAAAAATCATCTTTTTCTTTCCACTTCACAATTAGGCAATAGTTTATGTTGGATTATGGGATAAATGCAGAAATATTCCGATACTCAGTATTTGTGGTCTTCGTATGTCTAGAAAAGACTGAAGGCTGCGTACCTGCATTGAGTTTCCTCCAGTTAATGTCTTTGAAAAAAGGATGTGCTCTGATTTCATCGCAGCATTCGTTCTTAAACCCCATCCTCTGATCAACCTCTTTAGCCAGCAGCCCGTCACACAGCGATTTCGCGTGTTCACTGAAGTTATCCGGGTAGGTCACCACGCGGTTCAGCATGCGCTCCTTCATCTCTTCTCTTTCAACCTGAGCAGACGACGAACAACCTCTCACCGGCTCATTCATCCAATAAACTCCAACAGAGACTGAAAGAGCCAAACCTTTTCTCCTCGGTTTCGAAACGGATTCTTAGCCGCGATGAACTCATATAGAGTCACCCCCAAGGTGAAGTAGTCCACCGAGGTGTCATATTTATCTCCTTTCAGCATCTCTGGAGCCATGTAACCTGCAAGTGGAAAAGTAATCAGTGAAGTAAATCTTTTAAAATGTAACTTTACAGAGCTTATGTCTATTCAGGAAAAACAAAGTGGTGGGTCAGAGCAAATGTAGGGGAAGAAGGAGACAACTCACTGTCACAATCTTGATTTTGTTCATTAAAAGGCATGCTTGTTGCATCAAGGAGGACAGGCCATTATAGTTATAGAGACACAAATATGGCGAAAGAGAGGTAAAAAAATAAACTAGAGGTGGAGGGACACCAGTAACGACGACTGTGAAATGCACACAGAAAAAAGTTAAGAAGATAAAATTAGACTAACCTGGTGTTCCAGCGTAGCCTTTAGTCATTGTTTTGCCTTCTTTTAGCTCTACAGCAAGACCCAAGTCAGATATACGAACATTGCCTGTTAAAACAAATTTGAATCAAATTAACAGAATACCACAAAAAATTTAACGTTTTTTTTTTTTTTTTACTTAGAATTATGTTATTGTCATTGAACAAAGACAACAGTGGAGCACACAACAATTTCACGCAGTTTTAGTGATGGCATTGTTGAGCAATCTGATAGCCAACATGGGAGACAACTATTTCTGAGTCTGGCTGCTCAACAACAGACGCTGCAGAATCTTCTGCCAGACGCCAAATGGATGACCAGAGCATGGAGAGGATGGGTGTGATCTACAGGCACTGAGGTTTTAGTAAGAGCATTTACCATCATTGTCAAGCAGCACATTTTCTGGTTTGAGGTCACGGTAGATGATTCTCTTCTGGTGGAGGTGCTCCAGACCCTGGATGATCTGAGCGATGTAAAAACAGGCTCTGGGCTCGTCAAACCCAGGGTTGTTCTCGTCCACCAGGTAGACGTGGTACCTGAGCAGAGCAAACAACAGAGGACGACTCTTCACATGTAAAAAATGCTGCTAGCATTCATAATGTTGTGTATAGATGGACACATTATAGAATACTCAATTATATTTTTAATGCATTTAAGTTAGTGAATATGAATTGAAAACTACTTTAAAAAAAACAGATTTTCTGAAAAAGCTGATTTTGAACTTGTTTTCAACTTTAGATGACGATAAGAGGTCAGCGCTTTAGGAGAACCCACAAAACATTTCGCGTCCGCTGAAAATGAGTGCCTTGTTTTGCCTTCATAAAGCATTCCTTCGGGGACGTATTTGCATGAACCGATTCTGAACTTGTGCCCTTCTGCTTGGCATGTATGTCGCTGAGATCCTTCATCTGAGTAACACGAGTTTGGATTTTATAAGCAAGCAAAAAGATATGAGAAATAAATTCATGCACAGAAGTTAGAGTTAAATTACACTTGGTATGATTGCTGAAGTTTCATCTCGCCTTTTTTAGGTCTTCCCTCTCAAATGAGTTATTCTTATGTTGGAACAGTGGAATAAAAAAAAAACTGTGTGGTTTGCATAGTGAATTTACTTGAGGTCTCCTCCATTCATGATGGTCATGACCAGACAAAGCTCCTCCTTTGTCTGAAAGGCGTAAGCCAATGAGACAATAAAGCGACTGTGGACCTTCTCCAGAATCCTCTTCTCCACCATTGCCCCCTACAGGGATAAAACATGAGAGGCAATTTTAATAAAATGAGATAAGGGACTTTAAACTACAAAAAGCTACAACAGAGCCTTGTGCGTCAGTGCACTTCCATTTTCGGGAGGAAGTGGGACGTGCATTTTGCAAGATGACCTCAGCCGAGTCAAGGGCAAGATATAACTGTGCAAGGAGTTCCCTTCAGAGGAGCTTTTCAGTAAAGCCCCCAGTAATCACTCTATCCCTGTCTCAGTGTTTAATTCTGCAGGCTAAAGCCAAACGAGACAAAGGCAGGGACAAAGATGATTAACACCCCTGCAGCCCGGCAAGCACAGAACACTTTTACTAATACATGAAGCCAAATCAATATCTTGATTATTCAGACTTCTTTGGAACAAAAAGAGCAGCTAATTGAATGTAATGCCTACCAAAATAAAGAAGCCAGTGATAAATTCATGCAATAAAACGCTCTATGCATTGAAATTGTCGTAAATCGTGCAGTTTGCTGCGTGGGAAAGTAAACTTTCACCAGTTCCCACTTTTGCGTATCTAATTGAAGAGAAGGAAGTCTGATGTTTGCTTAACTATAAAAGAGTCACAAATATATGCACATCTGAAAATGTTGCACAATAAATAAAAATCGCTGTCGTCATAGTGTTTGTGTTTGCAGTATCTCAGTCTAGGGACGTCTTGGTTGCAACATCATCCAACGTTTCAGGTGCTGTGCATTCACTATCCATCACTATCCGTTACGATGTGATCAAGTTCTTACAGATCAATCACACAGTGTGGGGTGTGACTATCTGATGATGGAAAACTTTTATTTTGACAGAATTTATCTTTTTTTTTTTCAAATATAAGATGAAACAATTTTTTCTGGTGCTAGAAGTTTATAGATTTTGAATACTTTCTTTTTATTATCATCAACGAAGAAGATAAAGTCCTTTTTCTAAATCAACTTTGAAGGCATTGTGTGTTTTCAAAGCCAGCTGAGTAACAGACATATATAAAAAAAAAAAGTGCAGGGCTTTCACCTCATAGCCTTTCCTCTTCTTCAGCCTCTTCTTGTTGAGTTTCTTACATGCGTAAAGTTTCCCGGTGGCTTTCATCTGACAGGCAGACACTTCCCCGAAGCCACCTTTCCCCAGCACACGGAAGTCCAGGAACCAGTCTGCATCCATGGGCTGCATCTCCAGCCACTTCCACTGCAGGAACCTCTTCAGGTACATGCTCTCCAGATAGAACGTGTAAGGGGCCTCTTGGAGGTACTCCAGCGTTTTGGCCAGCGATGCAGAGAACAAATCATCCCCTACAGCCTCCAGGTTTTCCTTTACCTTGGCTATGATGTCCTCAGGAAGGTACGGGCAGAAGTGTTTGGCTGATGGGTCCATGTACCTCTGGACAATCTTGGAGGCTTTCTTTCCTCTGTCAGCGTCCTCTGCCAGGTCATAGTCCTCGATGTCTTTCCACAAACGACAAGCGCCGTGATACTCTTTATTCGCTTCCAAGAATTCCCTAAAGAGGCGTTTGCCGATCGGCTGTTCCACACAGATCGAGTCAAAGGCCAAATCTAGGGTGTCTCTGAGGCCCTCACAGATGGTGATGTGGGGTAGTTTGAGCCGAGCGTGGTACTTCTTCTCCCGGGCTGCTGCAGGGTTGGAGCCATCGATGCTTCCACGTGCGTTGATGTACGCAGAATTTGCTACCACAGTGGTCAGTCCTCCGATATCCATGTTGAGGGCAGGTGAGTGTTAGGCAAAGGAAAGGGAAGACATTGCAAAGGGAGAACAGAGGCAGATGGTGTTTGATAATAATTACTCTCCAAATGTGAGGATGGAAAAGGGGGAAAAGGAGCTAGGAAACAGGAGACAGAGGAGTGGTAGTGGGAGCATAAGGGGGGAAATGCTACTCAGGAAGACTGCAGCACAATTTGAGGGACTGTGCTACACAAATACACGCACACAGGAACACACACACCTGAGTCAACACCTTTCAGTAATCCATTAACACCCCAATGCCCCAGACAAAGTGTGCGAGCACCTGCTGGAACAGTACAACACCAGAACCGTCTGTAGGAGTCAACCAGTGCAAGTAGATTCGATTCATTTTGCTGTAGTTTGAAAAAGCAAAACGGTCTAAAACTGAATGAGGTTGACTGTAAGTTGTTGCTAATGCTTATCCCAGTTTAAGGGTAAAAGGAAAACAATGCAATGATCTGCAAATGATAAAAAAAACAGATAATAAATAAATATAACTTGTACTTCTGCAAGACATTTCAAAGAGAGCTGCCTGATGAGATTTTATGTGACTCAACAAAACAGAGCAGGACGTATACGTTACTTGGAAGGAAAATGTCACGGGCTTCACTTCACATTTCACACTTTACTACAAAAAAGTAGGAAAGCATTCAAAAATGCCACTCATTTGTTTCAGCCTCTTTTTTTACTGTGACATTGTTAAACTAATACAAGGAAACAATTGGCATCAACTACTTAGTAGATAGTGTAATTGTGTAATTTTATCACAACTTGGAACATCAGTTCAATCTAGGATCTGAAAATGTAAGTATAACTCGACTGCAAACCTATGAAGACTTGACGTTTCACCTAAACTGACTGACCACAAAGAGAGCTCTCATTGCTGAAGCAGCCAAGAGGCAAACAGCAACTCTGGAGGAGCTGCAAAGATCCATGGCTCGGGTAAAACACTAGACCAAAATGAAACTTCTGACATGGATTTTGTGGTGAGTTATGAATTATTGTTATATTGCAAAACTGAAGTGTGCTTGAGTATTTTAAGTCACATTATACTTGAGGATCAATGACACAACTTTCAAAAATGTCTTCTTCTCTCACCAGTCCAAATTAAATAAAAAAAAACAGGATCATTTTCAGACTAATGTGAGGTGAGCCTCGCTTCGTAGAATATGACATTTTTGTCCAGACTTGTTTCAATAAGTTACTGACCTTGACATCAGATGATTGGACTTCCAGTGCTTCAGAGGTTCTGGGTTTGTTTCTCACCTTCAGAAGGAGTCGTCGTCAATCTCTTAATTTTGATAGGCTGGTCATTCTTGTGAAGTTTTCACGTTTTCTCCATTTGTAGGTCATAGGTCTCACTGTGGTCTCAAAACTTTAGGTGATTTTGTAATCCTTCTCATATTTTTAACTCCATGAATTCATAACGTGTTGCATTTCTAGATGGCCTACTTTATATTGTGAAGCTGATCCTGCAGTTATATATGATCTCAAGTCTCAGGGTTGAAAATCACATTGATGTTAGATTTAAAACATGCAAGACATTTTGGTCTTTATAGATTTTCCACCTTAGTAAAGTAATTAGAAAACCACTTTGGTATTTATTCTGGTTACGATAGTCTAAGAAAAAGTATAAACAGAAGAAATTTGTAACAATGAAGTTGCTGGTTTTTCACAGCACAATCAGGCAGGTTTTTCACAGCACAATCAGGCAGGATCTCTCCACTGATCTAGAGCTTTGCAGAAACAAATTAGCTTTACTTTCTACCGTTTTACTTTCCGTTCTTAAACCGCTGTTATGCAGAAATAGAGCATATTACCCAAGTGCACACTACCTACCTTTGAAACATTAATTTTAAGAAAAAAGACAAAAGGGCAATTGAAGAGTACTAAGTTTTAGTTGAAGCTTTGCAGTTTTGGTTGATTTGTGCCTGACTTTTCTGTGCATATATTTTTTATAAATGCTTTGAAAATAAATAGAAATGTTATATTTGGTCCATTAACCCTTTCATGTCAGGACTTTTTGCTTTTTTTTTCTTAAGACATAAAAAAAAATGTAGGAAAGAAATTTTTGTAAAATGTTTTATTTTTTTTTTATTTTTTTTAGGTGATCAATTGTAATTTTCTCCAAATACAAAGTTTTTGAAAAATACATCAGTAGTATTGTTCTTTATGGGTTATCTGATCTCACTATCTTGAGTCGTCTACAGAAAGCGGGTCCGGGTCGGTTGGCATGCTTTTTGTCTGTCTGCCATATTGGATTTAACAAAAATAATTTCTTGCATTTGCAGCTGATGGCCAGTAGTTGATAGTGTATTTTATGATGCATTAGTGTCCACTTCAGTGGTCTGTGTGCATTTATAACAATCCACAAGAAGCACAGAAAATGGCCTTTAGATAGCTCTCCACTGTAGTGACCACAATGCATGAAAGGTAAATAAAACAAAATGTGAGATCCAGCATGTGTCTTTAACTTCTGTTTCCGTTTCCAACAAAAACAGTTGATGCAAACTTATTAAAACAATCTATATTTTAATTTGCAAACTTATATTAGATTACAGAAAAGGTATTTGGAAGAGTCAGTACATGTGTTGCTCAGTTTTAAAAGGGAGATCTTTGAAGGGAATACACAAAGATCTACACAACCACACATTGTGTTACATCAATAATTTTTGAAAGGTCTATCTTAACCACTGGCCTCTAAAGGATACTATAAGCTACAATCTTTGTAGGATTTATATACTTAATTAACAAACAAAGCTTATTTACCTATCAGGAGCCTGGGTTATGAGTCTTTACCTCGCTGCTGCCATATTTTTGTAAACACTACCGAGGCGTCAACAGGGCGGCGGTGAAAACTTCCTCAACTCCAGAATACTAAAAAAAGGAAAAAAAAAAAAAAAAAAAAAAAAAAAAAGAAATAAAAACAGATACAAAACAAAACTAGCAAACAGGATCAGAAAGCAGCTGCCTACAAAACAGGAGGAAGCCAACCCATCTCAATGGGAAACTATCTTAAATCATTGTGCAGAACACAAACGAAAATGTACCGACGGGTCGGACGGAGTCCGGACTCGGGACGACGTTCCAAGACCCGCAGAGGTGACTAACAGCACGTTAACGCAGACATAGTAGGGAACATTTTGATCATAATGTCTGTCTGCCAAAGGTTAATAGCAAAATAATAAACGAGTAACTATTTAAACAGGTACATTTTACATTCTCCAACAGCAGTGTGTTTTTATAGAGGGATGGCTTATTGAAAAACAGGATTAGATGTACAAAGACTTCAGGTCAAAAAAGGAAAAAAAAAAAAAAAAAATACCCAAAATCAAAGAAAGAAAAAGCCTACAGTTCCCTTGGATCGCACCTCCCCCCAGAGCTGTGGTGCAGGTGCACGTGATTCGGGAGCAGAGCGCTGCCTCTGCTTGTTCAATATTCATCTACAGCCCTGAGAAAGCCAGACAGAAATACAGGCGTGGGACACAGGGACAGAGGTCGGGGGGGGGAGGGGGGTTCAAGAAGCGCACATGAAAAAGGGGGGGATTCGATTCCCATGGTGACTGTGGTTTGAAGGACTGCGCTCGTTGGAGTGGTGAGCTGTGGGAGGGTTAGTCTTCGTCGTCGTTTTCCTCATACTCATCCTCCTCGTCGTCGTCCCCCATGTAAGAGACGGGGGTCTCAACACGAGACCCGCTGTAGTGAGAGTCGTTTGAGCTGGACGCCATGGTGCCGTCAGTGCAGCCGTCACTACAAAGTAAAAGCAGAAAGTAAGATAAACCTGAATATACTGGGAGAAAAAAAAAGAAAACAAGATAAGATCTGCTTCCCACCTTGCAGTGTAACGACCTCCATTGGCAGAAGAGCCTCCAGTGATGTAGACGTTGCTGATGGGGCCTTTTGCCATCTCTTCAAGAAAATGATTTGCACAAATACGGTGACTACATGACGGCTGCTGAACTATTTACTCGCTAAAAACTGCTGAATGGATTTAAATAACCTGACATGAATGAAAATATATCCTAATGTAGTCAAACTGTTTCCCCATTTCATTTTCATCTTAACTGCATTTCTTCCTGACACTGGCATAAGTTTGAAAGCATTTACCTATAACGTAAGGCTCCAGGGCTTTTGGCACCAGGCTTCGTGCAATTTTCAGGTTCTCAGGAGAACACTTCCCCACTTCCAAGCCACAGGCCATGCCCATGCGCTTTAGCACCTCAATGTCGTCGTGGATCTCAAACATGCTGTCGAAGTTGAACAAATACTCAAACCTGGAGACAAGGAGCAGAATGGGAAACATGGTAAAACGTCAGATTCCCACTTTGGCGTTGATGGGAAAAGACGGCGCTGGAGACGCAATGAAGTAGAAGCTGTTCAGCTCATTTCAGCAGTAAACATTTCCAAATCCAGTATTCTCTATAGCAGCCAGAGATTCAGAGCTGGAAGCACATTGCTCCTTTTCTCTACTACATCAATTTGGTGCAAAACAACCTAAAAAGCAACAAAACCTGTATCTGGTCTAAGCATAGCAACATCTGAGAAATCAACTAAATCTCATGTCAGTGCATGAGCTACATAATATTGCATACTTCCTATTAGGCAGAAAAATACCAACTATAACAGAGAACTTAAGAGTAGCATTACCTGAATATTAAATACAACTTGCTTAAAAGTACTTTGTATTTACTTTCAAACTAATTGCACAAAAAATATATTTCAAAGGAACTTCAAAATGGCAATTGATGCGTCATCTTTTTGATTTGCTCATGTACAAACCTTTCATCTGAACTTATTTGGTCATTCTTCTGCTGAAGTGAGAATTGCCTGTAGAACTTCTTGCTTGAAATTGTATAACACTCGTATTTTTCACAGCAAATGACTCATGCTGCTGTCTCAACATAAACGTGTAATTCAGCACGGAGACAGGAAGTTGACTTTATGAGACTGAGAAAACATTTCTCCAAAGCCAAGTCAATTTTGAAGCTTAAAGAATAAAACTTTTATATTTTGGGTTTGAGAAAATATTGACCCACCACAATGTTAATGCCTTAGAGAGGATTCTGTAGGGTGTGAGTGCGCGCTATGCACTCGCACGCTTTTACTTCGCAGTGACGGCTTCACACAAGTTCCTTGTGTGGACTTCGTACGAGTTCAAAAGTTGCTGGAATCAAGTCAATGTGAAAGTTTCTCTTCTGCCAGAGTTAAACTTAAATCATAAAAGAGCTGGCGATCACGTACTTGTCGTTGGAGATGCTGCAGTCGATGACGGTCTTCTTGCTGGTGTTGACGATAATAAATGGAAGATGGATGATGGAGTTTGGAGGTGGGGGTCTGTTTGCTTGCTGCTCTGTCTCTTTATTCCTCTTAACGAGGTTCTTGAAGGCTATTTGCTGTCAAGACAAACATGAACTGTTAAGTAGCCACCAGATACTTTACCGTCTGGGGTTTGATTTTATCAGGGAGGCAAATACCTATGATTTCTACTTTACACCACTGTAAAATAGTACCAACTTTATTTATACACTTCATTTTCAAAATATTCCTCTCAGATCTCGCTGTTCCGCAGGTCGTACTCCAATAGCTTCTTCATTTATTTTAAAGTTAGACATAAGCCGTTCTGCTACCATTGCACTGCCATCAAGTATTGGCAACAAAAAAAAAAATGGCATCAAGTCTTTCATTAAATCTGGGAAATTTTGACCCACGGATGCTGTGGAATTGTTTTTAAATGATCAGTGTAAACTCTGGTTATCATTTAAGTGTGTAAAACAAATAATTGAGGACATATGTTTTACTACACCACTGTATTAGTAAAGAAGGTTCAGTCTGAACGATCCACTTCAGGATTGGTACAAGCACTCCATTCACCTGCAGTATGAGCTCCTGCAGCTGTGATTGTTTCTGCTTAATCCTCTCCAGCCGCCTTTGTCTCTCCACCTGAAGAGCAAATCAAACAGCAGCAGCTAAGAGGTGGAGCTGTTGTAAAATGTTTGGAGACAGCGAGGTGGCAAAGGTTTCCTCCTCTGTACCTCCAGGTTTTGGCACTCCTGTGCGGAGTTGGTGGGCAAGCCAATCCACTTGATTTCTTTCTTCTCTTTGGAGATGATGTTCATGGCCATGAGCACATTGAGCGCGTCATAAACACGCCGCCGTATGTTTTTCTGGTCATAAACGTGCTGGGCAAAAAAAAAAGAGGGAAAAAAATTGCTTAATTACCACAAAGGAATCAATTTTGCCGCAGTCTCGCATTGGAGGAAACTCCCAACACTCACCGAGTCATTAGGTGACATGTGGTTGTCTGAAGAGCTGAATTCTGCCACCAGTTCGTCTGCCACTTCGTTGTAGGTGGTGACTCCTTTCTTCTGCACCTTCTCACACACTTTCATGGAGAAATGCCGCAGGCCCTTTCCATTCTTCTCCCCTTTTTTACCCCGTTTTCTGTGGACAGAGCCCCCCGCCCCGTCACTACACGTCTAAACATGGTGACACCTTCTGAACTTCTTCACTTGGAAAGACAAATATATTGTGCAAAATATAAGTTTTTCACAAATATTATGGGGAAGACCCATAATGATTACATTAAGTAAGAAATAAAAACAAAATAATATACCTTTTTTTTTTTTAAAATGAGTAGTAAATAGAGTTCATGGAAATAGATAAAATAGAGCATCATGAAGACCAAAAAATAATTATGACGTACATGTAATGTAACAAAATGCTATAAAAATGCTGGGAGTATTTATGTTGAATTTAAGCTTCACAAAGCTCAGCAAAGACTCACCCTGACGACCAGGGCGAGGCATCAGCGGGCTGGGCCTGAGTTAGGAACTGGGAGCTGGGCGTGTGTGGACTGTTTACCAGAATCGTGTTCGATACCGTCGGCCTCTGCGGCGTTCCAATCACCTGCAAAGGAGAGGGCAGAAGAAGTGGTGAGAACAATCAGTCTGTCCGGCGACTGTGTGGAGCAGTTATCAGATAACTGATATATTAGCAGATACCTGCTAATATATCAGTTATCTTAACTGATATATTAGCAGATAGCTGCTAATATATCAGTTATCTTAACTGATATATTAGCAGATAGCTGCTAATATATCAGTTATCTTAACTGATATATTAGCAGATAGCTGCTAATATATCAGTTATCTTAACTGATATATTAGCAGATAGCTGCTAATATATCAGTTATCTTAACTGATATATTAGCAGATAGCTGCTAATATATCAGTTATCTTAACTGATATATTAGCAGATACCTGCTAATATATCAGTTATCTTAACTGATATATTAGCAGATAGCTGCTAATATATCAGTTATCTTAACTGATATATTAGCAGATAGCTGCTAATATATCAGTTATCTTAACTGATAGAGAAGATATCAGTTGTCCAGGGTTTAGATTACATTAAAACAGTGAAGTAATATTTTCTGGATGAGTCAGACAACAGCTGAAAGTTTCAATTAGAAATGAGCTTTCTTAAACAGCTAATGTCTATGGTATTTACAAAGCTAAAATGATTTAATGCAACTCAAGTTCAGGTTACTTTGTGACGTAGTTTGTTTTTGTTTTTTTATCATTTTTTATTAATTTGCCTGTTTTCGTTGTTGCTGCTGTTGCAAAACAATTTCTCACATGGGCTTAATAAACTATCTGTCTACTTTAACATCTACTAGATTTCTATAAATACTTATTTTTATTAATAGAGCAGCCAAAAAAGAATGGAAGACGACGCTGGAAGACAAAAGCTTGATAACCATAGAGAAACAAAGCTTTTTTATGACCTTATCTTACTGATAGTGTCAGGAATATTTCAAATTTCATATTTTACAGCACTGTGAATTTTACTGACTAGGATAGTGCAGGTGATCAAATTCAAGGGGGGGTGGGGGGGTTCATGTCAGGTTATAGAGAAACTACAGTTGCTCAGACTGAAGGTTTGAATCAATCTGTTAAACTCGGTCCTGAGTCTCCTTTACATATCGACACATCGAAGCATCAAACCATCCAACTTCTTCTTTTCTGGAAAACGTTTCTGGATTTTTGGTGAACATGTGCATCCCCACCAACACGAGTAGGCCTACAGAGGATAGGTGATCTATTCCTTCGCTAAGGTGATATGTAAGCTGATTTCCGTTGTGTATACATTGCTTCAACATAATGAGATGATGGGTGTAATCCTGCTGACTGTAGAGTTGATGAGCTTAGGATCAACTGCCTGCACCTACCCTCTGCCCGGTCACCTCGCAATGATAATAGGGGGGCTTACATTACGAAAGATGAAGCAAAACTAGGTAGTTTGTTTGTTTTTTTTAAACATCTGGAGAAATTTTGCAGTAATTTGTTCATTGTGGTAGCCTTGCAGAGATTTATACCCATGCACACTCACCATGTGTGGCACATGCTGCATATGTGCAGCAACGTTCACATTAGACGGCCCAAGAGTTTTGGGTAGAAGCTGTTTGGGGGCAGCTGTAGGCTGGACAGTAACCAAGGACAGAACACCTGAGAGGAGACAAAGGAGAGCAGCGATGAGGAGGGCTCGCAAATGAATCTCCATTGCCCCCTGTTGTTCACTTTCAAACAACAAGGAATGCACCTGGACATAAATGTGTGTATGCTACAGAAATAGATTAGATAAAAATGATTCAAAAATATGCAGTTTTATTTGAATGCTGAAGAAGAAACAAATATTAGGGTATACCTTTGCTAGGGCTCAGATTCTGATCGATGAAAACTTTCAGCTCTGCATTTGTTTCAATCAGACCAGCCTGTAAAAGAAGAAACTTACACTTTTAATCCATCAACAACTAACTTATATCTCCTTTAAGTTAGCCCTGTTATTCATTTAGCCACATTTCTCTGTAATGATTTGCTGATTTTGATATATACAAATATCAAAGGTAAAATTAATGCAAGTCTTAATGTCTGCAATTGAAATTTACATAAAGCGTAAAAGTTTTTCTTTTGTCTCATTCTCAAGAGTAAATCAAACTAAATTTTTTCCATTTTAGGTCACTTAGGATGAACCAAATCATTTCTATTAAGAGTTTTCACAAATGTTCTTTAAATTTAAAAAAATTACATTCCTCAGTGTTTGATGGAGTAGAATTGCCTTTAAGTTGTATGACTTGGATGAAACATTTTGGGCTTCCTTTTAGGTTTCTTACTGTAGTTTACTGGCACCAGTACTTTGAACAGAACTGGTGTTACTGGGTCGAGATTTATGAGCTCGAGATAAGGGCTTTGCGACAGCCACACCAAAGCACTGATTGTTGTCCTGAAGACACAAACCAATTTCGCTCAATGCTAAGAGTCAGAGTCCATTTTCAAGACCCGTTTGTGCCGAAACTTCAACTTCCTGACTTTGATCTAGTCTGTAAAGCGCACCAGTCCCTCCTGCAGCAAAACATCCACATGATGTTGAATGCCCGCTTCATTCAACACCATCTTCAGACAAAAATGTCCTTCACTGGTTTTTGCTCTCAGGTTATTTAGACAATTTCCAACAAAAACATTTCAATCTGGGATACAAATTCCATCTTCTTTCTGACAGCTATGAAAGATATACTCACATAAAATAATTTGAATAGATGAATGTTTCAACTTCAGACATGTGGAAGTTGTACCCAAGGATGAAGCAGACTTGTGGAGGTTCACAATGACTTATTTCGATGTTTTCATGATGTCACACAAGCAGTGAGATGTGTCTAAAGTGTTGAACTTAAAATAAGTTTAAAGCTGTTCCTAAATTTACCTCAAGTGTTTTAAATTGACTTGTTAAAACCTTAACAACTCACCACATCCTCATCTGATCTTTTCTGAATTAAAGACTTAGTAAGTTAAATATTATTTAATCATTCTGGCTTTGGGCAGATGGAAAAATTTTTGGTTATCGTCACTTACCTAAACAAGAATAAGTTTAGAAGAATTTAATGTCAGATATGAAGGATAAATGTTTTTTTTTTATAACTTAGAATTTCCCCTTTAGGAATTACTAATTACTAAAACATAAATAGTAATTATGAGATGGTAAAACATACTTACTGTTTATGTAAAAAGAAAAAAGGTAGTAGGTCATTTCACTATTTTGTACCTTTGTAGTTTTGGTCATTTCATACTCAACTTTTCCCAGGTAGAAAAGGTGGTTTCATCACACCAGCAAATAATATCACCAAATCATTTTGATTTGGTCAGGAGTCACAATCTGAATATTTCATAGAAATGATCCAACCTCAATAGGCATCAGAATCAAAATAACTGAAGAAAGCTGTAATTCAAACTTTTCAAAGAATAAAACAAGCCAGATTTAAGTCAAATAATCAAAGTTATTTTACCAGTTCATTATAAAGAGAAAAAATATATTTTCAAAGGTTTAAATAGGTGGTGGCCTGATATTGAGTCCAAGAATTAAATCAGACTCAGGTCTTGTGCCGACATTGGGTCAGATTAACCCAAATTCAAAACTCATGTCAATGCATAATTCTGTTCAAGTTACAAAATTTTAACTGGATTTTAATCTTAAAAAATGGCATATATAATCTTTATAGAGTACATATATACTTACATCTTTAGCCATGATCCCAAAGGACCAAAAGGAGTTCTGTGTAAGGTTAAAAAAAATTATATCACTCAATCTTCAGATTCCTGCAAAATAAGAAGAAGAATAAATTATTACAATGACTGGGACATTTCCAGTTTTAGTCAAAAATAATATATTTCAATAATTAACCCCAGGTCAGATGTATACTCGCATGTTTTCACAGGCTCATTTGAACTTATTTGTGAACTAAGGCCCAGTTCAATTTGCTGACTGGGAGCACACTATAGAAAGCTAACTACATCTCTATGGTTAGCTCCAATTTCTCTTTCACATTGGCAAACACACGGAAGGTGTGATCAATCTGCTTTACTTTTAACCCCGAGAGCCTTTGAGAGACGCATCTGAACACGTTTTGCATGTAGAAAAGCACATTAGACCACCCCTAGATGCTCTGAACTTTTACTACGCTAAGAGTGCACAAGGCCTACTTCAGGTACCGAGCACGTCCGGAGGAGAGGCATCGTCCAACTTCTGCTACAGGTCACGAAAGCACGCTAACTTTATCGCAACACCGCAAAACTACCCGTGTGGCTTCACCGACAGGGCTACATGGCTACAGACAGTGAGGCTTCTCGCCACAGCAGCAGCCTTCGCATCATATGTTGACAGCAATGTAGAAATCTTTTGTTGACTGCAGCTAGCTAACCGTCGCTGCTAACAGCGAGCGTCAGGTTCAGCTCGCTGCTGTTAGCCTGCTACCAGTTAGCTCCTGCACGCTTTGAGCAGATTCACCGACAAATTGCGAGAACCCTGCTCCCCGGCTGCACAAACCAGCCTCGTCCGAACAAGAGCTGCCACTGTGACAAACAAACGGGACATTCACCACGTTAAACAGTCAGAGTGGCGAATCTGTGCACTTACGAGTGCACTCTCTTGTCTCTTCGACGGCTGTTGTTGTTGGCATTTGAGAATGGAGGAAGAGGAGGTCTAAATCCCATCTAAACAGGAAACAAACTGGGCAATGTCAATACTCTTAATCCGTTTTACAAATGAGCCGAAGAGATATGGATTTCACAGATAATAAAGTATTTACCCAGAGGGTTTATTTTATACGAGACGCTTTTTAAGGGGGCGCTAATTCAGTAAGGGATGCCAGGATTTGCCTGTTGGTCAAAGTGTGGCAGCTGGTCGTTTTCAATCGGTGCTGACGACCTAACGAAGACTGTTTTTATTGATAAGTAACGAAATAATGAGCGACTAACCCAGACCCTTCGACTCTTTCCTCTCTGGACAGCTGCTATATTTAAAAAAAATGAGTAAGCCGTCCTGGTTCATCCAGAAGGATTTATGAGGGTTGGAGGTGAATCCAGCGGCCTCAGTGGAAAATAAACTTATTCAGGTTAAGGCACATGACAAATATTAAAAATTGAAAGAGCGAACAAAACTGAAAATATATATGACTCCTAAGTATACATTTGTTTTTAAAATTGCTGATATAATCTGTTATTCAGAGCTGAGTATGAGGGTTACCTCCCAGTCCCTCAAAAACAAAACTAATCGATAATTCTGGATTAGCCTTGCAGACTGTGCATTTTTTAAAAAACAAATGGTTTCTTCTCAAATTTTTCGAAGCGCAATTTCTTTGTTTTAAGTTACGAAATAAGGTTGAAGATCGTGTAATGCCTGCCTGAACTACAAAACAACGCGAAGGCTTCGACATTGTAAACACTTTCATTTTAAAGTAGGAAATTCAAAACTTTGCAGACATTATATATGCCCTAAAATGTAACGTTTTTATTTTTTTACACAAACACAATTATTGATATTATTGCAATAGAAGCCGAAGACTCTAGTAATAATGACAAAAATAGATAACTGCATAAAGTAGGTAAATAACTAGTTATCTGTTAATTACCAGCTGGCTATTTTAGCTAGGTGCTAACTTAGTTGAGAAACTGTAATTTCCGCTGCTTTGTTAGCCCAGCTGCTAGCGGACAAGCTAACTCCCAGCTGTCATCCAGATCCGCGCTACAGTTAGCCCAAAGTTTACGCTGTAAACTGCGAGTCTGTGTTTTCAATGCAAATTTAAAACGTTCAACCGGTTAATGGGTAATTGCACGAGCTCTGCGCCGCGGAAGGCCAGTTTCGCCCAACAAGTCAGTAAACGGATCTTACCGGTGCACTTCCCAAGTTAGCAAATGCACTCTGTTACTAGCCCAGCTCACAGCAGCGCCTCTCACAATCTGATCTTGGCGGTGTCTCGCCTCAGCCCGCTCTGATTGGCCAGCGTGGAGGAGACGAAAGCAAAACAGCAAAGAAGGCCTTGCCCACACGCTACATCTCGTGGGATTGGTGGAGAGGAGCCAGCGTTAGAGATGCGTGTGCCGCCATCTACTGCACAGGAGTGGGACGACGCTGTTCATTTTCCCGCACTTTGCTGGTCGTGTTTTCCTGCTTCACAACAAACCTACAAGTGAATGTACTGCTCGATTTAGAGGCAATCAAATGTACATTTAGATCAAGTTTCTAGTTAAAACATAAGAGAAGAGAAAATTTTTCTTATCTTTTGATAGATAGATAGATAGATAGATAGATAGATAGATAGATAGATAGATAGATAGATAGATAGATAGATAGATAGATAGATAGATAGATAGATGGATGGATGGATGGATGGATGGATGGATGGATGGATGGATGGATGGATGGATGGATGGATGGATGGATGGATGGATGGATGGATGGATGGATGGATGGATGGATGGATGGATGGATGGATGGATGATGGATGGATGGATGGATGGATGGATGGATGGATGGATGGATGGATGGATGGATGGATGGGGGGTGGGTGGGAGGACGGACGGACGGACGGATAACGTTACTGCAGAAAGTGAGACTAATTAAGATTTATTACTTAAGTATTTTTTATAATTATCTTGTACATTTATGTTATTTAAGCCGAAAATAATTCAGTGTCTAAGAAAATTTGAATATTGGGAAAACATGAAATATTGGAGTCATATAATGTTGCACCCTAATCAGTTAGTTAACTCATAATTAGCAGATCTGTCGCAGGGGTTCTATCTGGATTTCCCTACATGTAACACATTCGATTTTCATCTACTCTGACCAGTTTCTCTGTCCCTACTGAGCAAAATATTCTTTGTATACTGCTGAGTAAAGTGTTGCAAGATTTCTTAAGATGTTAGTATTGTTTTATATCCTAACCTTGCTTAAAATTCTCTCAAACTTTATCCCTGGTCTGTCTGCTGTGTTTCTTGGTCTGTTTGTTTGCTAATGTTCTCTGTACTAATCATCACAGAACAGCTGGATTTATCCCATGACTAAATTGCACACTGGTGAACTTGAACTAAACAGCTGACCTCTGTAGGGATTTTTTTTTTTTTTTGTAAATGACTTTATTAATAAGTGATGAAGTAAACAAAGACTTCAGATTATTAAAAACTGAAATCTGAGTCTATAAGGATGTATAAATTTTTCACAGAAATGTGATCAAGAAGCTCTTCAGAATCTCAAGAGCCACATGTAGCTCTGGAGCCACCGATTGTGGACCCCTGCTCTATAGCATGACAGTCATTTAATTACATTTTAATAAATATTCTTTACAAGAGCTGAAGAGGAACATGAGACTCAACTTTTGCTATTACAGCCCAAAATAATAGGAGTCACCACCAATACTAGTGAGGTTTGCTGCAAAATAACCTTTTTAAAAATGTATCAAAATCTTTTTTTGTTGTTGTTGTTATTGTTTTCTATTTTTTGTTGCACATTTTAGCAATAACTTAAACAATTATGAAGTTTGCATTGGTTAGTGTAACTGCTGTGTGGCCTTTGGGTAGTGTTTTTGTTTAATGAAGCGTTTCTTCTGGGGTCTGTGCTTGGACCCTTGGGGGTTGTTGTTTGTGAGTTATGCCAGTAAATTCAGGTTTCATAAGCTCAAAATAAGCAGAATTAAAAACAAAAACAATTCTTTTTATAACACTGGCAATATAAATATTGTTATCCTCAATTTCACCAAAACAAAACTCAGTCAATGTAGCTTATTTTTACTGACAAAGCCAGCAGAAATTTATATATAAAGTATAATCGAAAGCCTTTGAAAGCTACCATGCTTGTACGGGACATTGATAGTGCATACAAAATATCACAACAGTGCATGACTGTCTATTTTACACTCCTTTCACTATAAAATGACAGTGGTGGCAAAAAGGAAGCTGATGTCCACAGATACAGTATCAGTGGCACTGCTGTGTGGTGTGTTCATAACACTTGTGGCAGGGTGGATTCATTTTTGCATGAGATAAAACCGAGCTGTGCCTTCTGTCCGCTCAGCTCAAAGCGATATTTTAGACAGCTCAAAAAATGAGATGTACTCTGTAACTTTTTATCCATAATAACAAGAACTCATGTTTCATTGTTGACAAAATGTTAGTCTCCCAATGCCTTTTTCCTTATTAAGCATAATAATAAGGAAAAAGGTCATAAAAGGTCAAAACCTTATATAAAGGTCATATTATACCATCCATTTTGGAAAAAAAACTCAAAACAAGACAAAAGTTATTATTTATCTTTATATATTTCACAGTGATTATATCAGTTTGATATATTAATTCAAAATAAAATGTAAGCCAACCACTAAAATAAAAGCTTTGGAGGAAACTCATGATCTTAGTTTTGGTTTCTAGATCTAGCTTTGGTTCACATGTTTCTGTTTTGTTTCTTTCAAATTATTGAAGTAAAAAACTTGGTTGAGGAGGAATACCATAACTTTTAGATTATCACGAGTGTTTAGGCAGGACTCGTCACGTGTCAACCAGCCAGCTAACCTTGCACTATAAATGATCAAATTTGGGTACAAATTGTGTTTAGTCTGCATGCTATTTTTTAGGTTTTTGTGTTAATGCATTTGGAAATAATAAAGGTGCATTTTTGACAAGGTGAGGGCATGTGTGGTGGTTGATCAATAAAAAAGAGAAAACTAAGGGAACATGCATCAAAATACTTTAATCCTTAAAAAAGGATTTGTTCATTGTTCCAATAATAAGTGTCCACTGATTATAGGGTATAAATTATGGATGAATAATGTTCGACTGACTTTTTTCTTTGAAATTAGTAGTACTTGCATCTTTTGAGAGCATAATTTGGCATCAGAAAAAAACAGTCCTCCCACATGGGTTTCTTTCTTCCTTCTTGCCACACTTCCATTTATGGAGAAAATTTTTTTTAATTGTCATAAAATGGCATTGTTCCACCTAAGTTGTTGACTCTTTCCATTTTCAGATGATGGATTGAACAGTGATCCGTCACATCTTACACCCTGGACAGAAACATATCTAATAATTTGGGGTTTTTTCTCCTTGATGTACTGGTTGAAAAATGACAACCTCTGCCTCGTCTGAGTTTAAAAGCATAGCATTTAAAAGTTCTCTAGTCTTCAATGGCTTCAAGATGGTTGGACTTTAGTAGTCTAGTAGAAAAACAGAGCTTTGTATTCTCAGCAGTACACTGGAAAGTCATTCCATGATGTGGTCTGATCATTTTCCTAAGATAAAACATTTATATGTGTGTCTGTTTTATCATAATTGTGTAAGTGCGTGTGTGTAGCATAATTGGCTCAAACTTTGAACTCTGCAAATAGCCTTAGTTTGTGAAGGTTTATCATTAACATGAACAAACTGGAATCTGTGAGACAAATGTGATCTAAATAAGACTAGTACTTTTCCTTGATCCCCTTTCCTTCTAGGACAGGGGTGCTCAGAGTCGGTCCGTGAGGGCCAGCGTCCTGCATGTTTTAGTTCGCTCCCTGGTTTAACGCACCTGGATCCAATGATGGCTCATTAGATGGCTTAAGAAGAACCCCTACATGATGAAAAGGTCTTTACTACCACCAGGGAGAGGACTAAAACGTGCAGGATGCCAGGCCTCGAGGACCGACTTTGGGAAAATGTCCACGCACAAATACTTAGATTATTTTTATTTTTATTAAATATGATGGGTTGTGGCCTGGTACCGCACCTCTCCCCAATGACTGCTGCAGATAGGCACCAGTCCCCCATGACCCTGCAAAGATAAGCAGGTGGAAGGTTTGTCAGGGTAAGAATTTAAGTTGTTTCTTTTTGTAAGTCACGTTTTACAGCAGGATGTACACCAAATAATGAATTAGAAATATTGGAATTGTCACACAAGCTGCCTTATTTTTTTCCTTTCAGTTTAGATCTGAAAGGATCTTCATTTGGTCCCTGAAATAAAGCAACTCACACAAGAACAAATGCTGCAAACCTCGACTTTCTGCTCAGCTACTTCCTTCGCGCATGCGCACGCGGAGCAACAGACGGGCTACTAAACTGGTCAAACAGCGGGTGTAAAAATGGTAGGTAACCAAAATAAACACAAACCCAGGCACTGGCTTTTGTGCCATGAAGGCTTATCTATCAAGACTGGTGGGATAATGTCGAAGCGCATGATGTGTCGCGTTTTGTGAGGCTCACAGTGCTCAGTTAATTGTTTTCGCTGCTGTTTCAGGGAAGGTCAGTTGATATTTTGAGAGCAGCTAGCAGCATTAGCCACACGTCCCTTTTTGGCAGTCTGGTAACTTCGGCTGTAAGAAGGTCAACCGCTGGACCTCAAACACGGACGGGGTCGTCTCACTAAAATCTCGGCCTGTTCATAACAGCACTGACACTTCAGTGCGGAGGATATATTCTCATGATGGTTGTCAGTACATTCTGGCTAACTCAGCTAGCGTTAGCCAGTGCAAGTTACTAGCTGGGATGTAGACAAAGCTAACCCAAATGTTTCCCAGCGATGACCAGGTTTGTCTGTAAAGGCAAACGGAACATCCATCTCAATCCACGCGTGATTAATGGCAGAAATCAGTAAAAATGTCAGGCGGGTCAACAGCAGCTCGTTGAACTCAACCTTTAGCCTTCGCTTCGAGGAAATGCTGCTCTGCAGAGAAGTGTCCAGATGATGCAGCTGGTCGAGATTTTCCCCTTCAGTTGGACCAGTTTGCTTTATAATTTAAAGTTAGAAATATTAAGGGAAACAAAAATCATAGTGCAATTTTATGCAACCTACGGATATTTCTACGGATGCATATGTGTGTTCAGCCCTTAGGTTCAAAACCCAGACGCGTTCAAAACCCAGACGCGTTTGCTTATCTTTCATCTGAAATGGAAACATAAAGAGATAATCAGCACATCCAAGCTCCCAAGCTAAATTTGATAAATTACCTAAATGAGCAGTAGCACTACAGCTGATTTAATCTATAATTCAGTCAATTGGAAACCTTGAACTGGGACTGTTGTCACTATATGGTAACTTCATGTAAAACAAAAAAAATAGGTTGTTATATATCCAGATAACAACCTAAATATTTTTTTTAACAAAAAAGGGCTAACTGTTTTTATCTAAATCAGCTTTCAGCTAATGACTTTCTAACTGTGTGTTTTATTGGAGTGACAGCCGATTTGGGTTTTTCTGCACGAGAAATATTTAGTTGTCTTTTCTTCAGCCAGCTGTCAAACATTGCACAGCAACAGGTGGCCAAAAGGCAACGCTTTTTACTGAGTACTATAGTCCGAACAGCTGAAGAACTTTGCTGTCAAACCAGTCTTTTCTCCAGCACCTTAATATCCCATTAGAAAGACTTTAAACTGGCTGCAGAATGCTAATAGTTTTCACTTGGTTTTGAACCAGAGTGTTTGGAAACAAGATTGTCGTGTGCAGCTTTGCTTAAGGTATTATGAAAGCTTCTGGGCCTCATAGATTCCTACAAACTAGTGTTATATCACTTTTATGTTTCAGTATTCTTTACTTATATGTGATTGGTTGGAGCTGGCTGAAAGTTAAAGTCTCTCCTGTTTTGATTGAATTATTTATTTTTATATTTCTCAGTATTTTCGGCACAGTGCTTGCGTTACACTCCAGACTTGTTGCACCTCTGGCTTGTCGCGATGGCATCTTATTTCCATCCTCATGTTACGTCTGTGACTGTAGTTATCTGTGGGGCCCTTAGGGGTACAGCATGTGCTCTGAGTACCCACAACATCCCTCTTCAGAAGAGCTTGTGTTGCTCTCACACAGCGTACAATTACCATCCTGTTAAACTCTTGTTTGTTGGGGTTACTGACGGTGTTGGACGTATGGGTTTCTGAGCGATTTCTTGCCTCCTGAATGTGTTTTAATGTTTGCATCTCGCTGTTTGTTTTCATTCTTGTGTCTCGGTGTGTTTGTGCGTTGGTTTCTGCTTTGCCTGGTCTGATGCCGCTTGTCTCTGACCACCCCTGTCCCGTGTCTGCGCAGCATAAGCTGAAGTCTTCACAGAGGGACAAGGTACGGCAGTTCATGTCCTTCACACAGGCTGGGGAGAAGACGGCCGTGTACTGCCTCACGCAAAATGACTGGAAACTAGAAGTTGCGACGGACAACTATTTTCAAAATCCAGAGCTTTACTGTAAGGAATCCATGAAAACCTCGGTGGACCGGAAAAAGCTGGAGCAGCTCTACAATCGTTACAAAGGTAAGGCTCGATAACTCACATCCTGCTCTGCATGCTGTTTCCGCAGTTCTTTAAAAGTATTTATACCCATTAAACTTTTTTATTATAACCACAAACGTCAATGTATGTCATTGGGATTTTATGTGATGGACCAACACAAAGTAGGAAATAATTATGTAGTAGAAAAGAAATAGATGTTCAGTGAATTGAGGTTTGTATTTGCAATTAGCTTTCATTACTGTTTTTACCTTCAGAGGTCACCTAATTAATCATTTATCATAACCTTGGGATCACTCCGGTTGTTCTGTGAAGAGTTTAGAGGTTTGTTTGAGAAAATTAGATTACAAACAGCTTAATGAAGACCTAGGAACACAGCAGGTACCGTATAGGAGTGGTTAAAAGTAGGGAATGGTTGTAAATGTCAAGCTACCAAGGCATGTCCACTTGGTAGGATGGCAACTTGCCATTAACGACAGAAAAATTCAAGATTCCTATGATAACTCTGGATGAGCTGCACATATCCACGAATCAGGTGGGAGGACCTCAACAAATATTAGTCACAGACTCCACAAATCTGGCTTCTATGGAAGAGTGGCCCTCAGAAAGTTACAAGAAGACCCCTCTACCACAAGCCACTTGTAGTGTTGTTGTATAATATTGCAATGAAGAGAAGTTATTTTCTATCATCATAATGTCCAAGCCCCTCTATCTGAGCTTTCAGATTTGGGGAATGCAAATCTATATCCGTTATAGGCATAAAATACAAGTCCATCCTACTGGCCAAGTGTATTATTGGAAAGGAAAGTTGAAATTTGATATGTTGTGCAGCTCTGTTATAGGTCAAAGCATATTCATGTGTTAGAATGGCCCAATCAAAGTCCAAATCAGCTGCAAGAATCAAGCATTGAAGCTCAGGCATATTTATCCAGCAGTCTGACTAAGCTTGAGTGATTTTGCAAAAATGTCTTATTCCTAGTCGGATAAATTGGAATCATACAGGAAAGGAGTTGCAGCTGTTTTTGCAGCTAAAGGCGTTTTGGGGCTGAATGCAAATCCCAGCTAAACTTCTGATTTTTATTTGTTGAAAAGTTTCCAGATGGTCTATAGCTTACGTTCCACTATATTTTGATGTTGCTAAGTTGTGTTGGTCGGAGGTTTTGGTTGTGACATAACATAGTAAAGCTTTTTGTAAATCTGCATCACTGTCTCAGGTTGACGTAGAAAGCTTCACATAGTTGTGCTTTTGTTTTATCCAAAACGGAGAAAGTCGCCCAGCTCTTTGTTTCGGTAGATCCCCAGGATGAAAATAAGATCGGCATTGATGGGATCCAGCAGTTTTGTGACGACCTCTCGTTGGACCCGGCCAGCATCACCGTGCTGGTCGTTGCGTGGAAGTTTCACGCCGCCACTCAGTGCGAATTCACCAAGAAGGAGTTCATGGATGGAATGACAGAACTGGGGTGAGTGTTTTTTTTTTTTATCAGCAGCCTGCTTTGCACTCTGAGTTTCATCTCCTGGTGGCTCTCCTGCTGTAGCTCCAAGGGAGGGAAGGCCGGCTAAATATAGATCCGCCCACAGCCAGGGTATTCTGTGTCTTCGTGTGATGACTCAATGAGAAAGTTGCAATGTTTTGACTTTTAAGGCTCTGTGTCTCCGAGTCTGTCTTCAGCATCCAGGCGGTCCTGTCACGACTGGCTGGGCTATGCCAGCCTGTGATTATTTTTGACGTAACTGGACTGTTTTTTGTTTTTCTTTTAGGTGCGACAGTCCAGAAAAACTGAAAGCCCTTTTGCCAAGATTAGAGCAGGAGCTAAAAGACAGCGGGAAGTTCAAAGACTTCTATCAGTTCACTTTTAACTTTGCCAAAAATCCTGGACAGAAAGGTCTTGGTAGGTTAAATGTCAACAGACAAGGTGTCATTTTGAACAGATAAAAATCTGAGCTGTTCCTCTTGTTGCAGATTTGGAGATGGCTGTAGCCTACTGGAACCTGGTTCTGTCAGGACGTTTTAAGTTCCTTGATCTTTGGAATAGATTTCTTTTGGTGAGTGAAAGTGGTGCCAGTAATTTATATCCCATCATTCATACCCCATAACAATCCGGTTTGAAAGCCTGTGCAATCTCTGGCTTTTGTGCATTACATCACTGAACTGAAATTACTTAATGGGTTGAGTTCAGCTTTCATTTGAAAGATAAGAAACTGGACACAATCCATCATTAGAGGTTCAATCTGTGGGTTTGTCCTTGCTTAAGTCCTAACATCTTAAGCAAGAGGTGTCCATACGTTTTGTCATGTGGGTCAAAATCATAAGCACAAAAGTACTAAACATTTACCTTTTTAAAACCTAAGATCACCAGAAATGTTCTCATTTTTATTCATTTTATTTCCTCAACAAAGCTGAAATACATATTTGAAGGAAACAAAATAAAAATTGTGCATTAACCAAGTGCTAGTAGTGTGCACAATTCAGGTATGGAGCATCTTATGGGAAACGCTTTCTGCTTACAAAGTTCTCCAACGTTATTGAATTATTTCAGTATCTTTTGTCCAGAGTAGACGAGCCTTCAATTTTCTTCCCATTAAGTATTTGTTTGTTGCAACAACTTAATGGGAAAGCGTTTAGAAGAAAAGGAAGTGGCAATGTGGTAAAGCAAACACACATGCAGATAATCGGTCGTCTATCCAGCTACTGGAAAAAACTCCATCTTTAGAAGGTTTACTGAAAGCACTGTAGGTAACTTAGAACTTGTAGTTCCTCACCAACTTGCTTACGTTATTACTGCTTTACCTGCCAACATCAAACGTAGACAGACAGAGAGCCAGACTACATCTTGGTTAAATAACATTTGTTGTAGTCCAGGCAGTTCATCCCAGAATCCATAACTCTGACTACTGCAGTCTTCACCTCATCAGGACTTCATGCACCTTGGCAGTAGCTGAATTTGGGCCGGAAACCGTTGGATCTCAAGAAGCAAATGTAGAAAAAGTCTAACAGATGAAATATGGGTAAATATTTCATTAGTCTGTGGGGTTTTTTTTGTTCAAAACCTTTCATGAGGAAGCCGTTGACTAATGTAGAGCTTGTTCACAAAGACTTAACTCTCATCGTTTAGGGTTTAAACTTTATGTAGATTTGAAATAATTTCAGCATCTTCTTTTTTTTTTTTTAATTAAAAATGTCTCAAAACATTAAGCTAAGGCTGATGAGGGGAAGAGCAACTTAAAATTCCTGGAGAACCATTGTGTTCAGGTGTTTGAGAAGGATTAAAAAGCCCCATAATTAACTGTAGTCTGGTAGACATGAGCGCCTTTACTTGGTGGGAAGAGTTCAGAGAAAAATGCAGGATGTCCGTCGGAGGCTGTCCTAATGTGCTGTTAGACAGGAAGTTATTACCTGACGTGGAAAGTGTCCTGACAGCACCGCTGGTTATAAAAAGGACAAAAAAAAAAACCCCAAAAAAGTTGGCATGTTTGTTTAAAGCAATGCTAACTAAAAATCTAGAAATCTGACATGTTAACAAGTCCAATTTTGCTTTAAATGTCCCACTTTTGGAACCAAAGAGATAAACCGGATGGATTGGAATAAAATGTTTGTTGGTTTTAATTCGACTAGTTGGTCCATAAGTAACATACTGCTTCAAAGACGTGTGCTCTGTTGTGATATGAAGATGTATTTGTTTTTAAAGACGAGGGGAAAACGAGGTGCGAACCGACACGTTTAGCTGTGTTTTCATCAGCTTTTGTCTGTTACAGGAACATCATAAACGATCCATCCCAAAGGACACGTGGAACTTATTGTTGGACTTTGGTAACATGATTGCAGATGACATGTCTAACTATGATGAGGAAGGTGAGTCTTTAGTGACAAGACACACAAAGCCTCTATTTTCTCTGCTCCATCACTAGTTATTTAGCGTTTTATCTCTGCTCTCTCTTAAGGTGCATGGCCGGTCCTTATAGATGATTTTGTGGAATTCGCTCGACCAATTGTTACAGGATCCAAACGTAAAACTCTCTAAATCCGATCCCAACCCTGGAAAGCCAGAACATTGTTTCTTTTACAGCGACATCATAGTTTTTTTTAAGACTTGTACAAAAAGAAAAGTGGAAAAACTGTAGACTTCAGAAGAGAAAACGGAAGCACTTGAAGCCGTCTTTCAGGGAGCTGAGTTGAGAAACAACTGGCCACATTTTCGGTCTCCTCGAGACTGAGGCGCCGTACGGACATCGCCAGTGTCTCAGCGTCCCGGAGGTTCCCTCCGCTCTGCTCCGGGAGGAGCGCCACAGCCTCACCACTGGGCCAACGAGGACGCGGCACCGAGACGAGGTTCACCCGCTGTGCGTTCTTTAAACGGACAGGACAGAAGAGAGCTGTGTGCTTTAAGATTCTTCCAGGTCATCTTTGTTTTGGTATTTGAAGCTCTGCGTGACTGTGCAAACATCCCATGTCTTAACTCCAGCTTTGGGACAGAGTGCTCGCGACACCAGCACCAACAGAACTGTTGCAGTTTTTAACTGTACATACTGTATCTAATGGGACAGATAACAAAGAGAGCTATAAGAAGAATAATATAATTATGTTCAATTTATAAATGCAAAAAGATGATTGTTTTATGTACAGTAAATGCTCAGATCTCTAAACGGTGATGCCTCAATATTACGGATAATAATGCTGTTGGTTTAGTTGTTCGGTGGATGTCCAGTCATGGCGTTGTGAGCTCATTGAAAGCATGTTCTAAAATCATTTTGCGTCACTTCAGGCTGGTTTCAGAAATAAAGTTTCACTAAAGTAAAGGCAGTGCTTTAATTTAGATAACTGATACTCGTTCATTTGTCTGAATAATTTCGGTTCCGAGTGGTCGTACGTAGGCATGGGCCGGGTGTCGAGGCGTAACGAGATTCTGAAATGTTTCAGGTTCAAAACTTTATGTCTGCAATTTATTTTTCATTGTTATTTTGTAAAGACATTTGAGGTGCCAGAAAAAGTATCCAAGTGAGGAGTTTTCTCCAGGTGTGTCCAACACAAATTAATGTAGACTGGCCCCTCTCCCACCTGTTGCTGAACACTACTTAGCAGCAGGCTAAAAAAGAATTAAAAAGTCTGTTCCTTATTTCTAATGCTTAGAAAGACTAATTCTACTGCTTTTAAGTATTTGTACAAAACATATGTTTACATATATATAGCACACACACTGCAGTGTAGCCCCTCCCCCACCTTTTTCTGGGCAATTGTCTCATCTAGCTAAAGAAAAGCCTGCTGCATTTTTCTCATGCTTTACAAAAAGCATAATTTGACCATCTGCAAATATTTCTGGTCTCGAAAAACGTAGAGTAATGCAGTCTTTGGCCATGCTCGCCTCCCCACAATGTTACTGCACACTGCTGGTCAGATGGCTAAAAAAAAGGCAATTTTATTATTATTATTTTTTATCTTACAGAAAAATACTAATTTGTGGCAAAAGTTTGGGTTGCAAATTATATATTTGGGGTAAAGCAAATCCCAATTCTGTTGCTGAGCACTGCTGGTCAGTTGGCTAAAAAAATTCAACTACATTTTATTCATGCGGACATTAAAATACCAATGTGACTGTTTTCCCTACTTGAAATATTCTCAGTCGTAGGCGAGCTCAAGATGTTTTCAAACTACACCTGGCAAACACTGCAGGGATTGTTTGGAATAAAAGCAAGTAGAACATCTCAAATCTTCAGTTTTAAATTTGTACTAAAACCGTTACGACTTCACTCAATAATAAATAAAAATACTGTGAGAATCTCATACCGGCCCATGCCTACTTGTAAATATAATGTAGTCTGATTTTTTCCACTGTTTCTTTAAGAAAAACAGAAACCAGTCTTGGAAAGACTTCTTTAAGATTATTTTTAACAGACGACCCCGACTGTAGTCTTTGTCACTCTAAAACCTAATTTTCAAACTTTACAGTTAAGAAACGCTCAACCTGTAGGATTGCATGACATAAATCTGTGTTTTGGCAGCGAGGAGTTTTTTTTTTTTTTTCTTTTCTTCAGAAGTTGAGAAAGCGACGACAGGACAACAGAGTAAGCCTTAAGAGTAAATGCCTGTCTGATCTTTCTGTACCTGTCCCAAACGATCTGTTTCAGCGTTACTGCAGGTAGTGAACATCAGACTGTGTTGTCGATGCATCGTTTTTGTAGCCTAAGTATATCGCTCATCTCAGAGAGTATAAAGCATGAGTTTTCCCATAATCCTAGATGTATTTAGCTTATTTGTTTGACGAGACTCATCATGGAAATGTCCCAGAATACAGCTGTGCAGCAAAGTATAAAGCAGAAATATGGTGATGCAGTTGTGAAAAGTATTTAATTTTTTAAAAATTATTATTTGCCATGAGCCAGATGAGCTTGTCCATTAACCAAACTCACGTTGCAGGACACCTTGTGCCACTGGTCTGCGGTAGAAGAAGACAACCATGTGTCTTAAACTAGAGCTCATTTGTTCTTGATGTTTTGATGAAGTTGCTGCTTGTCCTCTTTGTGTCTTTTTTTTTTCTTATAAGAGCTGGGTGATGCTTTATTTTATTCTTAAATAAAATGTATATTGGGCACTATAATTTATTGGGAAGCTATGACTGCCTTAAAGGAGCTGCTCTATTAATTTGTATAAATATGGGTTAAAATATTGATTCATTTATTTTATTTTATTTTTTTACTCCAAACACCTTTATTACACTCATTTACCTTTAGTTAATTAATTCAAGATATCAGATATTGATTTTGTTTTGCACTAGCAACTCTTCTTGTCTCATTGGGGATTGTTAAAGGACTCATTAATTTATTAGACTGATTATAGACGATATTTCAATCTATTTTACGGATATTTTCTTACTGTCCAGGTCCAATAATCAGAAGTTGTTCATAATTTGCAACTTTTTTTGAGTTATTAGCAACCTTTTAATTGCTTTTTCAGTGACCTATGAGTTCTTTGTTTGAATGCAAACTATTTTATAATTTCACCACTATTTATGCTTTAAAGTTAGTGTAAAGTCGCATAGCTTTACACCAATGAGTCAAATACAATATTCTGAGTCTATAAAAAATTTTTTATCGAAGTTTGCGCAGAACTTCAGGAACATATACTGTATGTTTGCCTTCACTTACTTATTAGGATGTGCTGCTTTAAGTAAATATTGGTTTAGTATCATTTTCTACATGTCCAAAACAGTTGTGTATGTAATCAGACAATAAGCTGTTTCACGCTGTTGTTGATTTTTATAAGTCAAAAATATGACAGAATATCATATGGTTTTGGAATTAACATCAATACTGTTCAAATGTCTTCACAGTGACTCACTTGGAATGTAACTTTGTCCCATGCTGCCCTATGCAGACTCTCTGTCTGCAGCTATGAAGATCACTTGGGTTCTAATGCTTGAAGTGGCTCCAGAAGCAGAGCAGTCTGACCTCTTTTGTGACTAATGCCATTATTACACTGTCCATTATTATGGACAGTGTACAGATTATTGTGATTTACTCTCCATGTTGGCAGGAAGTTAAACGGTATGGGGAAAGGACAAAAAGATGCAGCCTGTCTTCATACAGCAGCATGACAAATTTGACACTTTTTATTCCAATTCAAACACAATGCAGGGTTGTGTTCAAGATCATATGAGTGTTTTTAAAACTAAAGCTAAAATTTCTTGTAATAGGTGTTGCTACAAATGTGTTTCTGAAGTTTTTGGACAATTTTCTTAATTTGGCCATATTTATAACATGTGGTTGAAAGCATTGCCACTGCTGCCACTGAATCCCTCAGGTTCTACTTAAAGTATTCTAGATTTGCAGATAAGTGCTGATTTTTCACCGCTAATTAAGTTTGAGACTCCAGAAGCAATTGGAAGCAGGATTTTGTGTTAAATTTGTATATAATCCTATTATGTAACCAATTGAAATTGTATTGTTTGCTAGTATGAAATCTTCAGGGAATAAGTTTCAGACTTTTTGTTGTTTTCTAAACCTGAGTTCGGATCCCAGGATCTGTGTGTCTGCCACGTTCTCATTTTCATCGTCCAAACAGACAACATTGAACTGCAGCCTCTGTTCACAAGAAATCGTCACGTTAGGAGGAGCTTCTCTCCCTCCGTTTGTTTTGTGTGCAAATAAAAGTTGTGCACCTGTGCGGATGTTACCTCTGCGGTACGGCCACTCCTCTCTGGGCGAGCTGTAAGGTGAGCCACTGAAAACTCGGGCTGCTTTGTTATTTACCCTCACAGCAGCTTGTTGCTCTCTGGACGTTGGGGATGGAGTAACCTTCATGTTGGAGGTTGTTTGTACGTTCAGTGGACGACCGGAGCTGTCTCACAATGGACAGAGAAACCAAAGGAGATGCAGCTCAGCCTCCAGGTTGCTGCAAAGACACTGACAGGTAAACGTTTCTAATGTATTCTCGTTATTAGATCGGGGAGTGCCTCAGCGCCTGCTGCTTCCTCATGGGTGACCTTACACAATCGGCCTATTTGCATCACCTTCTTCCTCTTCAGATCATTGTTGTTCTCTTTTAATCCATCAGGCCAGCATTAGAAACAGAAGCTGTGGTGTTTATTAAAGAGCACAGACTGCTCCCGATTCCACTCGGGTGTAATTTAATACTTAACCATTCATCCAGCCGGGGCATTCGATCACCTGGCTGCAGCAACCCAACCCAGTGGAGGCAGCCAGGGGAGTTGGCTGTACAGCAGGAAGACACATAAAGGAAGAGGGGTCAAGGGTCTGGCTTTTTCCATCGGCTTTGTGCATTGATGAGAGAGGGATTGTGTTCGCCCCCGCAGGATCGACCCCTACGGCTTCGAAAGGCGGCACGATTACGATTCCTACAAAGAGATGATGAACGAGTACGTGACTGTCCTCAACAGAAGGTCGATGAGGTGGTCCAAGCTCCTGGAAGACAAACCCAACGTGGAGAAGAACCTGACGGGTACAAACATCAATTCACACAATGTGTGATGTACAGTCCTTCACACAAGCGCTCACACCGCCCTGCCACGAAACTGCCCCAAACCTCAATGCATTTAATCGAGATTTCATGTGATAGACCAACCAAGTCTACACTTGAGTTAAGGGCCTATTGAGTTTAGTCCCTTCGCTCAATACTTTGACTGGGCCGTTCCAACACATGAACACGTTTTGATCTGAATCGTCTCATTGCAGCACTAGCTGTAAGGTCAAGGTCATTGCCCAGCTGGAAGAGGTTTTTTAACAGTTTTTTTTCCAGAATGCTCCATTTATCTTCCCATCAACTCCAACCAGATTCCCAGTCCCTGAAGAACTCAACAGCATGATGCTGCTACCACCGTGCTTCTTGTTAGGGAAGCACGGTGGGTTCAGGATGATGTCCAGTGTTTTGTTTTATAAGCTTTTGGCCACATGTAGAGTATGGTATGCAAACAGACACAATACCAAGATTTAAATAAGTCCCTCTATTTTGTAAATGGAGGGACTTTTCAGAGCACTGGATTGCAGCGGATTTTATTTAAGGTGTCAGAATAGATGAGGATGAATGCTTGTGAATTACACCTCTTTTCAGACCAACTTTTTGTTTTGGTCTGTCAAATAAAATCAAGATAAAATACGTTGAAGTTTGTGGTTGTAACATGACATAAAGATGCTATTGCCAGTCACTGCGACCTCTGAAAACCTACTTTTGGATATTTTCTTTCAAGTGAAAAGATTTGTGCGTAAAGGTGTTCCCAATGAGCACCGAGCCAGGATCTGGATGGCAGCGAGCGGTGCTCAGGAACAAATGGAGAGCAAGCCAGGTTACTACCAGTCTCTATTAGCCATGGAGCACGACGCCAAGCTCAAAGAGACCATTCACACAGGTGTGACCATCCGACTTTATGCACTCAAAATCATCATTTAAAGCACATATGTCAAATTCAACAGCTTTTTATGCGGCCCTCTAGATTCTAGTGTGCTGAAGTATTAAGTTGTCAATCAAATTGATTCTGTTTTTAACTCTTTACTGCCAAATTATATCAATCAGTCCCTCCAGTTTCTTGAGAATTATTGTGGAAATTCATGCAAAAGCAACAAATTGTGCCTCCATTTGGGAGTTTATTGTAGATTTATCTCAAAAATTGTCAAAAACTGGCTTGCTTGTACTTAAGCAAGACAGGTTAAGGCAGCTGCCTCTGCCTTAATCTATGTCAGATTATAGTTCAAGATATGTACAGAGAGCAATAAAAAGCCGCATTCACCGTCACGAATAAGTGCAAATATCGCAAATATTTTCAAATTAGTGCCACAAACACAAAACGAATCACAAAATCCTGGAGGAACTGAAATTGAATTTTAAGAATCCGTTGATATTTTAACAGCATAATTTGAACGGGTTTTATCAACCAGCCCTTTGAGAGCATTTATGATCTTGATTGGGCCCAAAACAAAAGCGAGTTTGACTCCCGATTTAGAGAAAGAAATCAGCCAATTTTATAGCTCAAATCCAACACCGGTGATATTCTGCCTTGTGGGCAGACATGCACCGGACCTTTCCTGACAACATCCTCTTCAAGAGCCGAGCGGAGGAGGGTCTGCAGAAGGTTCTGTTCAACGTGTTGCTGGCGTACGGACACCACAACCAGACCGTGGGATACTGTCAGGTGGGCAAAACGCTCCACTCTCCTCTCACCTCCGTTGTACAGGATGTGAGGATCTGAAGAAGTAGCCATTATCTAAAATGTATTCTTTCAACTGTGCCTCCCTACTGCCTCCAAAGTTCTTCACTCTTTGAAAAACATTGTTTCATAACTCCCTGAAGATCTTCCTTTGTAAATATGTCTTGTTCTTGACTGCTGCCAGTGGTTTGCATCTTAAGACACACCCTCAGTATTTACATTCATGCAGGTGTGTCTTCATTTCGTCTCAGAGTTTGTTTTTTTACGACTTGATATTTTCTTGCTGCGTATTTATCTGTCTAATGAGCCAAATTGTTTGTTCAGCCTGAAAAAGGCTTCTTGGCTGGCCGCTATATTTTAGGGACACAAAAATCAGCAGCTTATTGTCCAGCTACTTTAAATAGGAACTGTTTAGTAGCCTTATTTTTATTTTTTTTTAAGTTTAACTGAACAGATTCAAATGTTAACCTCCGACATTTTCAGCACTTGACGGCATTCTCAACTTTTCCACATACAGCTCTGGAAAAAAATTAAGAGTTTCTCTGATTTTACTTTTAATAGGTGTAAGTTTGAGTAAAATGAACATTGTTATGTCTCCGAAATTCCAAGCAACAATTTAGTATTTGTTTGCAGAAAATGACAAATGGTCAAAAATAACAACAAAAAAAAAAAGATTCAGACTGCAAATAGTGCAAAGAAAACAAGTTAATATTCATTCAGTTAATACTAAAATTTTGACTCAGGAAGGATTCAGAAGTCAGTATTTGGAGCTTCAGTGCAGTGGTCTCTCCATGTACTTATGTTCTTAAGTTATTTGATCACCTTTAAATAAGATTTTAGATATACATATATATTTAAAATGGAAAACAATCGAATTATTTACTTTTTCTGGATTTATCAGTTGAACATTTCATTTGCTTTGTCTTTCCCAGGGGATGAACTTCATTGCAGGCTACCTCATCATCATCACCAAGGATGAAGAGACATCCTTCTGGCTCATGGATGCGTTGCTGGGCAGAATACTCCCAGGTGCATTTATTGACAAAGAAAGATCCACTCATCCAGAGGGACACCAAGCCCTGTGCACATCCGGCTGATCGGTTTGAATTCATGGTGGATTGTACGGACAAACTGTGGCACTTCCACCTCCGTGCGTCACACTTAGGTGTGAGATTATTTCCCTGGTATGACGTCGATATCAAGCGTCCTAGTTAAACATGTTCAGGGCGTTCCTGATGCCGCGTTTATGCCAACAGTATCTAAAAAAAGATCTGCTGGAGACTTCGTTTAGCATACTGCGGTCTGCTTTTAGTGAGAACGTACTTGAATTGCAAGGTTTCTGTCATTTGTTTGTAGACGTACATCTAAAAGATTAACAATAATGTAAATGTGCTGCTGGAATCCTTCAGACTACTACAGCCCAGCCATGCTGGGATTGAAGACGGACCAGGAGGTTCTTGGGGAGCTGGTGAAGACCAAAGCCCCCGCCGTGGGACAGCTCATGGCTCAGTATCCTGGCATATGGACACTGGTGGTGTCGCGCTGGTTCATCTGCCTCTATATTGACATCCTCCCCATAGAGGTAAGGAAAAGTACCGGCCTGACCGCAGAATCGACGTTAGGACCTCAGGTTGATCATCACACAGGAATCCTCCACGTTCCTCTCTCTTCCAGACGGTTCTGAGGATCTGGGATTGCCTTTTCTACGAGGGCTCCAAGGTTCTCTTCAGAGTTGCTCTGACTCTGATCCTCCACCACCAGACGGAGCTGCTGAGAGCGCGCTCGCTGCCCGACGTGTGCGAGTGCTTCAAGCAGATGACGTGTGGGTCTTTCACGCTCGACTGTCACACCTTCATGCAGGTGAGGCGAGAAGGTCAAGGGCACAAGCGCAACATCAGTCCAGTTAGTTTATCTATTTAAATACACGTTATGCTAGCAAAGAAAATTTTTTCTTTTTGATGTTTTTTTTTTTCTGCAGAAAATATTCACAGAACCCGGGACGCTGTCGATGACGACTGTTGATAAACTGAGAGAGAAATGCAGAAGACAAATCTTGGAGGAGGAATCCCGACAGCCCTGAGGTCTAGTCTCCTCCCCACCAATTTCATCTTCCTAACTTGTTTCAAATTATAAAGCAATCTATGCAAACCTGAGTGCGTGTGCCTCGAGGCAATAAAACAGAAGAAAGAAGCCCTGTTTTACTTCCTGCTGAATATATTAGCAGAGCCTTTGGCTGATTTCTGAGACTGTGAGATACAAAGATTTATTACATTGTAATTCAGCAACCTGGGTGTAAACTTTCTGAGCCTTTCCTTTAGGTTTTACCTGAAGAACCTTTCTGCTTTTCATACGGTGGAGTTTATTTTTATTATTTGCAAAACGTATTAGATTCCCTGGCGTTATTTTCAGACTTGTATTGTTGCCACATTTTTGTCCAAATGTTCCCATGAAGACTTTTCTGTCTCCTGAGTCGAGCCGATAAAGTGAAATTATACAGCTTGACTTCTGTGAGATGTGTACACTCAATTTGTTTCAGCCGTTATTAATAACAGAAAAGAGGTCATGAAGGGTCTGATTTAGCTGGAAGTCAGAATGTAATTTGCTCCAAATCTGTAATTTTCACAGTTCAAAACACCTTTAACCCAAAGTCTTCAGAAAATTGTGAGATCTCAGCAGTTAATTTCTGAGCTCAATTAAATCTTGTTTTAGATTTAGTAACAGGTACATGACCTCTGAAGGGTTGCAACATCTAACTATGGAGATGAAGGTTCAGAAACTAATTTTTAAAAGGCTAATTCTACTGGACAAAAAACAAGGATGTAAAAATATTGCTCACTTTTTATGTCAGATTTAGTTTTTTGTATCCAACATGGAAAGAAAACACCAGCCTTTTGGTGTGCACAACATGTTGTGCACTGAGCCACATAATCGCCACCTAACTTGACCAATTTAAGCACAGAGAATTATGAGAAGTACTATTATGCTTAAAGCTTTACAAACAATTCATCCATTTTGTTGGGTCTCTTTCTGGCAGAGGAGCACAATGAAGTTGACGCACAAACAGGAAATAGTTGCAAACATCTTTACTCCAATACCCTAAAGTCATAGGGATGGGGAAGCTGCTCAGAGCTGGATGGAGCTAAATACTGGAAGAAAACCATTTAAAGGCTGCAAACCTTCAGCCAGGGTTTCAATCTGCAAGACGTTAAAGTTTAGACCAAAGCTCAATAAAGTATCGAGAGACTTTAAAATTAACTTTTTAAAGTTAATTTGACACTCAAGTCTTAATCCAATCAGACTTGAGTGTCAAACTCTAGATGTTCAAAGCAGATTGAGAGACATTGATGAATGCACATCACACTTTACAGATTATTTTTAAAGCTTTTATAGTCATGCATTAATATTCTTCCTTTTTAAAAACTTGTTCTAATTTTTGTGTTTTTGATAAGCCATCTAAACTTTCACACTTTTTGTTCCAGCTAAGTAAAATTGCTACGATCAATAATTTTGATCAAGTAAGAATCATTAGCCGTTTTTCAAATACAAAAGCATCCATTGCAATTGAGTTATGAATTCACCCTGACCGGTTTAATGCTTTGAATTTTATTGAATGCTGGTCGAGGTTTGCTCTGAACACTGGACAATAGTTATGCGACAGTTGCTTTCACTGATATTTACATTTTGTGAAGCCTCTGATGTTATTTCACTTCCACTTCTAGGGAATTCAAACGACCAGGAACAGGTCTGACCAGCGACGATGACAAAGGGGAAACATGAAACGCAGACGTCTTTCCTTCATTCACTTTTATTGACTTCTCCTTTAAAAAAAACAGTTCAAACAAATCCAATAAAACATTATTATTAAATCACTGTGTATATTAAGATGAGGGGAAAACAAAACAAAAAAAATGGTATAAATATTTAATTCTACCTTGTAACAATGCATGTTTTAGTTGTAACAGTACATGGAGGCTATGCGAGATGTGCGTCTCTTTCCATGGCAGCACACAGAATGAGTGAGGGAGTTTCTGTGTGGTATTGGCTTTAACTGGATCCCACCCGTGTCCCGGCTGGGAAGGCACCGATCAACACCGACAGGAGTGTTTGGCCACTTTGAAATATTTATTTCAGTGCAACATCTTTCCCTTTTATCAAACAAAACCCTAAATTGGGCCAGAAAAAACAAACAAAGCCATTCCTATGACCTACAAATGTTTGCATTTAATGAAATGTAACTGTCAGAAATGTTCCCTTTTTTTAAACCAAACTTTGGGTAATACCAATAAAAAAAATAAAAAAAAAGGCCACCCAAGAAAAGGAAAAGTAATCTGCTCGGATCCCCACTTCCCTTCACAAAAATCATAAATAGAAGAACGCAGCGCGACGCTCTGATCAACATGCATCCCCTGCTTTGCTGGGTACCAGTGAAGAGTTTTAAGAACCCCGTTATACCCCAACGGTGTCCCTTTAGCATGAAAGAAGTCAGCTCAGAAAGCGCATGTCTAGTGTTACTGATGAAGGCGAAGAAGAAGAGTAAACACACAGATAAAGGATGAAGGGACAGAGGGGGGAAAAGGTGGAGTGGTTAAATTCAGGATGGGGAAAGCCCCCCTGCGGCATCTAGTAACCGCTCCATGAGCTCAGATGGTTTGGTAGCCGGCGTGGCTCCGCTTCCTGCCGATGAGGTAGGCCAAGAGCACGATGAGGACGAGCCCCGCCAAAGCTGCTCCCACTATGATGGGGATCAACATGTTGTCTTCATCCAGCTGACACTCCACAGCTGAGAAAGGAACGACACGATGTTAAAGATCAGGGATCATCGTTGGATCTTCGATCGTAAGCGTGTCGCTCGGGTTTTTTTACCTGCTCCAAAAGCGTTTCCTGACACCCCAAAGGGCTGCAGCTGCACCTGGAAGGTGTTGATGGACAAATTCTGGGTCACAGTCAGAGTTTGCTCCATGCGGCACATGTAGGAGTATCCAAGAGTTCCCTGCAGGAAGTCCAGGCTGCTGTTCTTAGCAGAGAAGTTCCCCTCTGCCAAAAACAGAGGCGTCATTAAACTGCAGAAATTCATTTCTGAGGTTCCTACTTTCCATGACCACTGAACAGTAAAGTAGAAACATAAGAAACAAACTATATGGCCATTTCTGTATAGCACAGCAAACATTCCCTCACAAATGGATCTTTAAAAACAAATCCATTTGTAAAACGTTTTAGGACACCGGGCACTAAATGTCGTGTGATTTGTACCATTAAACTGCACAAAGTAACCACATTTAGTGATGTTTTCAATTTAATTAATATTCACTGATTTTGTCATTGAAGAAACTGAAAGAATTAATAAAAACAAGCCTACAAATACAGAAAGTCTGGGGTTTTGGACAATAGAAACTGGAATTTGTTGTGACGACAAATCAAAATGCTTGGACTAAGATTAATCATGATAAATAAAGAATATGATAAGTGTCCACCCTTAATGAGAGATATAGACTGAATGCTTTATACAGTTTGTCTTTGGAATTAGATTTTTACTTTGTTGGATTTAATGAGCGCAGAAAGTTGAGCCAAAACTGAATATTATATAAAAACACTGATATGAATTCAACTTAAGTATTACAGATAATCTAGTCTGTCATTCATCTTCATAATGCTAACCTAGAAAACCTGTTTCTTGTGAACTAAACAGAGCAAATTCAGTAATTAAAATATATATGCATGTATCCGTCACTGTAAAAAAATGTTATCGCACAACAAGACAGATGCAGAGGAAGAGGCTCACTTGTGGTCAGAGATGCTTCGCTCAGGTGGTACATACTGGACGTCGTGTTCTGCAGACAAACAGCCACACGAGCAGGTTTACATCGAGCTCCCGCTGCCATCTAGTGGCGAGGTGCATGAAGTACAACATGATGCAGAGACTCACCTGAGTGAAGACGAAGGTGAGCACGGTTTTATTTGCGTCGGTCTTCAGCTCCAGCACGGCCCTGTCTGCTTCACACGAGCCTGAAGCCAGCGTCTCGTTGGGCTTGATGTTCACCACCTCCTGCACGGCCTGTGAACAAATCAGAGGGTTAAAGGTCGCTGCCCGTCTGCGGCCGAGAGGTTTCGCGTAAGCCGTCGCCACATGTGGGCACCTTGTTCTGGGAGGTGGAGTTGTAGGTGATGTTGAGCTGGAGGCCCAGGTAAGCCAGTAAACACACTGTGTTGTTGCTGTTGGTCACGTTGTACTTCCCCCTGTCGGGCCGACCGGGCTCTTTGTGCGGCGCAGCGGTGGTTTGGGCGGGCGTCGGCGTGGCAACCGCGGCAAAACTCTGACGCAGGAAGGCAGCTGCGAAACAAAATGAATCACGTCTTGGTTTTATGTTTTTTAAACATCCATTATTCATAATGATAAAGTTATGCTACTTTTTACAAGTAAAATAGTTTTTATAATGATGAAAGAAAATGTTAATTTTTAAAACATTTCCATAAAAAAAAAGCTCTAATCATGCTTGACCTCATTTAATCAAATTATCAGAAGCATGTTTATTATAAAACAGCAACAAAAACAATAACAGGATCTCCAAACTATTAATAAAAAAAACAAACGTGATTTACCATCTAGAAATGATCATTTTTCCCCCCAACAGTTTCAGCAAATAATGCACATAAGGGAATGATTTCAACCAATCAATACTAAATAAATATTAAACATAATCATGTATGTAAATGTAAAAAAAAAAAAAAAAAAAAAAAAGAAAATTCATTTCTGCACTTTGAAATACTGATAAAAATAAAAATATTGCTCATAATCAGAGATTTTGGAAACATTCTGGAGCATCTCCTTAGTTAAAAATGTCTGAAACGACGACATTTTTGTTTTAATGTTTTTGAATAAAATGAAATTGAAACCTTGTATCCCCAAACGTGGAGATTTTAATAAAATTTATACAGTTCGGACAAAGTTTTTGGCACACTTCACTGGAAATGTGTTCATTACTATTACACAAAAACGACAGCAACTAAATTACGATGAATGAAGTCGAGTGGTAAGAAAGATTAGGAGATCCTTATCCTGCACTGTGATGAACTGCTGCATTTCACTTCCTTTTTAAAGAGTTGCACAATTTATGCGAAGCTCTGCTTGGTTTGAAATAGATTTAGAAAAGAAAACTAAATCAAAGACATCTGGGCAACACCAAAAGAAGTCCCTTTTTGGTTGAGTACCTGATTTATAAAACAAGCTGCAGCCTCTGCAGAAGCACCAAAGAGCAACAACCAAAACGCCTGTTGCATGATGGGAGGAAAGGATAATGGTAGCCAAGTAGATAAAACAACTAATTTGCATATTTAAATCAGCAATGCAAAGCATGTTAGAAATAAAAAAAATCCAGTGTAAAGCTAGATCTCATGCAATGCACTGAAAATAAGTAACTACTAACAGGACGTTTGGGTTGTGGTAGAAGAGCATAGCAGTAATACTTTTAACCAATAATTAACCACATTGAACATTTCTGCTGTTGACTTGGTTCAAAAAGTCAGTTACATTCGCTATAGTTCAGGTCTTTATTTAAAAATATACTAGATAAAAAAACTCACAGTAATTAAATTATCTTCTAATATTAAACACACTTGATGTCATGGCGAGAAAGTAAGAGCAAGAGTCTTAAGCCACATGACATTTCTTTGCAAGAGAAGGCCTAAAAATCAACATGTAGTAGGTCAAAGGTCCCCAACGCCATTTCTGCAGCTTTTATCTGCTCCAACATGCTGAATCCAATGACTGAATTACCTCCTAACCATGACATCAAGGTTGACAAAGGCCTGGTAATGAACCAGTCATTTAAATCAGGCGTGTTGGAGCAGGAATGCATCTAAATCACAGGTGTCAAACTCCAGTCCTCGAGGGCCACGGCCCTGAAACTTTTAGATGCGCCTCTGCTGCGCCACACCTGAACAGAATTAGGTCATTAGCAGGCGCTGCAAAACTTATCTACAGAAGGAGGAGGTAATTAAACCATTTGATTCCAGTGTTTTGTATCTGTGGCACATATGAAAACTTCAGGACAGTGGCCCTTGAGGGCTGGAGTTTGACAGCCCAGATCTAAATGCTGCAGAAGGGACTGGAATTGGAGACTCCTGCAGTAAATGACCAGAAAAATCCAACAAAGGCCTGAGAAACGCTCCATCCTCCAGTTTATCATCCACTGCATGTTTGTTTCTCAGCCATTCGCCCTGTCAGAATCACCTTGTTAGGAATAAAATGCTATTTTATATTTGTCAACCTGTTTTCTGTAGTATTTTTCATAGATTGGAATGAAGAGGAAGTATTTGTGACCGATAGTAACCATCATCTAAAAATATCACTTCATGTAGATGTGACAAAAAAAAAAAAAAAGTCTTGTTTGAGCTTGTGGGGCTTTAATCTTCTCGTTTGGTTCTGGGGATGCAGAGCAGAACAAAACCAGAAGACCTGAGGGGTCTGGAAGGTTGATACAACAACAACACATCTTTAATGTATTGTGGTGCTGATACATTCAGTGATTTATAAACCAACAGTATTTTACAGTCTATTCTTTGAGCTACAGGGAGCCAGTGCAGGGACTTTAACACTGATGTTATGTGCTCCACCTTCCCGGTTCTAGTGAGAAGCTGAGCAGCAGCGTTCTGGATCAGCTGCAGCTGGAGCATTGATTTGTTGGACGCTGTTGCAATAATCAATAAGACTGAAGATGCATGACTTCATCTAGATCTCGCTGAGACATAAGACACATGTAGTAATGTAATGTTCTAGACTCAAAGCATAGCCTACTTAAAAAAAAAAAAGAAGATATGATTAGATTGCCATTAAACATTTAGATAACGACCTACACTTTTTAAGGCTGACCTGAAAGAAAACATGAAACTAGAGAAGTGGGCGAGGTTGAAATTGAAAGCTTCAGAAATTGAAAACCACAAACATGTGACGAAAAACGACATACGCCGAAAACTTTGCTTACCATTTTAACTGTCTGCGTGCTTGCTTGGTTCCAACGTATTATTCAGGCTACATATCTGCCAGCTTTCGAGCTGCTAACGCTGTTTCCCGGTAAAGTCACAAAGACTTAAAGCAGTTACTCACCTAAAATGAGCGGTAACATCACTCCCATCCAACCCCGAGGCAGTCCGCCAGCAGAGATCATATTGTTTTCTTTTCTCCGGGATAAAAATAAATCACAACAAACAGACAGTTAGCTACGGTTAGCTGGGCCGTGCTAGCGAGGCTAACGTTGGCGTCGCCAAAAAAAAAGAGAGAACGACGAAAGTAGAAGACTTATAAAGCAATGTCGCTGAGAATAAAAAGCTCACACAGTCGGTGTTCACTGGTCTCAGATTTCTTCTGCCTGCATGAAGAGGTTTAGAGGTCAATAAGCCCGCATTTGACACTTTATTGCCACTGCTAGCGCTGACGTCAGGGTCATGTGACTCGCGCTTAAGAAACGCCGAGAAAGTCACGTGACATCCAGACTAACTCCAGCTGGAGTTAGTCTGGTATTCCTGAACATTTAAAGCAAACAGCCGCATTTACTCAATGTAGCGATGTTTGAGGTCAAATGACCGATTATTGAACAGTCGAGAGGGAGAAAACACACCTAAAAGGCCTGGCAAATCTTTCATTACAAATACAATAAAATATAGCAGAAATATTTGCTAAATATTGTCCTAAAGTGAGGAAATTCAGAAGCACCAGCACCAAGTTAAAGGTAAACAGAAGTATGCCTATTCAGACTTAGGTAAAATATTTTACGTATATGAAAAATAAAACCAAACAGGAAGTACAAATTTACAAAATAGGAAAAGTAAATCTGCACAGATATTGAAAATAACAGTCCGTTTAAGGGAAATGTGCTAGTGATTTTAAAATGACAAATTGTGCACAAATATCTTCATTAAAGCAACAAAATGTTTATGTGTTTTTGTCCATAAGAAAAGGGGGGGGAAACTAATGCAAAAACAGAAGGGATTTAAACATTTACGGGAGATGTGATGTTACACAGCCTACAACTGCATGGAGAAATAATCTGATACTAATCCTGTGTCTGCTGTGGATGCAGTGGTCTGTCACTGTAGCAACAGCTTCATGGGATAGGAAACATTAAACAAAAGTGATGTTATTTTAGTCGAAAAGAAAGTTAAAGAAAGAAATATTAATGCAGAAGCACTCAGGAAAACAAAACTCCATAAAACTGGTAATTAGTTAGGAAGCCATTTTATCAATTATAGAAGCAAAAACAAGAAAAGTGCTCAAAATGACACTCTCTGGGGTTAATACCAGAGACAGTTCAATTTGCTATCAAGACAAATATCAAATCAGTATTCTCAGCAGTAAATATTGACATTTCTGGATCTAGGCGTGCCGAGGAGGCTTCTAGAAGTTTAACCAGATTTAAAATCGGAGAGAAAAGGGGATTTGATTGATTTCTAACATGGCACGGCTGTTTTAGGCTGATTGTCTGAACTGAGTATTTCAGAAACGGATACTGGGATTTTCACAAACAGTAACCACCTATCCAGCTTATGGAGATTGGCTGGAAAACAGAAGACATCCGGCTGCTCCACAATATAAGAGGAGAAAAGTTTGACGAATTTCACATGAAGGAAAGGAAACAGTTGCGCAAATACTTATTACAAACTAAGATATGTGCAGAATTTCACCGATAACTTGACACGTCAAACCTTGAAACAGCAGCAGAAACCACACCTGGTGCTGTTCATGTCACCTAGGAACAGGAAACTGAGGCTACACGGGTTCTGCCCCGTATTTTATCCTTTAATGGTTCCCCTGTTGAGCTTGTGTCTTCTTACAAATATTTGGGGGTTGTAATTGATGAAAACGTACATTTTAAAGCTTGTATCAAAAATATTTTGGAAAAACTAAAATTGTGTTTCTTCTATAGTTATTTTTCTCTTGTAAGTCAAGGAAACAACTTGTTGCTCCCATCTTCCTGCCAATCTTAGACATCATGAACACCTTTGCACATTCTCCTCAGCAATTAGACTCAGCTTGACATCAGGCACTTAGGATAATAGCCAGATTTTCCTTAATTAAATTGTAAACTTTTTCCACAGGCTGCATTTTCCATATCAATTTTTGGCTTGTTATCACCAGGATTTCTTGCGATATGTATTAATATCTGCCTGCAGCCAGTTTGGATGTTTTCTTCAAATTGGTGTGATTGTGCAACTTCAGAAATGTACAAGGCTTTGGAAGCATGCTGAACTGTTTCTCTTTGCTCAACACAAACCCACTAACATTTAACTAACATTTAACATTTCTCCTGACCTTTACAGTTGCAGATATTTGAAGAACGTAGAGCAGTCAGATGAGCTTTTTGTGCTTGTTAAATGCTTACCGTACACTGACTGTGTCGTTTTTATTCGTTTTTATTTGCTCCAAGTTTCTGCTTTTGTCATTTTTAAAAAAAAAAAACAACAATCTGTTTATTGCAGTGCCATTTTTTATCTTACAGTGAAGGCAAAAAAGTTTTTTTTTTAGTTTATTCCTTTTGAACAGTTATATTTTTAGGTTTTCCTGTTGCCAAAAAGAGAGCTCAGTTGAGGTTGCGTGAATGTTGAATATCCTTGAAGGTGGTGAAGATGTTCCAATAGAAAGAGGTCATTACTTTGCACGATTTGAAGACAAAACCTTCAGCAGGCAATTTTATTCCTCTTTTGCAACCAAGTTAATTAGCTCCAACTCCACCAGCTATTATTTGTGTCCGGAATTAACTTAATAATAAGGCTGTACGTGCAATTTAGAGGCACAGCCTGAGTTGAGACCCTCAAGGTGGCAACATTTAGCCTCTAAATGCAGATTCTGAGCAGATCAAATGAACAGAGAGGGCGAGACCAGCGGTAGGTGTTCAGGGTTGCAACACAGCTTTGTAGTTTTCTGTCTCAGTCCACTAGTAGGTTGTCATTCAGCCTCTTCCTCTCAACAGGGGATCAGACGATACCGTGAGGCGACTTGCAGCTGCTTGATGAAAAGAGAGAAACATTCATTTTTACTGACAGACAGAGGCATGGATTCATGGATGAGAGGCGTGTTGGTGCTCTTTGCACTGTTCATGCCTGTTTGCTGTGAAGGTAAGTGAAACAAAAAGAAAGTTTTTGTCAAACAAACTTTTCTGAGCTTGTGACAAAATGTTCTTCGGATTTTGGTTTTTGTGATTAAGATTTATGTCACTTTAACTATGAATATTGAACTCCGAATTAATTTTGTTTCCCAAAAATGTTGTTAATTTCAATAAGTTTCAGCGTGACCCCTACGATCGACATCGCACCAACAAAACTCAACACTCTGAAACATTTAGATCATTTATCCTGCTGTACTTCTTTGTTGTCATCCTGATGCTTTTTATCTTAAGTGCAAATTTATTTTGTTTATGTTGGTTTAAGATTCATTTCTATGTTCAGTTTTGCCAAAACCTGGGACAAAGCAAGAAAGAAGATACAAAAATGATAATCCAAAATTACACTTGTTATGGAAATTCAAAAGTATATTTCTTTTTGAAAATAATACATATACATATATAAAAGTACATTTCCTATTGCAAAGGGATAAAATTGCCAGACTGGTAATTTTTGCATGAAACTGTTAAAAGATGCAAATCCAAGAAGACGTTATGTTGTGGTATTTTTTTGTTTTGATCTGTTTTATTTCGTTTCGTTGATTCACATTTGTTTTTAGAAGGGGATAAAATTTAGATTTCTCACAGACTTTCTATTTTACGTTGTAGATAAAAAAAAAAAAAAAAGAAGAGAAAAACAATCAAAAAGATGTTCTAAGTCCTGATATTTATTGTGGCCTGCTTCACTGTGATCACAGTTATATTTCTACAAACTTTATTAAATTAAATTCGGACAGAAGTGATTGTGCAATCAGCTACATATTGCAGTTATTAGCAAGCGACAACCACTCAGATTCGGAAATGTGAGGAGTTTGATCAATATTTTTATAATTAATGGCACATCGCTGTTCTTGAATGGAAAGATGTTCCACTGTTCTTCTTTCTAGATGGTAACACTATGATCCAAATGAGTCTGATGTTATTAATGTAATTCATGAAAGATTTTAATATCATCACAGTGGTGAAAGGAAATCTCTTACACTCCTTTTCACCCATGTTTTCAAAAAAACAAATCCTCAGACAAGTTGGATTTTTATTTCTCTATAGATTTAAAATATATTTTCAAAAGTTTACTTTTGTTTGGACTGCAAGGTCATCTGTTTGGACGTATCTTTGTCAGATCAATTTTTAATGCGCTTGGTACTTCATCAAACTATCTAAAAACGGACCAGACACTTAACAGGTATGAACTTTTCCACCAAAATTACTCCAAAAGTGCATCAACAACTCGTCCAAGAAGAAAACACAAAGCACTGCAGGCCTCGTTTACCTCTGTTAACATCAGTGATCATGATTCCACGAATATTAAGATGCCGGGCAATAATATCGTTTTGCCGTAATTGGCGAAACCACGAATTATATTGGCAAGCAGAAAATGTCTGGCCAGCACAGTTTTTTGACAGTTTGCTAAAGCACATCAGCTGCTCCACCTCTACATAAATAAATACACATTTTACAGTGACCTAGTCAAAGTAAAGACATAAATTCAAATTAAATGATGTGGCGTCAAGCCGAACAGGCCGTTTATACAAAGAATCGTGACTGAACTAGAAAAATCAATGACATAAAAGACTCGTGTCACAAACACTTGAGGGTAATAGTTGCTACCAAAGGTAGACCAGCCAACTTTATTATCTTTGAGTAAATTATATTAACTATTTCAAACCTGTATCTGCACCTGTTTGACAACCTGATGCATTTAAATGTGCCAAAAAAAAAAGCCATTGAACTGTGTAAGTGGCCAAGTACTTCTTTATAACCCTGCGTGTTTCGAATCTGAAGAGTAATTTGGAGTGGATTGGCATATTTATTGTTCAAGTTGGAGTGGGAAGCACTTAAAGGACAGGAAGTCGTCTCCCAAATAGACCAAAGCTTGTTTTTATGCAAAGGATATGGGAATATTTCTTGGTGCTGCACTAAACCAAGTACCTTAAGGAGAGAACCGTCAAAAAGTTGACACATTTCCTTTGTATGAAACTTATTTTCAAGCTACGCAAACAGTGTAACAAAATTATTTTTAATTATTTTGTTGTGTTGTTTTATCTCTAAGTTGCTTTTGTGTTCAAAGCAAGAGAAAACAAAAGTAGAGTTGAGATTAAATCACACGTCTTCGTTCTATACGTCCAAATGATGCTGCCATGATTCTTGGTTCTGAGCTAAGCTGACAAGCTCAGTGAAAGGGGTGTCAGAAATTTTACACTATAAACTTTATAAAAGAGTTTCAATGCATGCAATGTCGATGATTTCAGGCTACAAAAAAAAAAAAAAAAAAAACATTTTCACAACACATTATGAGTGCCAATATTTCCAGATGACAAAACAAGATAAGGCCCAAAATTAGCACCACTGCTATTAAGTTACGCTTTGACACAGTTGTTGCTTTTAGAAGCACAAAAATAACTTTTGAATGGAAGAACTGTTGCGCTCTGAAGCGACTTCAGATGACTGAGAGAAAGACGTTAAGGCCTCTCTGAACCTGCCGCGGCTGTCCTCTTTCTCTCTACAAGGCTGATGTTCCAACCGCACACCAAGATAAAAGAGCCTCACAGAAACCTCACAGCAGCCCATCGCACTGACAGGAAGACATTGAAGGTTTTCAGCTGCAGATATGTAGTTTTCTTATTTCCTGTTCTGAAGGGGTCTCTCTCAGTTGTCTCATCCGACTCACTTTAATGGCCTTTTTTTTTTTTTCCATCCAGTTCACACACACCTCCGGGTCCATTTATAGTTTCTTCCTGTGTTTCTGTTTCTAAAAAAGCACAGTGTCACTTGAATGGCTGCATGAGGACTCAGAGATCTAAAAATGACAAAAATGCAGTTGGTATAGATTTTGCTTCAGGAAAAAAAAAAATGCAGTAAATTAAAAAAAACAAACAAATAAAAAAAAAACTCAAACCCTTGCTTGGGTGCTGTTGTAGAAAAAAAAAGAGATGCTTCCTATAAACACAGACTTTCAAAATGTACAATTCAGAGCATGACCACCGGATTTTTGCTTGAGAAATTGAAAACTGAACCTAAATCATGAACTGAAACAGAAAGGGCCCGATTAAACGGAACGACAAAACACCAACAAATTTCAAGTGGGTCAATCTGGGATCGGAAAAATTGTTTGACAGCAGAACTTCCTCTGCGAGAGAGAAGATCACTGCAGAAACACCCACAAGCAAAGTCCTGCATGCTCAAAATAAAAACACCAGCAAACGAGCGAAGAGCACAGTAACTGTCATGCAAAAGTAGCAGCATAAGCGTTTAGGATAAAGATTAGATAATTAGAAGGAAAAATAGAGTTTAAGAGATCAATGGTGGTTTTCTGCAGATATCAGCGTTGCGTGCTGTGTGTTAGGGGCTGTGAGCCAAATCTGAAACTTGGTCATAGATCAAAAAGTCCCCTTCCGACAACAAACTGCCAGCATTTTATTATCATGTGGTACCATCAGCGAGACAACTTATCTCTTCCAAATTCACTCTGCAACGTGGCACCCAACCCAAGACGGACCGTCCACTGCACAAACATCTTCATTTGTAGCTTCACGTGTTCTTCTGTTGCAAACGTGATACAGTTGTGCACAGGTTGAACCAGTCGTCTCACTGCCTGCCTCTGTTTTCCGTTTGTTTCTTCTGCAGAAACTTTTTTCACTGATCCGGTCATCTGCTACTTCCTGGACGCGTTTCTGATGGTCTACTGTATTGGTGCGACGGCGCTGTTCTTCAGAGAAAAAGTGAGTTTCACAGCAAAGGTTGGACCACATTTCAGAGCGTTTCAAATGAGAGATAAGCAGCAGCCGGCGGAAACTTGATTCTGATTATTTGATGGTTAAAAGTGTAAAAAAAAAAATTATTTCTCAGAGTGTGGGAGAAACAACAGAGCTGAATGTCTGCAATAAGTGACGGGAAAATTATCAAATATTTTTAAATGAGATTTCACATTTTCATTTAATTTCATCTTCTGATAGAATAAAACTACAGTTAAATTAACTACAAAGCAAAAACAAACTTTATAAAATAATTATATCTGACAATTCCACCTCCACACATGTTTTAGACAAATTGAATTCAATAGATATTTATTCTTTGTATTGAAATATTAACATATAATTTGTAGAATACACAGGAATATAACATTGGTCAAGCAAAAGTGGACATGCAAACCTACCAAGACATTGGCGTCCCCCAAAACTGGCAGATCAAACACGAAGTGCGAGAAGCAGCACAGATGACTCTGGAGGAGCTGCAGAGATCCACAATCCTGGAAGAACTTGTTGCTGAACTTTACCTTCTGATCACATAGTGGGCTACAGAAAATGTTCCCGTTATACTTTGATGGAAAGGCTTCATTTGATTGTAAAGGTGGTTGAAATGTTGGATTTAATATTTCTGTTTGTTTCATCCTGGCTCAGTTCTCCAAGATGCCACGAGTTCAACCGGAGCCTGTAAGTATCCAAACTTCAAATCATCTCTCTAATGACTTTTTATTCAAATAGAGCTGGTGATGGTTATCCAACTTTTCATATAAACCACGTGCTTTTCATTTGATCTTCATTGTTATTCTTGTCTTTTAAGATGAAGGGAGAAAAAGGGGGTATTTACCAGGTAAGGTCAGCATTCTCACAGCTTAAATAAGCAGATTTTTGGTAATTATGTTCTTATCCATTTATCAATTATTTCATTTTGTTTCAGGAACTCGAGAGGCCAAAGGACACCGACACTTATAATGTGCTTGAACCCAAAAAAGCAAAGGTGTGCTTAGAACGTGAATGAACAAATTCCCACTTGTTCACCTTCTTCATTTTTCACAACGGTGTTTTGTCCTCTTAGGGAAAAACTGACAGGAAGAAGAGAGCTAAGGTAAGGCAGCCTGCTCACCCGTGAGATACTAAAGTCAAAAATGCTGAAGTATTTCAGACTCTGTGAATCTCCCGAATATTTTAGGGAAGATTAGGAGGCACGTCGAATTCATTTTAGGTCGTCAGAACAGTGAAATCAAGTCTGAAATATTAAATAATCTTTTGAATCATGTGGACTTGTAACATATTTCAATGCAGTTCATCTCTCTTCTCTGCAGAAGAGCCAGGGCAAGCCGAGGGATACCGATCCGTATGAAGCTGTTCCCACCAGCCCTCAGCCCACTCCGGCCCCGTAGCGACGCATCCTGCAGAGACACAGAAGTTTATTACAGCTGAGATGAATGTTAGATTATTGCCCGTTTTTTTTAATGTAAAGACATTCCTTTTCTCTTCGCTTTTTTCCGTATCGATAAGCAGTTCATTTATCTAGTGGTTCGTTAGATAAAATGTGGTTGGATTTTTAGCAGACATGATGTTTTGCACCGCCGAGAACAGATAGTCACATGCACTGTGTAAAACAAGACCAACTTTTTTCCTCACTATCTGGCATTAAATCAGACTGAACATTTCCTATTTTATGTCAAATTCTTAAGTTATTTCTATTTGCTAAATAGCTGAATAATGACATTATTACCTTCTTCCATCACAGCTACTGGTTTGATTCTCATTTGAGTAAAAATGAAGGCAACTCAAAACTGGGAGCTATTGATCTCCACAGTAGTAATACTGATTCAGCCTGTGAAAAAGCAAAACATCTTGTAAAAACCTTGGCTGACGCTGGTGAATGTCATTACCTGGGCTGAAAAAGCCACACAACAAGAACATTTTAAGAGATTATTTTTTTCAAAAGCATCTTGGGGCAAAGAGCTTGACTTTTACAGGCATGTTGAAGTGATTACTTCTACATTTGTAGGATGTTTGAAACTTGCAAACATCTCGAGTGTGAAGTAGGGGTGTGGCAACCTTCTCTCGGGTGTTTTGCTCCAGGATAGGCCGATTAAATGACTTAAGGAAAGAGTAACAGTTACAAAAACTGAAGCAGCGTGTCAAGACGTCAGCCAGGAGGTTAATGCTTGGACTTCAATTCAGTTTTGTAAATGATGAACAACACTAATACTCCTTCTAAGTTAGCCACAAAGTAACTTTAAGGACAATAAAATCAATGTTTTGGAGTAAAACGTTCAAAAAGCCTGGATCCGACTCCCAACAGGAAATGTGTGAGCGGTGCCACCTACAAAGCTTTTGTTGGGAAGAATTAGCCAAAATTCCCACAAATGATTTAATAGGTTATTATTAAAGGACATCAAAAATATTTCACCCTACTAAAATAACTGAATAGATGAAATTGTATTGTTACCACATGCTAATGAAGCACAAGTCAACTTTTGACGTTAAAGTTGCTTGGAAAAATAATCCTCCGTCTGACATTTAGAAAATAGTTGAAATTTAATTCCGACTAAAGTTTAGTCTGATTTAATGTTTTCGTTTTTTAGCTTGCTGTTGTGCTGCAATAATAGCAATAAAGGTATTTTACTTCAGCACAGACTGAAGTAAAATTGAACACAACAGGAACTCCGCAGACGGATTCACTGTACATAACAGGAGAAAGCACATGTCAAAACACTTGGAAAACAGTTTTAATGATGTTTACAACAAAAAAAAAAGAACTGTACATTTACAGTAAAAGATTATCTTTGTATGTGTATAAAAACAAAAAACAAAAATACAGCAGACAAATGCATCAAAATCTACTATGTATCCTGATTCACATACTTAAAACTCCTACACAATCTTTCATTTCTAAACCCCCAGGACTGGAGGCCTTTACTTCTTTTTCTTTTTTTTTTCTTTTTTTTAAATTCTTTTTAGTAATAATGTCAGAGCAGTGTCCCTCTCTCAGTGTTGTATTTCAGGTGAAAACCAAAACTCCTTACATTCGAGTCCTGGAAAGTAAATCGATAGACTGCAGAGTAAGAAAAAGGAGGAAAATAAAACAGGAACACATTCCTTTAGATCAGCCCAAGCTTCCAACATGAATTGTTTTACAGAACGCATTTCTTGAGATACACTGACATAATATGTACATGGTTGCCATCTTTTTTTTTTTTTTTTCAGTTTTTTATTGAAAGCTGTGGTTGCCTGGGCCGGAAAACTGATAATCGCACACATGACACACCCAAAAAAACATACAAAAATACTATATCTTTAACCTACTAAGAGTAAGACAGCTCTGCAATTAGTTCCATGCTGTGACAGAAAATAAAATAAAAAATAATAAAGAGGTTACAACAAACAGACGCTTTTCACACAAGTTTTTTTTTTTTTTTCTTCTCAGAAATGTACCAAAATATACATCTAAGCTTTGGAATTACTGAGGCTAAGGACTAAAAGCCAGAGCTGGGTTTTGTCTCTTAATACACATGCTGCAGGGCGGGAAGGGCGGCAGAGAGAGACAGAGACAAAGAGAGAAAGACAGAGAGAGAGAGATCTTTGGTATCTGCGTTTGTCAAAAAGTTTAAATATTTGGATTTTTGCTTTGGGATAGCGCTTGTGAGAGCCGGACGGCCTCGCCTGGAGTAAAGCCTTAGACAAAAGTGTCACCGAAGCCCCGTCGGGTCTGAACCGGGCGGGGACGGACCGTGATGCATAGTGTCACAGAGTCTGTAAAGAGACGACGGTGAAGGGAAGGACGAGTTTCTGGAGACATGGAGGGGGAGAAAGGGGAAGAAGAAGTCCTTGAGAAAGAGAGAGACGCAATGGAAGAGAGTCAGGGAGGACGTACAAAGTCCTGAGCAGGTACAGCGTGCACAGGATCCACCCTCAGAGTGTATTAACAAACATCACCCAGCTATCGCCACATTGGTTCGTGCCCGTCACAGAGGCCCGCTCAGCCCCCTCCGATCCCCGCCCACAGGCACTGAAACCGCTGCACCGACAGGACGCACATTCACTACGAGAAAAGCACAACAAAACAAACAAAAAGAACATCCCCTTAAACGCTTTGGGACTCTGGAGGATGAGGGACGTGGAGAGAGTGCAGCCTGGATTAGATGCTGAGCAGTGAGGCGGGGATGGGCGAGACGACGGCGTTGCTCGCGTACAATCAAGTTAGAAGTCTTTGGTTAGCGTTGGTACCACAGGAAACCGAGAGCGGGCCACGACAGGAGGAAACCTGCACATACTTGTACCGTGTCATAAATAACAAGCAAAAATATGAGCAAAAAAACAAAACAAAACAGGATTGTCAAACTTAAAAGGAAGGGTACAGACACAAAAACGAGGGTAGGAAATTAACTAAAGTGGCAACAAGATTGCAGATTTTTCAGTTCTGACAGAAGTAAAGACACGTGTGTGCACAAGTCGTGAAGGGGAAAAAAAACAGCAGACATTCACAAGCACTGGTGTGTAATCTGCCTCCACCTTGTGGCAGTACAGGTATGAGCAGGCTTCTCCACCGACATTTTTTTTTAAAACTTTTAAAAACATTTTTCTTCTCTTATAAGTAGATTAAAGCAGGTTTCACTCAGTTTTGAGTTAAGAAATGAGGTATACAACAGTTTGTTTTGCCTTACTGGTGGTCCACCTGTTCTTCCTCCACAGCAAACTGACATAATCGGGCTCAATATAGTCGCCTGGTTGAACCACGAGAACGCCTTGAAGTCTCAAGATCACCTACTGACAGTGAAGCACTAAAAGCCAAGAAAACAGCTCATCAGAATATCAAATAAAAAAAAAGAGAGAACAAACAAATTAACCACAAACGGTACGATTTTCCCAAAGCAAGCTCGGCGAACGGCCTGCTTGAAGCCTGTGGCCTAATCAGTAGACGAACTCAGTCAAAAAAAAAAAAAAAAAGAAGTAAGCACTTCTCTATTACAAACTTTTTGATTCAAGAAAGAAAAAAAGAAAATCACTCCTTACACCAGCTGGAAGATGAGGGAAAATGCACCGTAAAGGTTGGCAGACAACCCAAACTCACTTTCATACACAAAGAGCCACTGGAATTACAAGTAAAGCATTTTCCAACCTGGCCGAAACAAAACGCACATCACTAATCCACTCCAAAATGCCCCAGATATCTTCCATTTCAACGAAATGCACCAGAGTAGCCCTCACACACACACACACACACCAACGCAATGCTACAATGCTCATGTCTTCTACGCAACAGTAAGGCATAAATGATAATGTTAATCCTCTCTTGTCAAACTACAAAAGCCAGTGATCGTATCGTATCCTCTCACGCTATACAAAAAGAAAGGCCAAAAAGTTAAAGAAAAATGATTGTTAAAGACAACACAGCAAATCAAATTCACAACAACGCAAAAATAAAATCTTAGCAATAATAATAATTATAAAATAAAGCAACAAGGTCAGATGCTTCAGCGTCTCGAGTTCCTCAGGTCAAAAACAGAGGCATCCTCACCGACTTCCTCTCATATTTTTGGTCAGGTTAATAAAAAAACAAAACAAAAAGTGAATAAAGCATTAAAAGACTGCGGGGAGATTTATTCTTTTGAGTTAGCATGATAGACACTACATTCAATCTTGATAACATACTAGTTCAAATATAAAATATGAATATCTTACACGTGTTTATATATATATTTATATAGAATTCAGAAAAGGTTGCTTCTCTAATTGTTAAGTCTTTCCTCAGATAAATATTTCAGTAACATCCTATGGTGCCAGCTGGTTCGTCATGGTGCAGGTGAAACATAACAATTAAAAGAGGGGGGCAGGAACTGAGCGCCCCCTGCAGGCTGGAGGGGGCCAGACATCCACAAAGCTTTGATGAGAAAAGGCTTTTACTTTGGCAAAAAAGATCTAAAAAAAACAAACAAACAAAAAAAACAACAAAAAAAACAAAAAAAAACACATAAACCCAGAAATACCCTTTAAATAGTAGTACTAGAAAATAGCAGTAGTAGTAGTAGTAGGTTGTCCTTTAACGTTATGGTTCCTATGAACGGTATAACCTCTGAATGGGAAAGCCAGACAGTACTTATACATTCTACACCCAGAAATGTCTAACGGTGAACCTATGTTGAAGTTTCTGCTGAGGTATATTTAGTCACAATTATTAAAAAGAAAACGAGGAGGAGGATCGTGTGGACAAATTTCACAACTTACAGTCACAGAAAAAAAAAAAAAAAGAATCACTGCAGGAACTAAAGTCGTCATTTGGATATGGATCAATGCTACCTTCCCGTGGGGTGTGACTGAATGTGCTGCTATGCAAAACAGTTAGGTGGGTTTACAACCAGTTCACAGACACAATGGGTCAAAGCGGAGACACCGAGACGAACATGAAGAATGTTCTCCGACGATTGGGTTTATGCATTTACACAGGTGAGTCCTCCCGGTGGGAGGGTCGAGACTACCTAACCCCGACTTCCACAGGGCGTAGTCGTAAAGCTATAAAGGAAGCATGCAGGCCTCTCGACAGCTCGGCCCCCCGTCGGGAGCTTCTGCAGCAAGTTGTTAAAGCTAAGTTTCTGTGATCTGGTTCCAGCAGCACCAAATCGGGGAGAATCTGGCATTTGGAGAAGAGGAAAAAACTGCTTGCACGAGCGGGGGAAATCGTAGAAACCACGTGAACAGCAACTTGCGTGCTCCGGCAGGCACAGCAACTACTGAGTAAAACCGCTTTGGTTCGAGCTGTTGTTTTATGGCTGAATATTAGCACAAAACAAACAAACAAAAAAAGTCCATTAGGCATGGGCCAGTTACCTGTTACAAACAGTTCTTATGGTTAAAGTCGGTTTAATGTAATACCAGATACTTTTTTCTGCAACTTGAAGTAGTGATGCTGTGCAGCTGACCGTTTGGAAATATTTCAAGCCTCAAAAAAATCCTTCACTCTTATCAAGGAACTACTGACATGACAGTCGGCCAATCTACGAGCCAGTTGGCAAGGCGTTTAAAAAAGAAGAAATTAGATCATCTGAAAAGCGTAAAACTTGGTCTATCATACCGGCCCATGCCTACTTTCCACTACGGTTCAGAAAAAACATCAAAAATGCTACTAGAACAGATTAGAATAAAAAAAGAAAAAGAATACCTTGAAAACGGCTCTGAAAAACCAAAAATTGAGGGCAAGGCCCAGGTGGTAAAAATGAACAATTATGTCTCATAAAAGTAAAAAAGAAACCAATTTTCACAACCATCGCATCCCTCTCCTGTTGGCGAGTAGTGCTGCCACTCAAATTAAAAAACAACACCAAAAAACAGAAACAATGTTATCTTTGGAAAATGGTCATCAAAATATTGCATTTCTATATTCTGTTGACGATGAGGAGAGATTCTGCACTCATAAATATATCGACTAGACTAAGCTACACTGACTACACACAGCAACTATTTTGACAAATATTTTTGGTATATCTTAAAGTACGTATTCATTCCTCCCAAACTCAGGCAGACTGCAGCTCATCAATCCAGTTTTTTTTTTGGTACAGATACTGTGCACAAGTTCATATATGACAGTACTACTATTAAAAAGAAAAGGAAAAAAAAAAAAACACAAACCCACAATAAAATCCCATGGAGCCAGTAGTACTCGCAGTACATGCCCCTCCTCGAAAAAAAAAAAAAAAAACACACACTGCCAGAAACTGATCTGGAAGAGCTGCAGAAAGCACATTGCAACCCAAACCACCTCGTCCGGATACGTGGCTGCAGCTCGCTCTCTTTAAAAGCTTTTCACACAAATATTTCGAGCCATTTTCTGTCAGTGTCAACAATCCACAACTAGACCCTCATTTTACAAAAGCTAAGAGGCCGTTTGACCGCCACAGCGACTTGTAAAACTCAGTGTTTCCAGAGAAGAGACGCAGAGAGACCCACCCAGTCACCTCCGACCCTTAAAGCAATGATAACCTTTAAATCGGCCACTTATTACTTGCATTTAAAGCCTTATAACCACGATTAAAAAGTGATAGGTGAATATTAACTTATTAGAATTATATAGATTTTAAAGTCTAAAAAAAGTACATAGAAAGGAAATGCAAAGAAGAGTACAACTTTGATATGATTTAAGTTGAGGCCTGTCAAAAACATGAATAAAAAACAGAAAGAAAGTGACGTACTAACCCTTGTTATCACGACAAAACATTGAGATTAGTGAAAAAGACTCAAGTTTAAATGTTAGAAGGGACAAGATTTAGTTTTTTTTTTTTTTTTTTTGGTTAGACGTGTCAGTTGTGATTCTGACCTCGTAGTAGGAGGAAATATGTACATAATAGTGTGATGGTGCAGAGTTTGTTTTTTCTTTTTTTCAGGCCAAGAGTGTTTGTGAAAGAAAATATTGAGAACTATTGAAAACAAAAAAGAAAGAGAGAAAAAAAAAAAAGAAAAACAAAACCTATGCCCAATTACATTGGATGTCGTTTTCTTTTTGGTGGCAGCAAATACATTAAATAATGTTCTACTTCTAATGTGAAACGTGTGGGGGGCGGGTAGTGAAGCCTGTGTCCCCCGCCCGTCGTGACGGGAAGTAGTGCTCGCGGCAGGAAGCGAGGCATCAGGAGCGAGGCTTCACTGAGCCTTGGAGGCAGTGGTAATGGTCGAGGCTTGCACAGGCACGGCAGCGGTGGTGGCCTGGTGGTGGGCGTCGGCGGTAACCTGGAGCCCGCCTGCCCCCGCCGACACCAGGCTGACGGGGTTGCTGGTGAGCAACGACAGGTTTTGGGGGTTGAGGAAGAGCGGCGTGGTCACCAGGTTGGGCGCGTTGGCCGCCGAGGTGTTGGCGAACAGCAGGTTGCCGCCGTCCAGAGACGTGATGGGGATGGGGCCGCCCGATGCCAGTGCTGAGGAGGAGGCAAGAGGATCGGCTTTAGTGTGCAAAACACAAGGTCTTCAATAATATTTACATGTGTTTAACTAATGCAACCATTTGTTATGGGCTGTTTAATTTATCCAAACATTACTATCCATTTTCTACAGATAGATTCAGTTCTTTATTTGCAGGAGAAACAAAGATTGAATAGAAACAATTTTAGTCGTTTGTCTTTGAAATCAGTCCACTCAAATAATAAAACAGTTAACAATGACGTTGACTTTAAGGCTGTTTTTGGCATAGAGGCCAAATTAGATCAGCACTATTTCATAATCTATAACCCTGACGCTCCTCAAATCTGGTCTGGATTATCCTCCACTGAATAGAACTTCTCTAAAGCCCATATTGGGATTTATTAATGGTTGCTGCAGCGAATCAAAACTAAAAAGATCAACGAGTTTAACAGAAAGTTTTATTGTTACCAACACAGATGTAAGTTGTTTTTTAGATAATACTATCTAAAAGAAAACTCTCCTTTTCATCTTTTAGAAAGTATTATTCTAAATCCATTGAGCAGCAACTGGGTGTTGCTTGCAGTTTTATTTCATCCATTGTTTCAGTGTGCAATGTCTTACACAAAAGAAACACAAAAAAAGAGAAAAACCACACTCATTTTGCTAAAAGGGAAATTATCCAAAAATGTTTACTACTGGGTCATGATGCTGGCCTAGCACACACCTTGAATTGCAGCCAGAGTGCTGTTATTCATCAGAGGACTCAGTGCACTGCCAAGCCCCCCAGGAGTCAGACTAAGAAGGGCGCCCCTGAAAACAAAACAAACATTATTAAGGCAAATACAGGGGGAAAAAAAACTCATCAAATTGTAAAAAAGTCAGAGACTAACCCTGGAGTGAACTGGGATGATGCCATCAGTCCCGGAGTCAGCCCCGCAGCTGCAGCCATGGCTGCAAAGCTGGCACTAGTGGGCAGCTGGGCAGTGGATAGGCCTGGAGCGGCCACCATTACCTGGCCCGTCCCTAAGGACGTCGCTATGGACGTTGGCGCCTGCGTGACCAGCGCCTGAACGCTGGTTTTGCTGTCTGTGGATGTGGACTGAACAGTGGTCGTGGATGGGTTTATCGATGGAGCGCTGGTTGACGTGGTGAGTACAGGTGCGGTGGAGATGACCGATGCAGTGTTTGTGCCTCCAACTGTTGTGCCTTAGTAGATGGGGAAAGAAGAGGAATCAAATTTATTTTTTCTCCATGAAAATAATCGGGTTAAACGCTCGATTTAAAACATTTCCATCATCAATTTACAAAAAAAAAAAAGAGTAAAAAGAAAAGGAAGAAGACAAAATCTTGTGTAAACTGGCCCTGTCCTCACAGCCAGGACAGGGATATCTTGTTGGAAACAAGATATAATTTATTCCAAAGTGTGTAAAAGTTAATCAGGTTTGACTTAAAGTCGCTTGAATGAAATTAGAGCATTTTTTTCCACCCCTCATCTAAACTGTGCCAGTTTTACTCCATGTACCGAAAGTTTTACTTTTGCAAATAATGAATGTGATGTCGAAATTGTTCAACTGAAACTCTGCAGCCTGTTCTCTTTTAAAATGTGTATAAATATGCAAAGTGGTCCCCACCTAAACCTCCAACACTTGCCTGCAGCTGTTTCCTTTCAACTGAAAACTACTTAAAAGTTGCACAATAGCCCACTGCAATATTAAAGACACTCTCTAAAACATTACTGAAGCTAAAACAACAAACATGTAAGATTTTTGATACTCAGTCAGGATGCCGATGATATCTGCGACTTATTTCAAGATCGAATAAAGTTAAATGTAAGCAGGAATGCAGCAGCTGCAGGCGTACAAAACAGAGGAAGCTATTTGCCTATTCATAAGTTTGTGCATGGTGAGACTCCCAGGTGTAGATTTACAGGTAGGGCATTTTAACACCAAGGTTGCTCTTAAATAGTAAATAATGATACATGAAACAGTCACCCAGCTTAGATCAACTGATTCAAGGTTTCAGTCAAAGTTAAGACAAACACAAACCTGTGAAAGCCAAACTAGAGACACTGGTGCTGGTGAGAGGCATCACTGGGTTTACAGTCAGGGTGGTGGATGTGTTAATAGTTGGACTGCTAACAAGGCTTGCTGTGCTTGCCACCTGGAGACGAGGATATGGAGGAACAGTCAGGAAGCTTCTCAGGGTTTACATCTTGTTTTACGTTTAGCTTAAAGCATGAAGTGTGAAGGATCAGTCAAGAGATCCAACACTGCTAAAGAACGGTTTTAAGGTGGCTACCAAAGGGCTGCTGGGGGTAAAGATGGTTTTGATGGAGGTGCTGCCTCCTCCATTATTGACGCTGCTGGGCGGGTTAATCCGCTTCTCTTTCTGTCGGCGATTGCAGAACCAGACCCGGATCACCTCCTTCTCCATGTTGAGCTGGTCAGCGATAATGCTGATCTCGTCAGAGGTAGGTTTTTGGTTCTGCTTGAAGAGGGCAAAGAAGCCAGGAATTCCCTGTCAGTACTGAGGAAACTGCAGCGCTGCGTCATCACAAACAACCTCATCGCTGCATCACAGTTTGCAAAAACTGAGTTTCAAAGGCAAGTTTTCAAATTTTTCCAGCACCACACTTTTCAGATGGAAACTATACAAATGAATTAAAAAAACAAGTATCAAATCACCATTAAGTACGTTAATTAATTATTAACATAATTAATTACTGTTATTAATAATACCTTATGATAGTATTCTGAATAGCAGGGACAAAGTAAGCTGAAATAAAACAAAATTTTAATTCTCTCTACACCTGACTGGTCTGAGAACAAAACGTTGATTTAACAATTTTTTTTTTTTTTTTAAATCAGCAATTTCAATAATTTTAGTGTATAAAAATATAAGACCACCTTCATTTCAATTATTCAGATCAATAACTCACTGAGCCATTAGGAATAATAAACTGTCATTATTTTGTATAAATCTGCCTGTTAAATTACATTTTGGCTCCAATGAAATTCTTACCCTAAATAAATAATACCCTGCCTTTCTGTAAGGAGTCTTTTCCCCTAAAAATCTACTGCAACTTTATTACAAAACAATGCAGATAGATAGATGTCACGCACTTCCCAAACCTTGAAAACTCAATTCAATCAGGATTTTTGATTTCATGAACATGAGGCTCTCACCTCCAGAAAGCTCTTTTCTAAGGCCACTCGAATGTTGGTCTCGATACTGGTCCTTTTCTTCCGCCTGCGGTTGATGCCCTCTATGCCCAAGCCTGAGGAGCCCAGGGCACTGGGGCTGGACAAGGACTGGTCAGATGTCAGATTCTCTGCACAAACAGCACCGACAAAAGGAAAGGAGAGAGGTAAAGGCAAAGTAGATCATACAAAACCCACCGTCCTTCAACTCAGAACATTGAGTTCAAGTTCTTCAAAATGCTCATCATGATTTGTTTGATTCATCTGCCATCAAACTCAAGAAACACACTTTTTATATTCAGGTGGGTTTAGGGACAAACCTGCATCATTAAGCCACTTCTCCAGCAAAGGCTTGAGTTTGCACATGTTCTTAAAGCTCAGATTCAAGGCCTCAAAGCGAGAAATGGTGGTTTGGCTGAAGTCGTTTCCATACAGCTTCCCCATAGCCAGGCCGACGTCCCCCTGCGATTTGAAGGGAGACAACGACACGGAAATATGAGTCATAAATTATTAACTGTCCTCTAGTCTCCTATTTCTGATTAAAGCCTCTAATAACTAATCTCTGTTCATTTAAATTACATAGTGAAAAGATTTTTTTGGATTCGCAAAAATATTCTGATCAGAGCTTAAAATGGCAAACATGTGACTTTCGCACATTTTTCTTCATTTAATAAGCATGGATCTATGAATATGCAAGCTGGTTCCTGCTGCTGCAGCTCCTGAATCTCAGCTTGGTTCAGACACAGAAAACTAATCATGCTACAAGACAGGAAGTTGTAATTTAGGTGTAACTCAACTGCACAACTTCAAACTGGAGTTGAACACTAACTAAATGTCAGAGCTTCCTTTATGTCTCTGTACTGGTTTGCAATATTATATTTCTTTAAAGGTGCCAATAGTATATGATACCTTGAAGATGAAGAAAAATGAAGAAAAACACAATTGACATTAAAAAACAGAGTTCCTTTGTAATTTATGAGTCAGAGTCCAAACTTTCTCAAACTTTAAATTCTCCTCCCACTTTTATAACATTCTGGAAACGAGTCCAAAACATGAATCTAGTTACTTTTTATTTACCAATTCCATTTAGCTTCATTTTAAAGTCTGCAACCAAAAGATTGATCAAATCTGAAGGAAATTATCCTGCACCTTTAATACATGCACATACATTTTCCAATATTTATTTGGGAAATCAGAAAGCAAAATTTCCTGCTTTCACAAACTATGTAAAATCAACTGGAGATGCTTACTGCCAGCACACATTTGTGAATCTAACTCGAAATCTTTTTCAGATTTATCTCTTGACCATTCACCTGTGTGAAGCCCAGTTTGATTCGCCGCTGCTTGAAGGTTTTGGCAAACTGCTCCAGCTCTTCAAGATCACTGGGCTCCTCCATCGTGGGGGTGTCCATCCGCTTGGGGGGCGTCTGACTGTGGGGCAGACTCTGAATGTTGGTGGTTGCCGTCGTACGAGTTGGAGATGCAGGCTGCAGAGGAAAATGAACGTAAATTAAGAAGTAAAGACAAACAAAGCATATATAAGAACTTAGCAACGTAAACAAACTTTGATTATATCTTACCTGAGTTGCAAGGGTAATGCTTGTTTGAGTCGGATGGAGGTTAGCTTGGCTTTGAGGTAGTTGAGTTAGAAGACTCTGGGCTGGCAATATGCCTGAAGAGTTACATGCAATAGGAACATTTTAACAAAATTGTGCTAATGTTTCTCTCTAAATCGTGCGAGTAAATTCACATGCCTTGCTGGGCCGGCGGCGTCTGCGAGATGATGAACTGAGTGGGCTGCAACGGCGTTGCGATCGGGTGGCCAGACTGAACCAGGACAAACTGAGGCAGGGTTAGATTCTGCGGCAGCTGCTGCACAAAAAAGAAAAAGAAAAAAAAGAACACACACAATTAGCTGACTGTTTGAAACTTTTTACTGGAAGCGTATAGATAGCGGCGACTTACAGGGGCGATTTGGATGGGCTGTGACAGGGGCAGCTGGGTGATCGGCGCAGCTGCGGTGGCCGAGATGTTGGCTCCAGTGGTGCTGCTCTGCTGACTGGCGGAGTGCTGCTGCTGCTGCTGCTGCTGCACGGCTGCAGCCAGCAGATGAGCTTGGGCCTGCTGGAGCAGCAGCTGCTGCTGCGCCGGGCTCAGGGTTAACTGAGGGGAAAAAAAACACGCAGGAGGCGTGAGACCGGAGAGGCTGGAAACACTGAGGAAGTAAGTGATGCGCTTTAGGTTTAAGGATAGATCACACGGAACATGAAGCGTGCTTTGTCTTCGATACCAACGAAACGTTTATTGTCAAATGTGATAAGAGTTTTTGATTTAATGCCTGGCATGTTTGAGAGAAATCTGGATATATTTACAGGAAATCTTTCAGAGTAATACCTATCAATAACAAACTGTTTTTGATAGCAACTTGTTGTTATTGTTAGTTTGTTTTAAATAATTTAAGACAGTGACTTCAGTTGGTGTTGATGCTACACAACCACAAGTGTAGTTGTACTTTGTTGCCCCAACACACCAATCATAGTGCCTTGCAAAAGTATTTACACCTTTTTGATACTTCTCAGGTGCGCTGGTGGCATTAGCCCCTTTACAGGGGCTAATGAGATTTTACCAATGAAAAATTAAATAGTGGCAGTAAGAGAGTTGAGAGAGAGCCATCAGAAGTCAAATTTAACCATTTGTTCTAGATCTAAAAAAAAAAAAAACATGTTATAGAAAACTGAGACAACCCATAATTCTAAACACATCATCTCCACAATGACACATAGTGGTGGCAGCATCTTGCTGTGGAGATGCTTGGTATAGAGATGGGTAGATTTAAAGGAAGAAAAAAGGCTTCAGCAGCAGTAGATAATGATCCTTCATTCAGAAAGCTGGTTCGGATCAAAGCATATTCATTTGGTCTAATCAAAATCCAGACCTAAATGAGTTAGAAATTTTGTAGCAAGATTTAAAAATTCCTACTTACAGATGTTTTCCAATCAATCTAACCAAGCTTGAGCAATCTTACAAAGAAATTTCAGTTTCTAGTTGAGCAAATTTGGTGGAGAAACCACAAAACTTGCAGCTCTCTCTCAACTCTCTTACTTCCACTATTTAATTTTTCATTGGTAAAATCTCATCAGACCCTCTGAAGACAAGTATCCACACAGCATGATGCTGCCATTAGCGCACCCGAGAAGTATCAAGTACTGAACTAGAGGACCTGAACATAAATATATGCAACACTTTTTAGATTATTTGGAAAGAAAGAAAGAAAGAAAGAAAGAAAGAAAGAAAGAAAGAAAGAAAGAAAGAAAAGAAAAAGAAAGAAAGAAAGAAACAAACAAACAAACAAAGAAAGAAAGAAAGAAAGAAAGAAAGAAAGAAAGAAAGAAAGAAAGAAGAAAGAAAGAAAGAAGAAAGAAAGAAAAAAGAAAGAAAGAAAGAAAGAAAGAAAGAAAGAAAGAAAGAAAGAAAGAAAGAAAGAAAGAAAGAAAGAAAGAAAGAAAGAAAGAAAGAAAGAATGAAAGAAAGAATGAAAGAAAGGAAGAAGAGGACCTAAAATCATGTTTCTTTTATTTATTCACTACCATCTGTCAGTCACATACAATCTTAATAAAGTAAACTCTGGTCATAACATGGAAACAATCAGGGCAGTGTGAATACCTTTGCAAGTCACGGAATTTTGTAAACTGCAAGTATTTTTGTAAATGTCCTTGCAGAATGTGACTTTACAAAAAGATAAACAAAAGCTTAGGCTGTTTTGTAAGCACAAATATGAGTCATCGCAGGAAAACAGAGAAAAGGACTCATGCAGCTGCGCCAGGCAAAAGTGCGAATGAGCATGTTGACGTCGATGTTCAAACACAGATCCACATGCACAGTAAACATTCACTCCCGCATCGCACAGCAGCAGCCGTCAGGTCCTCTCAGGAAAAAACATGGAAATGAAATGCCTCGAATGCTCGTCTTACACTTTCAGTTATGGAGACGTTTGAACATAAACTGACAGCCACAGAGATGAGCAGGCAGACAGGCAGAGGAGGCTCAAACTTATCCAGCTAACATTTAATCAGCTATGTTTCTCCAGCAGGATTGATCATATTGAGAGGTGATCACTGCAGGATGCACGTAACGACGAGGTTGTGACCGAGCACAGCGGAGGGTGGGGGGCCACTTACTCCAGCAATCTGTCCCCCTGCCAACATTAGCTGGGTCTGAGGCAACACGCTCTGCTGGACGGAGGCAGGAAGAGCGGACGAGTCTTCCGACTTCGACTGGCAGAAGTGAAGCGGAGAGCCAAACTTACTTTTACGTCCTTTTAAGTCATAATCATAAAATATAGGAACAAGACACTGATGTTTTTCTAATTAAAGCAAATCAGATCAAGAAACAAAGCAGCGTGCTAAACAAGAACATGATAAAAATCTAATTTCTCTGCTACCTGAGTGGCTCGGTCAGACTGCACGCTTTGTCTTTAAGCAGTGAGAAGAATTTCAATTTTTTTTAAAAAGGCAGCAATAAAAGTGGGCATTTTAAATGTGTCGCAGCCTTCGGAGACAGGAGGAAGTGAAGTGAAGGGAGGGGAAGAGCAGAGATGCTAATTAAAATAACTGTTATGCAGCGCATGTAAATTCTGCATAGATTTGCATATTCTCTGCCATCTGTTTCCGAGCAACCGCAGAGCAGCTTAATTAGCATACGGGGTTGATTAATCTGCCTTGTTGCCAGGCGACACTGCGAGAGCCTGGCTCATTTAAATGAACTCCTTGCTTGCAAATGTTGTCATGCTGATGAGCATGACTCTCCGAGAATTGCATCTGTTTTTTTTTTTTAAGCAACTACTTTTATGAATATTTAAAACCGCAGTTCCGCTGCATAAAAACACCTCCTGTAACACGGCTCCTCCTTGCATTAAAACAAGACATTTTTGAAAGGCAAAAGTGAATGCTGCAGCTCATGCAGGCATGTGTGATGTGCTACCTGTTGGAAGAGGGCTTGTGCATGTGCGTTAGAGATTGTGGTCGGCACCGTCTGCCGCTGAAAGTCCAGTCCATTGGTTTGGACTCCTAGAGACAGAAACACAGACATGTTTGTAACAGTGGTTCAACCGAGAAAGGAAAAAAACAAAAAGAGGAACACTGAACATATCTGCAGGTGGGAGGAAAGGTTTCTTTAAATGCATATGAAAACAGCTGCATGTTACTGATAAATGAAGTTTACATTTGGAGCTTACGCAGGAACTCAAAGCATATATCAAGAAGAATGCAAATGTTTATCTTCGGTATTCAACGTAAGGCAACGTAGTTGCAGCAAAATGTCACTAAAGCGTTGAAACAAAATAAAACAAACAAAAAAAATTCTGGTCACTTTGGAAAGCTGATCAAATGGGTTTACAAAGATTAACAGGATGGTTTTGTGTTGCCAACATTTTAAAAATAAATTCGGATCTTATTCTGAAACCTGTTGAATGAGGAGATAAAACTCCAAAAATTCAAGATCTTCACCATGCAAAAAAATAAAAAACTGAAAGAAAAAAAAAGAAATAGGCTGATCGATACTGACCGGTGTTCTCGTCACCACTTTCCATTTCACATTTAGAAGTTTCTGACTGATTATTCACTTTAGCATCTGAAAGAACCAGACAGACACATCATGAGATAATCTCATTTCAACTGGTGCTAAAATATTACTCCTGCTCTTCAAGTCCTCATTCATTCTCACTGATGAAAGCTACAGAAAACTCCAAATTTAAAAAAAAGCAAGATGCTACAACCACGTAGGATAAAACCTGTTACATTTGCATGTCGATATTCCAGATTAGCCTTTGAACAAACAATAAAACCCAGCCGAACTCGCTCAGTCTTCTAAAAAAAAAAAAAAAAACTCACCCGCTTTTGCTCCACCTGTGCTTTCCTGCATGCTTGCTGGACCTGTCGAGAACAACCCGACCGACCGGGCAACCCCACCGACAGGATGTCCAGAACGCACTCCTTCCTCCCACGCCTCCCCCTCCGTCCCCCGCCTCCTGCCTCCCTTCTCTCTTGTTTTCACTCTCCACTGGTCAGCAGCGAGCACACAGAGACACAGGGACACAGTGGCGGTCTCTACCACACGGTCTGCTGAGCAACACTGGGAAACGCACACTGGGAAAGCCAACAGGGTCTAGCCAAACAGCTCTCCTTGCTCCCCTCTTTTCTTTTCTTACAGCTCTGCCCCCTTTTTTTCTAGCACTCCCTCTCTCAGCTGCCAACATTGCCTCTACTTCTGAAAAACTTCTCTCTCCCTCTCTTTCTCTCTCACTCTTTCTATCTCTCTCTTGCTGGAATGAAACAAACGACAAGTGCAGCTGGCGGCCTCCTTCAACACCGACCCCCCCTCCACCTTTTCTTCCCTCCATCCAACTCTATAATGAAGCATAATCAGTATTCAGCTGATTAAAGCCGTATGCAAATCTACTCCTGCCTCGTTAGTGATGCAAGGCTTTGAAGTCCTGCGAGCAACGCATTTCACACCGGGCTCTGAAAGCTCTCTGCATAATTTAAAACGCCTATAAATATTTATCAGCTCATTAGCATATTAATTGGATGGCTTTTGGAGGACGATAAAAAACAGGGGAATAAGGACAGCGGAGAGAGAGAGAGGGAAAAAAGTGCTCAAACTAGCACTCTGCACAGCAGAAGGAGGGGAGGAAGCAGCACAAGACCAATTATTGTTTGAGCGTCGGCCTAAAAAGTAATTAGCTAAGAGCAGGTAAAGGGGCTGCAGACATCCCAGAATGCAACGTGAGACCTGACAGCAGAGGGTTTGCAGTGTTAGCTGGGTGAACTGCTTCGATGGAGCGTCTGCGACTGGAGACTGGGCCGAACTGCTAAAGAGGGAGAGAGGGGGAGGTTTGGGTTTTGTGTGGGGGAGGGGAAGGGCAGAGGGGGTGGAGGGTGTTGGACTCGCTCAATCGGAAATAAATAACTCCACATTAATCCACCGGCAGCTTGTCATTACTGTGAGAACCCCCGCGGCGAAAACATTCCAAAGCGAATGACTTCAGAAAGTGGGTGGTGGGCCGCTGGCGTCCATGTTTATGAAGTGTTTGGGGATTAACATATTTAGATTAGCTTTACATTCCATTAGTGTTTCGTTTTGGTCCCCCCACCCCCTTTTAAAATTCACTCGAAGCATGTGCTGAGAGTTAATGCGGCAGAGAAGCGACCCGGTTATGGAGCCGCACAGGTGTCCAGCCAATCAGAGAGGAATGCGAGGCTGGATTTGGGTCTTCTGGGGAAGGGGCTTACCGACTAAATCCACAGCAACTGCTCCTGGCTAAAGGCCTAATCAACCTCTGTACGTACCAACCACTGCCTGACCAAATCACAGCTGACCAACGCTGATAACTGTGCCAGCACCACAGTAAATACTAACGAACATGTTTTCTTCCTCATTTCTCTCTACATGCATGCTGGAAAAAAATATTTCCCTTTCAACCAAGTAGATAAAATTACAGATGAACTGAGAAATAAGCTGGCCCTCATCACTTACTGCCCAGCCAGAAAATAAATACCCGACCTTTTTAACAATCACTGAACAGTACAGAAATACTAACCCCTTATACTCAAGAAACACTCTTCAGTATAGAAGTGGTTACTGATGGAACATGACTCAAAGTTGGCTATTTTAAAGAGAGATGCACTAATTCGATATCAATATCTGTATTGGTTCCTGATATGAGAATTTTCTATGTTCTTTGATTAATTGTACATTTCATGCTCATTTTATACATTTTCAATACATTTTAAGAAGTTGAGTGCTGCATGTTGATTGAATCATGGAATGAGCTCATGGTCGTCACCTCTGGAGCCCATGGACAACCGGAGACTGAGTACTGTATGTTAATTGATCACGATCAATTAACATACAGGAGCTCATGGTCGAGTCGTGGGCAGGGAAGTAGCATTCTGATTGGCTAACCCGTCTGGGAGAGGGGAAATGGCCATTCCCTTCTTTCATTGGAGGTTGTTTTGGTAATGAGTATAAAAAGCAGAAAAGTCCCATTGTTCAGTAGAGTCAAGAGTAGAGTCTCTGCTGTGGGTTACATACGGACGCCCAATTACATGTTGCTGCAGCTCTTCCCCGAACTGTCGGCTCTCCAGCTCACTGTGTCACGGTAAGAGCGGATTGAAAGAATCTAAGCATTACGCATTGTTTGTTGTGTGAATGATTTTGCTGTCATCTGTGGCGGAATAAAAGGACACATTTATTCTAGCAGAACAGCGTGTTGTCATTATTTATCACCGATCACCCCCGATCCTGCTTAAAATTTCACAAAACAATTCCAATATTTAAAAAAAAAAAGTCTAGCTCATGTATCAGTGACAATCCTTGAGGGCAGTTCTATTCAGTCTAATTCTATTCTTTGGGCTCTGAGCAACTTCCTGGCTTAATATTTATTTTACATTATCTTTATAATTCCTAATCAGACAAATGTTCTGTCAAATTGTTCAGAAAGTGCAGTAAGATTTTTTTTATATGTTTCTATTGTTATTTATTATTTTACATTAGCTGTTATTCTCCTAATTGCACTGACTGAACAAATTAAAGTTATGTTGTTTTCACATGTTTCACCAAGCGTTTGCGGTTGCTTTTGTATTTAAGTCTGTTGTACTGGTACAAAATGATCAAATAAATTCTTACTTCAGAACATTTGAAGTTTTTAAAAAATGAATGTTTTAAGTCTATTCATCACAGTTTTTCTGTATCGGATCGGTATCTGCCGATAATAAACCACAAGATATCGGTATCGGAAGCAAAAAAAGTGCATCGGTGCATCCCTAATTTTAAAGTTAATGTGATGTTTCAAAATGAAGCCAGACGAAAGCTGTAAAGAAGATTCTCAAAACCAATAAAATAATGAAGAAAGTCTGCTGTTTGTCCTGACCGCTACCTTTAAACAGGGTGAGGCATCAGCCATTAACCAACCCTGAACACAGCAGTAGCTTTGTTTGAACATTTTTAAGAGTTCAAATATTTGTTGGCAGTCTTTCTGGAAAGGTTATGGCGACCCTACAGGGAACTGGTGTTAGCATGACTATTGTTAAACATGGTAATCACACCAGTTATGCTGAATGCTACTACAGGTTGCTAAAAGCTGCTTGAAGCATCACCTCTGAAAATGTTGTGCTGGAATATTTCTTATATTATAGAAACATCACTATAATTATGATGATTATAGAAACATCATAATTATAGTTTTAAATAATTATGAGGCACCAACTGCACTCTCTCACTTACAGATGGGGTGACATTGCTTCTGGACTTAATATGAATCAGTGAAACATGCTTCACAGGACTTCTTAATGGTGAATGAATGAAAGATTTAAAATGTAACAATCCACCAAAAGTACATGAGGTTTCCCCAATCACACATTATCCCAGACAATGCTTTTGTTCATTTGTAAATGACCCTAACAATTATTTTTCCAACATAATCCCAAGGATTTTTCTGTATTTGTATTGTCTATGATGTAAAGACAGCTTCAGTGGTTAAAAAAAAATTCTTCCTCTACTACAAAAGCATTGTTCAGTTACATTTCTACTCTAACCAGGAGGGAAATAACAACTTATTTGATTTTCATTTATTGTTGTGAAAGAGAAATGAAAATCAGCTAAAATCTGTCAAGAAAAAAAACTCGTATCTTTAATTTCAGAATCAACTATGTTTTTTCCACGAAGAACTTGGCAAATACATCTTCAAAATTCCCTCAGATCTTGGAGTCAATTAGAGTGGCACAATATATGGAATCATAATTATTATTGCAGCAATATCAATATCTGCAATATCAGAAAGAACAATTTTGATAAAACATTATGACTGATATATGTCAGTCATAATCCTGTGACATGGCTGTAAATGATGAATGCCAATAGTATACTTGATACACTTTTTTGTGCTGTTGATTTTCACACCTTGTGCATATTTTTAGTGGCAGAGATGATGAATTTCACAAAAAGTGGTGGTGAAAATAATCATTGAATCGTCATAAATAAGTACTATCACAGTAGTGTTTGGCAATACTATCTTAATTGCATGTTTTCCTGCCCTAGTTTGAATCTGAAAATAACTTGGCTCACCTTTTATCGACGACTTGAACTCTGCTGGCACATTCTAGATGACTGCCTAATAATTGTCAAAACACCTCTGATACTCAATATACCCTTCACACTATTTATCAGTCTTATTCCCTTCAAGACATAAGTATTTAAACAATTTAAATAAATGAAGCATGTTTAAATGTATTGACATGTTCACACTTGTCAGCCGTTTGTTCAAAGATGAGCATTTCCATGTTTCATGCCAACTGTAATCAAAAGATTTTGAAGATGTTGCCTGAACAAGGTAAACCTGGGGAGGCTGAGAAACGACTCTTCATGTCCTCAAGCAACCAAATGAGAAGCAGAGGAGAAGTGAATGCAAACTTGGTTATCGGCAGCGCTACACATACACAGCCCCTTGGTTGAATGGTTTGCAAAACCTCAAAGTGGAACAATGCATTATACAAATATCCTGCGCAGAGAATTTTAAACCGTTATCTCATTAGCGTTGTAATACGGGAAGGCTGGCTGAATTCTGCAGGGACATTAATGTGAGCTGAGAGATTCGACACGAGACTGAGCAAAAAGTTAATTAGCGCATCCTCATTCTGTACTAGCACCTTTGTTTTTCAGGGTTAGCTGAGATTATACGGGCACACTGTACATTTAGGTCAATCTGAGCACCATTCTGATTTGTTTTTATTGGTCTGCATGTACGCGCAAGACAATTTATCTGAGCGTTTGGGGCCATTAACCTAAAAACACAACAACTTCCCAGCTAACTGCAGCATTTTTATGAATATTCCAAGCAGATTCAGACTGGAGGGTAATAAACCACACCACAAAGACAAGAAACTGCAGCTGGACCGAGTCCACAAATGAGCAAAACTACATACAGCATGCCGAGTAATTTGATGAACAGTAATAGGTCTGTCACCTCTGTTAGCTACCGTGGTTTCTCTCCTGGGTGGTCATTAAGCAACTTTCGGTAGACTAGGAGGAAAATACAATCCGAGCAAATTAAAGTACATTTCTGAGGACAAGGCCTCCATTAAGCACATGCAACAGAGGTTAGCCGCATGACTCGCTGTTACAGTTTAAATTCACATGAACGTCACTGATGAGGGACATGACATTTATATTAACTCCTGGATATTCAGGTGGTTACTCTTCGTTCTGAACCTTCTGCTCTGTAGCAAGTCAAAGGAAGCTCAAGAAAGCAACAACATTCTTACTAATCTGCACGTTTTCCTATGCAAGACCTCCATTTCCACTTCTCACTGTTTATAGCGAAAACAAGCTACAATAAAATATCAGCAGTTTACTACAGATCTTAATTATGTCTGAGGCATGTTTCCGTTAGGAGCAATGTGACGGTTATTGCCTGCAACATGCAACAACTTGCCTTTCCCTGCTATTCCTGAAAGCCTTATTAAAGATTATCTCTTGTTGCTACATCGTAAACACGCTGTCACCTTTACTTTTCATCTCCATCTAGACTTTTAATGCTATTAAATGCTTACCTAAGCTTGCTTATTTTTTGCTCTGGTATTGCAAAAAACATTTCTCCCTGCTAATTGGAATATATTTAACAAGTTTTGCATGTCATTGTAAAGTCAGAGTGGATTTTTTTTTTGTTGTTGTTTTAATTCCCCAGAAACATGAGAGGTCCTAGGGCACCACAAGACTCTTATTATTATCTAAAATGTTGCTTCCACCATAGGAAAAAATCAGCAGCCTGTCTAACAGGAGCCTGCATGGAGGCCCTCTCAGTGCTCTGAAATGGCATGTCCTGAATTTATTACAGCGGGTGTTACATTATTCATAACAACCGTGTTTACAACAATGAATATTCATGATGGAAGTACAAGGCTAGAATGAGGGTGGAACTGTGAAACTGATTAAATGAGAAAAAGTAGCTCCAGTTTGAGGGAAACATTCAATTCTCAGTTCAATCTAATATAAGTCCTTTTTTTTCTACATAAATTAACACATTTTTCACAGTTGCAAATACACTACAGGAAAAAAATGTAAGTACTAGCATGTATGAGGGTGTTACATAGGAGACATAACCAAATTTACTTTTCTTTGGCAATCCCTAATGCAGTACATTTAGTTTAAGCTCTTGGAACATAACATTTGACACTTAATTGCACGAGACTGGTTTTGTACTTTGAAAGTGAATCAGTTTGGAGAAAAATACAATTTAAACAAATGGCAGACAAGGTTCCTACACATTGTTAAATATAAAAATTCCACAAACATTTACGTAGCAATTTTTAGGGGAAAAAAAATACAATATAAATTTATGGTACATAGTTTATAGTTGCCAGGCTTTAAATGTGGATTCCACAAATGGGATGCATGCCTTATCATTTTGATGAGTCAAATTGATAAGGCATGAAATGTAGAATTATGCAAATATTATTCTGTTCTGTATTTTATTTTCTCAGTACATATTCAGTCTTAGAAAACACTTCCCAGCACTTTTAAGTAGATCTTTCAAAAATCTCTACGAAAATAACCAAGCAGAAAAAATACATCTCCTTTTTGGTCAAATGACCTTCGTTATTATTACAAACTCCATCTGAGTGCAGTTATCTAAGCCAAAGATCGCTTTCAGGAAGGTTTCATTCATTTCTTCAGCTGCTATTTCATGTTATCTGTTCATCTTGAGCATTTGCATTTGGGTACTTGAATGCTATTTTTGCACATTCAAATACTATAACATTATTGCGAGCACATTTAGTCTGAGCTGAAAGAGGAAGCCAGAAAAAAAAAAAAAAACACTAAGTGAGTTGGAATCAGTGAGTCTGTGGCTGCCGTTTGCTCTCCAATCGCTTTATAGCTGATTATGATAAAGGCTGCACTGTCCCCTCAGAAGCAACATTTTCTTAAATATTTGCCAAAGTATACTAAGATTTTAAAAAGTTCTGACTTAAAAAACATTAAAACTATCCAATTTGATTCACGTGTGTTGGACAAAAATGATAGGACACCGGTCCTTTAGAAGTGAAATGAGACGGCAAAGAGAACGCCTGAGTGACTGAAGTTCATTAGACTGCATGAAACAAATAGCTGCCCTTTTGTTGCACACTGCCAGACAGCTTGCTGAAAGAAGACAACGCCTTAACTTACAAGAAAAAAAAACAAAAACAAAAAGAGACAAATTACTGTTTGAAAATACTTCCGGGCACAAGGACACAAAATCAAGATAAAGAGACCAAAGGAGTCTTCATCCCTCGCACTTATTAAGGTAAACCTGTTAAATGTCTACATTTAGCAAGCTGTGTTACATAAGAACAATAAATATCACACATTTTTAATCTCTATATTAATGTTGTTATACCATTGTAAAATGCCAGAAAAGTTATTCGTTGTTGGGTCTTATCTTTGAATATTTAGTCCAACAAAACCATGTTTGATTAACATAAAGATGAGTAATTTTTTAAATAACCCAAATAACATTTTTCATCAACCTTTATGTCATAGGTCAACCAATTTGGTATGTTACCGAATACTTAATTGTATCTGATTTCAATCAAAACATTTGAAATAGTTTGTGCAAGTTACAGAATTTGTCAATAATTTGTGTTTCAAGCAAATTTTCTAATGTTGAAAACGTAACATTTTGCAAGAACAAAGGTGACCTTTCAGTCCGATACAACTTGTATTTCGGAACAACTCATCCCTAACAAGGCAGATCCCAGTATCATTTTGTAAATATATTGTGGTGATATAATATTCCAAAGTACTTCTTAAGTTGTGAGTGTGTGCGATTTTGGATCAGATATTTTCCTCAAAAATGGTGGCGCAATAAATCTTAATATACAGAAAGGAATTTTGGCCTGAAAAAGAAAAGCATACGCAAAGCAAATTAAGATATATATATATATATATATATATATATATATATATATATATATATATATATATATATAAAGCCAATGTCACAAGAGTGCAGCCCAACTTCATTAATTAACTCTAACTACCATGTCCAAAAAGGAGTGGGTAGGAATGTGCCCTTCTCAATGGGTTTGTGAGTTTAAAATAAATGAAATAAGAAGTGTAAGAGCATGGAGTTAAATAGTGCTGTCATGCTGTGTCTTGCCTGCCCGGTCATGAAACCAGCATGGAGAATAACAAAAAAAAAAAAAAAACACCTCCTGTCTGTTATTACTGTGGCCTTCCGGAAGTGGGCCTCGCCACCCCTCCCTGTGCCTGGGGGGATAACACAGGTACCTCTGAATTCAGTGCAGCTTCACAAAGTCCAAAGACAACCTTCCGCCGCGAAGGGAAGAAAATCACATTGAGTTTTCAAAACCAATCCTCCAGAAGCAACGAAGGCTGAACAGAATACATTATATTCTGTTACAGATTCACCACACTCGAGCAGAAAAGTGCACAGAGCAACTTCTTTCAAAACGCTGCTTATGTTACCTCTTAAACACAAACACAGCAGCTGCATCTTACGAAGCTAAAGTTAACTCCAGCACTATTTGGACTGACACTAGCCACTTAGGTGATGACTACGCTGGGAGAAAAGACGATGATAATAGCTTTAAAGTGTGGTGTTGACATGTATTTGGTGTGTGTGAAATAATGCTGAACTCCGCACTCTGGCTGAGGGAGGGAGGCCTGCATGAATAACACAACAGGCTGCTGCTGTGGCTCCGCTGCGCCGAGCACAAAAGACAGAGGCAAAATGCTGTCGAGAGGAGAAGAGGGGGGAAAAACCACGTCGAACAGAGGCACACCGAGATGGCACTGTGCTCCTAATGAAAGCCATGTGTCCTGTGTTTAGATTCATATCTCCGAGACGTCCTGGTTGTGAAAGAAACGAGCTCAAAGCCGCTGCCCGACCGGTGAAAAAAAAATAAAAAATGAATATGCAAAGCTCCCTCAAAAGCCTCACTGTGGGCATCAACACAAAGCCAAGCGTTAGCCGGTGAGCTAACGCTAATAGACTACCAGCCGAGAGCCACTGGAAAACACAGATATACGCTACATATGAACCCGAGCCACGACGGCGATTACTAATAAAATATGCTAAGTTGTATTTGTCGACCGAGGTATGAATATGTAGCGGCGTACGGGCCGTCTAATCACACAAAGGGGGGAGGCATGTTTCCATGTATTTCTGCGTCGCACTGCAACAGCTCGTTTCCTCCTCTGTCAAATTACAGTTTAAGCTAGCTGTGTGTAAACTAAAACAAAGCCTAACGTGGTCCACGTCGGCCGGTCGTTCTGTGTTTCATCTGCACTCTGCAATCATAAATTGCGAGTAACGCAGTTTGAATATGAGTATGAATATGTAAAATGCTGTAATCATTACCTGGTGCTGAACTCTCATCTTGACTCGCTGCTCCTCCGTCCGCCATTTTGAATATTTAACCCGAAATCCCAACCCTGAGCCTGCCTGCCTGCCTCACACACACACCTAAACGCACACACACGCAGTGAAACACTACTAAACAAATACCTTGTTGTACTTTATGCAAGTAGCGCGTAAAATACAGTGGTTGTGTTCCGCGTCGAAATACAAAGTCTAGACCTCATAAAGTCTAGACCTCATGTTCACATAAGGAAACAGAAGAAGCAAGGCAGAGCAGGCTCTTCGATTTATTGTGAGCTGTGGCATATTTACATACATAAATAATACAGTTTCCCTCTCACTGCGAATTTGGATGTAAAAGGCCTCGGAGGGGAAGCCCGAGTAGACCTGAAAGTTTAAAATCGTCTCTGGAGTGATTATTCAAAACAGACTGACTTCCTGAGCTGACAGTTTTTAATCACACAAACATCTCAATAAATACCAATGTTATGGAGAGGTGGATTTGTTGTAGTAATCAAATTTATTGCACACAATAAGATATTTCGATTGTTGCAGAAAATGGAAAAGCTCAATTTCAAATTTGCGAGATATTTAGGGCTGAACTCTCAAAGGCGTCACAATCATGTTGCTTGTCAAAAAGTGCACTTACTATGCAGTACATGGGCACACTTTTAATTAGACTGACATGTCCGTATTTATAATAATCCCATTTTAATTTACGTTTTCTGAAAAACCATGCTTGATTTTCATTAAAAAACAAAACGGAGATAAAGACTCTAATGAGTCAATATGACACAAGTTTCCCTTTTTGGAGTAAAATTAATTAACTTTTTGATGATATACACATTTAGACACACTTGTCTCTCTGTCACTAACCACATATTTATCCATAAATTGTATTCAGAGTTTGTAGCAGAGAAAGCAAAATAATCATTGCTTATCTGAATCAGTTACCATTGGTACTCCAAAAGGGGTGACTAAACACAAAGTTGAATATTCAGAAATAAAATTCAAGATTAATTTGTTTTTTGTTATGATTTTCTTTGTTGTAACATATTAAATGCAATCAGTTTATTATCATTGTTAAAATTAGATTAAAACACACAAACAAGATGAAGCATGTACAAAAAGTCTAATAATAATCTGAATCAAAGAGGAGGGACAAGCAGAACTTGTTTTTTTTGTTTTTTTTTGTCATATTGTGGATACTGGAGTATCAGGCTGAAATGAAGATGAGCCCAGACTGTTGCGTATTGTGAGGACGTTGGTAGGTTGTGATGTTTGTTTCAGTTTCCTCAGAAAGTGTTGTCTCTGCTGTATGTTCTCCTACCATCAAAGATCTACCACATGGTTGCTGATGCTAAGTGGCGGGAAGTGCTTCCTTTCCACTGTTGCTTTATACTTGATCTCATAGAGGGATTGTTGCAGAGTGAATGTGCAATCATCCAGGATTAGACACATTTTCAACTAACAGCCATTATGCAATTAGTTTAACTTGACTGGATTGCTTTATAATTTTATTTGGACTGTAAGTAATTCAGGTCTTTAACCATTTGACTGCATTATATTAGTATGGACTGGACTTATTTGATTTAATTTGCAGAAATTCAAATTTACATGCAACTAATCCATCTGTCTCTATAATTAGATATGATTTGGACCAACTTTTTTTCTTATTAACAAAGTGCCTCCAGATGAGATTATTTTTTTTCTTGCTTGATATTATTATCCTGCATTGAGAACCCAAAGTTACTTTAACAGTTTTTGAGAGCATTATTCTTGTTTATTTGGGCTTCAGCAATATTTCAATTGCTCAACCACATTTTGGGTTTTCATATCGCTACTGCTGATTTATTTTGATCGTTGGATGAAAAATGTTCTCTGGTACAGATTGCAGATTTTAATGAGTGAATGTAAGCAACAGAATTTTCTGTTTTTGATTTTTGTTTATATTGACTGTTTATGGGCAAGAAAAAATACAAATGATTTCTGTCCAAACATAATGTCTTAGAGAGTTTTGATCTCTATTTGACCACACAAAGACAATTTCACTTCTCCAATATATAGGGATGTTAAGCCAAAATAACTTTACTGATGTCCTACCACTTCCTGCAAATTACCCATAGAAGTGAATTGCACTAAAACCCTTGAAATCACACCATTTTCTTTACTCACGCCATTGAACTGCTGTGTAAGTTTTTATGTTTTGCTTTAATTTATTCTAAAACAAGTTGAAACTTGGCAACAAATAACAGGAACAGTAATAAAAACCCCTTGAGGTTTAACCAGCAAACATAATTAGATAATAAAGGTTGTAATCTGAAGAACACACCAACCATGAAAGAAATACAAGGACTTATAATGCAAAGAGCTATGCATGACTTTATATAAGAACCTGTAACATCCATTGTAATTATGCATTTCCAAAGTGTAAATAAACCACTTACTATTTTTACATGATTTCTTCATGTGTGTCAAAGTAAACATGGACATTGTAAGTGGCCTTCAACTCTGAATAAATTACATCATTTCAGTAATCAGCTCAAAACATATCGTGAGAAATATGTTGAAAAATACCCTAAATTTGACTCTAGTCATAACGAATAAATTGGCAGTTCTGTCAAATGTTGAGGAACTTGATCCAGACTTATTGTCATGTTGTGTGGACGTTGATGTGGACCCAGAGGCGCAAACGTCAAATGGGTGGTGAAGGTTTCATGAAAATAATTCTGAAAAAAACAAATTTACAAGCAGCCGGGAGATTACAAAAGCATGAACAAAACTGGAGCCAGGAACACGGGGTGCATAACGGCGGGTAAACAGGAATGGTTGGGATTTAAAAGGAGGAGCCAGAAAAGAGTGCAAGCAGGAAAAGGGTTTAAATACCGAGATAATGAATACTGGAAAAACAAAGACCTGAGCAGATGAACTAACAAGTTACAGGTGTGAGGGGAGCGACAAATGGGAGCCAGGGAAAGCACACTGAGAACCAGGAAGTGAATCTAATGCTAAAGAATGAGTAAACATGATAAAACTATCCAAGAAAGGAGAGACACAACAAATTCACCTAATAAACTAAAGTCACTAACAAAGGACTGAACCAAAGTAAAACAGAAATACAGGTCATCTAATGAACGAAAAGGAACCAAGGAACACAGAAATTAGTAAAACCCAAAACCAACTCAAACAACCCAAAATCATGAAACCTTTAACGTTTAAGAGGTAAAGATATACTTATTGTTCCCATATTTACAAAACAAGAAATACAGTCACTTATTACATAATTTTTCCTACGCAAAGAAATTTTAACCTGATTTTATATGAAACCGTAAGAAACAATATTAGATCTCTTGTTCTAATTTATTTTACATAACTGTGGTTCTCTGGTTTCAGTTTATTGCAACAAGTTTTGAAGAAGAAGTTCAGCAAATCAAGGAAATACCTTCTTATTTGTCTTTTACATTTATGAGCTTTTTACACTGTTATAATTCAGCAATAATATTCATTCATTTAAATGTGACGGGCTATTTTCAGCGCAATGGTGCTACCTGCAGGTCAAATGGTATACAACACGAGCTGCTGTATACCATATATACATTTATAGGACGAGAAAGTCTCTGCATTCATCTCTTTCTGGCAATCTGCACAACATAGTAGAGGGAGCAACAAGCTGTTCAAAGTCGCTGGGAAGAAAGATGCAGGTAATGCAGAACTTTATTAAAGGATAATGTGTTAGATTTAGTAAAACTAATTAAATATGACTGAGGGTTGCTTATTTTCATAAGGCAATAGTGACATTAATTGGAGCAAAGTATTAACTAAGTAGGACACATTACACATGCATGCAACGCTTTTTAGACCTTTCTCTTTGTAACAATGTGTTCTTCTTCCTTTTATTTCACTGTGATGAACAACTTTTTGTTGACCTATAAGACAAAATCTGTGTGTGGTTTCTGTATGATTGGTAGATCCCCTTTTCTTATCTTTACAAGTAAAAATTCAAACAAAAGCAAGTTAGTGATTGGACGTCGATTGACATGTGACACATATTGTTAACTCATTACCTGGAAGAGTCAACTTCTCCACACCTATAGGCAACACAGGAGTTCACCGTGAAGGTTAGGCAGGCTCCTGTTCCTCGTCAAAGAGCATCTGTTCTGGTGAATGTTTTAGTCTTCGACTTAAAAAATGACAATGGGAAGGCATTTTGGATGGCAAAAACAAATTCTTCTACTAGCAGGTAGGTTTTATGTTTTTGTTCATTTTTATTTTTTGTTAAACCTGCCACACCTTAATGGTCGTATCACTGTAGTTAATCAGTAACTATTCCATTGCCGTCCTACTTGAAGCAGGATTATGTTTTACTAGAAAGAGATCAGTTGGTCAAAATGATATTTCAAATGAATATCAAGATTTCTCTCCCCCTGAGTATATTGAAATAAAAAGTTACTGACATACTGTTCGTGTGTTATCATATTTTTATTCTTTTGTTTTGTAGTTTTGCCCTGCTGTTGGAGTGTGCAAGTGTCTATCAAAGAAAAGGAATACAGGGTGGCAAAAGGAGATGATGTTACACTGACCTGTTCCTTCATCCCTGCTAAGCCTATAACAACTAACTTTGTCCTGGCATGGGACACTGTGGGCATCCCATCGGTAAGATGTACAAGATCTAAAGCAGAGATACTTTCTGGGTGGTTTCGAGTATGTTGGTGGTAAATCGCAGGTTTATGATACAGTGAAAGGGTCTAATCTAAACCAACTCACTTCGGAAACTTTGGGATCAGTTGATGTTATCAATTGAAAAAATGGAGAAGTTTTAAAAGTCCATATAAAACAAATAACTTAATTTGTCCACATTTTATCATGTTACAGCCACCAAATTTAAATGTATTTTGTTGTGATTTTCTTTGACCAACACAAAGAAGCTCATACTTCTGAAGCTAAAGGAAATTAACACATTTATGACATTTAGGTGCCTTAACAATTTCAATAAAACGTAGTGTTTATGCAGCGAAATAAATCTGATTCATGCTTTTATTGGATGTGATGAGGTAGTGACCTTTGTCCCGTGGATGATGAATGGGTGAATGAATCAGAACTGCTTTATGCACAAAACTGCAGTCCTGCTTAAACGGGTCAGAAAAAAAAAACAACCTCTGTAAGCATTAACTGAACACATTTTGTTTTCTAATACTTAGTAATTTATCTTTGATAAGAGCACATAAAGTACTATAAACTGAGGAAATGTGAAAGGTTAGAATGAATATTAGAAATTATGTAAGAGCTATCACTATGATGGATCTGTATTGTCGTGAAGGATTGTAGCAATTTATGGATTATCCTTTTCTATCAAATCTGTGTTTTCCTGCTCCAGAAACCAGTGGCCTCCTTCTTTATGAACAGTCCTGTTGACATCGCTCCATCATATGAAGGAAGAGCCACCCTGGAGGTTGATGTTGACGGGGGATTGGCGAAGCTCCACTTAAAACAGTTGACCATGGAAGACAGTCGCCATTATCAATGCAGCGTCAGAATCCCCAATGATGATGAGGGAACACCGATCGCTTCCACTTCTGTTTTAGTTCTTGGTGAGATTTAACTCAAGGGCGAGCTTTATGTTCTTGATTGTCTGTCTGTCTACATTCATTGATAAATACGTATTGTATAAAAATATTTAGTTAAAATCTTAAACTCAAATGGAAAAGAAGGGTTATTGAAGTGGCAGCGACACACTTATAGAGGTTGCGTTGACAATATTAGCCTTTTTTTATTTCAATCAGTAAGACCCTTACAGGAAACAAATATGCCTACTTCAATAAATGAAAGATTAGCTCATTTACAAAGGGATTATTACCTTCTATTTTTCTCTTCACTGTTTTCAGTGTTTATGAGTTTGTATTTGGTTTGTTCTGCTGTGATCTGTCATCTACTCAAGATTTCCTTTCACCCTATTCTGTCTTCACCTGCCATACTCTTGCTATTTTGTGTAAAGACATACTTTGCAAAAATAGTCATCTCGCTTTATCTTTCTCAAATGTTTTTACATTACAACCATGTACTTCAATGTATTCTAATAGGATCACATGTTGCAGTCAGATCAACATGTAATTGTAAAGTGTAAGGAAACGATTTATTGTTGTCAAAATCTGCAGCGTAATGCACTAAAGATGATTTTCTTCATCAGAAAAAGGATACGGATGATAGTTGATGGGAAGTTGATTGGAGATAAATAGTATCCAGTACTAGAGAAAAACCTTTTATAAGCTGCAAAAGCCTTTGGCTCTTCTGGCAGATGTAACGCAACACTTTTCAAATCTCTAGTTGTAAACAAATGTTGGAAACCACCTATTCTGATTGTTGCACTTCACAATTATGTAATACACTGTGTGGTTTTTCTCTTAGTTAAACTGCAATGTGCTACATAAAATGTCGCAAAGAACATGTAAACTTAATTCTTTTGTAAATTGTTTGTGTTTTTTTTTTTTTTTTATATTGTTGGAAAATAGAATAAGGGGTGTTCTTTACAGATTGACTGTTCAGAGATGGAAAAACATACACTATTTTTTTGTAGTTTATGTTTAAATCCAAAACATTTTCCATTTCAGAGCCTCCCTCTAAACCAGTATGCACACTTCAGGGACAAGCACAGTATTTCACTGACATCACACTCACCTGCAAGTCTGAGGAGGGTTCCCCAGCTCCGGTCTATACCTGGACGAGCTACAGTATTGAAAACATTCCCAGACAATTTCCCCCAAAGACAACACAGGGTATGCATTAAAACCAATCATGTTTTGAAAAAACATGTTTATAATCCAGCCTGGTGTGTATGTTGCACATATTCTGATTAACATGCATGATGTTGTTGCAGAGGATGGAGTTCTGTCTCTCTTCAATATTACAAGGGAGACGTCTGGCTTCTTTATCTGTCTTTCGAAAAATACCATTGGTTCTGCAAGCTGCAACTTTACCTTAGCTGTCATGCCACGTAAGTATTTTAAAACATTTCAATCCAACAACTTGTGTGCATACCAGATCAGTTTCCATCATATGCTAGAGTGATGAAAGCAAGCCAGTGAAGTGGAAGAAAAACAGTTTCAGGATATTTTACAGGTAAAAGACTGAAAAGTCTGGTGTACATTTGATTTCATTCCCTTTTATGCCGAGAGCCCTGAATAAAATCTAGCGCAACCAACACTTTAAACTTTTCTATAGCATGAAATCCCAATAAAATACATTGTAACTGTGACATAACAAAAGGTGAAAATGTTTTGGGTGTGCTCTGCTTTTCAAGACATCGTATTCCTTCATTTTTGTGGATAGAAAAGTACACAAAACATTTATCTGGCACTAAAAATCATTGTTTTAGCAACACATGTTGAATAATTTAATTAGGTCCAAAAGGAAGTTATTGACATCTAAATGAAATTTATATAATCTTTTAGGTAAACATATTAAATTACTATGTTCATTCAGAAAGAATCTCAAAACACATTTTTGTTTAAAAAAATCCCAGCCAGAATGTCTAGTTTTCTTCACAACAATAAAATTGTAGACCGACATAAATTGTTAATATCCACACTTTATTACAATAACATTTATATCATCACTACATTAAAGATTATCACACATTGCCTGATTCGTTTTCTCTCATTGTATCCATCTGTCTTCTTTGTCAAAACAGTTCAAAGATGGAGTAATGTTTTTTTTTTATTTATTCTCTTAGCCAGTATGAGCTTTGCATCCACTGGAATTATAATTGGAGCAGTTGCTGCTGGACTTCTGGTTCTGGGGATTCTCATTTTCTGCTGCTGCAGAAGAAAGAATAAAAACGAGGCTGATGACGAGGGGTATGCAATCATTCACTAATCAAACGAACAAATCAACAAATGTGTAATTCTTAGAGTTTTCTGTGTCAGTCGTGTAACCATTTATAACTTGTTTGTTGTTTGTGTTTTAGTCCCCATGGAGATAAGGTGTATTACGACAAAGAAGGTCCTGAAGCGGGAGAGCCATACACGGATGACAAGTCAAACACTGAAAAGAAGAAGTCTAATCAGAATGAAGTCAAATACATTGCTCCTCAAAGCGATTACACCACAGGTGGAGCAGGAAAGACATTTGATGATGACCAGGAGAGTTACAGAAGTGGTTTAGAAAGGCACGACGGAAAGGGAAGTGACATAGATTCCCAGCGTTACCAAGGAGATCGGAAGGATTATTATCGTGGAAGTCGGGATCGTCTTGACGACCAACGAGATCGCCATGGCAGCAGAGATCGTCTTGATGACCAACGAGATCGCCATGGCAGCAGAGATCGTCTTGACGACCAACGAGATCGCCATGGCAGCAGAGATCGTCTTGACGACCAACGAGATCGCCATGGCAGCAGAGATCGTCTTGATGACCAACGAGATCGCTACGGAAGTCGGGATCGTCTTGACGACCAACGAGATCGCTACGGAAGTCGAGATCGCTACGGAAGTCGGGATCGTCTTGACGACCAAAGAGATCGCTACGGAAGTCGGGATCGTCTTGACGACCAAAGAGATCGCTACGGAAGTCGGGATCGTCTTGACGACCAAAGAGATCGCCGTGGCAGTAGAGATCGACTTGACGATCAACGTGATCAAGACTTGTACCGTGGTAGTCGCGATCGCATTGACTACTGAGATGAGTAATATGCATATGTTTAATGTTGACTTACTGAGTACTCTTCAGAAAAGAGTACTCAGTAAGTCTCAGTCATTGTCTCCTTGGGCAAGACGCTTCACCTTCTTTGCCTGCTGCAGGTGGTCAGAGGGCCTGGTGACACTGACACTGTCAGGCTGCCCCAGACCAGCTGTGGCTACAAGGTAGCTCCTCGCCATCTCTGTTTGAATGACTGAATGTAGAGTAAAGCACTTTGGAGTCCTCTGACTGGATAAAGATCTATACAAGTACAGGTTATTACCCTTTGACCCTCTAAGCTTGTGGCATAAAGAAAGGTACTATTGTCCATGGATGCCTAATGTCTTAAAAGGGATTTTTTTTTTTACATTTAAGACTCAGCAATAATTTAGTTTAACATAATTAATGTTTGTGATCCAGACGTACTGAACTCCCCTACATGAAAATCACAATTTATAGCTGGTCATTCTTGGTGGCTCGTCTTCCTATAATTAAATGCCAATTAGGGCAAAGTAAATATAAAGTGGATGAATTCACTATTTAGAATAGTTTTGTATGCTAAAATTGTGCACGAAATGCAGAAACTGATCACACGTGTATAATTAGTATAATTATCCACCAGTCGGTGGCATAATATTACAGCCACTGAAAGGAAGAGTGAATCATTTGTTTCATTATGCATCCAATCCACAGTAGGATCCACAGTGGTTTGTAAAAATCTCCACATCCTGAGAAAATTACAACTTTTTGTGATGTGAAATTTGATTGTTTTTCAGTTGAATTACACAGGATATGTCGCATTAGCTGTGGAAAAGGTTTTGAAGTGATTTGCAATGCTGTCAGTCCTGTATTTCAACAATGGTGTATATTATTTGGGTGTCTCTGCAAGATGCAGTAAGGAGAAATTCAATGCTCAAAGCTACTTTATTGAAAGCTGAAAATATTGGCGTGCTTAGGGACTCCAAAAACTGATCACTACATGACTGGCTCAAAGCATCTCTAAAACTTCTGCTCTTACTGCACTAGGTCTGCAGTGGTCAGTGTCTGTCAAAAGTGTAGAGGAGTGGGGCGCTTCTGCAGCTCAGATTGTTAAAGACATTAATTGTTCTTATTGGAAAGTGTCAAAACACATAGTGGATTTGAGTTTGTTGCTTGCAAAGAAATAGATGAGGGATGATTATGGCATAAATGTTATGTTTGCATGTTGTATAGCCTGTTTGTTAGAAAAAGTTTTTATACTAAACTCTTTAATCGTGTTAGTGCAAAGAGCCATGGTTAGTGTATGTGGAAACTAGACTGTCAACCTACAGAATCAATTATACGGTATACTGAAATTTTAAATGATTAATTAAGGTTTTGCATTGATGAATGTATTTGGACGATTTAAAAAAATATATATATATTTAATATATATATATATATCTATATATATATATATATATATAGATAGATAGATAGATAGATAGATAGATAGATAGATAGATAGATAGATAGATAGATAGATAGATAGATAGATAGATAGATAGATAGATAGATAGATAGATAGATAGATAGATAGATAGAGAGAGAGTACTGTTTTGCATCTTTTAATGAAATTCGGGAATAAGTTTGTATAGTGTCTGTAATCTTAGTTTATTTTGTAACTACTATGTTTTTTTTTCATGCGTCTATCACAGAAATAAAAAATAGACATAGGATTTTCTTTTTTGTTCCACAAAATCCACGTTAAGTGTCTTAATCGATCATTTGTAGTAATTTTTGTGTGTGTTCTGTGCAGCCAAGGTGAACTTTTACATCGAGATGAATAAATTACTCTGGCGACACCATTAGCGTGCAGCATCTTCTTCTTCTTCTTCTTCTTCTTCTTTCTAATTAGTGTCAAAGTGTTTTCTCAGCCAGTTGGAGCCCCCCTTCCTCAGTGGAGTGGTACAGTCCCGTTAGACGCAGCCTGCCTCCGGTCTGGAGCAGCGGCACTCAGAGCGGACATCGACGTCGTTAACATGCGGGGAAAAGCCGTTTCGCCATAAACACGGAATATATGATGAACTTTTACCGGTTGGCAGTTTTACTGGGAGCCTCGGGTGAGTTTATGACCGCATTGTTTTAACAGCCTTTCTGTTCTCGACAGCAGCGCAACAGGTTGCGCCCGTAAAACTTGAGCTTATCCCAAACCCGCTGGCCTCAGCGAGGGACCTGCCGAGGGGTTGAGGGTTTATCTTCGCCGAGCCAAACTGGACAGGCTCCCCTTGATAGCCGTGGTTTGGACAAATGTTTTTGAACTGTCTTCACGTGTCTTTTGGCTTCTGGGAAAGCCTGCCTAGTGCAGTTGGCTGCTGGTTGTCATCAATCATTGTGGATGTTTCTCAGGGTGTTGAATCTTTGCTGTTGGAAGAATTTGTGATGCAGCAACACTGTGTCTGCAAGACTATGTAAGCTTTTCAAATGTAGCAAAAATTATATGTATTTGGAATAGTAAGGGGTTTGTTTGGAGATGTTACTGGTAATTAATGCAATTATAACTGAATTGTACCTGGTAGTTTTTGTAATTTTAATGTATTTGCATTATACATTATATAATATACAAAGTATAGCTGGTTAGGAAGAGTACAAAGTGAATGAAAACAATCCAAATAAACCAAAAGGTTTGCGGTAGTATGAACAATACTAAATGAAACAATCATAGTCTGCACTTGTGTCAGTAACAACAGAGACAGTAGGGAGAAAAAAGAAGTACAGCAATAAAATGCAAAATTACCAACATGGAATCTAAAATAAACCTTAAGAAATCAGTTTGGAAAATATCTCAAGCATTAACAATAACTACTTTGTGAAAATATCTTAAGAGAAAAGTTACAAATACTTTTTCTATTCTTACAAATAGGTGTTTCCCCCCACCCCCCAAATGTCACTACATAAAACAAATGCAGCACCTCTATACCTTGTGGAGAATCTGCATCTGCATGTGAAAAAATTAGGAGGAGCTTCCAAAGACCGGTAAGCAAAGTAGGAGTAAATCCACAAAGTTGTTGTGAAATAGTCTATGCAGTAGTTCATTAAAAAAAACTAACAATAGTAATAACATTATATGGACACATCATAAGGTCGATTCCATCCTGCGTAGATATGAGCTTCAAAGGATGTTTGACATTAAGCTTGGAAGCAACAAAGCTTAATTTCCTGACTTCTGGGTGCTTTTTGAAATTGCCGAGCAATCCTCCATCAACCATTGAGTCTATTTTCAGTCTTATCAGTGGCATCTGTTGGAATAATGAGTCGATGTGAAGGAATGCACTGCAGGGAGAATAAAAGGCAGGAAATGTGACGGTTTTGGGAGGAAAAGCCTGACCGTGTTCAGGAAACGAGCAGCGTCCAGCAGCAGAGCTGTGACCTAGAATACCACATACTGTTTTAACGGCTCCTCTAACACTGAAATAACACCTTCAGTCAGAGCACAGGTGGCGAGGAACCTGCCTATTAAACCACAGCCTCAAACACAGTAAACAATGGTTAACACACGTGCTTCATGATGCATACAGACGTTTTCCTCTCTGCTTATTCAAAACTCCTCGCACAACAAACTGAATGCATTCATGGAGCTGATGGAGGAACGTTTGGTTTAAATCTTCAGTGGCTAATTGGTCTGTTCGGAGCCAGCAGTATGAGGCCGGACTCTCCTATTGGCTCGGAGTCTGTGACCTCCTTCCCCCCACTCCATCTCCTCAACTGGGACAGCAGAGTGGGGAACAATGGTCAGCTCCATAAAGAAGGAAACAAAGGGAAGACCGCAGCTCCTCCACTGGAGGAATTCAGGATCTCAGTCCACGTTGTGCACAATTCTGTTTGCAGAACGTAAAGTTGTGAGGTTAAAGTTCAGGGTGGAGGATTCGGAATATGCGACATGTGAAAAAACTGGATTTCCGTAAAACAAGTGTTCATGAGGCAGAAACATAATCAGGTCATGTCGGAGAGTTAAAATTAATAAGACAAAAAATATTAAGGAATAATTGTTAAATTGATTTTTAAAGAGTTAGTTTTAAAATGAAAAATATCTCATTTTAAAATATTTGAATGAAATCAAGATTAAAACATCCTAATATTTAGATTTTATTGTTTTTTTCCAATAATATAACTTTACTTATGAAACATCAATAAATACCATTACTTATGAAAAACATATTCAAGTCTCCCACCAAAGGTTTACTGAGTCTAAAGGTCTTTCTCTTACAGCCATAAGCCAAAAAAAAAAAAAAAAAAAAAAAAAATCAGCAAATTAGATTCCAGGGTCTGGTTTGAGTTATTTTGACTCATTATTGTAATTTTTTTTTTAAAGTCAGTAGTTTACATCTTTCTGAATGCTTTGTGCTTTAGACCACTGACTGATTAGAACTGTTGAAATAAAACTACAGTTTTATTAATTAAACTGGTTATTACAGAGTAGAAGAACAGAACTAATTGTTCTAATCAGGGCCTGGCATGTTTTTTAATTAAAAGAGAGTAAATAAACATGGTAAACACATGGTAAGTGCTTCTCCTGCTGCTCTGAAGGAAAGGCAAAATGGTGGACTTGCTTTTGTTTTCATTTCCTGTCTTGAGGGAAATGTTTAAAACCAGTTCCTGCCCCACCTAGAGCTAAAATGACTTTCAGGCATTACTCACGAGCATCTGACTGCTTCATCCCCTCCCTGTGTGATCACAGTGCCCCTGGCTCCCATCAGTCCTCCCCCACTCCCCACACGTTACACTGGAATTTAACCTTGTGACCCCAGAGCCCGAACAGCAGAGGATCCCCCACACACCTAATCTCTCTTCCTGTCTTCTCCCGTTTTGATGCGATGCAAATTACAGTTTCTTATCCTGAATCTGCTGCACAGATAAAGAAGATCTACAGCTGTTTCTACAGAAATAAAACTGTAATTTACATGCATTTTCCAGCCATAAAGATGTTCCTTCAAAACCAGTAAGCTAAAGGAGCGGCAAAAAATAATCAATTAGCAGGTACAACAACAAGAAAAAAAATGCTATTAACCATTACCTGTTAAAAGCTACCATGAAGTGCATTTTAATCCCAGAATTAAAGTCCAGATTATTTGGTCCAGGCTGTAGTAGGAACCGCTGCAAAGCAAATTGTTTGTATGTCTACCTAGTCAGAAACTTTCTAAATTTCAGAGTGAAAAATACACTCTGGAAAATGTTCAGATGTGAAGCTGAAAGTAAACCTTTTCAAGTCTGAAAGTTGGGTTGGTCAGATCAATTATTGCAGAGCAAAGAGAACACAGTAAATTGTTAATCGGCCATTACAAATTCAGGCCTTTATACAATATTGTTAATAATGTTTTATGTGGTTGCAATGTGACAGCATATGAACAAGATAATGGTTGTTTGTAAAGAACTGTAAACAAATGTCAATATGTCACATCAGCATTAATAAGCCAATATAAACTAGAGCACATTTATGAAGTGAAAACAAAATAGGCGCTTTTCAAATTTTGGAAGAAAACCTATGAGAAACTACAAAACACTTACCAGTGGAGAAGAGGTTTTGAATTATTTTTTATCTCAAATGCAAATAATTTTTGCACAATTTTGGATTAATCAATTATATGGCTGTTGTTCTTTCAGCACATGGACGTTTAAAATTGATTGCTGAGTTACTAATCGATTCATCACGATTAGTCAAATCAATCGCTTCAGTCCCAGTTAACATACCAAATATCCAGGAATAAGAGTTCAGTTTGTACAGTTGTTCTTTCAGTGTCATAAAAAAATGTTAATCAGAGTCCGTCTCTGTCTGTGCTTGTGTCAGTCTGCGTGTGTAATGGCATGCACGTCACAGTGCGGGAGAAGAAGCAGTACGCCATGCTCTTCCAGTCCGTGGTCCTCCGCTGCCACTATCAGACGTCCTCCAGCAAACCTCCGGTGGTGCAGTGGTGGTACAAGTCCTACTGTCGAGACTCCACACGAGCCTCCTTCTCCCTGCCCGACTCTCTGGGCTACAAGGCCTCGGAGCTGGGAGCCACGGCCCAGGCGGAGTGCTCCGACAGCAGCCGGACGGTCCGGATCGTGGCCTCTAAGCAGGAGTCGTCTGTGACGCTGACGGAGCACTACAAAGACAGAGACGTCACCATCATAAACAGTAATGTTGTCAGCTTTTCCCTCCGCAATGCAAAAACACAAAGTCTTAGGAAATATTTGGTCTACTTTCTACTACAAATGTCTTAGTGGACTTGAAATAGGACAAAGCTAACTGACAAGCAACTTTTCAGCAAGATATAGGAGCTTATTTTTAGATTATAATTTCTTAATGTTGATGATACGGGCTATAAGTGCAATAATCTGCCAGTGGGAAAGGACATTTCCCCCATGTTATAAGTGAAATAATTTACCAGGTTAACTCGTACTTTTTCATCAATATTGAGGAATTATTCACTTAAAACAAGCTTTTATTTCTTGCTTCGTTGTGTCTTATTTTAAGTGTACTACAATATTTGCACTAGGACCTAGACCAAAAATACTTGGTATGATTTTGTCTTTTTGCAGTTCATGACAAACGTCTGAATCTGTTCGGATCATAGCTGTTCTCTCCATATAACAAGAATTTGTGTCATAGTTTCACAGTGCAGGAGGAGGATCAGTCTCATGATCGCAACCTCCTTGTCTAAAGTTTTGCATAACTCATCTGTCGTCATCATTCAACGGCTCTTTTCTTCAGAATGGATTTAACCGCTCATCTTCCTCTAAACTTGAGCTTTCTGTCTCCGTGCAGAGGCCGACCTCCGCATTGGGGAGCTGCAGTGGGGCGACAGCGGCGTGTATTTCTGTAAAGTCATCGTCGCCGATGATCTGGTGGGAAACGATGAGGACCACATGGAGTTACTGGTTCTCGGTATGGCTGCGGATGAAGCAACATAACATTTCTAGCCGTAAATGTTTTTGAAAAAGGTGCCTTCTTTGGGCTGCATTCCCAAGTGCCTTTACAGCAGCTGCCATGGAAACAGCCTTTGGATGGTCCTGATCCGTCATGACACACTCTATTGTTCAGCCAGTCATGCATTTCAGAGGATCTGTGTGCACTTGACTGGACTGGAAAAAGCTTAAAAGTCAGGGAGGCTGTGCAGCAGAGTCCTGGAGGATTGTGTGTGTTATTGGTTCACTGGGAGTATTGCTTCCTGGTTAATGATTGTACAGGTCTAGCAAATCTCCATCAAGCAGCCTGTACTTCACTGATAAAGGTCAGAGAATGAGCATTTGCTGTAAACTGGAGCTCTATACAGAGCCGGTTGTCCTCCCAAGACCAACTTGGACCTGAGGCCTATTCATTCGTAACCTCTTGACTGTGCTAATATTATTAGACTGATTTGATCAAAGAAATAGACCAAGGAACAGAATAATCAAACCTCAAAAACCACGCAGAACAACCTAAGAAATAACAATTCAACCATAAGCTAACCTTGTTTTACAACAAAAGTGGTACAAATGCTGCCATTCCTCGCCTCTCTAAACAGTTATTCACAGTTTTCTTCCCAACTAACTGATCCTTGGATATTTTTTCTAAATTTCTGCTTTTCACACTTTGCTGTTTGCCCCCTGTTGCCTTCCAAAATCCCCTCATAAATTTGCCCATGACTCACTCCATAACCTCCCAATCACTGCCTGCTCCTTGTCTTTCTCCAGTTTCTCCGTGTTTCAGATGGTATGTGAGTACAGTTGCAAGGCCAAGGTAGCAAGATTGTTTTTTTTTTTTTTTGCCTCGACACTCCCTACCACCAGCTGACTCAGCACATTTGGAATAAGCTCTTTGCAGTTTCAGGAGAATTTGGTTTCTGCTTGCAGACACACAGATCATTTGCTGGCCTTTACTCTAATCACAGTTGTTTAAAATCTCATAATAAGCACATGGGGCAAAAAACAAGTGGCTCAACCTCAGAATGTAGCAGTTTTCTACCTGATGAAAATACTATTCCTGACATTTTTATCTTAAAAATGAGTGCAAAAGAACATTGCCTTTTAAATACAACACAACTCCTCAAGCCATTTTTCAAGATATGCTATGGAAAAGTGTTGACCTCCGATTTGACTTTTCATATTCTTTAGTGATTGTTGCTAAAGGTTGCTATAATTGACTAAAATATCTTTGGATTATGTTTGGCAGAAACAAACAGAAAATATATAATGTTGTATTGCTGAAGCTGGTGCCTTCAGACAGCAGTGTTAAACAAAATGTAGACGCTAAAACTATGTTTCATTATTATCATTATGCCTCTATTAAACCAGGAAGTCCCACTGAGATGAGAAATCTCTTTAAGAAGTGAAACAACACAAAAATTAGAACCAAATATTGCACAATAAATACGACAAATTACACAGCAATTTAAACACAGAGGAAAAACGATGACGTTCCTTTTTCACCGCATTTTTTTATAAACCTTATAATGCTTAATTGATGTAAGTGTTTTGAATTTAATCCAACTCCGTAACCCATGGTAGGAAAATGCTGTTTTGCCCAAAATTTGTCAAAGTCAGACATTCGAAAGCAACCATTTGGAGGGACTAAGTGGTGTTTATGGAGCTGACAGAAAATAGGTTACTGAGGCATCCTGGGAGTTCACCCAGCAGGGCTTTACACATTAGGAAGTACGCATGAAAGATTTTGCATTTGAGATGGAATTTGAAGACGGCTCTTTAGAGAGGAGGAGGATGCATGCATATACAGTATGTCACAGTAATCAGTTACAGACACATACATGGATTTAGCCGTTTTCTGAAATATAAAACTGAAATATTTCTGTCTTATTATCTGGTTAAAGCTCTGCGCATTTAAACCTTTCATCAGTTCATATTTCCAGTTACGTAGAGGAGGACACACTTTTAATCATTACATCATCAGACGTAAACAGTCCTTGATTGCTAAAGTGTTATAGGAATGTTTTTGACAAAACCTTAAACTTTGCTTTTGGGGGTATTTAAAATCTATTTCAGAAGTTGTAATGCCAGTGATAGCCGATCTGCGGATCATCTGGAAAAATATAATTTAGTTTGAATGTTTTTATCAACTCTTCAGATCCTCTGGTTAAGATGTTTGGGTTCATTGCTGGCGGTCTGCCTATCTGTTTCTTACTGGTAGTAATGACTCTTCTATCAATAAGTACCCAACATGACCCCATTTCAGGGAAACACACTTACTCTTTTAATGCTTTTCCTGTGTGTTTGCTAAGCCTGATTTTGTACAATCTTAGTTTCTTTAATTAATTGATTACTGCATGAACATCAATCATCATCTCTGCTGCCAGATTTGCTAATTTGCCTGACCTTATTTGGCGCTGCTTCCTGCTGCTTCTGTCTGGCCTTCACCTGTGCTCTCCCTCTCTCTGCAGGCAGGACAGGTGAGCAGGACGATCTTCTGCCTGAGTTTGATATGGAGATCATGCCAGGTACAGCCAATCAGCTGCCGCTTCTCTGCATTTTTCAGCTTTTCTGTCGCCTCCTAACTGATTGAACTCGCACTCGTCATAACCAGCGCTTTCCTTGACTCTGAAATAATTTATGGGCTTCCATCTAACAACTTCTTGTGCTTTATCTTTAGCCATAGTTTAAATTCTTTGGAGCTCCGGTGGGCTGTGCAGATTTTGCTTAATGCCTCCCCAGGGGAGGTGTGTTGTTGGCGTCTGTAATTTGGAGATGGGATCAAGGATTAATGTTATTGTAAGTTTCCTCGAGATTCCCGTTACCAAACCCTGCTTTCTGTCACTCAGAATCGCTACAAAAGCTACATTTGGAAGAAAAACTGGTTTATTAGGGGTAAGAAGTTGGCTTATTAGGGTAATAGATAATATAGGACCTCTGAATTTACACTCAAAATAATTATAAGATTACATTTGTGTACAGATAAAAGATAAAAATTTTTTAAGTTTGGTAAATCTTCATGGATGTTATTTTGTTTCCAAACTGTTTAGCGTCATGCTTCGCATTTTATTGAGATTTTAAGTGCTAGCGCAACACAAAATAGGTCATAGTTGTAAAAATACATGTTTTTTTTACATCTGACAAATACAAATCTGAAAACTGTGACATGCATTTGTATTCAGCTCTTCTAAACCAATACTTTAAAGAACCACTACACCTTTACACATTTAAAGATTCAAATTTTGTCCATTTAACTTTATAAAATAGCTCAAACTCAGTCAGACTGGATGAAGAACAGCTGTGAACATAAATCTTCAAGTCTTGCTACAATAGTATTTTAGGACAGAACTTTGACTGGGCCATTCTATCACGTGGCTTTGCATCAATGTAAACGTTTCTGTTGTGGCTTTGGCTTTTATGATAGCTTTTGGAAGATGAACCTTTTGCTGCTTTCACCTACTTAGCTCCATCCATCTTCTCCTCAACTCTGACCAGTTTCCTGTTCCTGAGAAGAAAACTATGCTTTATGCAGCTATGTGATTTTTTTACTGATCTGATGTGATATTTTAATCCCAAAATGTCATTTTTTTATTAGCTGTAAGCAGAAACTCATCATGATTAACATAAAATGTTTGAGGTACTGAAATAAATGAACTTTTCAGTAAAAGTCTAATTTATTAAATGGGTCTTTAAGCTCCTTTGTTTTGGTTCTGCCTTGTATATACTAATGTGTTGTTCTGATCACAGTCACAGTGCAATCTGAGCAAGTTATAACATTATTGTTTTTGGCTGCTTGTCAATGAATCAGATGACCATTAAAGGTGTATTTATTGTTTGTTGTATTTCCTTCCTGTGTGTGTGTGTGTGTGTAAAACAGAGTGGGCGTTTGTGGGCTCCGTGGCCCTGGGCAGTGTCCTGTTCCTCCTGTTGTTGGGGATCTGCTGGTGCCAGTGCTGTCCTCACTCCTGCTGCTGCTACGTCAGCTGCTGCTGCTGCCCTGATACCTGCTGCTGCCCACGACACCGTCAGTAACACAGGACAGTCACCTGCTGTATCTCCACTTTTCTTACCACCTGCCTGGGTGGTGTTGATGTGTTGTTGGTTTCTTCAGTGTACGAGGCAGGGAAGATGGCAAAGTCCCGACAGGCGGCTCCGGTTCCCGCCCAGGTTCCCGTCTATCCTTACTACATCTCCAGTGTGCCGACTGTGGTCCCTCTTGCTCCCTCATCCCAACTGGACCCGAAAATCTCATCGATTGCCTCGACTGAAAATAACCTGGCTGGAGGTGAGTCATCGCTCCTTAAATGGTTTACTTCCTCCCACCCGAGAAGGAAGTAAAAATAACTCGTTTATCACTTTATGAACTCATAAACGTAAAACTCCCTCCTTTGATTTCTCTGAGCTTCTAAGGAAATATGATTCATGGAAAACCGTTAATCACTGACCGTCTAACTCTGACTTTATCTGTCACCTTTGAGCCCGTTTCAAAACAGAAGCATCTCTTTGTGTCATGCATGCTTGTGAATTAACCCGTCATGAATCATTTGTGTGTGTGTATGTGCTTCTAAACATCCTCCTTGTCTGTGTGTGTATGGGTGCTTGTGTGTCTGCATCTACAGTGCGCAGTGGTTACCGTCTGACCAGCAGCCAAGACCAGGACTCAATGAAAGTTTTGTACTACATAGAGAAGGAGTTGGCTCAGTTTCCAACCAGCAGGTTGGCTTCACTCAAATGTAAGCCGCCACTAAATAGGCCTTTTCTCAGTGTGTCTCTATGGCCGTGTGTGTGAGTGTGTGTCACTCTGTCTTTCTTATGTGCGATTTGTGTGAGTTAAATAGTGGTGGACTGCATCTAATCTTCTCAGCCATCTCAAAACATCTGACTGATTCAGAGCGCTTTGGGAATGTATTGTAATGTCTTTTTCTCGTCACCAGAATCTTATGAAATGTCCAAAAGTTAAAAAGCCTGCAAATATTCAGTCTGATCTTCCTTCCTTCCAACGGAAACAAGGAGCACAAAACATCTTCTCTCTTTTCGTTTATTATGGAACTTAAATTTACACTTGTGTGAATCACCTTTTTTTCCCTTTTCAATGTTTTCAATGTGGATATTTACGGTATCTAATTTACGGTAAAATATTGGCAGCTATGGTTTCCAGAGTCTTTCTGTATAAATTCTGGCAAATTCTGGCTGCTGGTATTTTACCATAAATTAGAGACAGGTTTCTTCCTAGTGTACCTTACCTGTAAACATTGTGCTTAGATTTGAAGTTTCTCCACAATTCTTTGCTTCTGACTTTTTTTTAACTCAAGAAAAACACCTCGGAGCAAATTAGCAAAAGCAGTCGACTATTGTCTAAAAATAAAAAATACACTTTAAAAGCAGCTTTTAATTAAGTAACTACCAAAAATCTAAAGCACAAAGTGTAATAACTAATGAGCTGCTGACTAAAGACACTTTTGGTAATTAAAAAACAACATGAGTTAATCATCTTTATCACAAGATTCACATGAGTAAACGCAGAATATCAAATACAGAATATATCATTTAAACCAGAATGCAAGTCTTAGGAAAAGTATGTTAATTCCTATGCTCTTAATACTTGGTTGGGGCTCTGTTTGTATTAATTACTGCATCAGTGAAGCGTGCAATGGAGGTGTTCAGCCTTTTCCGTGTAGTTCCTGCTTACTTTGATACTCAGACCTTCCTCTCAACAATACTCTATAGACCCTCTTGAACTTTGTCACAATATTAAAATTTTATTGGCTAATTTTTGTATGTTTACATCTAGAAGAAAATCCTCATTTGATCCCAATTTAGCCTCAAATCATTTCTTACTGTCTTCCATTTTCACTGTAATTGTTCCTTTTCTGAGCACTGAATTTATCAGTTTCAGTTTCTGAAATGAGTAAAAATTATGTTGTACTTCACAATATTTAAAAAAAAAAATTTTGTTGACGTTAGACAAATTTATTCATTAAAAGTGGTTAAGACATTTTGTTTCATAAAGAAGAACCAAACATGAAGCACTTTGCAAATTGCAGGGGAGTTTTCTAAATTAAATTTACAGCCACAAAAAAGTGTAAATAATCTTGACTCTAAGTTTCTAAGAAGTTGTTTAGAGTTTTCTGTTGTAATAATAAAAAAATGCACATTAGACCTCATCCTTAATGTGGGTAAGATGGAGGTTTGTTACAACCACAGATATTTATTTTCGAGTGCTGCCAAATGTTTTCATATTTCATCCAAGCAGAACTCATTCCGCTCATTCCTCCTCTGTGAAATGTTGCAATACTTGCTGGAGATTCCCATAAATCTTTCTGTTTTGAATGTCGCCACAATCATTTCTCACCTCTCCAACAGCCAGCAGTATGTCAGAGCTGAGCTCACTTCATGATGGAGGCAACACAGATTTCAGACGCAACTATCAGACGGTCCAGATGAAGGCGCTGCCGCCCATCCCGGACCGCGAGGAGCAGATGAGAGCGGCTCCACCCGCGCAGAGTCGGCGGCCCAGACGAAATGACGGCAGTCTGTCGGACGATGAATTGGAGCGAAGGTAACGGTGTTTGTCTAGGATAGGCTACCTTCACACGCCACGAATTGTTGTTGAGTTCTGGTCTTTTTCTCAAATCCAACCTTTTTTTCTTTTTTTTGCACCGTCGTTTGTACTACCGATTAAATTCAGCCGCAATGAGACTTCTGTGTGAACGGTTTACGTTCCCAAAGTGACCCACAGAAGAAGAACATTGACTTCACACAGCAGCGCTGTTTATTCAGCTACAAGTCAACAGTATTGTCACATGAAGGAAGCTAATAAAAGGAAAACACAACTAATAGCAATGTTTTGCTGTACAACATTCTGTAGGGAAGTCTGGATGTGCAGTCAGAGCATTAGTGACGCAGGTTAAGTTCATGTAATCATAATTTCTAGCCGTTATTGACTTCCTGATTCACCACCTCCGGCTTTTTCTGGTTCAGAGTTATGATGTACAGCAGGTCTCACGTCAATGACATGAAAGCTAGAAAGATGCAACATGTCTGTTCAGTCTGCAGATGGTTTAAAAACAATCTGATACGTATCCAAACTCGCACCAAATGTAAGTGGCACGGATTGGACTTTTGGGGGAGTGAAAATATTGGAATTGGGCTTTTCCAGCCTGTGGTGAGAAAGCCAGATATAGGTCGCATTTTTGGGGGGGGAGGGTGGGATTCAGATTTGTGTCACTTTCATCTGCTGTGTGAATGTAGTTATTGCTCTTTTATGGTGCCTTAAAAAAAATCCTCATGTCTCTTGAAACTTTCCCACATTTTGCCACCACAAACTTCAACCTAGGGGACATTTTCGATAGGTAACAGAGTAACAGTGTCAAGCAAAATAAGCTGTAATAAATGTTGCTGTAGGTGGAATCCCCGCTCCGAGCACCTGCAGAGGAAGACGTTGAGCAGGCGAGGTCGCACCGGCTCCCTGGATGAGCTGGAGGAGTTTGCACGATCCTACGGCTCCCGCGCTCGTCGTCCTGAGCCTCCAGACCGGCTCCAGGTGAGGGACTACAGCCCACCGAGGCGTTCCTACCGAGAGGAGGACGATACCTGGGTCCGCCGGAGCCCCTCACCTTTAATGCACAAGAGAAGGGACACATGGGACAGTGACCGTCCTTCTCGACCGCCACTGAGCAAAAGCTATGATGACGGCTTCCTCACCAGCGTGCTGGAGAGGAAGGCGAGAGGCCGGGGAGGGGACAGGAGCGCTGGGAGAGCGGACGAGGACAGTGACACTCCATCTAAAGGCAGCTCCAGGGGAAAAGGCAGCGACAGCTACTACAGCAAGTCGCCCAGCCACCGTCCAGATGAGGACGACCCTTTGCCTCCGTACTCTGAGCTGGAGGCCGAGCGATACCGCCGGGCTGACCTGACCCCTGACAGGTACCGCACAGCTGAACCGCCCCGATCAGACCGATACAGGACTGCCGAGCCAGGCTCGAGGCCTTTCTCCTACACCCGTCCCCACCAGGGAATGTCCCAGACACTACAAGGGGCCAGAGAGGAGCGGGACAGGAGCCGAAACCTGGTGAGTTACTTGTAGCAGGAACAAGAACTTCCTTCCTCCATCGCTCTGCAGAAAAAGAGCATTTATGTCCTGCAAATTGCTACAAGTCAAGCCCAATGGCATCCGATAGTTTTCTTGTTAACATTATCGCAAGTGGACTCCACTATTAAAACCTACTAAAAGGCTGTGGTAAATAAAAGAAGTGTAAAATGAACTAAATTAAACAAACTCAGCACAAAGATACGCTAAGACCAGAATGTGAAAAGTCAGTGTTGCCATTTTAAAGTTTAAAGTAAGACAGATCCAAAATCTGCTTCCAGTCTCTGATCCATGTATCGCTCCAACTATGAAAAGATGCTAAATGACCTCAAAACAATGCAACGTGAGCAAATATGAGTAAAAAGACAAGCTTGAGTGCAGAAAGTCCACAATCAGTCCTTGTCGTAACACAACTATTAAATGATGCCTAATTGCACAGTAACTTCAGGCATGCCTGTCTTCAGAGTGATGAGATTGTTAAATTTTTGTTCCCAGGAGTTTGTTTTATTATTCATAATGTGTCCTGGTGACTTCTGATTTCAGTCCAGTTAGAGCCTTTGTTTCCAGCCCTCTCTGAAATTCCCTTCTGGTTCTTTTTTAAGGATTTTTTTGTGCAATTTCAGCTCATTATTTTAAATTTTCAGCCCACAACTTTGGAAGAGAGCAGCAATTGGAAGAGAGTACACAAAATTACCCACAGTTTTCATTTCGTAAACTATTGGCACCCCAAGAGAGAGTATGTAAATTTGATATACACAATCAAATCATCAAGGTGCTTACAAACACCTCGATGTTTCTACAGGTCTGCAGGAGGTGTAAAATATGCATTATTCTTTATGTATGTCGAGAATATTAACATTTACAGATTGCTCCGCAGCCCTCCAGTGGAAACAAAATGAATTGCAGCACTAAAAGTCAGCAGTTCTCAAATGAAGTGTTTTTTTTTTTTGTCTGTTTTTGTTGTATTTGTTGTCAATAAGAAACATTCAGCGTTAGTGTTTATGTATATATTTTTGTCTCTTTTAACTTTTAAGTGTAAGGCATAGTGGAACAGTGAATTATTAGTTTTTAACATATCGTCCTTTTGAGGTATTATTATTGTTCTTTTTACAAAAATGTCCTTTAAATCAAAACTAATTCTTGATGTATGCTCTCAGTGTAAAATGTGTCTTTCCTTCCTTTCCAATGTTTAAAATCTAAAACAAATCTTACTAAAACTCTTCCTCTGCATGGTTTCCAGCTGTCACACTGGTTAAGCACCGTCACTCAGCATGAGCGTCTCTAACCTGCAGCCTCTCGGTGTATTTCCCTAACAGAGCGCTGCACTGAGCAGGGATTCTCTGGTAGTGTGACGAGGCACTCGAACCTCCACCTGCACAGAGCTGCCGGTCCGTTCGTTTTATCCGTCCTGCATGCAGCCACGCAGGGAGAAGCTAACTGTCTCCACCAGCAGCTGCATGAAGTCTGGCTCACCTTGAAATAACCCCAGTGGGAAACAACATTAGAGGAAGGAAAACCTGGGACAGAGCGAGGCATCCGGCCTCTGCTGTTAGAGCTTGAAGGTTTCTGGATTATACTTGTGCATAAATGATACTGTATCATGTGTGTTTGTACGTGCATATTTTATGTAAGGTATGACCTTTTTTTTTTCATTTTTGTCCATTTTGTTTGGTGGCTAACGTGCCAAGATGTTTTATTTTATCTGTCCAATTTTTGCAGGTAAAAACCTCTGCAGGATCCACTCTTCTTATTTATGTGTCAGTACTCTGTAACTCAGGTTAACTCTGCATTTTATTCTTGTATCTTTCCGTTTTGTGACTGTTTTGGAAGTACTGCACCTTGAACTTGTTTTGCAGATGATCATTGCACTGCCTGGATGCTTTGTAATAAAAAATATCTCCTGAAAACCTGTCACTTTATCATAAGTGCAGAATATAGAGACTCTTTTTTTTTTGTCGTTTGGCTGTGCAGATGCAAAAGTTTTGCATTTGTGATTAATCGTTCCAAAGCTAAACTCTTAGATTATTTTTAAATTGTTGAAATAAAAATATAATGTTCCTAAAATAATTTCACTGGATTGCCAGACAGATGCATCCAGGGTTTGTTCAGTTCTCTTCCTGCCTTGCTTGTCATTTCTCCAATTATTTTAGGCTCATTATTTATTCCTTTGTCTGTCTGGGAGAATTTAGGCAAGAGGTTGGTGCCATTTGATCTAGACTTAGTATATCAAGATGCATCAGCTGGAGATTACTATGCTACTTCATCTATGTCATGTATCTTGTTTGCCTATATTAGGACTTGCTCCATTGATGCAATTTCAAGCAAAAGTTGTGTTTGAAAGAAAATAAGAGACCTGTTAATTCTGATACCCAGATTAATGAACCATCATGCTGAACTTTTTCACTCAGTGGATAGAAGCCAGCACCGACTGAAAGGTGCAAAGACAAAGAAGGAATTAAGGAACTGCAGAGAGCAGAGCTATTCATCTCAGCATCATTTCTTAGAGCATTGAGACACTTGTGTGCAAAGTGGAGAGTACTTCACTACAGGCCGGCCTGTGTTGTGTCTGCCCTGTGAAGCTGGAAGAGGGTCCATTTCCCCACGCAGGACGTGAGAATCCTGACAGCTGCATCGCTTTGCATCCTGAGAGGAAGCTCCACGGTCAGGAGCTGTGAGGAAAACAAATCCCTCTTCTTCGTGAAGAGGATGTCAGCATTCACGTGAGGAATGCGTTCTGGTTGAATGGAAACTCACAGCAGCACTGCAGATTGCTGCTGATGGACAGCTTTAATCTTACAGATTTAAAAGAGGCAGATAAGATCACTTTTAAAGAAGAGCAACTTTCGTTTCTCTAAAAATGGTTTGTTTTAAATTAAAAGGCTCCTTAACAAACAAACATCATGTTAACAATTGTAACACGGTTAGTGGGGGGAAACTTTCACACAGGTGGTTTGGGGAGTTTTTTTTCCCTTCATAAATTAAATATTTAATTGAAATATTACATTTCAAAGCGATATTAGAATTTCTTTGACGATACATTTAAGTGGGGGGAAAAAAGCACAGAGGAAATTAATAAGGGGGTAAATTCTTCTGTAAATGCAGGTCAATTTAAAATTCCCCATCGTGCCTCGCTGCACCTGTCACAGTGGGCGGGGCCAGTGATGTCACCTGTAGCTAAGTGGGGGAGGGGACGATCAGCCTCCGCCTTTCCTCTGGAAGTTCGTGTGGACCACTACCGACACCTCCTCAGGGAGAAAACCAACGCTAACATGTTGCCTTTGGTGGAAACCCGGTGATTATGCGGAACAGCGAGTACATGACTTTTTCCTACCAGTACTCCGGGTTTCTGCAAGACTTTGGCTTAACAAGAGCAAGTAGTGACGCTTCCGCGGAAGGATACGGAGCACAGAGATGGGAAATATGATACTGGTGGCGTTTCTGGTGCTGCACCTGCCAACAGGTGAGGTTTTAACTCTTTCTGCCCGAAAGTTCACCTGTGACTGTATGTTACTGTTGTACAATTTGTAGTGAGGCATTCAGAGACAAACAAAGAAGAAACCTGGGGCAAACCGTCGTCAGTAGTAAACAATGGTGGCAAGTTAATAATCGACAGGTGTAAACTGGACAAGGCCGAGTGACGTCACGTATCTGCGGGACCTAGTTTCCCATGTCCACAAGAAACTGCCAACATCAGGAGAACAGTTTCTGCAACCAACACAAAGGAGTTGGATCATTTATCAAAGAGGCTGTTAACAAAAGCGCTTTAAATGCCTTCTTACCCCTCACAGGAGCTGGATTTGTTTCAAAGAACAATTCTAACCCAATCTCTTGTTTCATGATCACTTTTGTGAAATAAATGTAATGAGTTAAAGCTAGTCAGTGGTGTAGAGGGTTGTAGCCTCTGATCTTTATAAACCTGCTGTATGTTTGCACCAACACTTTCCATATGTAAGATTAGAATGACAGTTTGATTTGGACTGTTTTTTTTTTTTTTTTTCTGTAAAACACATTAGAACTTCCTCATGTTGGCTATTCTTGACTTTTGCTTGAATCTTTGACCATATTATTATCACAACAACAGCAGTAACAGCAATAATTATGATAATTGTCTCTACTAATTTAATTTCCTTTGCCTGGAACAGATTAGCATCTGTTAGCTCTGTTCCTTTAAATGAAGATCAGAGTTTCCTTTGAATCACAATAAATGAACATTAACCAACATATCAGATATTATTTTGGTGACAGGGCTCATCAAAAGATAATATCTGTTCAATTGATGACTGGATGGTCTTTTCTTTCTAATGTTGTAATTTTCTGTTTTTGTTATTAAAAGCTATACAAGTAAACTTTGATTTTTATTTGATCTAGTTTTGTAATATGTGTTAAAAGTTGTTGCAGAGGTCATGGTCATTTTTGGAGAGCCTTGCTGTCTATATTTCTCTCTTTGTTGGAAGGTCAGTATGATTTAACTATAAAGCTAAACGCTGTGTTGGACTAAAGATAATCAATGGAATATTTTTCAAACTTGGGTAGACTGTGCAAATGTTTGTAATATTAGGTGAAGCTCAATCAATCAATCCAATTTGTTTTCACATGTATTTTTTTATATATTTAGTAAATAATACATTATGACTGTAACTGATGGTCAAAGTTTAAGGATTTCAAATATTGTTCAATTATGAGAAGCCAAAGCTCATAAATATCAGACAACAGTCACAGGTACAAAGTGTTTACATTCTCCAGTAATTGAAGATCATAATTGTACTCCTGAGCAATGGCTTCCCATCATGAGAACACACAGTTTGCAGTTAATGACTGATAACTGTGATTATAGGTGATGACACAGTCTACTTGTTGTAAACTGTTAACCAGCCTGGTCGGGTTCTTGCATTTAAACACAGAGTTATGCTGCTGTCGCTCAAATATCGTGACTCTTATGTCATTGTTCTTTTGTCTTTGTACCAGAGCTGCTGTCCATTCAGGTGGTCGTCCCAGAGGTTGAGAGAACAACAGCGCTGTTTGCTTCGGTGACGATCCGCTGTGACTACACAACATCAGCCAACCCCCAGGAGGTCCTCATCACATGGAGATTCAAGTCGTTCTGTAAAGACCCGGTTCTGGAGTACTACTCCACAGGTGAGGCTGTGGATGAGTGGGAAGGGCTCAATAAGATCAATTTAGGCCCTGCAATTAGTTATTTGATTATTTTTTTCATGGAAATTACTAAATAAACTTTGGAGGAAGTTCTGAATGCATCGTCAAACCTTCCTAAAAGAGTTCTGTAGGGTTTGGTGCATCCTACTTGTGAACAGAACATGCAGAATCAGATTCACACTTCACAAAGACATTTGAAAAATAGCCAGAACGTGTGTCTTAAAGAGGTCTACAAGGATGCATCAAAAATACACAGTGGGTTCACTAAGATGAGTGACATTGTATATTTAATCATTTCATGATGGTTGTTTCACCAAGTAAAGTTCATACAAGCAGGCAGTGACAGTGAGCTTATGTTATATATGTGTTTTCTCTTTAATTGTACAGCTACAAACAATATTGTACAAAGTAATACTGCAACACTGCAGAAAAAAAAACCTCTTGGCGGCTTTATTAGGCACTTATCCTGAACCGAAATGGTAAGCCTGATGCTCTGCAATACTTTGTTTCTGAAGCTTATCAGGCGGCTCTCAGGTTGGGTCAGGATCCTGCCAATGACTGTCCAGACAGCCAGCGCACAGTTCGGACCGTCGTCCAGAAGAGAGGCACCAATGAGCCAATGCTGGGGTCAGAGTACAGAAATCGTAAAATCACAATCCAGAACAGTAAGTTTGATCCCAGTACAATTTCTTTGTTGCTTATCAGCTTGAATGTGTTGTCCTGGTACGGTTAACATGCATACTGTACTTTTTCTTTCTCCTGGCTATTACTCTAGTGTTGAAGGATTGTATTCTCTCGCAATTTTTAGAGAACATATCTTAATTAGTACGTTATTGCAAATACCCAGCGGAGGGGGATTTAAACAAAACTTTCTCTCAACAGAGGCTGACTTGGTGATAAATGAGGTGATGTGGTGGGACAACGGCATGTATTACTGCAATATCGATGCTCCTGGTGACACCACAGGCGACTCGGATCGAGAAGTCAGACTCATCGTGTACCGTGGGTTTCTTCAGCCTTTTAACATTCACAGAGAAAAAAGCCTGCAAACATAAGAACTCTAATAAAAATGATTGTCTTGTTTCAGACTGGCTAACTGTGCTATTTATCATCATCGGTGCTCTGTTGCTCATCATGCTCTTCTGCATATGCTGCTGTCAGTGCTGCCCGCAAAAATGCTGCTGCTATGTCCGCTGCCCCTGCTGTCCACAGACCTGCTGTTGCCCTGAAAAAGGTACTGATGATGTCTTCATGTCATGGAGACAGAGGGAGGTTTCTGTGGCAGAAACTCTTTTACAGATTCTGATTTGCAAAGAGCTGCAGTTCAGTGTTCCTTCATAGTCTTTAAAACTTTGTGGTATAAAAGTATGATCTTTATCTTGCTTAGAATATACTTTCAGGTTTAAAAATATTGGAAATTATTATTAACTTGCAGATTCTGATTAAATAAACGGACTCGGTGATACTTTGCGCCACTGAAGCGTTTCTGGTCTTTGCTGTGATTGTAGCCGTGATGCAGCATCGGATGCTGAAACAAGCTCAGAAAGCCATGGCTCCCTGGATGTACGGTCAGCCTGTTTACTCCAACGTCAACGCCTCCTCCCAGGGTGTTCCCCTGCTCTACTCAGGTGAATATCAGTCAAACAAAAGCATGAAAAGATTTATTTGGTGAATGATTTGTTTCTTTTCTCAGGGTGTGTTTATTTGGTTTGCAAACCAGTGTACAAGAAAACCAGTTCTTGCACTGATGAGGACTTTTAACAGGCCCATTACATATTTATGTTGTGTCTTAGTACATTTAACATATTTTCTAAAAACTTGACGTTTTTATTTTGCATTTATCAAATTTTTTTTTTCTTCTTTAGTCCCAGCCTCGGTGTCGGATTACTCAACCAAACAAAACATCTCCTTGACTCCCATCCCTTTGGGACCCCTGGCCCCACAGCAGCAGCAGCCCCCTTTGCATGCTCAGTATGTGATGAATGGCAGCCTGCGCAGCAGTAATCAAAGTGCCAACCCAATGCTGGACTACCTGGAGAACCAGGTGAGAGGGCTGGATGTGGGACCCCCTCAAATGGCACCACATGCTGTCCGAAACATGCCCCCCTCACAGCCCCAACCCTCTCCTCCAGCCGTGACCTACGCCCCCGGCCCGCCGAGCATGTTGTCGGCGCTGGATGACATGGGGGTGAAAGGGGTGGAAAGAAGGGTGATCACTCTGCCTCCTATCATCCAGCGAGTTCCCAGCTTTTCCACCCGCAGGGATCCTGCTGGAGACGGGCCTGGGGGGTATCCGAGAATGTCCAGTCACTCTAGTGGGAGTACTAACCGGTCAGGAGGGGGCCAACGGGGAGACAGCCGTGGCTATAGAACCAGAGAGGACCTTCTACCAAGGCTGGGGATACTGCGCGAGTACAGCGATGAATCGGACTGGGACAACCGGCGAGGACGAGCAACGCACAGGAGTTCAGGGAACGAGAGGGGCAGTTCGTCCAGGAGGAGAGAGCGAGGGTCCAGGCCGCGTGCCCGAAGCCGCGACGACTTGATGGAGGAGCTGCATAGCAGATCGGCAAGGAGGGAGAGGAGCTACTCTCCTCCTATGCACCACAAAGGATCCTGGAGCTCAGATGAGGGCAGCAGCCGGAAAAAAGGACGCAAAGTAAAGGATTGGCCCGAGAAACCACCCAGCTACTACGCCAGTGAGGTGCAGCCTGGTCGCAGGAATTACAGCCATCTTTCTGTAAGAGCTTCCCCTACTGCTGACTCACACACCAAACCAGCAGTGTGTTAAAATTTAACCTATTTTGTCATTGTGCTTTACTACCTTTAGTTTTCAGCCTTTACCTCTTTCTTGCTTCTTTAACCTGTGTGTGTTGTGGCTTTGAAAACAGTCCGCCATTTTATAGCATAAACAACCTGAAAGATCAATTTAATACTCAGCTTAGTTCCACTTTGAGGAAATACTTCTTTCATTGTACTTTGAAACCTGCTACAAAGTATGATGACCGTCAGAACCTACAGTGGCAGTATCTTGACGCATAAGTGTGAGCATGAAGTATATTGGGTTTATAGCAATATGTAAATAAGTGAATGATAAAACAGAAATGTACCAATTAATTACATGGACATAATGTTAACATAGAGTATGTTTCTCCAGATCTTGTGAGAATTTTCTGCAGAGAAACTGAAAGATACATATAAAAAAAAGTAAATTTTTATATGTAAAAATGTACTTCATAAAATGAAGTAAATGCTTCATCTTATCATTTCAAGCTGGAAACATAAGAATAAAACGACTCTTTAAAAACTGGCTGTTACAAACCTTGTCACTGTGGCAAAAAGAATCAGTCTGTGTTCTTGATCGCTCAATCAGATGCTCCTTTAGTCGTGTAGAGTAGCAGATTGTGGCTTCGTCGCAGCTCTTCTCATTGCTTCAGGTGATAGAATAAGCTCATCATCTCAAACCTTTTCTGGTCCCTTTTTGATGGAATTAAAGAAAATTGGTACATTAACAAGATTCAGCTCCAACTCTTCCACAGACCTTTCACACTGCCCCCAAGTGGCAGCAGGTGGGTACAACCAATAGATGTGCAAAGCTCTTTATCGTCTGTTCTTGCATAGCTTTGGTTTCTTCCTCTCCTTTGGTGCTTTTTGGTTGTTTCTGTCTGTTTTTGGATGTGGTAATCATAGCATCTCTTGCTTAGACTCTAACCTTAACTTTTTTTCCACATTTTTTTTCTCATAGGATAGAGGCTCCCATAGCAGTACCAGCGTAGTCATCTGAAACATTTCTCTTATATTCCCCTGACTGCTTCCAATTAAGAAGTTTGTATCTGATTAATAAACTGAAATGTTTCACAGACCTAAAACATTTAAGACTGTAAAAATATGCACATGCATGTAGTATATGTGCACATATTTGAACTGTAAATCCTTTGTGTGTGTATTACATCAATATAATAAATCATGTTCATTTCCATTTTTGTTTGTTTTTATGTAAATCTTTCATGTCTCTTTTTCTGTTTTGGGTGCTTTTCCCTGGTGATGGAAAAAAATCTTTAGGTTGAGGTATACTTAGTTTCAACAAACACATGAAGTACTTTGTCTTGATTTTTTTTTTCTACATGTTTTTGCATAATTCTGCAATATTTAAACATTTAGTTTTTATCTCTAATAGAACAGCTGAAGCAGAAAGTACTTTGAAATTAAGGAATGAACAGATTAGATTTGAAATTACTGTTGGCACTGAAATAATATTAAATGTAATCTTACCTAACCATTTCTTTTGTGATAGAAAAGTAGTGTGTATAAAAAATGTTTGCATGTGTTTTTTTTGTGTGGTTTTTTTTAATAAACATTGTCTATGTAAAACCAAAGTGATTTTGGTCACTAAAGTGCTTGAATACTCCTGGAGAAATTCACCTGAGGTTGATTGGAGATTTTCAATGGATCATATGTGAATATATTTGACACTGTCATAAAGGCAGAGCAAAACTTATGTAGTATTATTTGCTGCAGTAAATGTTACAGATGACAATTGCTGTCCTGTTGGTACAACAGGGTTGTACAAATGGCAGCTCATTAAATAAATGCAATAAATACATGTTTTGAAGTTTTTATTTTATGAAACTGACAGCTTCCTAGCCACATATGAACACAGAACAGTGTAGAATATCTGACTGGTGAAGATTTCCATCTGGATTTGTGGTATTGGATAGGCTTACAGTTTTTAATGCCTCGATGCAAGAGTCACCAATGCTGTGCATTTCATCTATTAGGCCAGGGGTGTCCAAACGTTTTTGTCAGGTGGGCCAAAATTGAGTCAAAAATAGTCAAGGGCCAAAAACAATAAAAATAAAACTGTACAATCAAGCAAATACATTTTTTAAATTTTATCTACAAAAAAGTTGCAAGTAGCCACAAAAAAACTCATAAGGTCAAGATTAATCTAGGATATTTTCTAAAAAAAAATATTGGTAGCTTTGTTTTACATTTCTGCCTGGAGTTTAATTGGGATTTTTCACTTAAAGATGTCTTAAAGAAAATGTGGGTATTAAAAAAACAAGCGATTCTGGACAAATGTTTATGAAGCAAAACCAGAACAATTTTCAGGCGCCAAAACACCTCAGTATTTTATTTATTTTCAGTTTTTTACTAAAACGTCTGTAGATTTACTTTTGTTTACCTCAACTGCACCAATTTGTGGCCTTTTTTATTTATGAAATTTCTATTAGGCGGACAAAGAGTTTAAATTTGTTTGGTAATCCCAGTGGTAGAGTCCGCTATGCTAATAAACAGTGCGATAAAATGAACTTGCATTTAGTTACACTCAGTAGCTGTAAATTTACAGAACATGGATGACCAGAAGGCGCCTAAAGGCCTCATTATCGTGACATCAGACAAAAGCACCTATTTGTTTTTGTTGGCGCAGACGCTGAAGAGGGCGGGGCTTGTGTCCTCGCGGGTCTCTCATTGGCTGATGCGCGGCTCGGAGAGGCGGGCTAACCTGGACACGGAAGTGAAGCCGCCCAATGTCAGGAGACCCTGGGTCAGCTGTGGCGCCTCCTCCCTCCGGTTAAACAGCAGCCAGTTCTGTCGGTGGCGGTAGGGCCGGAGGAGTTTCTCCTGTGATCAGTTCGGCCGGGTTCTTATTGTCTTCCCGCAGGTTTCAGGTGAGGCCCGCTGACTAACAGCTCTGAGTTTGCTGGTTTTAGCTGGTTCATCGTAGAAAGCCGTGCTTGTTGGAGAGCTGCATGTGCTAACCGCAGCTAGCTTCTTATATAAAAGAGTTTAACCATTCGGCTACTAGTTGAATCGTTATTATAGGGGGATTCAGCCCAGAGAAACACTGCACAGTGCAGAGGACTGAGTCTTATAAATGACTCAGCTTGAAGCTAATGGTTTAACGCCTGAAGCCGGTTGTTTACGGAGAAGCTGAACTTGTTTTAGTCTCGGTATGTTTGGCATCCTGGCGTACTGCAGTGTGTCATGTTCCACTGAGTTGTTTTTTTGTGTACTCTCGGTGTCCACAGGCAGCATGAACTCCCTCCCAGGAAAAGCCGCCTTGTCTCTGTGCAGACGCGCGGCTGCGGGCGGGATGAGGGTGCTGGTCGCCCCTCCGGGTCGCCCCACCGGGGGAGTGCAGGCCGACAGGGCCGCTCTCCAGGCCGTCCGGGTCTGCCACTCTGGGACCAGCAAGAAGGGCAGCGTGTTCACCAAGAAACGGGGCTACGACATCACCAGGAACCCCCACCTGAACAAGGTTAGTTTATTTATCTGCCGGTGGCATTTATAACCCGCAGTGTATTATAAGCCTGGTGGGCCACCAGGCTTCACTTATGCCTCCCCCCAGGCTAAGCATTGTTTATTGTTTAAAGTCTTTCTAAGACTTTATAGTTGGTGTTCAGGTATTAATCGTCCAGTCTTTTAATAACACATCACTTATCAAGTGATATTTTCAAATTTCCTGTCAACTTTAAACATTTTTTAACTCAAAAGATGACAGGCCTCTGGATGAATGACTGCCCTTGCGCCCAACCACTGGGCTTAGCAAACTTTCTGGGGGGAACCTTGTATCCTCATATTTTAGAGTATCTTAGTGGGACTTAGTATGGTAGATCAACACACAGTAGTGCATAAGTCAGAGGAAATCATAGTTTATAACTTATGCTTTTGTGTGCAGTCCCTTTTATATTCTACAGACATTTTTAGTGAACACCAAGAAGCACACAAGATGGGTCAAGAAAAAGTTAACTTATGAAAATCACCCCACCCCACTCAGAAAAAATAAATAAATAAATAAATAAAATGCAGAAAAGCGCCCAAGAAGTCTTTGGTAACACTGGAGAAGCAGATAAGATCAAAAAAGCGCTTTGGGTCCACATACAAAACCCTCTGTGTAGCAGAAGGTTCACTCTGCACTGAACACAGAATCCCCAGGGTGAAAATTGCTGGTGGCTGCATTATCTTGTGGGCTTACTTTTCAACACCAGGGAGGCAGGTCAAAGTTCATAGAGAAGTGGAACCAACCCTTTAGTGGAGGTTCACCTTCCATCCAGAAGTACCATGATCCTAAATATACAGTTACAGCTACAATCGAATGGTTTAGACTGCACCATATTCATCATGACCTAGTCAAAGTCCAGACCTAAATGCTTTGCGAATCTCCTTCCACTTTATAATTATGTGCTACTCTTCTTTACTGCATATTACTCCTAGATAATGACATGTTTTCTTCAACTTAGTCATGATTAATGGATCTACATATTTGTATCTTTAACTATCATGTCATTTTCTAACATTAATGCATGCCATTTGAAAAAAAAAAAAAGATAACGTTTAGAAATTGCATGCCTAAGTAGGTTTATTTTTGTTTTAACAAATAGATGCATTGTGGCCTTAAATATAGCCTTTTTTGCGACTTTAATGATCATGGTTTAATAAAGTCAAGTTGAAACTTGACAATGAACTGATCAGTTGTAAATACACAGTAGAAATGATGCCAGGTTCCCAGTGCAGAATTGGGTGTCGAATGTATTTTTTAAAGTTGCATATGTGAGGAAAATGTAAATGGATGCATAAAGGCGCTTCACAAACTCAGCTCTCACTACATTAAGTTAAATGTTTGTACAGCCAACATAACGTCCTGCGTAGCACGTGCTGTGATGTTGACATATATATAAACACAGTAAAAGGCCAAAACGTTTGGCTTCATGAGTGATGTTAGTATTTAGCACTTTTTACTTATTTAACAAGTGAGCACAGAACAAGAATCACACCCCTATTCCTCCTCTGTTCTGTTTGGATGAAAATAATCAAAATTTTCTCAAAGAACATTGTCTGTGGTATTTCTGGATTTTTCATTCCCCCACCAGTCATGATGGCGTTAGTCTGTTCCTGCTTTAACTTGTTCCAGCCCATGAAGACACCAGGATTCCTGCAGAGGCTCAAGATGAGTTTATTGCTTAGATTGTAGATGTTCAGAGGTCACTCTCAGTTCTCTCTTCTCTCCATGCTGACTCAGCAGTCACATCCTCACTCACAGGTTCATTTAAGTGCAACAGTCAGGAAATGGAGTTGCACTTTGATAAAAAAAAAAAAAAAAAGAGAGAGAGATTTTTCTTCTGTGCTGTGCAAAATGGTGAGACTCCAAGTAGAGCTCCACTTCAGTGAGCTACTTTCTACAAGCAAGATTCCAGTCATTTCAAACATGTCCAGATATTTCCTCATCGTCTTCACAATGCAAAACTTTATTACAGTTTGTAGCTTTACAGCAGCAGGGTTGAGGTGTGGCTCCTGGTTAATTTAACATCAGACACATTTTTTCTTTTGTATTTTTGTCTTCTTTTTTCTCCATGTGTAAAAAGTGTGTCTTTTTAGTCTGATCCTTCTCGATGACATCCAGTGTAATCAATTACCTCCAGAATTAATTTGTAAATGGTTTCCACGAACAGTTAACAGTAAGGCTGCACAGTGTGTCTGTCTTCTGTCTTAACTCTGTTTCCATCACTTTGTGAATTTGAGCATTTTGGGGGAATGTCAGTGTCTGCTGTGGAGCATCTGCTGCTGTGAGACTGTCCAGGTGGACAAATATTATGTTTGCATGTAAAAATGCGCAACACTGAAGTAGTCACCACTTTAAAAACACTTGGTGAGAGTTGTGAAGGTTTTCCGTCTGTGTAAGCAGTTACTTTGAGGATTTTCCAGGGAAGCTTCCTTCCAGATAACTTTCTCTTACTCTGCAGTTCTGGAACCAGTGTGCTCTTGTCTTCTTTCTGAGAACTTCACTTGTGTGGCAACAACAAATCCTGTTTAGTTTAAAGCATTGTAGCTCATCTGATGTTGGAATAGGTTCCAAAGAAAAAAATTGCATTTGCGATAAATGCACTGCAGAACAAAGTCGGCGTGGATTCTATGTTTTCAGCGGGAGAAATGGGAGAGACGGTGAAAGACAAGTGGAGCTCAGAGGGGAGTGGGTGGAGGGGCTCACTTTCATTGGACAGAATAAATAGATTAAAGCTCACACCCCCGCTCAGATGCCTTTCAAGTGGCCTGCAGGCAGGACACTAAAGGAAACTACTTTCACAAGTTTACAGTGTTCCTTTTCAGAATTAAAGCTGTAAAGTTTCTTTTTTGTAAATTACCCAACCGACTCACACGTTGGTATTAGATCTGTCCTTCCATATCAGACACATTATCTAACAAGAGGCAATGCAAATGCTAATAAACCTGCAAAAGAAGGCTTCTTCAATGCATTGGTCAATTGAGATTAGCAATGGCATGAGCAATAAAGATCATTTTTATACTAACTTATGCTTCTTTTTTTTTTAATGAAAAACCACAACCTTTCTTCCTTGTTTCTTTTAGATATTGGGAAATGGCTGTACAAACATAATGTTAACCTATTTTCTTTTATTTCATCCGAAGTTTTTTATGCCCAGTGTCTGTAGGCTGAGTGTGTAAAACTTCTTGTTTGTGCACACAATCTTGGCCAGTAAAGCGGATTCCGTTAGTACATGTAGCAAATAGAAATGTACTTTAAATTAATATAATGCCCTACAAGTAACTCAACTTTCCACCCACATTGAAAAAAAAATCTGCGTTATAGATTAATTTTCTTCCTTAAATTGCCCTCGTGATTGACCGGCAACCTGCCAAGGTGATCCCTTGTCCAATGACCGCTGGAGATTTTTTCTTTTTTACTTCTGAAGTTTTTTTTTTCCTCTTTTGTCTAAACTTTCTCCCCGACTGAAGCAGCATACGATCACTGCTTTCAAATCCCTTCGCCTCCTGTTGTTTCCTCCCTTGAGTTTCCACATATTGCGTTCGCTGGAGTGGAAATGTGACCACAAAAGAGAGACATGTGAATACGATGAGTCATAATGCCACTCTGAGGTTGATGACAGACGCATGAATCACTGCAAACTATTTCCTGCTGTCTTTAGTTATTTTAAAGCCTTTTTCTTGGTGTAGATTCTTTCCCTGGTTTACAGTGTTTTTATAATAATGGATGTTCCACCCTTCAGGGAATGGCGTTCACCCTGGAGGAGCGCATGCAGCTGGGCATCCACGGCCTGATCCCCCCCTGCTTCCTCTCTCAGGATGTTCAAGTGCTGCGTGTCATGAAGAGCTACGAAACCCGCACCAACCCTCTGGACAAGTGAGTCTCCCAGCAAAGCGTGGCAAAGTGCTGTTCAAGATTATCACGCTGCAGATGTTTAATCCGTTGCTCTGTCCTGCTTGTTGAGTGAAATCCTCTTTAGCATGTTCCAGCTGTTGCACCTACGGCTTGTTTTTTTTTAATCAAGGGATTCAAGATTTATTTATTCTGGGATTAAAGGCTCAGATCATCACTGGTTGAGAATTTGCTTTGAACGTTCTAAGAAAAATTGGAAAGTATTCATACCCACAAACTTAAAGGTATTTTATAGGGATGTGTTGGATCTGCTTTAAGTATCAAACTAACTCATTTGTATTGAATCCCTCTGATTTATCCTTGTCTATAACAAATGCATGAAAAATATTAATTTGACAACCATTTATCCTTTTCCCTCCTGGTGTCCTAACATAAATCCAAGTACATAAAAGTTTGAGGTTACAATATGGGAATGTTCAAGGGCTATTTCTAAAAAATATACACTTTAACACACAAAAAATGATCATTTTGTGCTCCATTTCAGGTACATCCTCCTGATGACTCTGCAGGACAGGAACGAGAAGCTGTTCTACCGGGTGTTGACCTCCGACATCGAGGAGTTCATGCCTATCGTTTACACCCCCACCGTAGGCCTGGCCTGTCAGCAGTACGGCCTCGCCTTCAGGAGGCCTCGGTGAGGCTGGTTACTGCTCGCGCTGCACAGTATTTAAAAGAAATAAATGTGTGATTTTATTCTGCAGCATAGCAGTGATAATTAGACATTTTTTATTCTTTTTCCACTCTTTATTTTCCATTATTCTGATGCCCCAGACACTAGCTCCTACTGCTTCTTGACAATGGATGCGTTTGTGCTTTACTTTTTAGTATTTACTTGATGTTAAACTTATCTGTGACTTTTTAAATGCTTTATGTTATTTAATTTTCTGCTGCCTTCCCATACATTTGCAGAGGACTCTTCATCACCATTCATGACCGGGGACACATTGCCACCATGCTCAACTCCTGGCCTGAAGACAACATCAAGGTACACATCGTGCACTGACGCGCTCTACTCTTGCTCCTGACCTGTTGACACACATTAACCATGTTCCTGTAGAGTCTGGGAAAATCGAGCACTGTGTAGAATTGGCTTTGATTTTCCAGATCTGAATAAGTATGGATAAAAGTAAACTGAGGGTGCCAAATGTACTTTCCTTCTTGTATTTTTGATTGAGAAGTCTAATAAAGTCTACTAATGCAATGGTTTTTACTCTGATTTTGCCACATGGAGATGTTTCATCTTTGATTTGCCAATTTGATTTTAACATTTTTCCTTCTGTATTTTGGTCTTGTATCGAAAAAAACCAAAAGGAGATAATTTTATGAACATTCTAAGGCTTATGAAGTCAGTGGGTCTGAAATGCTAAACCAAACACTAAAGCTAATATTTTAAGGAATTTTTATAATAATAATAATAAGGTTTGTAAAGACTCTGCATTTTGCCTTGGATGCTCCATTCTTAATTTGACAAGTCAAAGTTACAGATTTTTAAATGATGTCAACGTGAGTCCAGATGCTACCGAAGCAGACCAGTGGCCCTGCACAATACTGAGAATCAGCAGCTAGTTTGCTGTTGTGCTTTAAAACTACATAGTCATTTTGTGATGAAAAATGTGAAGTAATGCTTGGTGTCTGTCCAGGCCATAGTGGTAACAGATGGAGAGCGAATCCTTGGACTGGGAGACCTGGGCAGCTATGGGATGGGAATTCCTGTTGGGAAGCTGGCTCTCTACACGGCGTGCGGCGGCGTTCCTCCTCAGCAGTGTCTCCCTGTGCTGCTGGACGTCGGCACCGACAACCAGGTGAGTGCGCAAGAACGCTGGAATGGGTTTTTCTTGTTGCAGAACCGCACAACAACCTGATTTATCGGCATGATCAACTCTAAAACCACTTCAGGAAGTCAGAAATATGTGTTCTCGTCCAGTCGCTTCTAGACGATCCTCTTTACATCGGCCTGAAGCACAAGAGAATCAGAGGAAAGGAGTATGACGAGCTCATCGACGAGTTCATGCAGGCAGTGACGGACAAGTGAGTCTATCTCCAATTATTTACTAAACTCAAACAGTAATCTTGGTGCTTGGCTGATGGTGCATTTCCTCTGCAGGTATGGCATGAACTGCTTGATCCAGTTTGAAGATTTCGCCAACAGCAACGCCTTTCGTATCCTTAACAAGTACAGGAATCGCTACTGCACCTTCAACGACGATATCCAAGGTATTTTGTTAGTCACAGGAGTTGGCGTTGGCATTGCAATCGGTTTTGTTGTCATTTGAAAAAGCAGAATTGGCACCCATTAAAGTTTTGTACATTTTTCCATTCCAATATACTTTTATTTTGTGTTGGTTTCATGTGATTAAACCAACAAAGTCGTGTGAAGTGGAAGGATAATGTTTAGTGACTGGTTTTGTTTGATGCTTCTGATCTGTAGTGAGTCACAAGCCGATATTGTTTCATAATTAAGTTCATTTTTTTCTGCAGGCACGGCATCTGTAGCCGTCGCTGGAGTATTTGCTGCTCTGAAGATCACGAAGGACAAACTGTTGAACCACACCTTTGTTTTCCAGGGAGCAGGCGAGGCGAGTCGAGCTAAACGATGATAAATTTAAAAATAGCTTTAAAGGGAAACTTTGTTACAGAATGAATTTTTGTTGTTGCCGTCATCTGACCAGGCTGCTATGGGCATCGCCCACCTACTTATGATGGCCATACTTATGATGGCCATGGCTAAAGAGGGAGTGTCTCGAGAAGAAGCTGCCAAGAAGATTTGGATGGTTGATTCAAAGGGTCTTATTGTGAAGGTAACGTGTCTGATCACGTGTTCCTGTACGTAAATCGCCATGAGGTTGGAAAACAAAAAAAGAAAGTTGTTGCTCCTACAGGGAAGAGGTAATCTGAACCACGAGAAGGCTGAGTTCGCTCACGAACATCCACACCTGAAGACTCTGGAGGAGGTGGTGGAAACCATCAAACCCACTGCCATTATTGGTGAGAGAACTGGAAATGCTGGTTAAATGCAGCGCATTGTTTCACCAGTGTGTAACCCACATTTGTTTTGTTCCTAACCAGTTATGGAAACTCAGTGAAAATCTGTGAGAGGTGACTCTTTTTCACATAGCGTTTCTTCCCACCGTAGCGGCAAAATGCTTAATCGCTGCTTTGTCTTCAATCCAAACCATCGAAAACCTTTGTACTCAATAGTTTGAAATTCGCAAACTGCATGTAAATTGAGCTGTCAAATATTTCTAACATCTCGTCAAAGCAATCGGCTGTAAGAAAAGAATACATGGCACAAAACTAACTTATCTGACAAAATGATCAAATATAATTGTTAGCTTTAATTTTTAACAGATTTTGCCAATGGAGATGTTCTGAATTCATCATTATCGTTGTCAGAAAACTGACTGGTGTTTGTGCTGAAGGTGTGGCTGCGATCGGAGGAGCGTTCACCGAGAAGATCATTAGAGACATGGCGTCGTTCAACGAGAGGCCCATCATCTTTGCTCTGAGCAATCCCACCAGCAAGGCTGAGTGCACTGCAGAGCAGTGCTACAAACTCACAGAGGTGATACATTTTCACACATATTGCAGTTGCTGCATTTCAGGGCCATGCAAAAGTATTTATTACTTTTTTTTTTTAAGGCTGTCATGTTTCCTTCCCTCACTGTGATCAGGGCAGGGGCATCTTTGCCAGCGGGAGTCCATTTAACAAGGTGACCCTGGCAGACGGACGCACCTTCTTCCCCGGTCAGGGAAACAACGCCTACGTGTTCCCAGGAGTCGCCCTGGGTGTGATAGCCTGCGGAGTGCGCCACATACCTGAAGACATTTTCCTCACCACTGCAGAGGTCCGTCCCTCAGTGAAAGAAGCTTAGCAGCTTCTGCTGAATCTCTTTATGCTTCATCAAACCCAGAATCTCTCGGTTTTCATTTTCAACCCTCTGATTGAACCTTCAAGTAAAAGCCTCACGTCTGATCATCATGTGCCTGTTTGTCTGTGTCAGGCGATAGCTGACATGGTAACAGAAGAGAACCTGGCTGAAGGAAGACTCTATCCACCTCTCAGCACCATCAGAGAAGTGTCCTTCAAGATTGCAGTAAAGGTGGGAGATTTAATATTAAATAATATTTTGATTACCTATTTTCTCATGCAGCTTCCTGAAAGATTCCTCCAGCCAATCCCAACTAGCTCTCCTGAATGTTTTCCTATCCAAAAGACAAAGCATATCTAACTTTAAAGCAACATGGTGCAAATAGATGTTAAATAAGGATCAATATATTCTTGAGCCTTATTAGTTTTAATAAAACATGTTATAGAAAATAACATTTCTAATTTAAAAAGTATTTTTTTATTCGATCTGATTGGATATTCTAATTTTCTCTGAAACTAAATTTGGCTTGACTTTAGTGTTTGTTAGCTGTAAACTCAAAATGTCAAAATAAATGAAAAAGAACTACAGTTTACAATGAAATCACTCAAATAAATACACTTTTCGGTATTTTAACACTATTTATAGGGGTAATGAGATGTAAGAAGATCTGTAATTTGTGTAAAGTATGCTGGTTTTTGCATCATCTTATGAGTGGGAAAATAATTCCCACAATTAACATTTTTAAAATCCAATTTATTGTGTAAATTAGACTCACTTATAGAAAAAAAGAGTAAAAGAAAAAAAACCTTATTTGTCTTTGTTAGTGCTTTGTCCTTATCATTTAAATAATAAAGTAAATCTTTTGATTTGCTTTGATGACCAAAGTGAAGGAAACACCTGCAGTGATTACTAGAACCAGCAGAGGGAGCTGGAGATCAGGCAGGGAGATGCCACAAAACATCTCCACCTGGTTGATTAAATCAAAATGACTGATATCAACGTCCTGCCCTTTGTACCCGTTTCAGGTCGTCAGCTATGCATACAAGAACAACTTGGCTTCGGTGTACCCTGAGCCCAAGGATAAGGAGGCGTTTGTGCTGTCGCAGATCTACAGTCCTGACTACGACTCCTTCACTCTGGACACTTACAGCTGGCCGCAGGAGGCCATAAATGTCCAGGACGTGTAATCATTCTGTGATATCTATATACCGCTGTGGTGTCGCCTACAATTTCACTCCCTTTACATTTTATTTTTTTGTTGAATTTTTTTTAATATATATATATATATATACATATACTTTTCAGTAAGGATTGGACCCATAGATGCCAAACAATGAGTGGTCTCAGAATTGAGAATTTATTATTTTGGTAGTATTTATTTAAGCCGTTACTAAATGAAGATTGTGTTCTGTTCTCAAAGCAGCATATCAAAACATCAACTATGCCACTTTTACACAAAACCGTTTCACTTCTTTCTTTCAACTAAGATGCTGCAGTCAGGAGTCGCTGTACAGCGTTGTCACAGCACCTTGCAGTGCTTTGGTGTCTCGTCACAAGAAAACAGAGGATTCATTGTGATGCTGTGCCTGAGCTGCAGTCAAAAATCCCCGTCAGTCTCTGTGTGCCTGACTCTGTGACCTCTAGAGGTTGCTGCTCCATAGGCTAAAGTCATTCGATCGTTTTGTCCCGTTATTCTTCCTGTAATACACTCTGCTCCGTTTCTTCTTGTACTGGTTTTAAATTTTGTTTCCGAATCAGTTTGTTCAATTAAGACACTTTAATTGTAATTGTCCCCATTATGATGTTTTTGTATGACTCTGGTGTTTGCCTTCAGTTCTGTACAATTTTTTTTTTATTGCCAAAACAATTTTAGCGCTATACATTTAACTATGAGAAAGGATGCTGTGCAGGCTTTAGCACTTAGAGATATGTTTGAAGTTTTGGAAAAAGCTCCACGAACGTTTTTAAATAAAAGTCTTAACAAAATGTGGTGAATTTTTTGTGTGTGTGAGTTTATGATTGAACAGTAAAGTGGTTGTCTATGAAGAGTGCACCTTCTGTAGTTTGTTTCATGGACCTGCACAAAAAGCAGCAAGGTGTTGACTAATGCAACAAGAACGAAAAAAACTTGTTTATGTTTATAGCTGGTCTTGTAAAAGCTGTTTGCATAATTGTGTTTTCCTCTGGTGAGGTTGCCCATAATTATTTTGCTGCTTGCCAAAGAATCAGTCTTGCATTAAATGTAAATCGGTCCCAAAGACAATTTGTTTTCATTTGATTTTGCTTTAATCTTTGAAGAATACCAATAACAGCAGGTTATATTGGTACATTTAGCAAAAACAAAAGAAAAAAACAGTAAAAGTTAAATATAAAATTCTTTATTTCAAAAGTGATAAGTAACAATAAGGGGAAATTAACAGTCTTGGTAAACTTGTATTAAAAAATTCTGATTTGCACAAAATGTCATCTAAAGGTCTGAGGATAGAACATTGTGTTGATGCTCAAATAACTTGGTTTCCTAAGAGGAAGTAAGAAATAAAATCAGACCTGTATAGAGCTTTCCAGGTCTCTCAAAGACGCTTTACAATAAGATCAGTCATTTCCATTCATTCACACATTAACACACTGACAGTAAGCTACTAGATTGTAGCCACAGCTGCAAGCGTTCTGCATGCCGAGGAGAGTTCACCTTCATCGGTACAGACAAAGTGTCATCATAGGGTAGCATGAGACTATTGGGTCTGATAGATTTAGATAGTATGTATCTAGTGGCACATGTGGTATTTTTGATATCTTTAAGTGGTGAGATGCCACAGAATTAAAAATCCCCCAAATTTCAAAAGAATATAGTAGCCTTGGTACTAAATTGCAAGATAAGTAAAAGTTTCTATTTAAAAGTGCATGTACTCTCGTTATATTTTTAAAAATACTGATCGCTCACAGAGTTTCACATTTTTTTAACAAGGAAAATATCCAAAACATTCATCCTCTCCTAGAAATCACTTCAGAAATACTCCATAACTGGCTGGCTCAGATTCCAACACGAGCCAGCAATGATTGTTTCTCACCTAAATCAATAGTCAATGATGAAACTAACTGTTGTGCAAACTCTATTGTGCTCTTGAGCCAAAAGTTTTGATCAGAAATCTGTATAAATTTGATTCACTTTACATTTTCTCATATCGAAGAGTGAAAAGAGTTCCTGAGCACCTTGGGAGGAGTAGCCGAAAACAAAAGAAAACCAGAACCATTGGAGGCACTGTCTTATGTCACGTAAAAGGCAAAAGTAGAAAAGCTTTCAGGCAAACAAAAAGGCTTGCTAACCAAAAAGAAGACAAAAGCCTCTCCTTTACACTGGCCCCAAAAACATCTTGATGAATTCAAGAGTTTCATTTTTGGGGAAATACTCTGTGGATTGATGAGACAAAAGTGAAAAGTGTTGATCCCAAACAAAAAACAAAAAACTTTACGAGAAAAACAAGTCTCTACGGTGACTCTAATGCCTTCCAGCAGAAACGTTTGAGAGAAAATGTCTGACCACCAGTGTGTGACGTTCACCTGAAGCAAACCCGGGCTGCACTGAGTGTTGCTGCTTCAACAAACACTAGCAAGGCTTTCCCACATACGGCGACACTGTTTTGGTCAGTTTTCTCAAAACTATAATTTCAAACATGAATTTTGAGCTTATTCAGGTTTCTACGTTAAGTCATAGCAATCGGAAACATTTAACTACTTAAACTGGTGCAAATTTGTAATGTTTTAAAATAATTCATTCATATTTGATTCTAAGGTACGTTTTGTCCAATTTTTTCTTTTGTAGCATTCAGGAGGAATCTTGTTTGTGATGAAGGGATGAATGAGAAAAATAAGACATGATTTTTTCTGCCTCAGGCTGTATTGAGAGGCATGAAGAAGCCGGGTACGCTTGACACGCACAGACAAGCTCACTTTGGTTCCAGCAGCGGAGAAGAAGTGATTCTGCCTGAGTCTTTGGCATTCCTGGAATAAATTATGTACAGGAAGGAACACGATAAGTATAAAACCATTCGCTAAAATTTGGGAGGGTAACAGAAGCTGCTCAGATCCGTACAGTTGACAGATGAATTCCCGTTCCCTTCGACAAGAGATTCTTTCACCAGACGCCGCAGCTTCTACTTTGTCCTCGACTTTGTCCCTGGGCAGACGTAAGACAGAAGCATGTCTATCATGTTCTGCACGATGGTCTGAGGAGGATGGAGGGCGTGAGGGAGGTGATGAGCCAAACTCATTTCCCAGGCGTCCACCATGAGAACATCCAGGCCTCTGAACATAGCCTTAAGCACCGTGTCCAGCTGCAGGGAGTACCAGTCGCTGTTGTACAGGCTCACCTCCTCATCCAGGGCTTGGAGGTTGGCCGACCGGATCACCACCAGCGTCTCCGGCGCCCGGCCCAGCAATCTCAGCAGCGCTCGCCGAATGTGCCTGAGGCGCCGGATGTACACCTCCACGGGGAAGGTGCTGAAGTGGGCCCAGATGCTGAGGACCACCACGGTGTTGGGGCCTCCGGAAAGGCCGTCCAGTTCATTAAAAATGTAGCGCAACTCGCTGGACAGGACAGTGGAAAAGCGTATGGGCGGGCCATGGCATCGGTACTTTACCAGGATGTTATGGGTTGTATCCACGGCCATGAAGGGCCCCACATTTTTCGGACTGTGCAGGTTTATCTCCTTCATTTCTGGGAATAAAGGAAAGTTGCTTTAGGAGCAACAAGGGATGTGTAAAAGTAAATAATTAAAATAAAATGAAAACAAACAACGACTCACCTGGGACCAAGGTAATGAGGTACTCGAACCACTGTCGAACAGTTGAGTCGCCATACATGTTGATCACCTTGTTCCTCAAACACTGAGTGATTGCCGCCGATTCGTTGAAGCGACGCATTACGGTGCCTCCTAACGGCCTCCAGGAGTCTTTAAAATAATATCCAGAAGGCCTGGGCTTAACCGGGTCTGTTTTCACAGAGCTGCTTTCCTTCTCAACTTCACCTGCTACAAAGGGAGACAAAAATGAATCCATGAAATACACAGACACTGCAGAACAAAGAAGTATAAAGTTTACCTTCAGGTGGCAGCACGTTGATTCTGTCTTCTCCTGAGGCGTGTATTTGAACTTTGATGTTTACACCACTGGGAAAAGAACGGAGAAATTTTATTTCAAGCAAATTTAGAGTGAAAGTTTATGTGAAACCAAATGTTAATATGTTAATGTTAATATATAATAAACACGTTTGAAACGAGTTTGTAGAAAACAATCCCTGGAGCTAAAGTTACTGATGTGCTTGCTGTTTACAGTATTGATAGTGAGTGTGCATCACACTGAGTGATTGGGTTGATTGGTAGTGGATGTATGGATTGATTGATGGATTGATTGATTGAGTTCATTCTCATCTCATCCTTTACACATATGTGCCTGACGTGGTAAACACTTGATTTACAGAACTGCCCAGACTGTGGAGGAACCCAGTATAATTTGTTTACCCATAAAACACAACAGACCTCTGGAAGAGCAGAGCCTCCTTGTTGGTCAGGAGGTGTTTTAAATATCCCCCTTTGGCGTGGTTGATTCTGGTGTCACAGCCGAGCATCTTGGGCTTGTAGCAGTACCAGGGTTCGCCCGTGTAGAGGTCTGTATAGTTGCACAGAGGATGCTGGTCGGAGGGTAAGCACATGTTACACAGAGTCGTTTCTGACAAGAAACCCAAGCGGAACAGGCTCTTGAAGAAAACCCGATCGGGCCGATGCTCCCTCAAGTGTTTCAGCACAGCGACCGCCTCGCTGGAGTGCACAAGCGTTATCTCGACGTGGGCGGCCCCCACCCAGAGCAGCGGGAACAGAGCAGAGTAAATTCCATTCCTGTGGTCGACCACCGTCCCGGCTACACCCGCGCCGAGCTCTGGAGAATGCAGCCTGGCAAGGAGGAAGTCCCCGCCGTAACGCTTAGGACGACCCTGATAGTCGTGCATTTGGACCAGAGCCTCCAGCTGGTCCCCGATGCGCCACTCTCTTCTTTCCTTATTGGGAAGGACGGTGAAGAGGCTGTGAACAGGGTCACTCGTCTGGCGTAGGCCGAGTGGAGCAAGGCGAGCTGGAGGGCCAGGCCACTCTATTGAGTCCAACAAGTAGTGCTCTTCAAGTTTATCCTCAGGAGATGGTTTCTGGCCCAGATGGGCACAGAAGGTGAGGTTCTGATTGTATGTTGGGAGGTTCACGAGAGACGAGTGGATCCTGGTCTGAAACTGGTAAAAGGCCGAGATTGCGTGGCAGTTCCAACTCTAAAAAAGAAGATAGTTGAGTATTACACACAACCTGCTGCCCTGTACACTTGTATTGTTTGCTGAAATCAATATTCACTTTTGCCAATTGCAGTTTCTTTGTAGAAATGATAATATTATAAAGATAAGACCAATTTTTCTGCAACAAGAGTTCTTTAGCCAATTGCAGATTATTTGTTCATTCCTCGATCTGAGCAGATTGATCATGATCAATTGAAAAGTCTTGAGGTGAGCTGGGCCGTTCCAACTGACCCACCGATCGTCCAGCTCAGAATGTAATTATAAACTCACAACCACTAACAACTGCCTAGCTAGTATGGGTAAGTGTTGGAGTTCATTAATTTCTCTCTCTGTGCACCAACCAGGTTTGTTAACCAGTTTCAGGACCTGACCAGAACTCCTCAGCGTAAATTAGCTTCAGAAAGAGAGAGAGAGACAGAGAGATAGAGAGAGAGACAGAGAGATGCACAGAAGAGGCAGCTTTCAATAATCTACTCCCCAAACTAACTCACAACCCTGCAGAGTGTCTCAGACTCTTCACAAGTCTCGATAAAAGGTGAGAGGCTATTTAGAAAGGAGAAACAAAAAATGAAACTCAAAGCTGAACTAAAAGGGAAATGCATTAATGGTGCGAAAAAGGTTTAGGTTTAGGCACAAAACATCAACCTTCAACAACTTGTGTCTGAGACCTTACCAACTGAAAGGTGCCACATTTTACACAAGAAATGGTGTGAACTTTAGTGCTACACTAAAATGTAGGTAAGGTTTTTACTAACCCTGCAGCCCCAGTTGCTGAGAAGACAATCATGTCCTCTTTCACTATATATTAGTAAAGTACTCTGTGCGTTCTGCACCTCACATTTTTTCCCAGTTTTTGCTGAAAATAAGTGAACTTACCAGCTGTGTTTTGTTTAATAAAACCCAGATGTGTCCCACTTCCTGTCTTACCTCCAGAGTGTGGATGTTGCGCAGCAGGAAGATGAATCCTGACAACAACAGGAACACGAAAAGCAAGGCATACTTGGACAGATTTCGGCACATGGTGTCTCCTTTTTATCTCTCATGATCAGGCCCTGCTCTTCGCCCGCACGTCACCACGGCATGGTTTTGCTTTTCAGCTCTGTAATAAGCACACGGAGAGGCAGAGCAGGAAACGTCGGAATGAGCAGAGCCATTATCAGTCCATTATTGCAAACATCATCGTCTTTTGTACGATTATGCTTTCCGGCCTGGACACACTCATGGTTTACAACAAGTGAATTACTTATGATGTGATCACAATCTCACAGTGATCATTTAAAATGAAAATAAGGGGGGGAAATCCAACCTTTTAACCAGGCTGACAGACAGGGAGAGCTCAAATCAAGAAGAAAACATTTAAATCCATTTAAGTTGGTCAGATGGTCGACAAACTTTCAGCGTATGAATCCTTTTCTTCCTTGCATAAAGGCATAACTTAACAAAGAACAACATTTCTCCTGTTTAACGAAATCTCACTGGCGTTTGTTTTTGTGAATTTGGAAGTGGCTCAGAATAGAGCTGCTCGTCAAAGCATCCTATGATAGTCAAAGTTAGGAAATCCTATTTTCCAAATAGCCAAGTAATTATAATTTGAGAAAGTGTTCATTTTTATCAACAATTCTTACAGATGAAACATATGTAAAACATATATATATATATATATATATATATATATATATATATATATATATATATATATATATATATATAAATTCCCTTCTCATTTTTCTCCCTTCAATATATATATATATATATATATATATATCTATCTCTATATATAGATATATATCTATATGTATATATATATATATATATATATATATATATATATATATATATATATATATAAAAAAAATTCCCTTCTCACCCACCGCGGGTGGTTCTTATCCTCTGAGCTCGGGTCCTCTACCAGAGGCCTGGGAGCTTGAGGGTTCTGCGCAGTATCTTGGCTGTGCCAAGGACTGCACATTTCTGGACTGAGATGTCTGATGTTGTTCCTGGGATCTGTTGTAGCCACTGCTCCAGTTTGGGGGTTACTGCCCCGAGGGCCCCGATGACCACAGGCACCACTGTGGTCTTCACCTTCCAGGCCCTCTCCAGTTCTTCCCTGAGGCCCTGGTATTTCTCCAGTTTCTCGTGCTCCTTTTTCCTGATGTTGCAATCACTTGGTATTGCTACATCTACCACAACGGCTTTCCTCTGTTGTTTATCCACTACGACAATGTCTGGTTGGTTCGCCATTACCATTTTGTCTGTCTGGATCTGGAAGTCCCACAGGATCTTAGCTCTGGCGTTCTCCACCACCTTTGGGGGTGTTTCCCACTTTGATCTCGGTGTTTCCAGTCCATATTCTGCACAGATGTTTCTGTACACTATGCCTGCCACTTGGTTATGTCGTTCCATGTACGCTTTCCCTGCCAGTATCTTGCACCCTGCTGTGATGTGCTGGACTGTCTCAGGGGCCTCCTTGCACAACCTACACCTTGGGTCTTGTCTGGTGTGGTAGATCTGGGCCTCTATTGCTCTGGTGTTTAGGGCCTGTTCCTGGGCGGCCAGGATGAGGGCCTCTGTGCTGTCCTTGAGTCCAGCTTTTTCCAGCCATTGGTAGGATTTACTGATATCAGCCACTTGGGTTATTTGCTGGTGGTACATCCCATGTAGGGGCTTGTCCTCCCATGATGGTATCTCTGGCACCTCAACCTCCGTTCCCTGTTGTCTGAGACATTCACTGAGCACATTGTCTGTTGAGGCTTTGTCCCTGATGTATTTATGAATCTTGGACAGTGGTTCTCACACTCACTAGTCCTCTGCTTCCTTCCTTGCAGCTCGTGTACAGTCTCAGGTTGCTGGATTTGGGGTGGAACCCTCCATGCATGGTTAGTAGCTTTATATATATAAACAGAGTAATTTAGATGCAGGATAGAAAGTTATGCGAGAAGGGGAACAAGAATTGCCTGTTTTTTTGTTGTTGTTTTTGTTTTATGTCGCATCATTTTAGGTTCAGCCCATAACAAAGGACAGAGCTGAACTCCAGCTCCTCCTGCACAGCCAGAGGAATCGGGTTGCTGTTTTGACGTACGGCAAGACGATAAGAATTTAATACAGCTCTTAAAAATGTATTCCATTCCCCCCGTCCAAATAAAATAAATAAATAAATACATCTTTGCAGACGTCAGTAAAGCAATGAGCAAAACAGAACAACAACAATGGTGCAGACTGAGCGGCAGTTTTGTTTTTAAATGATCTTAGAAAGATGACAGTGTGTGATGTCGGAGCGCACCGACGCCTTCTCATACGGAAATAAACAACATTGAGGAGCCTTAGTATATAGGCTATGAAGATTTATCAGAGAGATGCACTTTACAACCGAAATCGTTATTTGTATGCGTAGGGCGTTCAGGTGTCTTACCTACATGTCAGAATGACGACGAACCGATGGAGGAATCGAGAATTAAGGCCAGGAGACCAGAGAGAGATAAAACCCGAACATCAGAGGCAGAAGCGCCGTTATCGCTGCTGAAGAGGACCGCTGAGCTTTACCGCGCCCCCTGGTGGTCAGGGTTTGCCACACGTTGACTTGTTTAGGATGCCGTTTTTCTCCTCCTCCTCCTTCTTCTGCTTTCTTTTTCTCTTTTTTTTAATAAAAGCTACATGGGCTCACTTCTACAAAAGAGGTCAACAGCGAAGCCGGACGTTCAGAGGTCAAACTTTCCAGCTTTTGACCCACTTTTGGGTCAGCTTTTGAAAATAAAGGCGTAAGAAGGTCGTGACTCAAACTCCGAGCTCACAAGCATTTGAACCAAATCAGCATGGGGAGTGGTGCAGTGCCAACATGATCAAAATAAACAGCAAGCGAATTGGTCAGCCAATTAATTGTTTAGATTATATATATATATATAATATATATATATATATATATATATATATATATATATATATATATATATATATATATATATATATATGCGGAGGGCGTATATATATATATATATATATATATATATATATATATATATATATATATATATATATATATATATATATATATATGTATATATATATATATATATGTATATGTTTTTTTTAAACCCTTAGTAATTTATTTCAACCTACTTTTATTCTCAGTTGACCTAAGTCAACCTACCTCAGTCAATTAAACATTGACCTACCTCAGTCAGAAAACACTGACCTACTGTGCACAAACTCGGTTAATAATGCAGATTAACCTACATTACCTTTAAAAGAGTAGCTTTTTTCTCAGCCTTGGATCTTCATTCTGTCGTGGTTGATCCTCTCGGTGGATCCAGGAGAGTCCCCTTTCTCTCAGACAAATTTGGTGGAGGTTGGGAGGAGAAGCCTTGGTGGTCAACCCTCTTCTAGACCACCGATTGGACGAAGCAGCAAAGAATCCTTGTTCGTGACGCCAATTTTGTGGAAAAAATAAAAATCTGTGTGGTGACAGCTCAGGCTTAAGACTCTGGCAAACGGCAAAAGCAAAAAAAAAAAATATTTCTGTCGTTTGCAAACGGAGAACACACAGCAACCACAGCACATCAGCTGTACCTGCAATGAGCTCTGACTTGGAGCTGCATGCTCCCACAATATATAGGCCTCTTCAGCAATGAAGTCACTCCCTGGCCCAGAGGGAGGGAGCTCAAAACCTGTTCAATTTTGAACAAGTTTATGTGGCTACGTGACCTTATGCATAGTCATGTAGCCACAGGGCAGAATGGAACCTCTTTCGTACTGAAGATTAGTTGTTTAGATAAGATCCTTCTGTTCACCACTGCATTTTTTTGTAATGAAGCTCCAAAGATGCAAAGTTTTGAGTTAAGTGAGATAATGACTGTCTTCAGGTACAAAGTTGCAAAACAATTAGGAGAATTCATGTCTTGAGTCGAAATCAACACATGAAGCAGGAAGAACTGTTCCAAGATTGTTTGGTCTGAAGCAGAGCAGATGCATTCTCCTCTCCAAGTTAGACTCACACACCCACTGATAAAAGCTCTGTATACTGTAGCTTTATTCTTTCCATTTAACAATTGACTACATCAGAGAGTGGATTTTTCAGGTGACCTTTTGAAACTTTCGTCCCATTAATTAACAACAACTGTTTGTGGAGACAGTGTTTGTTGGCAGCTGGAGCTACACCCTGACGGGATGAGGGTGTTAGGAAATGGATGGATGCAAGCAGATGTGGAAAATGGTTATTCATGGAAGGATATGCACCAACACTGTGTGCAAAATGTGACTCCAGCATCAGACGCATAGAACAATTCCTGGAAATTACAATGAAGCTCAAACATCCGGAGCACAGAAAGAGGCTTGTGAACAGACTGTAGTCGTGCGAAGTCCAGCTTGGAGGTGAATACAAATAAACTGGTTTCTGAGCTCTGGGGCCGAGACAAGGAAGCTTCTGTCTTCGAAATGAGAAAGACAGGAAAGTCATTCAAGTAGGACAGACATGTGCTGATCTTCTGCGCCAATGATGCATATCTACGTATTTATTTACATTTTTGAAAATAGCACAACCGCTAAAACTTATCAAACCCAAAAGTTGACAAAAATCTACATTGGTAAACAGATCAAAAATACAAAAAAATACAATAACATACATTGTGTAACTGTCAGCCTCTAATTGTATTCGCAGTAGTTACTGATGAACTTTGTCCACATTAACTGTTAGAAATTCTGTTGCTACATTCAATCAATGTATTTTCATCGCACTAAATGTCCAGTGATAACCAGAACAGATTGTACAAAACAGCTTAAGTTACATTCAGTGTACGTTAGAGTTTCAAGCTTCTTCTGAGAGTTAAAATTGAGCTTCATTTGTAATCAAGAAGAATACAGTTTACAGATCTAATCAAGGTCTTACTAAGGAACAAAATGTCTGACTCCCACGCAGAATAATTATTCACACACATTCTGGATAAGGATGTCAGGCCAACTCTGGTGTGCTTTGTGGTGCCTTCTGCATGGGGGTGTTGTTGGTTGAAGCTGTCCTGCTTGGGGACGTGTGTGGAGTTTCTGTTTTATCGCTGTTTGCCCCTTCAGCCTCCTCCTCCCTCTGCTGTACAGAAGACAGGTATTCGTCCAGCAGGCTGCAGTCTGCGCTGTCGGCACCGTCGCCCACGCCGGCGAAGCCACTCCGGACCGAGCTCAGCGCTCGAACCGTCTTCAGAGAGTCGGCCGTCCCGCTGCTCAGAAAGCTGTCCTCCTGCGCAGCCTGCTGCTCATTGGTCGACTGGAACCCAGAGTCCGGAAAGGAGACGTCTGTGATGGGAGGGTTTGTGGTGCTTGAGGCGGCAGGAGGGGCTGTGTGGCAAACCCCCGGAGAATAGGTCGGAGCCGGAGGAGCTGGTGGTGTAACGGCTGCAAGCTTGTTCTCCACTGACTGCTTCCACTGCTGCATGGACTGAAGCTGCATGAAGAACACGGAACAAGAGGAATGATATCAGGCTGCGTCTCTGAAGAAATCACCCCAGTGATGGCAAACGCAACTTAAAGAACTTTGGTACCCATGAAAATGGTTTCCGAAAGGATGCAGTTGATCCTGTGAAAAAGTAACTAAAAAAAACATTTTTCAAAGTTTGTCACATTACAAACTTCATTGGATTTCATTGGGATTAATGTTATCAACACAAACTAGTGCGTGACTGTGAAGTGAAGAAAATGATAGAAAGTAAACATTTTTTGAAGGCTTCAGATCAGAAAGATCAGGGAACACGATTAAAGTTGTGCAGAGGCGCTCGGCAGAGCTAGGTTCTCGATAATGTACCAAACTTTTAACAGTAAGATGGTTCAAGTCACCATCTTACAATAATATGGGCATCAAACTGAACTGGCAAGCCAGGCGAGAAAATGAATCAGAAGCAGGACAGAACGAACTTGATCTGTATTCTGATAGCATTTCAGCAGAACACTTTGCATAAATAACAAATAAATAAATGTATAGATATTTTGGTTTGTGTCAACCGTTTACATGCAAATGCTAAATTTTTTCTTTATTAGTCATAAATGTAATAATTATTAACCTCTTTCCATAGAAACTTCACCGCCTCCTCCTGAACCAGCCTTTGGAGCCTCTCCTCCTCGTACTGCTTCTCCACCCTGCTGACACAACAGATTCTACCTTACGTCTTGTTTCTGACATGTGCTAAAACACAACCAAAGATAAAACTAATCAGGTTTGTTTTTGCCTCTTGCCGAAATCTGCTATATAAGCACTGAAGAAAACTCACATTTCCAGCTTATCAGACAGGAAGAGGATGTGTTCCTGCATTCGGCGCAGACGGATTTCGCTGCGCACTTCTTTGGCTGCGGGATGAAAACATCGAACAGAGTGCCCTCGCCACCAGGACTGGATTCTGACCGCCGCCTCATTTGCCTCCAGCAGATTTAGTTTGTCGACGGACGAGCTCACTTGTGCTGCTTTTCCAGTGTCTTTACTTTCTACTTCCCCAAAGTCAAAGGGCGTCTCTGTAGGATCTTTTGGCATGGCAACCCTTGCCGTGGATGCAGCTGTTGTCGTGGCAACAGATGCGTTATTCTCTCCACCAGGTTTACTCGGGTTCTTCTCTGTGGGAGGCGACTCGTTGGTCTTGTTAGGGTTGGAATTTCTGGATTGCGATGGTCGCTTTGGAGCCAGAGAATCGGGCTCAAACGTCTCCGTCTCGTCTTCGCTGTCGGTGTGGCCCGTTTGTGGGTGCAGGTCAGACGTGAAGGGAAGGAAGGTGGACTCAGAGGAAAGCAAGCTGCAGTTGATTTTGTCCTCGTCGGTTTGCACGTCTTCCAAAAAAATGTGCTCCGCTGTAATCCTTGGGCTGCGAACGGCTGGCAGCGACGCATGAGATGCATCGCAACTTACCCAAGTGTTGAACTGCACGACTGGCTCTGTGGAAGAGCAGAAGGGGTGAACACTAGCAGGTCAACACATGGTTTCTGCAGGTTCCGCCAACTCAAATATGTTAAACTTACATTTTCTACAATGACGTTAAGAAATTTTAAGGCCTTAATTTTAGATTAGGACTTTGGGACGTTTTAAGGTTACGCGGACACTCTGTGGTTCGGATACGAAACCGAAAGCAAAGGATTACGACTACCAGTACAATTGATAAAGCAGTCTTCTCACCTTTCTCCTGGACAGACGGAGCGGCAGCGAGTGCAGGCGTGGGGATTTTTTTCACCTCTCGGTCTCCGCTCTGTGAAGCTGGACGTGAAGGGCTCTGGCTTTCAACATCGAGCTGAGTCGGACGAGGAGGACTGGGACAGTCTCCGCGCGTCTCCTCCAACAGCTGCCGTTGGTGAAATCTGACAGAAAATGAGCAAATTCGAGATAATTATACGTTATTAAAGCGGGTGGAAATAACCATTTCATGCTTGCATTAGGTAACGCAGCATTCACAATGATACCTCTGTTTACTGAGGATCTTCTCCAGTTTGGCATCTTCTGCCGTCTCCAGGGCAGGTGACGCCGTCAGAGGGCAAACAGTGGCCAGGTACTGAACCAGCTGAACATGCTGCCCAGGTCGATATGAGCGACCTTTCCCCTGACTGTAGAGCCACTCTGCTTTGAGACTATTGTCATCAACAGATAAAGAAAACACAAATTAGATTCAAAAGTTTTGACAAAGCGTCGCAAGTAGGCCGTAGCAGTGCGGCAGACGGGCTCACCCTTCTTTTTGCGACACTATGTAGCCGTCGAGGACCTTCAGGTTTAGGCACCAGCTCATGATGTACGGTCGATAATCGAAACCTGGCAACGAGGGAGTCACCATGACGCAGGGGTTGCACATGATGGACAGCTGCTCCAGTTCATGAAGAGGGGCCAGGTATGACACCTAAACAACAACACTCAATGCTGTCACTGATAAGCAGTATTTACGTTTCAGTAAGGCCAGTTGCAATAAATAATAAATCAATTAATTGTACAATAATTTAAAATAAGCTCATAATTTATATTTCCACGTTTTATCATTTTTCTTGTCTCTCTCCATTTCTACCAAAAACAGGATGACAGAAGTTCTCAGTCTGGTTCATTGGTCTCAACTAAATCTTTTTTTGTAAAACAATTTTCTTTACAGAAACTTCATACTTTATATAATTTTGCGCTTTTTTGTTGAAATGACTACGAGTTCCAGTAAATGGACTGAACTTATATAGCGCATTTCCAGTCATTTTGACCACTCAAAGCGCTTTACACTAGAGTCACATTCACCCATTCGCACACACATTCATACACCGACTGGTAGGCAATTTGGAGTTAAGTGCCTTGCCCAGAGGCACATCGACATATGGCAGGAAGAAGCTGGAATCGAACCTACAACCTTCCGATTGCAAGACAACTCTGCCACACAGCCACAGTCGCCCAGTGTCAAATACTCATTAGAATTTATAGTTTATTGTTCTTTGAGGATGTTTTTCTCACATTATTATGCCACTATCAATATATTATTTGAAAATGGTCTCAAAACAACAAAATATTATTATTTACCACAATAACGTCTGAGACTATTTATCACTCAGCTAAATTTGTTATGGTGGCAAGCCTTATTTCAGGTTGGATCCTAATCAGGACAGAATTAAATGGTAGACAATTACTTCATTAAGATCCCTTATCTCATTTTCTGCCAGGGAGAGAATTGATAAATGGGCAGGCAGATGGGCAGGAACAGTGCGGAGCGTTGTTATGCTGTTTCCATGGAGCAGCAGCGTCTGTAAAGTGGACAGAAAATGGATCACATTTATAAAGAGAGAGAAAAAAAATCCCCTCCAACACAAGAATCATTAAAGTGCTCTATTGGATTTTTTTTGTTTAAGTAAATATTGAGACTTACCTTTAATGACTCTAGTTTAGTCAGGTCACCTATGGCAGATATGTTATTATCAGAAAGATCCAAGTGCTGGAGAGACACACAGCTGTTCAGTTGCTCAATGACCTGTGATGGATAGGAGACTGTTAAAGATTTATCAACTGGCATTAGATCAATGTATAACCATATTAATTACAACATAGTCAATGTCTGTACAAATATTTCCGTACCTTGATGTTGTTTCCTGACAGGTTGAGCCATGTCAGATGGGACAGATCTCGCAGCCCTTCAATGTAGCCAATACTGTTATTGGGAAGATTGAGGACTCTCAGCTCTCTGAGTTGGGAGACCCCCATCATTCTCACCAATCGGTTATTGGCTACAGATAGCTGATTGGTAGAAAATAATGAGTTCAAATTAGACAGACATTAAACAGATTAAAGCAAATGTTTATAGGGTATGAAACCTTCGAGTTCTACACATTTCTCTAGTCAAAGTTGCATACTTTCCTTTTATTTCACCAATTTTAAGGTTAAGTGCAAAACATCATTATGAATGTACAGTATGGCAAATATTTTCAATGGATGGGGGATATTTTAAAAGCGGGAAAGGGAACAAACTGCAAAATACTCTAATAATCTAATCAATCTTTATCTATACATTTCTCTAGTCAAAGTTGCATACTTTCCTTTTATTTCACCAATTTTAAGGTTAAGTGCAAAACATCATTATGAATGTACAGTATGGCAAATATTTTCTATGGATGGGGGATATTTTAAAAGCGGGAAAGGGAACAAACTGCAAAATACTCTAATAATCTAATCAATCTTTATCTATACATTTTTCTAGTCAAAGTTGAATACTTTCCTTTTATTTCACCAATTTTAAGGTTAAGTGCAAAACATCATTATGAATGTACAGTATGGCAAATATTTTCTATGGATGGGGGATATTTTAAAAGCGGGAAAGGGAACAAACTGCAAAATACTCTAATAATCTAATCAATCTTTATCTTGAGCGTGATACCAGTGAGTGCTGTGTGTCTTTCCTAACACTACCTGCTGAAGGCTTGGGCAGCGTTCCAGGTGATCCAGCTTCATGATGTTGTTACGGTCCAAGATGAGGGTGTGGGTGTCCTCGGAGCATGTGAAACTGGGATCCAGCTTCTGCATACTGCGAGCTGAGAGATCAACCACAGGGACTGGGGCAGAAACGAAGGACGAGGACAGAGCAGTCAGAAAAGCCACACAAAAATGTGATTTCATGACTTTATAATGACTACAGCAGACACAAGGCTTTCATTTGAAAACAAAAGCAACGAGTTTGACTGACAAACTTATTGAGACTTAAATGTTTAAAAGCTCAATAGTCGATGGAATTCCACGAAGAGGACAAAATTAGGGCAGAAAGAAAATACCATCCTAACAAATACTTTTTCATAATCTTACAACACGTATCAGATACCTATGCATAATATGCATTGATTTGACTCAGAGATAAGCAAAACAAAACATGAAACGTGTAAACTTATTATTTAATTTAGAGTAACTGACTCTGTGTGTTTCTATGTACTGATAACGTTAGGTTGCTAACGGGTGTCATGTAATGCGCCCCGCTCGGCCTCTTCTATTAACCCCCAATTTATATATTTCTCTATGAAAAACTACAATTTATACACTTACCAGCATTTGTATCACACTTCACGTCTGATACTCCCATCCTATCGGCTCAGGACAAGGCTAAGCTTTGGCTAACAGCTACACTGGGAAAGACAAGAAGCATCTTTCGGTCGCCAAACTGCGGCACGGGGGGCTTTATGGGAAACGTAGTTCCACGTGCCTTTCTCTTTCACAAGGGTGCTTTTACAATATGCCCCCGACAGGACTACAGCTCACTGCTTGTCGGCGGTTGTACGCTCGTCCCGCCAACAACGTTTTGATTATAAAATAAAGAAAAAAGATGAATAACAATGCGGAACGGAACTACTCATTATTTTTAATAATAATTTTATATTTGTTTTATTTTTATTTTTGTTAATCAAAAAATTATCCGTCTTTTTCGGCAACGGTTAAGTTATGACGTCACATTGTAATGTTTAGCCAAGATATAAAAATGACCCAAAAATTACTTTAAATCTATTATATTAAAACATATAAAAGCAAGCATACGATTAACCCTTAGGAAGCGTTCACTTTTTTGTTTATTAAATATCAAATAAATAACCGTAAATCAGTTTCCGCTTCCGGTATCTTTCTTTCCGGTTTTGAGCCCTCTCGTAGCCATCATGAAGTGAGTGTACCGAATATAATCAAAAGCAATCTGAACTCTTTAATCGACATTGTTAAGATACCTCTAGCATAAACTGATATGTTGTTCACTCTTCTATCGGTGATGTATTATATTTGTTGGTTACAGGGTCGAGTTGTGCAGTTTTAGCGGGTATAAAATATACCCCGGCCATGGCCGCCGATACGCCAGGATAGACGGAAAGGTAACAATTTCGCATTGTATTTTGGCCTTTTACCACTGCGAATGTAGCTGTTTTGCGGGATAAATGCATCTTTTGGTTTAAAATGAGTAGCTTGTTGGTTATGGTTTAGTTCAAGATGCTCTCGGTCCTCTTGAAAGCTATTTACTTTGCTAGCATTAGCTTCTAGCGTCATCATTCTAGCAAGAACATATAAGTTAATATAAAACTTCAGTTTGTACTGACACGAGGTTCTTACCAAGAGAATAGTATGTATTTTTGAAGTCACATAATGTTAAAGTCACGCTTAACCCAAGTTTGCATATGTTTTAGCAGGAAATTTCTTTATCTTGATATCATTCATATTTAGGTTAGTGTGTTGAATGATAACTTAGCATTGAGCATCTCAACAATTTAGTATAGTTATTCATTGTAATTATCTAAATTGTGACTTATAATAGTATTTACATCCTTATTATTGATTGGTGTAATATATAAAAATGTTTATTGAACTCGTAAATGCCAAGTTTCTAGGGCACAAACTAAAATTATAGCAATTGTTTTGTTTTTATCAGGTGTTCCAGTTTTTGAACGCCAAGTGCGAGTCTGCCTTTCTATCTAAGAGGAACCCCAGACAGATCAACTGGACTGTGCTGTACAGACGCAAGCACAAGAAGGGCCAGTCTGTAAGTACCAGGGCTTACAAACACAACCTGATTTGTGTTGATGTTGAAAATCTTCCCTTTGGAGTTTATGTATTGTCCTGCGAAAGTCCACACAGTCCAAATTATAGTCGTGTGAACTTGCACAGCTGAACCTGAAGCGTTCTTGAAAGCTGCACTGCCCCAACAACTCCTGTACTACCACAAAATTGCATATGTGCATTTACCTGTCCGCGAGGATGAATTCAGTTGAGATTTAATTTCTCTGCATAGAAAATGTAAAATAAATGCTGGAGAAAAAAAATGTTGCAAGTAATTTCTTTGTAAAACATCACCAGAGATGTGCAGAACATAAGACTTGACAACATCTGTCGCCAAACATTAAATATAAGTGCTTGCTTTCTGCCTGGAGTCTTTGTCTTTTTATGAGGGTGGGATGCTTCGTTTGTGTGTGAAGTATTTTTTTGGCTGTCGGTGAATGGTGTGCACAGTGTAGGTCTGTGTTATGTGGTGTCGCTAGGCTGCGTTTTGCAGTCCTGGCCACAGCACTCACTCCGCACCTGCAGCCATAGAGCAATCGGGGATCATAGTACTGGTCTTTGAGGTCTTCGCAGACATCTCACCATGGACCAGCCTCCAAAGTCTCCAACAAAACACTCATTTACACATAACGGCTCATTTATCAGCTAGTGGTGGCTAGTATTATCGGTACACTGCACAGTGTTTAATGTCAAAATAAGTATTTGCTTTGTCAAGTGGAGAATAGCTCAGTTTTTTTTATTTTTAAGACTAGTGATCTACGTTTTGTGCTTTTGGTTAAAAATAGTCTGAAACTATTTTCTGAAGTCTAGTTTTTGTTCAGTGCTTAAATATCACCTTGTTGCGTCTGAGTACTGTTTACTTCTGTCAGTCAAAGCTTAGATGGGCTTATTTAAATCACCTGGTGGTGCTGAATATCCAGTCAACTTAAATACAGCTACAGCAGATGTTTAGTCCTGTCTGCCTTCCTGCTCTGAGGTAACAGCCGTGCTGCACCCTTAAAAGAATGTCTGCTTTAGAGAATTAAAGCTTTATTATCAGTGACGAAGTATTTTAAGGAAGAATATTGCTATTTCTCTTAGCTTAAACATGGGTGCTGGACCTGTTTGTCTTCAAAAGTATCTTCTTGTATTACAGACTGAAGGGATTTTGATAAATGTCGTGTCTGCCTTTACAGGAAGAGGTGTCAAAGAAGCGTACCCGTCGCGCAGTGAAGTTCCAGAGGGCCATCACTGGGGCCTCCTTGGCCGAGATTCTGGCCAAGAGGAACCAGAAACCCGAGGTCCGTAAGGCCCAGAGGGAGCAGGCCATCAGGTAAGAAGACGAGTTATGATTAAAGTTTTGAGATGTTCAGAACTCCGTATGGCTGTGGTTTGTAGTATGCTTGGAGGAAATAATATTTAAATATCAAAGTATGGTTTTGATAGAAGACAATCAATCAGTGTCTTGCCCAAAATCTCTTTTTATACTGAATTTGAGAAAACATAATTCTTAGAGCTATCTGGTTGTAGAAGTGGCCTGAACAAAAGTAACTACTATATTCATTTGTTTAACTATAATCAAAATGCAACAGGATTTAAAGATTTAGAAATATTTCCATGTTTAATAAGATGTTTTAGAGATTGGACAAGAGCTACAGTCTCTAATGGACTGTTTGTTTTAACAAAGTGAGGACACTAAAGTTCTCTACTGTCCATAAATCTCAACATGACTAAACGCCACTTAAAAAATAATTCTTATAAAGACTGTTCCTCAGTCTAGGATTCCCATTCTCTTTATATATTTTATGTTAAAATGAAGCTTTGAAGAATGTAAATGGTGTGTATTTTTATGTACATCTTTGGACAGGAGTTAAGAAACTTCTAAATGTCAAAAAATTAACAAGATATGAGACAGCCAAACTGGAACTACTTGTGCCATTGTTTTGGCTCTTGTTCAGTACTTTACTAGAGCTGATATGATAGACTGATCATTTAAACATCGCCAAATCACAATGACACTATCATCACTTAAAGATGGCTTTATAATGGACCAGATTATCCAGCAGCAGCTGTTCAAACCTTCCTTTTCCTTTTAGAGCTGCCAAGGAGGCCAAGAAGGCGAAGCAGGCAGCCAAGAAGCCCGCTGCGCCAAGTGCAAAGGTGAGAAATGTGAAATATAGACAAGCTTGATTACTCAGTGACCTTGATGTAGGTTTGGCAAAATTGGCAAATTTAGGATTTAACCAGTTTTTTGATAAATTTGGTGTTTTGAACGACTTTCTTGTTTTCTAGACCTCTGCCAAGACGGCACAGAAACCCAAGATCGCCAAGCCCATGAAGGTCAGCGCACCCCGCGTTGGAGGAAAACGCTAAATCTGGACTTACATTACTGCTTGTGAATAAAGTTTTGTGGTTAAACCTCACGTCTGGTTTTGGATTTTTGTTGTTTAATATACAACACCGAGTTGAAGGTAAACCTCTGATGTGGTTCATTTTGTTTCCTTACTCTTTAAAAATTAATCCTCAGTTCATTAAGCTGCCATCCATTCACATCTGAGTTTATATCCAGAGTTAATCAACACTCGGGTGACCAAGCTGTATTAGTCTGATTTATTAATACACAGCAATTCCCAACATACTTTTTACATTTAATGACCATCCCTTAAATGCCTGCACAGTCGGCAGATTAATTACACAAATTATTGCTAAATTAGGGAGTTACTGCATAAATACAGTTTGATTCTGTCAATTTTTTTGGAGAAAAAAAAAACATTTTCTTAGATCAAGTATTTTACAAGGAAGTCTGAAAAAAAGCTGTTATCTGCACCAGTGTTTGCTCGTTGACTCGCAAAGCTGCACGCTCATCTCGAATAACTTCTCGCACATCTCGAATAACTTCTCACACACTTCTGTCACAATAAAAATACAAATGAGGGTTTGTTCTTGAATGGATTATCAAAATGGAAGGAATCCTTTCCATTGAAATCAAAGGTTTAATGGCTGCTGAGGAACAGACACCAATAAAATTCTAAATATGTGAATGAAAAGATAAATCCTTAAATTTATGGTGACATTCAGCACAGATCCAACATTTTGGGAAATTTGCTTGAGGTACCGATTGCTACAAATGACGCAAAATTTCCCCGACTAGTGCACAGGATACAAAAGCATGACGTGTGAAATCAGACACTGTACAATCATAAAACTTGGTGAACAAGCGGTACTTGTGCGTTGATGACCACGATATTGACGAGTTAAAAAGAAGAAAAAAATCTTATCTTTTTATAAACACCCTGAGGAAACTTGAAACTTGGGGAAAAGCATATTTCCTTCAGGGACAACAGGCTTAATGTGGTAAAATGTAGTTATGGCATGGATGTTATGGGAACAGCGCAGGATGGTGCAGAGATGATATAAAAGTCTCCCTCTGTGTCAGCAGCATCGCAGTGAGAACTTCCTCATGACTCGGCTTCAGTAGCCTTCAGCTCCTGCTTGTAGCTGCAAACGCAAGGAGAAAAATGTATTTGAAAGCATCAACATTGAACACTTTTGTCTCTTGTAGCTTTCTATATATTCATTTTTGTTGTTTGCTACCTGGATTATGCTGAACTTGGTATTCATGCTAAAAACATGAATGTTGTAAAGATAAAAGTCACTTTAGTAAAAGCACTGTAGCACCACCTAGAGTCCAAAATGTGAAACGTTTTTGTGGGTGTCAACCAGTCGAACTGAGCAATGAAAGATTTTTTTATTTAAGCCAAATTCAAAGAACATTCCCATGTAAATAATGATCTAAGTTACATTCATTAAAATGGAGTTGAAAAGACTCAATTTTACAGTTAAAGTGAAAACAGGAAGTCCCAGTAGATGTGGGCCAAACGGTTAGCATCACAGGTTCAGGCGATATTCTGCTGGCGATCCTTGGTTCCTCCTCTTATATGGATCTACGTGAACAACCTGCCTCAGCATTGTTATACACCATTTACTTCATCCATGAAAGCAGTACGTACACTAAATACTGTTCCTCAGAACATTCCTGGGGAAAGCAAAACCGGTTCACCGAGGACTAACGAGCCTGATCCACGGATCTCACAGGATCCGCTGCTGACAGCGCAGAATGCACTCAGGGGTTCGGACGAGTCCATCGGTCACAGAAGGGGAACCGGCTTAGCGACAGTCAGGCGGTCATAATGTTATGCCCGTTTGTTTTAATTAGCCTTACTCTGTTATTATTTAAATCTGGTTTTGGTTAAAACTGTTGTTGCTGCACATAAATGGATGTCGAGCAGCTGAAACTTGAATATTGAGCTATTTCTAATTTTATGTTGTTCAACAAGATTTAAAATTTCCTGTCTTACGTTTCTGATCGTGACTTGACACTTTTCCATAGATTTAGTGTTACAGAAACTGTAATAGTTGTGAAGCACATATTTGTAATTCAAGTTGAGTGCAACATTTGTCACTTTTTTTTTTTGGTTTTTATGTATATATTTATTTTAGAGACTGACCAAGAGGAGTGATGCTGCTCATCATTCTAAATCTGAGGTAAAAGAAGCAGGTAGAGGTGATTCTCTTGGTCCAAGTTCAGTCATTTCATAATTTGCTTTAATACATATAGAACACATCTAGAGCGGAAGGTCAGAAATGAACCTACTGGTGTTTTACATCAGGAATGATCACAGGTTGTGGGCTCCAATAAAAGAAAGCAGCCATACATTTCTAAAGATTATCAGTAAAAGGTGAGAAAACTGGACTATCTTTGCTTGACCAATGTTTAGTTGTGAATTTAGAAAAACGCAAACCCACCTCCAGATCCGGTAGAGCTGGGACGCTCCTGCGCCGCCCACGAAGAAATTCACAGCAAAAAGGTTCCAGTTCTTTGGGATAATGACCAATGAATATCTGGACCAGATGAGCCCTGAGGGAGGAGAACAGGAGGGATGTTTGTCCACAGTGATGATAAACCAGCACAGAGTCAATGTTTTGGTGAAAAAAGGCCGATAGATAAGATTCGTTAAAGCAAACGAAGATGCAAAGGTTAACCTTTAGCACATTTCAATCAAACTATCTCTGAGGGAACGTCAGCAAGCAGTTTGATCCAGAAGGTTTGTTGAGAAAAACCAAACCAGATCTCACCTCAACCAAACAATGTTTCTATGTCTAAGTAGTTAAAGTTATTTATATGCTCTAAAAGGATTCCTGCTGAAAAATTCAACTTAAACCCACCTGTGGCTGTCAGCACTGCAGACTGGGAGGTGCTGAGTTTCTCTGCTGGTCGGGTCATATCAGCCAAACCAGCTAAGACCAGGCCCTGAAAGAGGGGGGGAAAAAGATTTTCTTTAATCCCAAACATTTACAACACCAGTCAGTCAATGTTTCAGTTCCGACTTTGACCCCTGAGAAATATCTGAGGTCCGCAATGTTCACGTACTGAACAAGCAACCAGGCAAGGGTTATGTATGTTAAACTGTGTTTTATGCTGTCAAAAGCCAACAAAGGTCGGGAACGACCTCTGTTTGAGTTCACAGGCTTACATATGACTGTGTGTGAAAGTGCACTTACCCATTTAAACATCGGGGCCCAGAAAAAAACTGTTTTTGGACCTGGAGAGACACAGTGAGAGGGAAACCGTGTGACGTGGCATTAAATGTTGAGGCTACTCTGGTTAGCTCCCAGTTCCTGTCAAGCAGTTAACTTGTCATAAGACGCATAAGCTGGCTAATCAAAAGCAGGAAAACTTTCCTTCAGAAACTTAAAAGTCGCTTTAATGACATGTCACACCACCAGGAGCAGAGCTTGGGGAGCTTTGTGAGCTTGGCATCCAGACTGGCTTCATTACTGATTGTTTTATGAGCACAACATATGAATAAACCTGATTGAGTGATTTTACCTGCACAGTGCTTGGAAATAGTTTTTTTCCACAACAAAACACAGAACTCACAAAGTTTATATAAATGCCTATTTTTTTTTTTTACCTGATGATGAGATGAACAGTCTTTCTCGACCGACTAAATAGTTTTGAATGAAAAAGACAATAAAGGATTATCCCATTTTATGCTTATGCAAATCAGGCTTTGAATAAACTCAAAACTAAGCATATCACAGAATGTGCTATTTGATAATGTTTAATTTTCGTTCAATTATTAAACAGTCAATAAAAGAAAACAATTTTTTTAAACTGTCCTGCTGATAAACTATCCAAATCCAAAACTCTTTCCCCCCCCCCCTTTTTTTTTAAACAATATTATGCATTTTTCCTCCATAAAGTCACTCAGATAGATACTAACAACTTTAAATGAGTTAAGGTGTTTCATTTTTTTTTGTTTTATGACAATGCCTTTGCACTCTGGAATAAAAAAAAGCCCTTAAAATGTCTGATGCAATCTGCATTTCATCAGGACAGCTGTAACTGCAGCAGCACAAGACATCAAAGGTTAGGGATGTTAAAATGGGCAATAACTAAAAGTATTCTTTCACTCTTTTCTAGAGTTTGACGTGTCAAAGCAGATCAAACCACACCGAGAGTTTTACTGCCATGAAACAGGAATGACACACAATAAAGCTGCGCAAAGCTTCAACCCTGATCATCAAAGCTGCTGGTCTGGAGTCAGTACTCCTCTCAAATGTGGTGAACCAAACAGAAAAGTGGGACGTCTGTCCCTGCAAATCATGATGGAGGGAGGTGGCTTTTGTCGCCGCCCTTACTACCAGGTAGGAAAGTTGTCCTTGAATAATAACATCAACAACAAAAAAAAAAAGAACAGTGACCTCGCTTCACCTCAAAACTTCCTTCACTGAACTTAAAATCAAACTCTGAGTCACTAAACATTAGCTACACATATAGGACTAAGAAGTTAGGCAAATTATAATCGGTGTTGTTGCTTTGTTTTGGAAAAGTCATGTTGGTCGGTGTTCGTACTATAATTATTCTACCCGTATTGATAGACACTGAGTACGCAAATAAAAAAAAATATATATATAAAGATGTGATGAAAGGTGAGAGTTTTACCTTTTAATCAATTTAATGAGCAATCCTCCATTAAGTCAAGACCAGCAGTAAAAATTTGGATTTTAAAATACTAAATAAAATAAAAAAATTGTTTTCATAGAAAAATAATGTAAAAAAATAATCTAAATCCAATATTCAGTTTTGATTAAATTTGTCTTAGAAATGTGTGACTTGCTGAACATTTTTGGTCATAATGAGACATAAAAATACCACCCAGAATATTGAAAACTTTTTCATTTTACCCTTTTACCTTTCTCAAAACAAGGAATGACTAAAAACAGAAATTTAAAAGAGCCGAACATTTACAGTTCTTTGCCATACTAATAATAAAAAAAAGTCTATATTTGCTCATGAAAATGTTATTTTTGCTGCAGAAATCAATAACTAGTTGTGTTTGCTTTCCAAGACAGAAGACAACACACAGAAACTTGACAGGTGTGTCTGCAGAGATGTGGTCGAAATGAATGAACTGATTGTTGTCAAACCAGAAAGCATAACCTAAAGTGCGGTTTACTTTCCTTATAAACGCTTAACAATCTGAGAAGATTAACTCTGGTTGGGGTGAAGTTATCCAAGAGTGAGATTACTGCATAAAAGCGATGACCTTTCGTAAACTTGCGGCGCACAGATTAGACAGTAGCTGCTCTCGTTTTCTCTTTCAGGATGTGCTCCCCATTCATAAACAACAACACCACCACAGCTGGACCACCAGCAACACCTCGCCAGTTTCACCAAGAGGCTTAGCAGTACATTTACCTGCCGGGTGGTTGTAGAGAGGTCTCAGTTTGGCGGGCAGGATGTGCTCGATCCCGTCCAGAATCCTGTGGTAGGACGCTCTGAGCGCAGCCATGATCCGGGTGACTCCAACCGCAGAAGCTAGCTTCCTATAAACTGTTAGCTTGCTGTTTAACTGCGTTTAACAGCGGCAGAACTGTTGCTAGACGTTGTTTAATGCGGTTTAAATAGGGTTCTGTGATGTTTAAGGTTAGAGGAGGATGCTACTGTCCTACTGTCGACCTTTCCCCGGCAGAAGCCGTTGCTGTTAGCTGCCAGTAGCTTCCTCCCTGACGGACAAGAAGAGGTGACTTTCTGTTCGACGCAACCTTCCGCTTGATGGGCGGGGTTACACAGCTGCATGGTTCTCATTGGTCCAGACGGTGACAGCTTTGCGACGATTGGCTTACTATCGAGTTTGTTTGTTTTTATGTACATGATGTACCAGAAAGGCGGAAACAAAACAAACTCATCAAAAGAATTACAGCGCCCGGCAATTTATGTTTTTTATATTTTTACGTAACACCCTAAACCTATGTGTATTTGTCTTCATTTTGTGTGATAGAAAACACGAAGTACTAAATTTTTCAAAGTGAAAGGTAAATTATTCATATTTTTTCCATTTTTTTTCTGAATAAAAATCTTAAAGAGTTTTGAATTTCAGCCACCAAATTCAAAAGCCTAGAGCTAATTTTCACTGCAGCAATCAAAGCAGCAAGACACGAAAAGAACCCTAACAGTAAAAAGTTTCCATCAGATGTTTATGTGACGATTTATTCACTTTTTGTTTCTTCTCATGCATTAGGCCCACATTTCTACACTGAGTTGAGTTTGTTGGGTCAGCTGAGGATCTCTGCTTTCTCCTCTTCAGTTTCAGTGGATTTTCAAGCTGATTTTCTGATTTATCCTGTTTGCATTTGTTCCATGTCCCATCTTGCTTCTGTATATTGTATTTTGAGATCACTGCACACAGTTGAACTATATTTCCCCGTTGTGTGGAAATGTGTTTTTCTGTTGAGCTGAATTTTATTTAGGACGATAATAGTAAACTATCTGAACACAAATGCACATTGCACAGAGGCTTTGGATTCTGAAAAGAATATTGTAAAACATTTTATTGTAAAATGGGGAAATCTGGAGCAGCTCAGGTTGCATGAATACATTGGCTTTATCTGTAAATATAGAAACAAAAAGATCAAAAACAAACAACTTAACAGTGCCGTGGACATTTTAAAATGACAAATTAAGACTGTGTTCGAAAGTGTGTCAGCAAAGCACACTTAGAATTTCTAAAAATATTAAAATGGTTCTTACATTGTCCTGGGATCCAATTCTTCTTAAGATGAAACTGAGCTTGAATTTTAATTATTTGGTGGTGATAGAACATTATTTCCATGTGTTTCATTTTCATTCGTAAAGAAAAATATACATAATATCCAGATGTGAATGGCTCAAGTAAGTGTACAGAAAATTAATAATATGACCCAGTTATTACAAGGAAGTAATAATAATAATAATAATAATAATAATAATAATAATAATAATAATAATAATAATAATAACTCTGAGCGTCATTAAAAAAATTTTTGGGACACAATCTCGGTCAATGTTGTCCATTCTGATATTGTATTCACAAAGACTCCGACAGCCATTTCTTCCAGGCGTTAGAAAACGAACGCACCTGTCTTCTTTGTCAAAAGCACGCACTTTCTCGCGTTGTTTTGATCCAGCTGACCGCTATCCGCAGAAAGAAATAAACCAGGCTAGACTCGAAAGACAGGGAGAGTTTGGATTCCGTAGCGCAGAGACGCGGACCGTGTGGGCTCTGAGGGACTGACGGCGGGGATCGGACCGGGGAAGACTTTCCCCTGCACGGCGATGCCGAGCGCCACAGCCAGCTAGCACCGTCCCGACAGAAAGGGACCGAAGTGGATGGAAATCCGACAAAAGGCGACGCCGTCCGAGGAAGGGTTAGCTTAGTTTAGATGTTATTGTCAGCTAAAACAAACCCACTTGGTCGCAATGTCCTGCACTGGGAACTTGGTTTGGGATGTTAATAAACGTCTGATCGGATACGGGGAGCCCAACTCCATCAGAACCAGCTATTTAGGTGAGAACAAAACACCAAGTCGCTATGCTAACGCTGACATATGTAACAGGACGTGTGTTGATTTGTTTGTTTTTAGCTGAATCGGAAGCAGGAGAGTTGCACCGCTCCTCCAGGCAAACTGAGCCGAGATCTTATTCTGCTATCTAACCCAACAACTTAGCCACTTTATGGAGGTTAAAGCTGGATGTTTACTGAATTGCAGACCATTTAGCACTTCGGATTAATCCATAACACAGTATCTATGTGTCAGGCAGCAGAGTGGTGATATTGCAAACTCTGGGATGATCTACTTTTATGATCACGGATCAATTAACTGCTTGAGACATAAAGCAAACATTTATGTCAGATCTCTGGAGTATTTCAGCACTCAAATGTTTGACTTTATTCTGAAAATTAGTTGTACAAACAAACAAACAAACAAAAACATTTCCATTTGTTGATTAAATTTTTTTTTGAAAATATATTTTGTGTGTATAATAAGCAGTTTTCATGTATAATTGCCATTATTGATCTCCTTCAAATAGTAAACTTATGTTATAAATAGCAAAACAATTGAAGCATCCAGATCCAGTAAAAAACGGCTGGTCTTGTTTTGCCAAATCTTCACTAAAATAATGAGAATATTTCATATATTTTTCAAAATGTTTTTTTTTTTAATAGCAATTTACAAAAACTTAAAATTTCTTTCTGTAGCAACAGGTGGGGGCAGGACAGCCTTGCTCATTTATTCTGACAGTTAAAAAGTAAAGTAACTTATTTAAATCCTTTCATTTGCAACAATGAACAGAGCAAGAGAAGAATATAAATGATATCACAGACATTCAGAAATGTAACTTTTGCAGATCTAGGAAATATTTAAAGGTTCAAAGTAAAGTAAAATTAAAATGAGTTAAACAACAGTTAAAAAAAAGAAGTATTATATGGAAAATTCTACAGTAATGGTATTGGAAGTACTGGAAACCGGAGCAGGCAGATTACATTAGTGAAACGAATCTTATAGAACATTCTTTAATTTGATTTAGGATGCAGACAGGAAAAAAAAACCCCAAAGACTTCCAGAGAGACTGAAACTTTACGCTTCTGTAACCTGATGTTTGATTGCTTTATAAGATTTTGATAAAAGTTTTAGAATAGCCAACTCCTATGTTGAAGAAAACCCTCAGTTAAGTTGGCTTATGCGGAACTGTTTTAATCTACAGTCTAAAGTTATTTAAAATGCAGCCATTTGTTGTGTTTCTTCTGCATTTTAAAGTAATTTTAAAATGGAAAAAAACAGAAGATAACAGAATAGATTTCCATTTCTGTCTTCCTGTATTCATGAGATCAGTGCTCATGGATATCATCTCTATTTGGACTTTTCTAGAGCTTCTTGTGCACATAAAATAAATAAAAAGGTTTGAAAAGACAATTTGTCTGCTGCTGAATTAAAGTCTTACCTAAGTTTTTGGGTAATCTAACTTTAGAAGTTTGCCTTCGCTTGTATTCCTCTATCATACCCACATTAAGGGTTAAAACATGTAAAGTCAGCTGCTAAACACGGTTAATCTTGATTGAAATTCCGGCTTTGGGTTCTTTTAGTCCATCACAGCAAAGGTTTCCTGTCATCATTTGTGCGTTTGTGCTCTGGTTGGTTTTGAACGGCGCAGACAAACCAATCGGTAAAGATGGCCGTCATTGGGAGAAGCAGTCGATCTCCAGGACTTGGTGTGTCACACCGTTCAGTCGCAGGCCTGAATGAGGAGATATGAGCCTGTCGAGGTGGAGCCGGTGCCTCAGAGGTTTAGTCAGTGCCGTATTTAGCCGAGCCGAGATAAAGTCAGAGCTGGGCTTGTGCACGCGAGGATGCATGCAGGGTTGTGTGGGTCACACCTCTTATCAGATATATTTAGTGTTAAGAACGGCGCATCAGAGGGTGAAGCGGGGAGATAAACTGCGAAGCTGAAGACACGGTGGGATTTGAGTTGGTTCTTTGGCCATTTCAACCAAATAGAATGTTGAATATAAGAAAAGGAATAAATTCATAACAAATGCTTCTTTGAGCAGCTCTGTTTGCTCAATTTCTTCACCTCCACTAAGTTAAAAAGTTTTGGGGGAGTTTCTGCTAATGACTGAGGGAAAAACTTACATTTGGAATCTGCTTGAATGCAATTTCTGTTGGCATATAACATTTCCAGAACCTTTCAATCTCACTGAGTATGTCCAAAATATGTGCAGCCACTCGGGATTTGTTCTATACTTGCATGTCTGTATTTTATAGCATATATTGTGATAATTATAATAATTCTGATAAAAGAATTAAAAAATCAATTTCAGTCTGATCGCTAAATGCCACACAGTAACAGCATTTATCAATATTTCTAAATGTATTGATATTTATGGCTAACCTCATAGGACCAACAGTTGATTTAACAACAATAGTTTCAGAGTTTGGAGGTTTTAGACGTTTCAAAAATCATTCGATAGTAAGTCTGTCAAAATAAGAAGTAAATCAATGAACCGCAGGATAAATGAAAATGAGGTTGATAATTCTGATTTTTATGATTAGTTTTTTTGTTTTTGTTTCTCTCTCTTTGTACCTAATGCTTTATGACAAATGGCTTCAGTTTGGTGCATTAGTCTGTAGTACGCCCTTATGCGAAGGGCGGTTGTGTTTACGGACACTTAAAATGTCTTCCGGTTTCAGTGCTAGATGTTTATCAAAAATGAAAGCTTGTTGAGCTTTGAGAATGTACACTTGCATTATTATGTCATTACTATTGTACTACTTATCCCTGAACTTATCTTAATAAGTTCAGGGACTATTTATCGGTGGTACTAGAGGACAACTTAAATAGAGGGCAACAAAATAGAGAGCAACTTAAATAGAGGGCAACTTCCCTTTAATGCCAGATGTATATTTTTAGTGGCCGAGAAGCTAAAGATCACAGAAAATAGTTAACAATGGAGAAGAAAAAAAAGTGAGAAAAATTATTGATTATAATAACTCTTTGCAATTAGAGGAACTATAAGTATTTTGAACAATACTTTACTTTTTGCTCTCAACTAACGTGACTCAGAATACAATCCTAAATTATTAACAAATACATATTTTTTGTGTGAATTTCGGAATTTTTCAGTATTATAAAAAATGCCATTGGAGACACTGGTGTCTCTAACATGGCAACGTTTTCAGCACCATTACGTGTGACATGCCTCTCCATGCCGCCCGGAGTTTTAAACCCGTCGATGCAGGTCCAGTTTTCCGTCTGAGCAAACGGCAGCCGCAGAATTTCACAGCTTGAACTCAAAGGCAAAGCCGACATCCCCAGACTGATTTCAATAACGTGGCGGCTTCTTCAGATCCTGACAGAACTCGGCTTTTGAACTGAGATCAGCGAGTCATCACACCGTCCTCTTTCTGCTTTCCTTGCTCTCGTTCTGCAGCAGCAGTGTTTCTGCAAACAAGAAGAATACAGTGCACTCTACACTAATTTATTACAAATGTTAAATGTGTCAAAGCTCTCCGTACCGACTCAAATGAATGTTAGCAGGTTTAAAAGCGTTTTTATCTTTTCTGCAGGTAGAAGAGAATTTGTCCAGAGGCTGAAACTGGAAGCGACGCTCAACGTCCACGATGGCTGTGTGAGTATTCTGCATTTCTGAGCCCCTTTTTTGAAAAAAACATTTTTTTGTCCCGTTTTTATGAGTTTATTTTGTCTTGAAGAAAACCGCGTAGTGTGTTGTTTTCCCCTGGGCCGGTATGTAAACTCCAGCAGAGCTCTGGCTGCAGGAAACCTGAGGCTGACAGATCAGTCACACAGCGTCTCGTGACGCTTTCGGGCAGGACTTCAGTCCGACCAAAACACCGCAGCAACACTCGCACGACATAAGAGAGCTGCCTACCTTTTTAAAATTTTATTTGTAATTTAATTTTTTTAAATTACAAAAAACTATTAAATACAATAAAATATCTATATATTTCATCAGTTTTCATTAGTTTCTTTTTTTTATAGAATAAATCCTGCATTAAATTTTCACAACAGAATGACACAAACATCAGGGTCATTTTATTATATTTGTTCTCATCAATACTAAGTGCTTTTTGTAAGTGATTTATGTTTTTCTTTGTTTTGAAACTTGAAAACAAAACGGTGATCCTTTAAAAACAACTCCATCAATTTTCCTATTGTGGATATTCACTACAAAAAAAATTCAGATTGTCTTTTCACAAAAGTTCATGCAACGTTCACAACTCAAATCTCTTTTTTATTTAGCTTTTATGCAAAGAACTGTATCTGGTGGAAATTAACACTACATTGCAAACATGGTGGTGGCAGCATCATGCTGTAGCTGGTTAGATTTTTGAGGAACATGGAGGATTATGGAAGGAAAACTGCTGGCAGAGTTCAGACTGAAGGGGAGTTTCACCTTCCAGTACGACATGCAGCATTTTTATAGGATTATTTGATAAAAAATATTAAAGAAAATACATTTAACAATATAATTATAGCATTTTTATACAGCTTAGAGGTTAATTAATATGTTTCTATTTAAAGAGGTTTCTATTTTTGATTAACTGAAACATTTAATCGAATGGATTAACGGTTCCAGTTAATCCATTTGATTAAATGCACAAGTCTTTAATATTGCAGCGATGACGCCACACCAGTCATTAACCCTCTTTTGACCACGCCATCTGCTTCTTGTGTGGCCATTCATCACGCAGTCTAAAACACCCAGGGTTACTGAACATTGAAGTCATGTGAGCGCTCATGTTTTCTGACATTACTGCTTGTACAATCTTTTTATTCAATAAATCCAGTCTGTCTAAACATAGGAGTGTCGGCAGTCACAATCTGTGGTGTTGCCGTTCCTTTAAGTGTGTTGAGTCGGAACGTATGCTGAGCAAGACGATATGCATTCAGTAGTAGGACCCAAAAAAAGCATTTATGCAAATCTCATTTAGATTTGAGTTTTTTTTTCATTTGTTTTTTCTAAGAAACACAGAAATGTAAATTTAAATGTAGCGCAGAAATATGACAGAAAAGTTGGTTAGGAGGTGTGTTTGTTTTTTTTAAAATGACTGTTCATGCAGCTTTTGGATGAGATGAAAATTGGCTCTGAATTTGGTAGCTGCTTTAGTTACTGGTGAAGAAAAAATCCTTCCTTAGGAGTTTGAGTTGCTTCATAATCTGATTTTCTTCTCATTTTATTAAGAGCAGTGCATCATGGTTCAGTGCTTTTGGCCTCGAGCGACATGATTGCATTTACAGATAAAATAAGAAGTCGATGTTCGTCCTCACCAAAGTTTGAAATTGATGGAGAAATTAAAATATCAGACAATTAAAGTTCTACATGGAGAAAGAATTGAAACGGGTGAAAATAGGATTCCTTAAGAGTTTTAATCAAAAACATGTTTTTCTGCTAAAATCGACTCCTCCTCCACTTTGAGGTGGATTTTTATTTTATGTTATTTGTGGACTGGAAAACAGGGAACCAGATGATGACGTAAGATGCTCAAACACAACAAAACAGGAAGAAAGCATCGTAAGTCATTTTAATTCATCATCAGCGACAGAAACTGAGATTCCCAGTGAGCGCTCGGGCAATGAAAAACAGTTAGTGCCGTGTTTTTAAATAAAACAAACCATCATAACAAATGAAACCCACAATTTTTTCCCTCGAATCGGCTCGTCTCTACTCATTAGTGAGTTGGAAGCGTCGGCTGTTGCAGAGGTGTGGGTTTGTTTTGCAGTGCAGCTCTGAGCCCAGAGTGATCTCACTGATTGCAGCGCGCCGCTCTGTCACGACGGAGCGCTGACCGAGGCTGCAGGTCGTAGTGAAATATTGATCCACAAACAAACAGAAAGCGAGCAGATCTGAGGCTTTGTTCTGGTTCTGCTGCTGGGAAACAGCAGCAGAACCTGGGAGTAATTTCTGCTCAATTATTGTTGATGTTCAGCTAAATATGAGCAAAACACAAATATAAATCTAGGATTTGAGTGAAAATTTTGAAACTGGATTTGTTTTAGAACTTCATCTTTCTTTGATTTAAAAAGGCAGATTTTTTTTTTTTTTAATCCTATTTGGACATAATTAAAAAAAATCTTTTGGATTAATACAGTGGACTAAAGTGAGTGTAAACCTTTTTGGCTGAGTCATCATTTATACGCTTGGTCTTTTGATTTTCATACACAGAAGAGGAAATAATTCACTTATTTAAGTGTTTTCTTCCACATTTTACAAAAACAAATATCCCTGTTGAAATCTAGTTAGTCTGCAAAATCAGAAGACATGAAAATGATGACATTTTTTTCCCTTTTTTGTTCAGTTGTGATACAGAATCATTCAGGTTTGAGAAGCTACTGCGTTTCCTTGCATGTTATGTTTTTATTTAAACGTCATTGTGGATATTTATACTAACTTCATTCAAACCAGTCTTGTGAAATTTGATATTTGCGGCTGTCCACACAAGTATGTGGATGGTTATTTTGTTGATACAACAATACAAAGAGTAAGAATCCAAAATAAAAGAGAGAAACACAAGTAAAAAGAACTTCAAGATGATAAAGAAGTGTTATTAGTAGATGTCTACAGGTTTTAGTATTGTCTCCTATTGCCAGTATGGAGTCATGAACTTTCCAAATTAGTTTTCGGTCAGGCCTCTAAACACTTTATTCCTTCATCTCCTCTCAGGTCAACACGATATCCTGGAACGACACAGGCGAATACATCCTGTCGGGGTCAGACGACACCTTTCTGGTCATCACTAACCCGTACAACAAGAAGGTTGGTCGAAACCTGTGAAGTTTACCGCTATTACAGAAACATATATTTAGAAACAAAAAAAAAAAAAAAGATTTCGACTGAACGGGAGCTTTTGGTACCACAAATTAACCATAAAGGTCCACTTTTATTTTCCCGTCTTCAGGTGAAGAAGTCGATCCGCTCTGGGCATCGAGCAAACATTTTCAGTGCGAAGTTCATGCCTCACACAAACGATCAGGAAATCGTCTCCTGCTCCGGAGACGGCATCATCTTCTACACGCACACCGAAAAGAGTCCCGAGTACAACCGGCAGTGTCAGTTCACCTGCCACTACGGCACGGCTTACGAGGTGCTGAACGGCGACGCCGCTCCGCCGATACGATGCTGCATTCGCTTAACGACCTCTTCTCTGACTGTATGCTTATGTTGTTCCTCTCAGATTATGACTGTACCAAATGATCCCTACACATTCCTGTCGTGTGGGGAGGACGGCACAGTGCGGTGGTTTGACCTTCGCACAAAAACCAGCTGCACTAAAGAAGACTGCAAAGATGTATGCAGACAACTGGGCTGTGTTTAATTCTAGTAATGTCAGTAGAAAGTTACAGAAATAATTGAGCGTTTACTAAATCCTCGTAGTGTTGAAGGTCAGCCTTGTGGCGCTGTTGCTTCTTTCTGAAGGACTTCGGCAAACTGTGTTCTTGACTTCAGTCCAGGCTGCCTGGGATGCAGAAGCCTTTGCGTTGCTGCTGTCTCATGTTTCGTTCTTCGGATCAGAACCCATGACCTTAAAACTGCTCGAATAGTTTTACCAGGTGGCGTCGTCGTTGCCTTGCTTAACCCTGGTGCTGTTCCTTCTGAGAGGAGATCCATCAGTGACTGATCTGAAGGAGGACAAACAGCCAGGCGTCCCGTTAGCTCGATTAGCTCGTCTAGCGCAGTGAAGTCCAGCCTTTCAAAAGATGTTCAGTTTACCTGACTTTTTTTTTCGTTCCATATTACCAGAAAAACAACTCTGAAATTTAAAATTGGTCACATTTATCAACCTTAATATTTTTCTGGTACTTTAGATTTTGAGATTTAGCCCAGTCTGGAGACGGTATGGATAAGCAGAAAGCAGAGTAGCTCTCGCATGTTGGAGATAAAAATTCTGGAAAATGAAACCATTTCACATTTTTTAAAATGTATGTATTGTGTTGCTTTGCATAAATAAGCAAAATATGTTTACTTTTCTCCTGTTCTCTTAAAGATATTGACCAACTGGTCCTTTATCTAAGCAGTCCTTTATATCATACATTTGATATGTTGTGCAGCTGTACCAAACAAAAAAAAACTGCCCTTATCCACTTTCATGATAAGAAAGTGAATTAGTCTTAACTTTTTAACTTTTAGAAATGTGTATTTGTGGCTACATTAAAGCATTTCAAGGTCACTCCTCCAGTTCTGTGAAATCTTGTTCCAGTTTAATCACATTAGCTGATAAAAGTCATCACAAATTGATGCTATGTTTTCTAACAGAAACTTGTGACAGAATGCATTTAACTGTAGGTTTGTTCCTCTGTTGTACCTGCAAACCAGTCTCACTTCCTGCCTGCAGCAGGCTCTTAAGGGAGTGAGACGCTGGATGTTCATTTATATTTTTTGGATTTTAAGCTTTATTGACCAGATTACCAGTTTACGTCGTTCCGAGCTTCACCCAGTGGCGTTTGCTTTGATCCCAGGACATTCTGATTAACTGCCGAAGAGCGGCGACCTCCATATCCATCTCACCTCTGGTGCCATACTATCTGGCTGTGGGCTGCTCAGACAGCTCAGTGCGAATCTATGATAGACGCATGCTGGGAACCAGAGCCACAGGTAAACTGCCCCTGTTTCTGTTCTTTGTATCTTATGTTGATTTCAGCAAGATTTAAAGGGAACATATTATGCAAAGTTCACATTTTGTGCTTCCATGTGGGTCTCTGCTGTTTCTGAACACAGCCTTTAAAAAAAGCACTCAGCCATTTTGTGGCAATAAGATAATGTTTTATGGTTTCTGGAAAATGAGCCATTAAAAAAAGAAAACAAAAAACGCAAATGTTAAGTCAGATTTTACGGTTAGCTAGCAACCCCAGCTCAGCTCATCACCTAGCAACCCAAGTTGGAGCACCAGCATATTTGGTCAGCTGGCTTTACTGCTGCATGCCCTATACAATGGCTGCTGGAAAAGAAAAGGGTTTTGTTGTTGACTTACCATACAGTACTAACCAACAAGGATGCATCTACTGCATCCTTGTTGGTTGTGCAGTAGGCTCCACTTCTGCTTTTCAAAGACGAATATACGGATGTATTGGTGTGTGGCAAGCTGCAGCTTATTTGTATTTTAAGAGACAAAGCAGCTCTTCCATGATTTTCAGAATAATACATTCTGTGTCTACATTATTATGCTTGTTGTGTAATATATGAGGGGAAAAAAACGAAGGCAATCAAACTCTAAGTGCCCATTTTACATCTGATTACTTAGACTGATTAAATGGATAGTCACGTTTTTCGATACATCTTCCTTTCTTGCTCAGGTAACTACATGGGCCGGGGAACGACGGGCATGTGTGTGCGGTTCGTACCTTCCCACCTGTCCAACAAGTCGTGCAGGGTGACGTCTCTCTGCTACAGCGGGGACGGACAAGAGGTGCTCGTCAGCTACTCCTCAGATTACATCTACCTTTTCAACCCCAAAGATGACCAGGCCCGGGAGCTCAAGGGCCCGTCGGAGGAGAGGAGAGAAGAGGTGAGGTCACGCTGCGATGCTTTGTAGCCTTTTTTTTTTCCTGATTCCTTTGCCACTTTTCAACTCTGTGTTAGAAACATGCTAGGAACATTTTGTGGTCTTCTTTTACGCAGCAGCATCTGAATGTAGTGTTTATTTCTTACAGGGAGGTTTTACTTTTTTTTGTGTTGCATCATCTGTTTCAGTCCGGAAAGCCTTTTATGTCGTGGCTTTATAGCACGATTCTCCATGGTTCCTGCACAGTCTGGAAAAGCATGAAGTTTATTTATTTTCAAGTTATCTGTCTAAGTATTGAAAATGAAAACAAAAGTATGGAAGAAATATTTAAAATTCCAGATAATTTTCCCAAACCAATCATTTAAACTTTGTTTCTGTCCATCTGTCTGTCTGCCCTTTCATTCATCTGTTTGTCCATCCATCAGATTTACACAACAAAAATCCAAGTGGATTGAAAATGTTTGTCATTAAATGCTGCAGAGAGCAAGTATGCATGCTTCTATCAAGTTATGCTATCAAAGATTCATCATCAGTTTCTAGTCTTTGGTTACCGTAAAATGTTTATCTGTTGATTTTATTCCATTCAGATTCCTCAGATTTCATCATGTAAAACATAATTGTTCATATTTTTCAGGGGAAGAGGTCAGACGGTTAGTTTGAAAAAGAGTTCAGGGTAACTAAAACAGCAGTTTGATTGAAGGCTGCCAACATTTTAAAACGTGGCGCCGCCCCTTACAGACGCCGTACAGATGAAACAAAAGCATCATTCTTGCTGGACCTTATTCAGACTTGCCTCTTGAAAGTCTGGCTCGCTCTCACAGCTTGAACGAACTTGTCTCAACCTGCAGAAAATGGTTTCACTTTTTAAAATGGCTTCCGTGCTTCCTCTCTCGTCATCTTCAAACAGCTATCAGCAGCTTTGAATCTTCTTCCCCTGATAGCAACTTCCTCACCGAAGAGTGCTAGTGCTCAGATTTGGAGGGTTTATTGATTGGAAAAAGAGTCGTATCTTTTGAGCTGCAGTGAAGAATTGGAAGAGCACCAAGGATAATTTCTCAATTCCCCTCCAACGCGTAATGTTAGTATGAAACTGTGATAACCAGTGAGGAAATCTGTGCTGCGGTTGTTTGTCTAAATGTGCCTGATCATGGTGACTGGGTTTCAGCTGTGTCGAGGTGCACACACTCACACATTCCTTTCCAAATACAGCGACCGACGCAGACGGCGTTCCTCAACCCACTGAAATAGTCTGAGCTGAGGCGTACGGTGCAGAGGATGGTGGGGGGGGCGTAGGCACCTCTCTTATCTGTCTTTCTCCTCCACCTCTGACCTCATTTAGTTCCTGGTCTTTTTCTTTCTTATCTCCTCTTTCTGTCTCGTCCCGTCTGTGCTGCTTCTCACCACCTGTCCAGACCTTGATGACATTTCCTGTGCAAAGCAGTTGGAAGTCCCTCCACTAAGACCTTGATTTTCTATTTCTGGCTCTCGGCCGGTTGTACCGCAAAGCATCCGAGGGACTGGAAAAAAAAAAGGGGGCAGCCTTAGTTGTGCTGCCAGAGGGGTGGGAGAGGACGGCGACAGAGACGGGCAGTGTTTTGCTTTGGCAGCAGAGTTATTTTTGACTGTGGTTTGACTAACAAACCGCTAACCTTTGACTGCGTGTGTGTTTCCACAGCTACGGCAGCCTCCGGTGAAGCGGCTCCGGCTGCGGGGCGACTGGTCCGACACCGGACCCCGAGCCCGTCCTGAGAGCGAAAGAGAAAGAGATGGTAAGATCACAGAATGTTCTGCTCCTCGTTCAAAGCAGACCTCTCACATTTCAGGAGAGAGCGCCAAGCTTGCCCAAATGTTTTCATTCACACTTCATCTTCTAAGTCTCGAGCAACAATCCCCAATAAACACAGAAGATTATTTATTAGGATCCTCGTTAGCTATTACCTTAACAATGGCTGCTCTTCCCGGGGTTCATGTTGCAAAACAGTTTTATGACATTTATAATATAGCATCTTAAATCGTAAATGTACAATTGTAACACTTTACACGATAAAGTAATTCAGTACGATAATCAAACAAGTTGAGCAACCATGAGCTTTCTGTCACGATGTGGTACAAATAACATCTTGCTGTTGTGAATGGATAGCGTGCTTTAGGAACCAGGGCAACAAAATTGTGGGTTTTTTTGTTTGTTTTTTTTTTCTTTTGTCAGGAATATAATTGTTTTTTAGCTCGGTACCTTGAATTTATTAAATCATGGAAGAGTCACTTAGCTCGTTGCATCGTGATCATCTGCTTCTTGTCACTAACAATCTTCTGGTTTAAATCGGGTTTGGTTTTTGTCATTACTCCGTGGCTCTTATGTGAAATCGCCAAATACAAGTTTCCCCAAAACGCTGCATATTTAAGTGGCCTCTCTCAAGGATTACTTCAGCACCTGAACAAAACACCAACTTCTCCTCTGATCTTTGATTTTCTCAGGTGTTGTGGCTGAAATATAAATTTATATCCTGGAAATATTTCCATCCGTCCATGTTGACTCGCCATTACGCTAATTGCATTTCTTATTAAATAGAAACATTGCGATTGCAAAATTGTGGGGTCTTTTTTTTTTTTACATTAGCAGAATGTCAGAAAAAGTTTTTGCACATTTGTGAAGAAAAAGCTACTAATGTCGGATTTGAAAAAGGTATTTCCTTCCTGGTGGGACCTTCTCATTGCACAACAACATGAAACTTGCTTCACAGTCAAACACAAAGTTGTCAAGGTCAGGACTGGCATGAACTGGGTTGGGGCAGAGCGTGGTGTAGCGGTAGCTCGGGCCGCAGATGCTGGGATGCTATTGGTCCTCAATGCAACCATCTGAAAACCATTTCCTGTCACGTGCCTGTAGTTTCAAATGTTAATTTGAAACGTTTCCCCTCCTCTCGCTTTAGGAGAGCACAGTCCAAATGTGTCCCTGATGCAGAGAATGTCAGACATGTTGTCCCGGTGGTTCGAAGAGGCCAGCGAAGCTCAGAGCAGCAGAGGAAGCCGACCTCAGGCTCGGCCCAGAGGTGAGATCTCGCTTTTTAATTGCTTCTTAGTTTGAGGGCGTTGTACAAAATAAAATAAAATTTTAAAAAATCATGCCAAAAACCTGATTTTATATGCAGTGATAATAAAAACAAAACTGTAAAATTGTGATGCGTTTCAGTCTGACGCTTAGTCTTTGTCCTCAATTATTAATCTAAGGAGCCAATCAATTTATATTACTTGATTGCCTCATTTCTAGGAACTGCTGTCCGGCCTGAGGGCTCGGCAAACACTCCTGCCCCCTCGGGTGCAGACTCCACCCAGGAAACCGGGGCCCCTGAGAGGCCCGTGGAGACAGACTCCCTGGAGGTCCCTTCCAGTCCTGCAGCCACGTCCGAAGCCCCGATGTCCAAATCCACTTCCTCTTCCTCCTCAGGGTCGTCATCAACAGTCACTGCGCCTCCTACTTCCGGCTCGTCTTCGGTAGAGAGCTCGGCCCCTTCTTCTTCTCCTCTTACCTCCTCCCCTGACTCGGAGCAAAGGAGTCAGGGGGACACAACCGGGACGCCCACAGCCACGCCCACCTCTGAACCTGCACTATCGGGTGAGAGTCCAGTTATACTTTGACTGGCGTCACTTCAGTTCAGTGTGAATGAAGGCGTACTCGGAACCGCTGTTTTCAGTGCATCGCAGAAATATTCACACCCTCTGAAATGTTTCACAGTTTGTTACAGCCACAGACCTCACTATGTTTTTATTTGCAATTTTGTAGACCAGGCGCCTGGAACCTTTAGATCGCAAAAAGATGTTTTTGCCCTCGGTTCAGCTAAAGAGAACCTCAGTGTTACATGACGCTTTAAAAAGAACAACTTTCGATCTTTGATAAAGCTCTACTGGGAATTTTTTTGTGGCAAAGAAAATGTGTGGCAAAAATAGAAAAAAAAAATCACAACATAACAAGAAAAATAGATTGAAAATATAACTGATATATTACGTGGTTTATCTAAATGAACGAACTAAAGTCCTGCATTTGCTGGGAATTTTTTATTTCACAAAGGGGACAATGCGTATGAATTAATTAGTTCGTAGTTGTGAAATGTGAGTAAAAAATACACACACTTTCCCTTGCATCGCATCAGTTCAGTTGTGTTGAGGTGTTCTGTATTAATCAGAGAACTCTCATTTTAACTTGGAGGAAATTTCAGAGATCTTGATGGGACACCTGTACCAAACATCAACAAGAAACTGCTCTAGTTACATGAGACCAAAGCTGAACATTTTGGGAAACAAATGAAAAACTACTTACATTTGATGGAAATACACCATCTCCACTATGAAAACGTCTTCAGCAGATAAAGAAAAGCTCTTCAGAGCTGATGGGACCTGAATGTTTTAGATCAGGGCCTTAGGCTTGTCTCCTGTAGCAGTCTGTGCTTCAACACAGCGTTCTGAGACCTCTGGGTTAGACTAGACCCAGTCCTGTGTCCACCTGGTCCATTCAAAGTCTAGACCTACATCTAGATGAGAATCTGTAGCTAGATCTGTCCAATCTGACTAAGTTTTAACCTTTTAGCATTTAAGAGTTGAAGGGGAATTAGTTTCAGATGCGAAAAGCTGGTAGAGACACGTCTCTGCCTGTGGAGTGAGACGACTTTCTGCAAAGCGTTGATTCAAGAGACCTGAGTAAGAGGCCCACCACACTTGCACAGACATTTTTAAAATTTTTTTTTGTAATTTAACTAATGAACCGTTCTCCTGCCAGTTAAGTCCCAGTAAAATGAATCATAGTTTGTGGTTATGTAACAAACTGAAATGGTTTAAAAGAGTGTGAGTGCTTCTGTAATGCAGAATGTGCGATAATGGACCTGTGAGTGTGTTTGAGCGTCTGCTTTGGAGCCACTCCACTCGAGAAGCAGCAGCAGCTTCACCTTCTTCTCCTTCAGCGTCCTGTTGTCCCTCTCTTTGTCCCTCTGCTCCTCGCCTCCTCCTCCTCCTCCTCCCCTCTCTGTCCTCCTAATGGCTCATCCACTGTCCCTGTCTCCCCTCTGCCTCTCTGTCAGAGTACGGTCCTCATCGGCTGCCCATAAGTTTAGTGTGTAGGCGTTTGCAGAGGTTGCTTCGGCTGGCCGACCCCCCGGGACTGGGTCAGCGAGCGACCGCTTCCACTTCCTCCGCAGCCTCTGAGCGAAGGGCTACCTCAGCTGCTGCTGCCTCCGCCGCCACCGCCGCCTCTGCTGCTCCGAAGCAACCCCATACAGGTTACCCCTCCCTCCAAACCTGCAGCAACACCTGTCAAGTTCTGTGTCTGAGCTTCTTCATATAACCGTGGCAGACATGTTTGTTTGCAGACTCACTTCGGCTCCAAATTCCCGTCTCGCTCGAACCCAGCACTAACCCCTCCGTCTAACGCACCGTGCGTTTCACAAACCCATAACCGCCAGCAGCTTCTCTGCTCCCCTCACTCACTAACACTCTCACTCCCTTCCTTTCCTCGTTGCTTTGGGTTTTCATCTGCAGACTCTCTGTTTGGAGTGGCACCAGCGGTTGTGAATCTGATTGGTTTGGCTCATGTGGTTGTTTCCCTGGTTGATGATGAAGACGCGTTAAAGATTGGTTGCGACTGGCTTCCTTCCTTCGCCGTGAAACTAAAGTCCTTGTCAAACATGAAACTTCAAGCACCGAATTTGTTGAATGAAATTTGGACTGCAACTCATTTTTATGCTGAAGTTTTAATTGATTCATTGAAAAAAAGGGAAAAGTTTGCAGATTTTTCATTTTGCCACTTAAGCTTATTTTCTACAATATTATAAATGCATCAAAAGTACAGATAAATAATTCAGTTCCTTTTTTAAATGATAAAATAAGTATAGTATTGCCTAAAATGCAATAACAGCATTTCTTTTGAATACACCTGGTCATTTGTTAAAGTTGATGTCAGCTCTCGCTGCTGGACTTAAAATCAACACAATGCAGGGCTGATCTGGTGATTATTGGTTGGATTAACCAATAACAGGACAACAAAAGGTGTCCAGATTACATTTCTGAAAGAGTTTTAATCGAGTGAATCAAAACTTTATGCCGTTTGAGGAGTTCTAGGCAGAATATATTTTTAGATATATTTTTTAGATTAAAAATATAAATCCAAAGTATTTATATTTTTTGTACAGTTTTGGCATAATTATGCCTCTTGAGTCTGCTCTTTTTGTTTTAGATCTAGCGGTTCACCGATTTCTAAATTAGTTGACGATCATTTCAATAATCGATTAATCACAATTAATCTGATTAATTATTTCAGCTGTGCATGAAATCACTGAATGTGTCAGTGTCACGAGTTGTCTGGCAGAGGACTGACAGCTCAGCTGAGGTCAAAGTTCAGATAAATGCTTCGTGTCTGATTGGGACGTTTATTGGACGCTTGGTGCTGCATTTTGCTTTTGCTCAGCTGTCATGCAGTCCTTACTCCAACATTTTCTGGATATAATTCCATTTTTTGGGGAGAAAGAAATAATTGTGTAGCCAGCAGACAGGAGTACATACAGACTACTAATGTTTATCTTGATGAATAATTTAGCGTCTCGCAAAAGTATTTATAGCTCTTGAGCCACTTCCACATTTTGTCCCATTACAGCCACAAACCTCAGAACATCAATATATTTAATTAATTCTATATTTAAGAAATGATTGTTGCGTTTATTTCTAGTTGAATTATTATTATTTTTTTACACATTTCAGGAATTATTTTGTTAAAAAAAAGTGTAAGGGTATATTAATACTTGTGTAGTAAGCAGATGTGGACTCTGATTTTGTTGTTTCTTTTCAGGTTTGCTCATTTCCCTCTTTGTGCTTTGTAAAAACCTGCCACAGCGCCTCCATGTAGCTCCGTATAAACCGTGTAACTCGAATGAAGTTTGTGACGCTTACGCATCTTGAGCGTGCGAGCTTTCACCTTTGAACTCCCTGTTAAGTGTTTAGTTTGTGTGGTTTGTGTTCCAGATTCCCCTTCGTCTGTGGTAAACAAACAGCTGGGATCCATGACTCTGGATGAACAGCAGGGTGCGTCTCTCCATCCTTCCTCTGTCCTCTCTCTCCATCTCAGAACGCGTCTGTCCAGTTTGTCTTGTTTCAGCCCTTTCTCTAGTCATCCTCTTGTCCAATAGGAAATGAGATGGTGATTTTAATTACTAGATGTGTGGATTTTGAAGCAGCCTGCAGAGTTTCTCTTCAACCTGTTGAAGATGCAGGAGATGCAGTTCAACATCAGTGAAAACGTGTCCTAACAAATTAGTTTGTCAAGGTTAATAGTTGGGCTCCAACCTTATGTCTTACCACGACCTAAACTACTGACAGGTATTTCCTTTATTATATTTTTATTTAAGGATGCAGACCTATTATAAAAACAAATTTATTAGTAGGTGTAGTAGAGTAATGTCCGCTCACTTTCTTTCTTGATTTGAGGATTTGATGTTTTTAACTGGCTCATCTGTACTTCTGTTGACCACTAGGTGTCACCAGAAACCCCAACAGTAAATAAAAATAGATGTTAAGCGAAGAGTTAATGAAAAATGATCATTTCTTGTGACCAGCTAACCAGCATAGACACTGTTAAATGCCTTATATGAATGTAATATAGATATGAATATGACTTTTATTTGTTTGGCTGCTTTTATTGCTGCCGTCTTCTGATTGTTAATGAAGTGCCACTTATATGGGCTCTGCTTTCTGAAGTTATTTGGAAATAATAATGTTTTTGGATGAGTTATACAGTTTGGGAATGTTAAATAGACAAAAACAGTTTCCAGTTTGTTTTTGCACAAACTCAGTCTTTGTTAAAAAAAAATAGAATATTTAAGTTAGATAATCTAGTAATAAATCTTCACCTTTTCACATATATTGTAAGTTACAAGATTGTTTTTCAGTCTTAATTCATCTGTTTGAACCTTTCTGTGTTTTCTGTGGGTTAAGCTGTGCTGCATGTTTTTAAAACCTTTCGGAATCGTTTTTCTTTTCCCATTTCCAGCGCTCTTCTGCTCACTCTGCAAGCACGAGAGGTTCAACCGCCGTTGCTTTCCTTTTTGTTTCTGCCGCCAGGAGCAGCAGAGGCTGCAGGTTCAAATCCCGAGGAATCGGTTACTGCAGCAACCAGCGGCACCCCCACCGCCCCTACTCCCACCCCGTCCACCACCCGACCCAGCGCAGCAGAGCCGGTCCTCAGCCTGCACTACAGCTCAGAGGGAACCACCACCAGCACCATCAAGCTGGACTTCACCGACGAGTGGTGAGAGACGAGCAGAGAAACGGTTTCTGTCCAGACCCGAACTTGTGTCAAACCACATCAGCAATCACTCCGTGTTTTAACTCGATAAATGACTCGGATACAAGATCAGATTAAAATAAGTGACAAACGGATTCGATGTGTCAAAAGCTTCAGAGTTTGTGTTTAAGATCAGATTAGCGTTGATGCCCTGACGGTGTTTTAAACGTAAATGAAAAAGACAAAGCAAGTAACCGATTGAAAGACGGAATGGTGGTTTTATAGAAATATGTTCTCAGTTTAGTTTATTAATTTGCCAAAAGCAGCACAGCACCGACCTGTGGTTTCTCGTTAGGAAGTGTTGCGATTCAAATTCAAAGACTTCTTTGTGATCTTTTATCATCTCCACTGGTACTTTGGCTTTTTTTTTCCTGACCTAAACCTAAGATTTGGATTTGTTAATGATTGTAAATATTTCTGCCTTGTCTATCTCTGTTTTGAACATGGAGAGCTTTCCGCCTTCTTTATGAACCATAAAGAAATCCAAATATGCAGGTGAATACATAATGGGCCAGATATTTACTCAACATTCAGCCACAGTAGTTTCAATCTAGAATGTTTTGCAGGAACATATTGTGGATTATTTTGACAGATTGTTGCTAAAATCAGTAAAACCTTCAGACCTGTTCTGTTCTTAAATTACTGGTTTCTGGACATAGGATTTAGGTTATCATGTATCTTTCGGTCTCAAAAATCCATCCTTTGCCACTTTTTGTCGGTTTCTTCATGGTAAAATAAGTATTTTTTTCTCCACAGGAGCAGCAGCACGTCCAGCTCTATGGGCAGCGGAGTCTCCAAAACATCTGAAGTCGTGGTTCCAAACAGCCAGGAGACTCTGTCAGCGGAGAGTTCAGTGTCGGAACAGGGTGATTCACGTCCTTCAGCATCATAGTTGCACAGCATTCAGTGCCTTCAAGTATTGATGCCACTCGAGCTTTGTCAGTGTTTGTCACAGCCGTAAACCTCAGTGGCTTCACTGGCATTTTAATGCGAGACAAACACAGAGTTGTACATAATTAGGAAGCCGAGAGCCAATTAGCGGAGTGTACGTTCTCAGATTGTTTAATTCTGGCCTCTGCTAACGAGAGCATCTCCTTTCACGTGGCTTGTGACAAACTGCAAATGACTTTGTTGGGTTTTTCGTTTACCAACAGATTTCTTCTTCCAACTTTTCCATAAAGTGCACACCTCCTCTGCTTTAACCCTCTCACTTTCCTCTTTGACTTGTCTGCTCTGTTTCTCGGTTTTAATGATGCTCTTTACTCTGTAACAAACATTTGAGAGCTTTACAGAACAAAGAAATCCCACAAATGGCAACTGGTTGCACTGGATCTTATCTAGGACATATCAGAGTAAACGTGGCCCTAAATATAAATGGATGCCACGTTTTTTTTTTAAAAAGAAAATTGCTAAAGGAAAAAAACATCACTCTAAAAACCACTGGTTGTTTTCCTTTAGCTTCACAATTATGCACTTTGTTGGTTTCTCACATTAGAAATCAGTAAATTACATCTTATAAAGCTCGAGGGGTATGAATGCTTTCAGCTGGCACTATAACCTCAAATTTATTCCACACTTTACTGCACTTCCTGTGCTCCTCAGCTCCCTGCGAGTCCTCTGGGCAGCACAGTTTGGCAGCAGCCGCATCAGCGTCTCTGCATGACGCCTCCGGCGCCGGCCCCCTCGGCGTCGCCACGACTCGGGGTCCCGCTGAGTGGGAAAGCACGGGGTCTCCGCCGCAGGAGAGGAGTCACCCGGAGGGCTCCGAAGACCCGTCAAGCGACTGCAGGAGGGCGGAGCCTGCCGGAGAGGAGGGCGTGGAGGGTCAGAGTCAGCCGGCGCCCAGCAACCAGGACTCCGACGACAGCGACGACGATCCCATTCTCATCCCACCTGCCAGATTCAGAGGGCAGGGGCAGAGGTAGGACATAGGAGCCTCCGCCAACTACACGTATATATAAAAATATCTTTTCACTTTTTAAGGATAGAGTTTCTGATTTAAGTTCTGTACTTTCACACTCACTGTTTTCGAACGAATGTAGATTTAATTCCAGAGGATCTGCAGTAGGGGATAGGATGATCAGGTAACACGCTCACTCTGGAAACCTAAAACAAGCTAACACTGGAGCTGCGTGATCTGCTGCACAGCATCTAGAGCCAAAAGCACCACACAGTGTTCAGCTAACCGTTTGTTGTTTCGACTTGGTTTGACTCAAGCTACTGATGCAAGGGGCTGAGTATGGAGTGTTTGCATGTGATCACAAGCGACGTGAATAAAAACGCCACAGCTGCATTTATTGTATCTGTATGCATGATGACTTCAAAAGAATTACATGTTTTGATGCTTCATGCAGGTGATTTTACTAAAAAAAAACCAAAAAGATCCTATTAAATACTCTAGCGGTTGAAGTGTAAAAATCTGGGTTAAATCAAATCATGACTCGGCATGAATTTGCAGATGTTTTTTGAGTTATTTAAGTTTTGTGGGTTTCTTGCTTTTTCTTTGCCAGGCGCTCTGCAGCAGCTCGCATCCAGGAGCTGTTTCGCAGGAGAAAAGAGAGGAGAGAGATGGAGGAGAGTGAAACTCAGAATATCAGGAGACCTTCAGTGAAAATGGTTTACAAGGGCCACCGCAACTCCAGAACAATGGTAAGCATCAGCCCGGTCCAACTGATCAGCTCACCCGGTAAATGGAAAAGTCAGAAAATCCCTTAGTTTTATCTCAACGCAGACAATCGACACACGTACGTCATTTATCCGTTTTTGAAAGCGAATCTGTTTTTATGACTCTCGCAGCAGGAGAACTTGAGACACCTGTCATGTTGAGGTGTCCTCTAGCAGTCGTCTGTGTGACATTTGAGGTTCTTCTCGCCCTCGTGTCCAGATAAAGGAGTCATGTTTCTGGGGCAACAACTTTGTGATGAGCGGCTCGGACTGCGGACACATTTTCATCTGGGACAGACACACCGCAGAACACCTCATGCTGCTGGAGGCCGACAACCACGTGGTCAACTGCCTGCAGCCGCACCCGTACGACCCCAGTGAGTCCAGTCAGGGAGGTGGTCGGATCGCAGAACGAGACCAAAGGAATGCAGATGTGTAATTTAGTATCTTTATGCTTTTTTCTCTCTCTCTCTCTCTCGTTCTCTCTCTCTCTCCAGTTTTGGCTTCTTCGGGGATAGACTATGACGTCAAGATTTGGTCACCACTGGAGCAGGCGGCATCTTTTAACAGAGTCCTTGCTGAGGAGGTGTGACAAATTATATACGACGACTTGGGGCAGGGCGATTTAGCTTAAAATTAATATCGCTGAGTCATCCTTTGTTGTTCTACAAATGACAGAAAATATTTTCAGAAAATGGTTTTATTTCAGTCAATTATTCTGCGAGCTTTAAGACATTTTTTTTGGTTTAGTTACAAGAATGCAATTACAATATTAGCAGGTTAAAGATGCTATTTAACCACAAGAACATCTAAACATTAGTTTGGATAAAAAATATTTTGTGGTTTTCTTTGTTTTCAGAAAATTACGACGACATTTTCCTAACATTAAAGATAAGATCGTTTTATTAGTCTCCCAATTTATCTTTTAAAAGATAAATTACCAGAAATGCATCTTGGAAGCAGCGGCAAAACTGCAATACAACAATCCAAAAGGACTGACCACGAAAAAATGCATAAAAACAATCCAAAAAATGCACAAATGTCAGATCAGCAGTGCATCCCCGTAACCATTTCCATTCACATACGATACATCCGACATAGTTGGTCATCGTCTGGACCACTACGACCCTGTTCTATTAACGTTAAGACTTTATTCTAGAATTATTTTAACCTTATTCTCATACTGCTGTGACTCTATTTTTGTAATATTGTGACTCTATTTTCATAAGAAACTTCACACGACACCAAAGGTGATGCAGCGTGAAAAAGAAAAAAGTTCTTGATAGATTGAAACGCATAATCTGTTATTTGTCTTAGCGTCCAATTTTCATTTGAAAAGTTCATACTTCTGTCCTGGGACTAAACACTGTTCAGCTGGATGCCCTGTTAATTTCAGAAGGTGAAACATAATAATAATAACAACAATAACTTCCAGAAAGCTCTCTTTACGGACATAAATCAAAAATTTTGACTATTATTAAAAATTCAATGTTCCTGCCTCGAGCTTCATGTATTAAAACCGTTCTTATCTCCTCATTAAAAGGTCATAACCCGCAATGAGCTGATGCTGGAAGAAACGAGAAACACAATCACTGTCCCGGCCTCCTTCATGCTCCGAATGTTGGCGTCCCTCAATCACATCAGATCGGGTAAACCTCGTCGCAGACGACGCACAGAGCGGCGCTCTTTCTCTTGTGCCAACTTTTTCTTTTCTTCTTCTTCTTCCTGTAGATCGCCTGGAGGGCGATCGATCTGAAGGATCCGGTCAGGAAAACGAGGAAGAGCAGTAGCCAAGTTGGCATTTTATTTTCATGGAAAAAAAAAAAAAAACAAAAAAAAAAAACAAACACCTTTTTGTTGTTGCTGTATAGCACTTGCAAAGAACCCCTGAGATTTGTACTAGTAGAATACTTTTGGATATTAGTGTTATTTCTAGGCCCATGTGTTACTTTTTTCTTTTTTTAAAGAACTTTCTTACTGACGTTTCTGTATGAGGATAAACTACAGCTGTGTGACTGCAAAAGGACGCCAGTATGGGTATAGAAAAGTGTGTGTCTCGAGTGCTAACAACAGCGGCTGGCGTGAAAGGATGTTAAAGTGCAATATTATTTGTTTGGGAAGGTGAGAGTTGGATCAGTGTTAATGTTTGACATTTTTGAATTTGTAGCAATGAAATGTTGTCGTGCTGCTGCAGCACTTAAAGCATGTGAATACAGACTTTAATTAAAATACAAAGGCTTTAATTCTGCTGTTTTATAGAGTTTGGACGGAAAGAACTGTGATCAGCGATGGAGACGCACGCGGCAGTCGGTAATGGAGCAGTTGCTGAGTTGCTGCTTACAGCTGTTGGTTTTTTTTTAGCAGCTGTTTGTCTGAACGCAGCCTTTGTCTGTCTGGGAAATATCAAAAGCTGAAGTATTTTTCGCTTAGCCGCCCTTTTTATTTATTTTTCATGCATTAAACATGTTTGTTTTGCTTTCTTACTTGACTTGGGCTAAAAAAAAAAACTGATTGAGAAGCGTTTTACTCTGATAAACTCTACAAAATTGGATGGAGCGTTAAGTGATTGTTACCCATAGAGCTAATATGGCCAAACGCACAATAAACAGAACTGTAACATCAGTCAGATGTATTTCAAACTGTACGACGTGATTTGTTTGTTTTTCGGTGCAAAATCAGGATCGAGCTTCGTTTAAACATTTAGCTTAATGAGATAGACGGCTGCATTATTGTTGAGATCCCTGGAAAAGATGTACAAGAAACACTTTCAATAACTTCCTCTGTTGTTACAGCATCATAAACGGTCAAAAGATTTCATCTTGACATTCGTCCTACTGTCCAAATCATAAACATGTAGAGTTTGCTAGTTGGAATCTGTAAACTAAATTACCGATACTTCCTCCTTTTAATTTTTCTTGCGTCTTCATAAGTTCACACAAAATCAAGAAAATTATGGACAAGTCTGAGCATCCTCTTCATGAAACTGTCGGAAAAACAGTGTCTTCAGTCAGAGGCTTCTGTAACACAGACTGCTACAGGAGATCTTTGTCGAATCTTTGACTATAGGAATTACAGCAGCATTTAATTTCCCTTTAAAGTGAATTCAGAAAGTATTTTTGACTGTGAATTAAATTGAATTGGCAGAGACACACAACCTTCACAAATAAAAATATTGAGTTCCATTCAAAGCAAACATGTTTGATGGTATAAGATTTTAATACAAATATCTGTGTCTATAGTCACAATAGAAAATGAATTGAACCTCATTGAAGATTACATCACTTCTCATGTGTAGTTTTTTTTCCTACTAAAAACATACCAGTTAAAAAAAATAAGAGAACATGCAAAGTAAAACTGAATTTCATAAATACACTCCAGGCATGTCTTGAGGGAATAACATCATAATATGAGGTTAATAAATAAGCTGAGGTCCTTCAATACAACTAAATGTAGAAAAAGATAAGCAACGTTTACCTCTGAAAACGTTTCTGTAAGCTGACTGTGAACCATCAGTTCAGCATAATTTGTTTCTGAAATATTTGCTACAGCAATCAGTTTAAGGACTGAATAGACTATTTGTTTTGTACCACTGTGTGCTGAATCTGAGTCTGAATGGACTAAAAAAACAAACTGAAACAAAGACCTTTTTGGTTTTTTTACATGAAACTTGACTTTTTTTTTTTAGCTGTGATTTAATTTTTGATTATTTGAATTATCAAATATTTGATTATTTGAAATTGTCTCTAAATAATAATAATAAGAAAAACAATATGATGTAACTGGAACTTTTACAGCCTTAGTTTGGCCTGACATTAAACTGCATTTACTGTAATTAAAGTCCAAGTCATAAATAAAGTATATTTGCTACAAGATGAAGCAAATATATTTAAAGGATTTGTATTGAAATCAAGACAATTTTTCGATAAAGTTTCAGGGTTATCAAAAATCATCTTTCTGATTCTTGGGGTGATTAATTCAACATTTAAGATAAATCTGCACATTTATATGACCAGTTCGGGTTTTTAAAAACCTAGCATAAGGTCTATTTTACAAGACTATGTTGAAGTTCTGAGTAAAACTGAAAAAAGTAAAGAACAGATGGTGGGGTAAGTAAGGCAACAAGAGATTTTTTTTTTTCTCAAAGCTGGTGTGTTAAGAGCAGAAAAACAGGAAACACTCAGCCTTTGGTAGTCTGATGAGAACTGATTTGTGATGCCTGCAAAACTGGGTCATATCATTCCCAAGTGTCCATCAAACGAGGCCCGGCGAAGAAACCGTGGTTTACCAGAGTTCACAGCTGCACATGGGATCTCAAAGTTGCCCTGTGTTGCCCAGTTTGACAGATGGATTGCATGAGAAGCTGCAGATCAATAAGGGTGGAGGAAATATTCCCTGAATAATGCACCTTGACACAAAATGGTAAAATGATTCAGGAATGGTTTGAAGAATCACTTTTAAGGCTTTCTTGGACTCCACGCCCCCAGATCTCAATGCAATCATGTTATACTGGACAAACAAGTCAAATCTATAGATCAGGAGTGCACTGATAATAAGGAGTTTATGCCTGATTGGTGCATTCATGCATTTGCTTTAAGCCTGTCCAAAAAGGTGTGTTTTTTTTTAATTTATTTATTTTGTTTTAAGTAGCCAAGTTGACATAAAAATTTAATTTATTCATGACTATTTTATCCTGAAGTCAGAACGAGGATTTCAGTTTGGTCTTTAGAAAAAATACGCATGAATAAAATATTTTGAATCAATACATTACTTTTTTGATACTGATCAAACCTGAAAAAAAAAAAAAAAACATTTATATTCCCAAGGCTTAGAAGCATCATGAAAATAACGGTCCTGATCAGGTTACCTGTGCTGGTAGGAAACCTAAAACTGGGTCAAGAAGCTTTGCTGCAACAGAACCTAATTGGACTGTAAACATCTGCATGAGAGAAACTAGCAGATTGAATCTGAGGTGAAAGATTTGCTAGTTGGTTTTTTTTCAATAATTTCTCTTTTTTTTTTTTTACTCAAACTGACCACAGCACGTACTAAAAATATATAATTAAAAAAAAAAGTGTTGCAAAACATTATTACCATGTAAGGTTACAGTAGTACAAAATTCCTATTACAAGTACAAACATGATAGAAAAATTCGCCTGGACACTGACAGTGTTCCTTTGAGTGAAAAAAGTGCCTCGTCTTGTCTGTCAATAACTTTGGAGAATCCAGACTTTATCAGTCGTACCACAGGGTTTTAGTGTGCAGCCCAACCTGCAGCGATCAGATGAGCTTCTCCTTCTCCTCCTCTTCTCTGTCGTCCTTGACGATGCCTTCGTCGATGCTCTGCAGCCTCAGTCTCTGACCGTCGGGGTATCTGGGCTTCTGCGACCCCCTCGTCACAAACAGCCCTCCCCCCGGCGGCGTTAGACTCTGCTCGAACAGCGCGAGCTTGGCGTCGCTCTCGATGGCCTTCGCCAAGCAGGACGCGAACGAGTCGAGAGATTTGTGAATCTCTGCGTGGACTTGGGCCGAAGACGTGTTTTCAGCTGAGAAAATGACAAGTAATTCAGAAAAAATTCAAAAAAACAGGATTCATGCTTGGTGTGGCCATGTTTTTCATTGATTTCCAACCAAAAGTTGCCTCTCTGCGGTGTTCTCAGGGAACTTAATGATGGGATACCTTTGGAATGCTCCACCTGGTCTTCAAAGGTGACCGAACTCCGCCTCTTCCCGGATGGATTCCCGTTTTGTGAGGGGAAGGAGGAGCCGTCTGTGCAGGAGTTCTCCAGTAGCATCACATCGGTGCCTGCAGGTAAAGCAAAGAGGGCGGCTCCCTGTGATCCTTTTTATCTCCCAGTCGGAAAACGACAAAACAAGAAGCGCGTGATCTTGCTCATCCTGAATGCCGGCTCTCCAGCCGAAACATGAGCTGTTAAACAGGAATGTATGAGGAACCACGACTAACCTGAAGCCACAGTTATCTTACAGTTATAGAAATTGGGTTTACTTCAAGCTAGGTAGAGAAATTTGTAAAAAAAGAATGTTAGTGAATTTGCAGGATTTGAAATAAGAAATTGGAATATGAAGTAGAAGGAACTCTATAAGCTAAGCATTTTAATTTATTTAACAATAATATAACACAGAGGCTTAGCATAGACTTTTTTGGTCAGCCTGTCACGATAAGCAATAAACCAATTAATTGCATGATAAATTAAACCAAGCTCAATAATCTCAGTTTGCATCAGTGTTTCTCTTTCTACCAAAGCCTGGATGACAAACGTCTTCATTCTGCTGCATTGATCTCATCTAACTCCTCTATCGAAGGACAATTTTGTTCACAGGGACTCTAGTATGCATTTTATTTACTGTTTTGGTTGTTTTGCTTTTTTATCTTCAATATTTAAAATGTCCTCCAGTTCCGATGTTACACGTTTAGAGGAAATTAAAGTTCATGGATCTTTGACAGATTTTATTTGCATTTTATGCCATTACTAATTATATTACTTTAAATATTGTTGCTATTGTTCATCACAATAACTCCTGGGACAATTTATCATCCAGAAAGATTTGACCTAGAGACAGGCCTATTTCTTGGTTTAAGTCACATATCTTTATCTTTGTTAAAAATGAAGAGGAACATTAGTTTTTTTGTTTTCCATAACAAAAACTACCATACTGACAGACTTAATAAAATTATAGTATAGCAGAACCTTTTCTGTTTCTTGTCAAAAACAAAAAGTTTTTACATTTTCAGCTGAGAAAATGACAAGTAAACTCTGTTTGTTCAGTAAAGTTTGTGGGGAGAAATTTTGGTTTGATTGTGATAGTTTTATGCTCCTGACTCACTGGAGACAGTTTGGAGTTACAACATGACTGTGTGCACCACAACATGGATAAGAGAGATTGATGTGAACATAATCCCATCAAGAATGATGTGATGAAATTATGTCAACCTTCAGGATGAAAGCCAACGTGTGTTTCTTGTGTGTGTGTGTGTGTGTGTGTGTGTGTGTGTGTGTGTGTTCCCTGCCTGAGTCCTGAGTGAAGCTGAAGCCGGTGTCTCCTGTGCTGCTTCCTTGGACCAGCAGGTGTCCTCCTCCGGCCAGCATTGCAGTCAGGTGCGGGGACATACCCAAGTCTGAAAAAACAACAAGTACATTCACAAAACACACACTCACAAAGAAATCATTTGTTCTCACATAAGTCAAATGCTCATAGGAAAACCTTTGCAGATTTCAGGTTGATGCTCAGCGAACTTTGATACAATATTCTGGTGTAACATATGTTGGTGCCAGTTTTGGGGTTCCCCAGGGCTCAATACTCAGTCCACCACTGTTCTTTTTAAATCAGTCTTTCTTTTCGTCATTTTCAGTTCTCCCTGCCAGCTGAACTGAACAGCAGAGATTCACTGACACCAATGTTGGGCCGTGTGAATGCAACCAAGTTTGGACAAAGTTGAACCTCAGTGAAAACAGGACGGGTGAGTTGGTTTGAGTCAACACTTTTGGTTTCTACTTTTTTAAAAAATACATGTTCAACACATTATGAGCACACTGATAATTAGAAACATCCAACTCATGAAAATATATGACCTTAAAGACTATAGTCCCTGCTGCTGTCCCACCTGTGATCCTGTTAGAGATGCTGAAGAGTCGGGACGTTCGCTGTCTTGTGGCAAACGACTCTCTATAGTAACGATCGCCGAAGCACATCCCCAGCAGCTCCTTCCTCACCGTTTTATTCCACAGGCCATAAATGAGCGGGTGGCACACGGCGCTGCAGAACGAGAGCCACGCCACCAGAGTCTCCAGCTCCTCAGAGACGCTGCCCTGACCCCATAGGGCCTCTGTGCACACCACCCCAACGTACGGCCCCCAAGTTATGAGAAAGGTGCCGATAACCACCAAGATGGTGACGAAGGCCTTGCACTGACTCCCTGCGTACACAAGGCTCCTTCTGCTCCCGTTAGAGGACGTTGAAGTGCTTGAGTTCTTGCGTCCGCTTCTCTGAGTTCCAGTTGAGTCGTCTTGGGCTACAATGACCGTCCCGCAGTGAACTTTTCTGGCTTTCATGCGAGCAACCCGGAAAATGACTCCATAGCAGACCAGCATGATGAAGAAGGGCGGGAGGACGCACCAGGTGACCCAGAAGGCGGCGTAACTCGGCTCTCTGGACCAGGATGCGACACATGTCCGCTTTAAACAGTCAAACTCGAAGGAGGACCAGCCGAACAACGGGGGCAGGCAGCCCACCAGCGAGTGAAGCCACACGTAGACGATAACGACCACCGCCCTGTTCCCTGTGATCTTCATGGGGTAGATCATCGGGTAGAGCACGGCGTAGTACCTGCCAGGATGAAATGAGAACAAGATGGAGAAATCTGTCAAACAGCAGCTGAATGTGGTTGTTGGGGGAGACTGCAGATCTGTAAACCTCAGAGACTGCTGAGATGGAAGAGGGCGACACAGGAGCCGAAAGCTGCACGAACCCACTAACAGCGTTGTAATGCGTTTTGGTAAAGGATGAAAACAACAGACAGACGGGAGTTTGGCAGGAGAACAAAAAAGCTGCTGTGTAACCAGAAATCCCCCAAAGGTGCGGAGGATAATTAGAAAAGCAGTGAGAACACCGTGGACCGGGAGCTGCTGAGAAAATTTACAACCACTGCTTTGTGAGCTCAGAGGAAATAATACACAGGTTATCTCAAGTAGCATTAAATGCTGAATTTGGCTCAAATAAAGTACAGTTCGTGAAAATAATAAGTCCTAATGAGCAACATATTTATTCTCTTGAGACTTTTAAGTGAAATAAATAGCTGTCGATCGCTTCCCAGAGTTTCACAAAGAATTTTAAATGTTTAATACAGAGAAAAATAAAAAATTCTGGAAAATGTCATTGTAAAATCACTCTGTTTGTTCAGTGTCTGAGTGCCACAAAAAGGAGCTTTCGATTCCTCATCTATTATTTCCCATTAGCCAAAAGACACAAATCCGTTCTGCGCCTAAACGTGGAGGAAGCTAGAGAGAGTCGACATGCTGCACATTTACAAAACAAAAGGCAGAAACAAACTAAATAAGGCTGGGAAATCTGGCATGCAACTTTAAATCAAATATTGCTTCTTGCTGCCTGCTGAATGGAATTAAAGCCCTTGAACATCTTCACAAGCTTCACTTTTATTTTGATTTCATATAACACACCAACATAAAGAGATTTGGTGCTAAACATACTTGTTTCTAACAGCACTAAAACTCTAGAGAGAAAAGTTTTGTCCATTCTTCCCTAACAAATAGCTCAAACTCAGTCAGATTAGATTAAGATCTGCACTAAAGCTTACTAACATTCAACTTTGATTTTGATCCAAACTATTTCACTGGAGTTAAAGTTGTGTGTTTAGTGTGGCTGACCTGCCCGTTGAATGTTTTAAAAGGTTTTCGCTTGTATTAACTCTGATCATCACACTTTCAATTATTAGAAAAAGCATATCCACAGCATGACGCTGCCACCACCTCTCAGGGCTTCACAGAAAAGCTGGATTTTGACTGTGCACATGAGTCGACTCAGTTTAGTAACTGCTTGAGGCAACTAGTTCCACTGCATTTTATTTAGGGGTATCAGACTAAAGGGTGCTGATTGGATATACAAGCCACGTATTTTCAGAAAATATTTTTCAAAACTATTCAAAATTGACCTTCCAATTAACAATTATGCAACATTTTGTGTCAGAATGTCTCATTAAAATACATTCAAATTTGTGTTTGTGATGTCAAAAAAAACAACAAAAAAAAACAACAAAAAGTCATCAAAATGTTGAAAATGTATGAACAAATTTGATTTTTCAGTTTTAGGATTTAGGATAATATAATAATACACACAAATACCATCTCCAACACTTTTATAAGAAATATGTTATATTTGTTTCAGGCAAAATGCAGAAAACATAAAAAAACAGTAACATAATGTATCAATATCTGCTGATATTGATACCTGCAGAGTTCGTCTAACCGCAACTCCAGGCTGATCCGGTACCGACCTGTCGATGGCGATCGCTCCGAGGGTCAGCATGCTAGCCGAGCTGATGAGCAGGTAGAGCAGCGCGGTGAAGTTGCACCACACCACCCCGAAGACCCACTCTCGCTTCGCCGAACTCACGGCCACAAAGGGCAGCACCAGCACGGACAGCAGCAGGTTGGACAGGGTCAGGCTGAACACAAACTTGTTGCTGGGCGTGAGCAGGTATGGTCTGCGGTAGAGAGTGGCCACGATCAGCAGGTTCCCCAAGCAGGCCAGGAGCGTGATGGTCACGATGGACACCGACTCCAGGACTGCCAGACCATCGCCGTTCCCCACTGAGGTGCAGTTCCTACTGGAGTTCATGGTGAGTGACTGGACCACCGGACAGCGAGGCAACTGTGGAAGTCTGAAGAGATGGAACTCAAAATTACACAAACATACCATGAAAGTATTATTTGAGAATATTTCAGCTTGAAATAGCAAAGCCTTCTGAACCTGATTAGCCTGCAAAGAATCTGTAAAAACTAATATGACTTCTATTTAAGCACTTATGATTGGCATGTGTTGTCATGTTTTATTATATTTTAACAGTAATTATGAACTGGTAAAATCCACCAATGGAGGCCCTTGCAGTTAGCAAAGTTTTATTTTAAGTTTTAGGGTTCTAGAGAAACATGGAGGTCTAAACTGAAAAGGGAAAAACAAAAATGCTGTTAGGTTAAGGTTGATAATATTGGTAAGTACTGAAATGATCAGCTGTGCACATATTTTCTTCATTCCTCTCACTCTTGATCATAGTTCCTACATTCTGTGCTATTTTGCATTTTGGGGGATGTAGTTTGTGTCTGTTGTGAGCATCCTCTGCCCTGAGAGTCAGTCCATCTTGTTAAATAATACATCAACATGTGAGATGCAACTTCATCCGACTTGGAATATATCAGCCAACAATTACTGCACTCCAACTTGTCCTTTGCAACATGAATATTGCACACATTGATAGTGCTTTGATGACATAATTATGATAAACTGTGCTGCCTTAGTTGAAATTATATCGGTGAAAATCAAAAAAGCTAAGTCTAAGGTGAAACCAGTAAATTTGTACTCAAAATAAGCAACACGTTTGAAGGTGGTGAGTCACTCACAGCGTGTGGTTCATCGATACAATCTGAGATGTTTCACACACTGCGGTATATTTGAGCAAAACGAGGCCAAAGAATATAAAGGTCCCATACACTTTTTCTTATAAATTTGTGTATTTAGAAAATTTTACAGCAGTTATTTAAGTTTCTAATATAGATGGGTGGATGTTGGGATGGAAAATAAATGTTTAGATAAAGGATTACATGGGCATGAATTGATGGAAGGATGGAAAATAAATGGGTGGATTAGTTTTTCCAGATCTAGAAAATGGTGTAATCAAATCCTTAACTTTTCCAGACTGCACAAGAACCATGGAAATGAACGTCTACCTTTTTTTCTACAAGTACTACTTCAATAATGAGAATATGATCCCATTTTAAAATTAAAACCCATTTACAAGCCCCCCCAAAAGAGCTACAACTGTAGTTATAATTATTAAATAATGCATTACAAATAAGTTATGAATCTTTTACGTCCGCGTGTTTCTTTACAGACTAGTTATTTCAAGTTTTGGTTAATTTATAACGAAACATCATGAAAGCATCAACCTAAAATGTGTCCAGCTTACCCATTGCAGATGGTGGATTCATTTTGTTTTTGTCTTATGTTGGGACAGAACTTTAGTTGCCTTTAATTGTGTCTTTCACCTGATAGTGACAGATTGTGAAGCTGTTCCAACGCAACATGGAAACTATTTTGTAAATCACCCAAAGATTGAGCTCGAGCGAAACTTGACCGAAAATTGAGGCTTTAAATCTCAATATGTTGGCACCAGAAACCGACCTGAATTGCCGTGTATGTATACAAATACAACTTTATAATCATGATAGTAGTTAAAATGAACCCCAGAGCGCAGCGTTTGTGATTTTGTTTGTATTTTATTTTTTAGCTTTCTGAGTTGATGATAACGTCCAGCTCCAGACTCCGAAGCGGTTGCAGCTACCGTTAGTTAGCTAAGTTGGGCTAAAACTTTCCCCATTGTCCCCCCGTCAACTCGGCTCGTTTACCTGCTTTTGTTCCGCGCTGAGGCTCCACATTTCCACTGTCAGCGAAGACGAGACGTCCATCTTGTTTTTGTATTTCCTCGAGACCCGACAAAAAGCGGGGCGAACCGGAGGAAAACGGCAAAGCCAGTGAATATGGAAAGAGTTTGGGATGGTATGAGATTTATCTCGGGCGGCCAGCTGTGGCTGCAATGGCGTCCTCCTCCTCCTCTCCACTCCGCCGCCTCCCACCCTGAGCTCCAGCTCTCTCTCCGAGCTGCCACCCTCTCTCTGTGTGGGTGGTCGTCGAGGAAAATTGCTCCGTTTTCGCTTCGCCATTGAAGCTGTGCCGTTATAACCCTGTTTTAAACGAATTTGTTTCATTCAAATACGTCTTATCGTTGTTATGCTTTGTGTATTAAACGAATGAAAAGTGCATTTGATTCTTTTTTTTTTCAGAAGAACCACAGGTAGTGTGTTTTTGTTGCTTTGTTTATAAAGCAATGTTTATGAATGGGTACATGTTGACGGAGGTTTCTGTTTATGAATGAACTGTTATGCTGGACCACACACGGAGATCATAGCTTCCCGCTACAAGTGTGCCGCTCGCAACCGAGCCGGCTCTAATTGCCGGCTCATTACATGTAAACGAGGGCTGTCATTTACTAGAATCCGTTTATGTGGATAACCAACAAATTAGTTTTTTGTTTTCACATGAGCATACAGTCTGTATTAAAAAATGTGCAAATATTCCATATCTGTATGATACAGATATAAAATAGTGAAAGAACTGAGGTTGGAGAAGAGGGGAGACAGATTCACTAAGTATAATGAGCACTCCTGTAGGTGGGAGACAGTTTGTGTTATTTTAATCATGTGTTTCTTTTCCAAAACATTCCGTAAATAAACACAAATTTAACATTTCCTTAGAAACTTCTGCAACTTACACTTTATTTCAGTGTTTATCTATAATTATGAATGTCTGGTTAATTTGGTTTTAAATTACGCTTAGGTATTAATGTGTGCATGTATGGTCGTTTGTCTTGTGTGTCTCTGTGCAGTCTTGTAAATGAAAATTATCTTATTCCCAAAGTTTACATAGTTACTGCACATGAAACCAAAATGTTATGTCCAGAGACAGGCTATATTATTAGGATCCTGGAAAAGGGCCGTAATTCCCATCCCAAGCAAAACACGTCATCTACCGTCTTCCAATCAGACACCGAGACACGTTACTGACTTTGACCACTTGGTGTCGCACTTGCACAAAACACGCTTTTGGATAAAGTTGTGATCTTACTACAACATTAATCAATCACAACGCACACAATACTTTCATTTATTGCTGGCACCCCCATCAAGTCCAGATGAATAAATTGCAACAACTCAGAAACTGTTTCCCTGTTAGTAAATATTACAATTATAAAAGTAAACACAAATTTTGCTAACACATGTTGTTTCATCAGTAGGTCCAAAATAAATTCCACCTTAAGTTTAAAACTTTGGCATGGAGATCTGAGGAGTGTAGTCGGTCAAAAGAGAAACCATCAAACCCTGAAAAAGGTAAAACGGCTGATATTAGTACCCATAAATAATGATGAGAAGTAAATATGAAGTATCTACCAGCTACCTTACCATGATGGTCCATTTCCTGTTCTCGGCCTCAGGAAAGACGAGGGAGCGGGATGAGTAAAACACTTGGTCATTCACCTCCTCCATCTTCCGGGGAAGGCAATGTAGGAAGGTCCAATCTGGTTTGGCCACATTTCCGGTCTGTGTTCATTCACCCCCCCATCACAAAAAATATAAATAAATATTTTCTGAAGTTGCTGGAGTGACACAACTAATTAATAGAGATTAGATTTTTGTGTCCAGAAACTGTATTTTCACATTTTCTCAGACTACAACCAAAAATATCAACTCACTTTAGTAGGATTTAATGCGACCAACTTTCACAAATTGTCACAAAAGTGGAAAGAGAAAAGGACAAAATACAAAGTATGTTGTGCATTCAGAAACTCAGACAAGTCACTGAGAAAATGATTGAGGAGCTTCAAACTCCTCAATCAATTTGAAAATTAACACTGCACCGTGAACACCTCAGTTCTACAGTGAAGCATGGTGGTGGTAGTATCATGCTGTGTGGTGTGTTTTTCTTCTGGGGGAAGATGAATAGAGCTATTTTATAGGTCCTGGACAGAAACCTGTTTCAGGTTGTGGAAAGACTTGGAAATGTATATTTAAAATCCCTCTCTATCAGTCTGACTGAGCTTGAGATATTTTGCAAAGAAATATTGCAGGTCATGTAAAATCCCAACAAAATACATTGGTAGTAACATGAGAAAATAAAGGAAAAGGCTCAAGTGATAAGTATGAGACGGCACTATGGAGTAATTTAGCTGATATTAAATAAAACAAGCCTCTTGCTTGCCTGCATTGTAATCTGGTAGCCATGGAAATCTTTTAGCCTCCTTTTCTTCTCCTCTTCCTGGCCCATGCTGACCCAGGTGTCGGTGACCAACACATTGCTGTCATGGGCAGCCTCCATCGGATCTGAGGTCAGAACAAGTTGGGTCCCGTGCTGAGACAGAACCACGATTAGAAAAAAACTCAGGGTGAATATTGTTAACCGATAAATGACTTTGAGCAGTCTGGGGCCTCACGTGTTTGGACAGCCTCTGCGCCTCTTCGGTTACACCCTTGTCCGGTTCATAACCCTGTGGAGAACGGCGCTTTCAGTGAGACAGAAAAACCCATCAGAACCCACGACGGTCTGAGAAGAAGAGGCGGACCTTCGGTGTGGCAACTTTTAGATGAACCCCCAGTTTGGCAGCAGTCATCATGAAGGAGTGGAGGACATTGTTTCCATCTCCAATCCAGCTCACCGTAAGTCCACTAAGAGACCCATAATGCTCCTAAAAGAAAACAGCAGGGATTAAGGAAGTTTATCATATGTCAAAGTTGTAGTAGGCTGGGGAAAAATGCCACCTGCAAGGTGAGGAAGTCTGCCAGAATCTGGATGGGGTGATAAAGTTCAGAGAGTCCATTAATGATGGGGATGGAAGCCTCTTGATCCAGCTCCTCCAGTGTGGAGTGACTGTAAACTCGCGCCAAAACGATATCGCAAAGTCCAGAGAGAACCCTATGCAGAAAGATAGGAGACACCGCTTTCAGTGAAACCAGCAGCACCACAAGTTAACATAATATAGTTGTGTGTGTGTATGTGTGTATGTTACCTTGCTGTATCAGTGCAGCTTTCATTTACTCCTAAGTGGATGTCCTGTGAGGTTAGGAAGCAGGGGTGTCCACCCAACAACGCAAAACCTGAAATATGAATGAACTTGTCTATTCAGAATCGGCTCACGGGTTCTGGGAAATGATTACATAAAAATAACAACACTCTTGAACGTACATACTGCACGTTAAATAGAAAATAGGTCTCACAGGAATATTTTTAACCCCTACACTAAACTATTTTGTTACATTACAACCATAAATGTCAATAGGTTATCCTGTGATTTATTTATTTATTTATTTTGAAGCATGGTTTTCAAATTTCAATCTGAAAATAAGAACAACTTCAGGTGTTTGTGCGTTGACTAGGCCATTCATACACATGAACATTCTTTGATCTAAAACGTTAATTTGTAGCTCTGACTGTGTGTTTAGTGTTGTGTCCTGATGGAAGGACAGTCTGTATTTTTTTACCAGGTTGATGCACAGTTGCAGTGTTTTCCTTTTTTATTGATATAAAGCAGCTGGTTTAAACTCCACTCTTTTGTCCCTGAACTGCCTGCTGTGATCTTTGGTCTTCATTATGCCACTTGATCACTAAGGTTCTCCAGCAAACCTCTCTCGCTCTTTTTTTTTTTTCCACACTGAGATACAATTACTCACAGGTGGACTCTTGTTTAGAACGTAGGTGACTTCTGAATATTATCGGTTGGATTTTTTAAAAAAAAATTTGCAGGCGTCAGAGTAAAAAGTGCTAGACACTTTTAGATTTTTGTTTCAAAAAGAATAACAAATCTTCATAAACGCCTCTAGTGCAATTGCCTCTAAATAAACTGGAGTTGCTCACCTAAATCCTCTGTGCGGGTTGTAATGAAAAGCATGTGTTGATCTAAACTATAAAACCTCAACAGGATAACTTGAAGCTTGTGGTTGTGATGTGACAAAATGAAGTCCCTTTCTGCACCCAGTGGCTTGCCCTGGAAATTTGCCTCTCAGCAGATCTTTTGTTTCTGTTAACAATGACAGACAGTAAGATGAGGGCAGAGAACAATACCAGAACGCACGCTGTCACGCTGCTTTCTGTCCTAAAAGCAATAAAGGCAACACAGTTAAATCCCCACGCAGATGCTGATGTACAAACTTGAGCACCTGTTTCTGTGGACATTCTTGTTCTGGTGCTCCTCTTCTCAAATATCATTGCAATCGCCTTTCCTTGCAGAAGAGGCAGATACTGAAATATAAATAGCGTTTGGCTTCTTTCAAAACCCCATAAAGCAAATATGAACTTGTTTACCAGAAAAAAAAAAATAAATAAATGCTCCCTGTTAGTTAAATACCTGCTTTCCATGCTTTATCTGATGCTTGAGGTCCGCTGATACCCACAGCAGCCTCTTGATTTCATCGGAGCTGAAATCTTTAAGTGTGAGACAACTGCGACCCTTTAAACTCGCCGAGCTTAAGGAAGCTGCTCCACCTCTGAGAAGGCAGCAATAATGCATGATTTAGATTTGCACAACCACGCAATTATGACAAGAGATTTTTTTTTTTTGTGCAATCGCCTCAAAATAAACTTACCTAAATCCTCTTTGCGGGCTGTAATGAAAAGATTTCAAACATTTTAAAAGGCAACTGCTGACAGAGAAAAGATTTAAAGGCATCGCAGTTGAAAAGAAATTCAAAAGAGCGCAAGGATCAGCGACTTTTTGGATCAGTGAGTCGTGGGGGTCCGCACGTTTTAATCGCCGGGGTGGGGGCGGGGGTGGGGACTTTGCGGTTCTAAGAGTGGGTGGAGCTTAAGAGAGATTTAAGCTGCTGATTGGGGGTGGAAAGTGATCTTAATATTCTCCTAGCTGCAGCTAGAAACTAGGAGCTCAGTTTAGGGTTGGTGGAACCATTGAAGGGTCATTAATTGGCAGAATGATGGCTAATATTATATATATATAATATATATATATATATATATATATATATATTATATATATAATATATATATATATATATATATATGACTCCAACCGTCTCCCCGGTTAAACGAAGAGGAGCGGACCCACATCCGAGCACATGTAGCGGCCATGACGTCACCATCCTGCAACGGAAAGCGAAACAAACAAACAAACAAACAAACAAAAAGTTTATTATCAGAGGTAATCTTTTTTTTTGTTCGTTACTTTGGTCCGACGTTCCTCAAATAAAAGTTATAAAGTTTTAATCGTTGAAAATGACCCCCACCCCAAACCACCCAAACTAAACAGTAGCCAGTAAAATTATTTTTTAAAAAAACTTTTCCTTTCTGTAGGCTACTATTTAGGATTAAAAATATTGTAAAGCCTCTGAATTAATTTTATTTTATTTTAAAGTTGTTTATTGCGTCTTCTAGTGTTTTGCAAGCCAAATAGTCGTTTATTTATTTATTTATTTCTGTATGTCAGATCCACGGGTCTCACGAGTCCAGCTTAGTCCGGTCTGAGCTCTCCCTGATCTGCAGCCGCAGTCTGCGCAGTGTGCGCAGAGCGGCGGCGCGCAGACTGGGAGCGCGGCGGAGATGCCTGGCCGGACCGAGGCAGACATACCCGGTGAGCTGCAACCAAGCCCAGTTAGAATAAAACACACGCAGGAGTAGACATCCTCTCCTCCTTAAAGTGTCAGTTTCTGTATTTCTACCGTGCAAACCTCGTAAACCTGTTGCTATTTCTGTATCCGCTGCCGCTTAAATCTCCTGAGAGTTGACAGCAGCTTGTGCTGGGATTTGGGCCGTTCGTTCACTTAGACAACTGCGGTAACTTGCTGACCTGCTTAGATTTGAAGGGCCGATCCTGTGTCAGGGCAGCAGCAGCAGAGAGGTGACTCACACACGCTTTTTGTTTCCTTACCGCCCTCCCCCTCAGAAACAGGGGCCATCTTCACATGTGGGAAGAGCAGCTTTGCTGACGACGTCCCCAGTCAGTTCTGGTTGAAAAGTGACCGTCTAGTGGAGACATGCTGCGGCGCAGAGCACAGTGCTGTGCTCACAGGTACATACACAAACATTTCAGTCAGAGGCGGATTTCTGGTTCAGGATGTCTATTTTTTTATTTTGGCTGAAAAAAGAAAAAGTAAATAAAATCAGACTTTTGTTATAATTATGCAGAAAATGGGAGGTTGCTCATGTTTGGTGGTAATACTGGTGGCCAACTGGGACTGAAGATAAAACCAGATGCCAAGAAACCCACCTCTGTGAAAGGTACCCACACAGACCAAATGTTGTAAGTTTTTATTACTAACATAGTGTCTTGTATTTTGGGGGCTCTTATATAACAGCTCAACACAAATGAGAGCATAATTGTGTTTTAGGAAAAAAAAAATTCTGAAAAATACAGCCCACCTTAACATACAGCTAGAAATGCATGCTCTCATCTTACTTTGTGTCGTGCTTAAATGTTTCACATAATCAAACAAAATTTCATAAAACACAAAAACAAATTGGCCTTATCCATAAGAGTTTCAAGGTCAACTCTTATGTTCTTTTTTTATTTTTAAAGTTGTGTCCTGTTACTTCTCACCAAAAACCAATACAGCATTTTAGCCAAGCCTGACAGTGACGGTCTGGGGATGTTTTTCTACAATCGGACCTGAAAAACCCAATTAATCCAGTTACACAATTTTTGGAACCATTAACCCTTTCATGCACAAATTATGATCCTTTGTGTCAGGAATTTTTCCAATTTTGTATTTATGTTTTTTTTTCAATTTTCTTAAGGCATAAAGAAGGTAGGGGAAAAAATGTAGAACAATTAGTTATTTTATTTCATATTTTTTAGATGATTCAGTGTTATTTTCTCCAAATACAAAGGTGTTATTTGAAAAATACATCAGTAGTATTGTTCGTTAGGGGCTATCTGATGTCCCTCCTTATCACTGTAGATGACAAGGTGGGTTGTCTGTTGGCCATATTGCAAATGCAAAAATAATTTCTTGCATTTGCAGCTGATGGCTGGTAGTTGATAGTGTGTTTTATGATGCATTAGTGTCCACTTTAGTGGTCTGTGTGCATTTATAATATGCACACAGGAAAATGGCGTTGAGATACCTGCTCACTGTAGTGACCACTATGCATGAAAGGGTTAATTCTGCTTTCTCCATGAAAATCATAAAGAACATTGGCCAGCAATTCACAACCAGTAACCTGACTGAACTTATTCAGGCGGTCATTGATCCAAAGCACACCGACATGTCTCCCAATGATCAGTTATTTTTTTAAAATGCAGGTTTAGGAGCGACCTCGTCAAAGGACAGATATAAATCTAATTGATTTGTTGTGGCAGTACCTTAAACTTGTTACACATTCTCTGAAATCATCCAGTGTAGATAAGATAAATCCAAGAAGACCCAAAACTTTTATAGCTTTACTGCCTTAAAACATGAAATTGTCATTTGAAAAGTATGTTTTGATTGTATTTACAAGATTACCCTTGTCAGACTTAACCTGTGATATAACAGGCTGTCTACTTCTCAGCACTGAAGTCTGAAAAGGTGAAGCTTGTGGCCTGTGGGAGAGATCACACACTGGTCTGCACATGTAAGATGTAAAACCAACAATCTCAAATCACGATTTGTCAGATTTCTGCATTAAAACCAACTATTTAGTTCCTTACATGTCTTGTTTTTGAACTGGATCTTGACTTGCTGTTTGTTTCAGTTCAGCACTGCATCTGCGGGGCTGGCAGGAACCAGAAGGGACAGCTCGGCTTGGGCCACAAGAAGAACACTAAATCCTTTCAGCTGCTGCGTCCGTTTTGTGAGTCGGTCAAAATGCTCGCTGCTGGCAGCAGCACTTCAGCTGCCTTAACAGGTCTGATTAGTCGTCAAGAGAAAAATAAAAGGAAACGTATGCAGACTGGTGTTGAGCTCGATTTGCTCTACTCTGTGTGTGTGCAGAGGAAGGGAGGCTGTTCATGTGGGGAGACAACTCCGTGGGTCAAATCGGTTTAGGGGGCAAGGCGTTTGCAGCAGAACCCAGAGAGCTGAATGTGGGGCAGGCAGTGATGTGGGTATCTTGTGGACATCGCCACTCAGCGTTTGTGACAGGTACGATGCAGCTGGACCAAACCCAGACCCGCTCTGACCCAGTTAGACCAGACTCTTAACATTTTATTCATCAATAATTCTGTTTCAGCACACGGTGGACTTTACACCTTTGGTGAAAGCGCTAATGGACGACTCGGGCTCCAGGTGGGGCAGCTGGCTAATCACAGAGTCCCTCAGCAAGTGCACGGCATCATGGGAAGTGTCATTCAGGTGTGCTGTGGAAGGGAGCACACTGTGGTACTAACAGGTGTGTTGACAGGATAAACTGAAAAGACAAAATCTCTTTCCTTTTACAATGACATAACTCGTATAGTTTTAATAGGGCCTCTTTATGGTTAAACTAAAAAAATTACACTTCTGTCTTGCCGATGATTTAAAATGCACGTAAAAATTTCACATTTGTGGAAAATTGGCATAAAAAGGGAGTAGTGTTACTAGCAGTAATATGTCAACATATTCCTTGTAGTATATGTTTCATTTCAGTTGTAATTTTATGGAGAAATCAAATAAAAATAACAGAAAATGGTCAAAATGTATGTTCTTGGTGCCTCTAAATCAATTGATCGGTCGGCCAGTTGGTCGGCCAATTGCAATTCAAATTGCAATTATTTCATCATGAATAAATACATGATAATATATACTTTATGAATTTCTCTGTTTCTCTGAATTGTCCTATTTTGAATAAATAAAGCGGTGGTTAAAAAAACTGCTGGTAAATATCCCTTAAACTTTGCTCACTATTTGTATTCATCTCACTGAACCAAAAGTGCAATTATTGTTCTGAAAATAGAATCGGTAAACCGGTCAAACAAGAGCAAACATAACTGATTTCTACTTTTGTACAGCAGATAAGTAAGTTGACCATTAATTGTGACTGGTTACGTTTCTCTTGTCTTGCGTTGCCATATTTGTGTTCCTGAGACAGAGGAGGACGTGTACACGTTTGGCAGAGGCCAGTACGGTCAGCTGGGCCACGGGACGTTTGAGTTCGAACTTCATTTGCCAAAACCGCTGGAGCGCTTCCACAACAGCAGCGCCAGACGCATCGCCTGCGGAGAAAACCACACTGCTGTGATTACGAGTAAACCAGCCATCACTCTTGTCATTTGAAAATGCTATTTCACTTTTGTGGCCCCGCATGAACATTTGTTGTGCTGCGAACGGCAGGAACTGTATGATCAGATGTTTTGAAGTTGGGTTATGTGGAGGGGTTGTGAGCAGTCAGTGTGTTAATGTAAAATTACAAAAAAATCACTTTGTTGTTACCTCACCCTCACTATTTTGTTTTCCAGGAAAAACAACATAAATGACCTGAAATGCTGACCTTGTGTTCTTTTTTTTAAAATGATCTTTTAATTGTAAATATATTTTGTTGTCAAATAATGCCAATTTTTCCATCTCCTCTCCAGATGCTGGACTGCTCTACACATTTGGTGATGGCCGTTATGGGAAACTGGGCTTACAGCAGGAGAACTTCATCAACCAGTTCAGCCCAACCCTGTGCACCCGTTTCCTGAAGTACAGCGTGCAGTCAGTAAGTTAGGAGTCTCACAAACTGAAAACATCAATGGAAAAACACTTTTAAAAGTCAGAATTATCATTCTAATGAATTGCTTTAGTGTCTCAAAAACATACTCTCACCTGGTGCACTTTTTTCCACACTTTTTCATGTTACAGCCACATCCCCGTCATAATTTCTTGATTTTTTTTTATTTTTATGACTACCAATGCAAAAATAATAGTACATGGTTGTGAAGTGGAAAGAAATTCATCAATAGGTTAAAAAGACTTTCACTAAAAAAAAAATATGCATAGTCTCTCTGTGAATTCAACACTTTTAAAACTGATGCCTAATTGCAGACAAAAGTTGTCTGTTTGGAGAATAGAATCCGACTTTGTGTGATTTAATCTCAGAATAAATTCATTTGTTCTGTGGATAATATGAACGTTAAACAAACCGTATGATGAAGACCGAGGAACACAGTGGGGAAAGGCATGGAGAAGTTTGAAGTAGAGTTAAAATATAGAAATAGACATCTAAAGTTAAGCTCTACAACGCTGCTGCTTGGTTCAAAACATTTTTAGTGAGTTAGAACGGCCCAGTCAAAGTCTGAGAATCAGTGGAAGGACTTGAGATTGAATGATGTTCACAGATGCTTTGCCTAAAAACACCCATGTCACAAAAGTAAGTGTTTTTCACCTTACACTGTTTGTAAGGTGAAAAAGTGTGAAAAAGTTAAAGGCTAACACAATAAATAAGACAATAAATCCCAAAATGTGCAATTTCAATCCTGCAAGTGAATGGACAATAATCAACTGTACTATTATGTGTCTTTCATGCATTTAGGTGTCCTGTGGTGGTCACCACACTCTGGTTCTGGTTGTCCCCAGGCCAGCAGCACAGAGTCAGGGTGTTGAGTCACAAAAGGATGCTGCAATTACAGACTTCTTCTGGGAATCGGACGACCCTGAAAACCTCTTCAAAGGCTCTCCGATGGGCCCAGCTCCAGTCGTGCCTCTCTCAGCGCTAGCCGCTCGGGCTCGCCACAGAAAAAAAGTGAGAACCTAACGCCTCACGGCTCATTTTAAGAGCACAGTCATGTGGGATGTCCAGAAATACGTCTAAAAATAGAAGTCTTCTGTAATCGCTGCATGTTTCTGCTAAAATAACTTCAATAATATGAAAAATAAACAACAATAGGTTTTAATTTAATTCAATTAAAACCTGAAAATATTTCTTGTTTGGTTGCAGTCACAGTTTAGCTCCAGCAGGGAGGAGCATTACACAGCTTTTCCGACTCTGCTGTGCTGTGGAGGCCACAAAGATGAATTTCAAACCTTTAATCCTGAGATTGTTTTGCCTTTGCAGAAAAGCTTTGTGGAGCTGTTTGGAGAGTTGCCTCAGACCCAACCTCGTCCTAATTCTGGCTTCCTCAGCACCTCCTGGCAGACGTCCAGAAATATCCCAAACCTGAAGCAGCTTCCAAAGGATGCTCCCTCCCCCACCTCCTCCCCCAAAGCGACACCAGCAAGCCCGCTTTTATCCCCTAGATCTCAGTCCGTATCCTCCAAGCCGTCAAGCCCACGTACACAATCATCTCTCTCATGTCGGAGTAAAGCCTCCGCTGCCGCCTCCTCCAGGTCCAAATCCAAAAGGCTGCCTTCTTCTGTATCTTCATCTACGTCTAGAGCTAATCATAACTCAAGAACTCCTGCCTGTTCTGAAGAGGCTGTGAGGAGCGCAGCATGCAGAGGCTTAAATTACAATCCGTCTGACGCTTTCCCACCTAACAAACCCTGCAGCCCTAACAGACCCGTCATCCGTGTTTCTGATAATAACCTGGACCAGCAAGGATCACAAACAGGTATTTTGAACTCATGCTTTCGTCAAGCAAAGTAACTAAAGTATCTGCAGTCAATAAAGTCTTCTTGTTTCAGAGGGAGAAGCTCGAAGGGGACAGCTAATCTCTCAAGAAGTGGAAGATGAGAGAAACCATGTGGATTTTTTGCCATATATGGTGAGAGAAGAGGTTTTTATTAGCTTATGCAAGGCTGTGATGTTTGGTGGAGGAGATGGATGTAGCATAGAGTCATTAAAACTCACTCTGCTGAGCGTCGTTATCCACTTTAGGTTTCTTCTTTCTGCTCTAAATTATAAGCACTTCAGGGCAGGAAGCAGCAGAGTTGAACGCTCACCGACTTTTCCAGGAAATCTGCTTACCTCAGCATATGTACCGTGTGTAAATGCGCGTGTGTGTTTGCGTGTTGTGGAAAGCACATGGTGCACAGGAGTTTTCCCACTCGGTTTAAAGCTGAAGTGAGATGTTAAATTGAATTGTGATTTCTCAGTTGTCAGCACACTCTGAAAAGCATTAATTAAGCTTTTCAGAGTGTGTTTACTCAGACTCAGGAATGTACACGCACACACACACGCACACGCACACCTACACACACACACACACACACGCACACCTACACACACACACACACACAGCGTTTCTGAAAAGCTGGCAGCAACCAAGCCACATCTCATCAGTGTTTCCACAGCCAGCATTGAAGCAAGCAGTGTCCTGCATTGTTGTTGTGCGCAGCAGGTTTGTTCAACATGTGGCGTCCAGTGACCCAGTCTTGTCTCACACAGAGGGTGTGAATGTTCAGCAGCGACAGACGTGTTTGCTTCTGTACATGAGGGTTGAATTTAATGGATTATAAGCCAAATAGAGTCTGAAAATAACAAAACATTAAGCTGCATTTTGCTTCACTTTCTTGTAATTTATTCCAGTCACCTTGACATTTGTAGTTGGCCTGGTACAAACCACAAAGTTTTTCAATGAGTTTTTCTTCTTTTATTTTTTTACCTGATGTTTGTCCTGAAATCATTAGTGGCAGAATCCTGTGCAGACCAACGTTGAAAGTCATGCCGTAAAGAAATAGGAAATAAAAAGACCTAACACAGGACCTGGGTTGCATCAGCCACTGTTGGCAGCAAATATCTTATTTTTGGTGGTAAAATATTGTTTTACATGTCAAACTTTAGGATATTTTTGTAGTTTTGGGTATAAAAGTGAGAATCTAAACCAGGGATTTTTATGTCCAAGCCTCCAAGGCTGGAAATGAAAACTTTGAAACTTTTCTTGTCTTGTCTTCAACATACGTGAATCAAGCAGTCAGGTTATTAGCGGGACTTTGAAGAACTTGACCTCATGTTGAGGTAATTCAGCCATTTGATTCAGGTGTGTTGGACCAGGGACACATCTAAATCATTCCCTGAGGAATGATTGGAGGAAGCCTGATCTGAACCATCCCTTTGGATTTCTAGGTGTATGTTTGAGGCCTGTTACAGTACTTTTTTGTTAACTCCAAATTGTGCTGCATTTAGCAGTGTCCATTTCTTTCATATCTTCTTGGCATTTTTCCACAAGGTCTTGAGTCGTATCCCACACAAGTAGAAGTTGCCCTGCATGAATTGAACAGCAGCTCTGAGCTCTGACGTACCAAAATTTCTACCTATTTTGGTCACATTCACTGCAGGGAATTTGGCACTGTTGTAGTAAAAACACTTTTAGCTGTTAAAATAAAAATATATACTATTGTTTAAAGGTCACCCAAACAGAAAATTCCCCAAATCACTTGTGAAAACTTTATAACACAAAAATGAACATGACACAGTGATATCTGATAATCCATTGGAGGAGCTTAGAGACAAGACAGCAGTTTTTTGGGAGTTTTTGCACAAAACCCCCAAAAGTTTGCACAACTTTTTGTGCAAACTTTGCACAAAAGTTTCTTTGCATTTATTCTTAAAATAAACCCCAGCAATTTAATGTATTTTCTAAACAATGTATATATAATTTTAATATTTTGTGCTTTGATTTGTTAAAGATTATATTAGAATTATTAAAATGTTTGCCTCAGTCATTAATAGCAACATTTGTAGCTCAAGTTTATGTTGAGAATCTCCTTTTGTCCTTCCTGTTTACATGTTTTTACAATCCACATAAAAAATATTCAATGCTGTCTTTTAGGAAACCAGAACCGGGAGAGTTCAAATTGCCAAAGAGCTGGAGGTTCATGGAGACCAGAAGAGTGGCCAAAGCTCGCCCAAACACCTCAAAGCAGAGGCTCTGACAGGCTCCAACTCCAGAAAGGAAGAAGAGTCGTCACTGAAAAGCAGGAAGAAAAAAACACAAGTCACATCTCAAGACCGTCAGAACATTAACAACAGCAAAACAAAACCTCCAGAAGCAAAAGATGGCCAAAGCAAGCTCTATACGATAAAATCGACAAAACATGACAAGAAGAGTGCAACAACACAACAACCTGTGCCGATAACAATGACCAAAGTAAGTAAAAAACGTGAAAAAGATCAGCTGACAGAGCACTCTTTTAAGAAAGAGCTAAACATGACTCCAAAAGGAACGAACATATCATCTTCTTCAAACAAGATCAGCTCCACTCTAAAGGTTAAGGAAATAACCACTGAAAACATCTCAAAGGATGATGCTGTGATCCAGAATAAAAGCGCTGATCTAAAATCCGCTGAAGTGAAGAAGCAGCAGGACAAAAAGCGACTCAAGTCCACTCCAACAAAGAAAAAGGTTGAACGCACATTGAGAAATATTCAGAACACAGCAGTGCCTTTAAAATCACAAAAACTTGAAGCTGCAGAAATGACTAAGTCTCTTCAGGCTGAGGGTTTTAGTGTGAAATCGACACCTGTGAAGGTGATTAAACCCAAACCAGACAAAAATCAGAGTAAGCCTGCAGAAAAACCTTCTGCTGAAGGTAAAAGCATTAAAAAAGGTGACAAGGATGCGTTAATATATGCAAAAAACACAAGAGGTGAAACTGAAGGCAGAACGTCAGAAAAACAGAATTTACTTGAAAAGAAGAAAAAGAAGGAAGAAGAACCTAAAGTTAAACAGAGAAAAAGAGGGAAGGAAGACTGTGCTGATGTGGACTCGGATCGTCACAGCAAAGCCAAACCCAGGATTAAAACAACCGAGGCTCCCAGCCAGATCTCTTCACATCATGAAGATGCTTCTGAAGTCTCGAGCAATGCAGTTTCCTCACAAAGCCCCACAAGAACCAGGGCGCTTTCCGGCAGCAAAGCTAAATCTTTGCAATCCACGGAGACACTTGCGCCTGAAACTCAAAGGAAAGAGAATGAAGACCTGCAGGAAGGAAAACAGACGTGGGGAGAGATTCTGAGCGACGCAGCGTTTCTTCTACCTGCTGCGGGGGTCGCAGGCGCAGCCGTCGGCCTCCTGAGCGAGGCCGTGACTCGTGTGGAGGCTTTCCGGGCCGACAGCGACGGAGCTGCCTCTCCAGTACCTGAAACACCGAAAGTCAGACAGTTCACAAAGCAGAGTGCAACTATGCACCCGTCCTTCTCTGATTCAGAGGAAAGGGAGGACAGCACACAGAAGGATGCTCAAATGAGCATCTTATCAGATTTAGGAAACGATGCACATGAGGAAGAATTCAATGATCCGTCAGTGCAGGAACTGGCTGAGCAGATCAGGAAGGAAGAAACTTTTGAAAATAAAGAAGGAGAAGAGGAAAGCTCTGAAGAGCAAGGTGATTCCAAGATGACTGAAACAAACACCGGTGATGAAGAGCAAGAAGAAGACGAAGAAGCGTTGGGAAGTGACGTGGGAAGCAAAAACGAGGATGAGGAAGGAGAAAGCAGCGAGGCTGCTGGGGGGAGTGAACCTGGAGACGATGACGATGATGAGCGAGATAGTGAGTCAGAAGGAGAGGAGAGCAAGGGAGAAACAAGCTCCAGCGTTCAGGAGGAAGGTGAAGAAAGTAACAAAAGTGACACAAAGGATGCAGAGAGTGAGGAAGAAGAGAGCAGCATGGAAACGGGTGAAGGAGTGAGTCACTCTGAGGCGAGTGAGGCAGCCGAGGAGGACGAAGGTGGAAGTGAAGAGCAAAGTGACGATGAGAGTAAAGGAGAGGAAGTTAGTGAGGCGAGTGAGGATGAAGAAGAAAAAAGCGGCGAAGGATCTGAGAGAGAGCATAGTGAGAGTGAAGAGGAGGAGGAGGAGGAAGAAGAGGAGGGCGGGGAGGGAAGTGACACGGCGGTGTCTGAGGAAGAAGAAAGCGAGGAACGGAGGCAGTCTGATGAAGAGCAGGAAACTGAGAAAGAGGAGAGTGGAGGAGAGGGGGAAGAAGTCAGTGAGGAAGAGGAGGAGCAAGGAGAGCTTTCTTCAAGTGATGAAGAAGCTGAACAGGAGGCTACAGAGGATGAGGAGGAGGAAGAAGGGGAGAACACAGAGGAGGAAAACGAGGAAGAGGAACAGGGGAGCACAGGGAATGAGGAAGATGAAGGAATGGATGAAGAGAGCAGAAGTGAGGAGGAAGAGCAAAGTATGGAAGAAGATGAGGAAGGAAAAGAGGAAAGTATCTCTGCCTCCGAGGAAGAGGAAGAAAGTGAAGATGACCAGGAAGACAAAGAGGAAGCAAGTGTGGAAAAAGGAAAGGAGAATGAGGAAGAGGAGGAAATAGATGAGGAGGAGGAGGAAGAAGCAGAAGAAGAGGAGGAGGAAGAAGAACGAACAGAGAAGGGCGAAGTAGAAGAGGAAGAGGAGGAAGAAGAACAAATGGAAGAAGAAGAGGAAGAAGCAGAGGAAGAGGAGGAAGAAGAAGAACAAACGGAAAAAGGTGAAGTAGAAGAGGAAGAGGAGGAGGAAGAACAAATGGAAGAATATGAGGAAGAAGAGGAGGAGGAAGAAGACCAATCGCAGAAAGGTGAAGTAGAAGAGGAAGAGGAGGAGGAAGAATATGAGGAAGAAGAGGAGGAGGAAGAAGAAGACCAAATGCAGAAAGGTGAAGTAGAGGAGGAAGAGGAGGAAGAAGATCAAATGGACGAAGATGAGGAAGAAGAAGATGAGGAAGAAGTGCAAGAGACAGCAAAGAAACAGAAGAAGAGAGAGAAATCAACAGGATCAAAGGGGGCGGAGCCACAGTCTTCTTCTTCTCCTTCAGGGAAACGGAGAGAAGCTCCCAGAGCCGCTCCGAGGAGCAAACAGAGAGACGCAGAGGAGAAGAAACCAGAAGAATCCAAGCAGTTCTGGAACGACGTTCTGCCTCAGTACCTGGACCTGCAGTGACCCCTACTGCCTCACCTGCCCATACTGTTGGTGACACATACTGGTTTCTGAACTGGAGATTTCATGCCTTAAGGTGGACACTCGTCTGTGGCCATCTTGGAGGCAGGAAATATTTGTTTTTTTTTGTTGTTTTTTTGGAGGAAAGTTGATACTTTTTGAGCATGTTCTGCTGCTGCCTCCTGCTGGACATCAGTATTGTTGCACTTTAATAATGTGCAAATACATCGGGTCAACAATTCCCCTCACTGCCAGTCACACTCAGTCAGTTACAGTCGCTGGTGTTACACTAGATGACACGCAACCAGGAAAACAGTCAAATCAAACAATACATCACACAGTATATCAGATTGTACCTGGTTGTACAATTTGATATATTGTACAGTTTTCGCTGAAAAATCACATAGAAAAGTCAACGTATTTCAGCAATTTGATTCAAAGAGGAAAACATAAAACATAAATTCATTACGCATCTAATTTCTGCTAATTTTAATGATAATTGATCAGATTTTCCTTCCACATAACTTTCCGTACTTATTAAAAGGGTGAAGTAGAAGAGGAAGAGGAGGACACAGAACATTGTTATATATACTATATGAACAAATATTGTAATACATATACTGATATGTATTATAATATATTTTATTTCTAAATCAAAACTCTTCTTTTGTTCTTATGTAACATTCCAAGGAAGTGAGTTTTGGGCTTTGGGTTAATCCTCAGCTTCAAGACGTGAATTCTTAAAATGTCTCCTTTGGTGTTATGAATCCATAATATACTTGAATTTCACTTTTTAAATTATATTACTGAAGTAAATGTACTTTTTAAAGAAATTTAATTTATTGAGATGCACTTGTGATAAATATTCGAGACTGTAGTCAGCACTGTGCTGTTTAATGTTGGACTGTCTCAAACTTAAGTCTCTGCAAGACGTTTCAGGAAGTGCAGTTGAAGTAAGTTCAGGTTATTAAAATGAAAGTTACTTTATTTTTAAAATATTTGACATATGAAACTCTGGTATTGTTTGAATATTTGCTGCTTTTACTGCTTGCTATTTCAGTTCAGTTATAGTGGAGCATCTATATTAAACAATGGTGTAAGAAAACAAATCAGAGCTGTGTGTTTATAAGGCTAATATCTGTAAAAAAAAAACAAAACAAAAGACAATAAGCTTGTTTTCTCTTGCTTGATTGCTTCTTGTATACTCCTTCCATTTCCATCTGCTTGATGTAGAGTTCTTTTAGTGAGTCACTTTACTTTCCCTGCACGATTAGTCATGCTCCTATCGTTGAATGCCGTCTGAAGCAGGCAGGTAAAGAAAATGGAGTAAAAGAGGAGGCGAATTTATAAAGAAAACATCAGCTCTGCATTCCTTGATAGAAACAAAAAGACAGACTTGACTCAGCATAACAACCTCATGAATACTAATGATCAATAAAATGCACTTAGTACTGCATGTACTGTGACAAGATGCGACTGATATTGAATGTGACAAGAGATACTTTTTCAAAGCACTGAGTCTGAAACTAAAAAGAGAAGCTGAAATGGATCCGCCTTTTGTCAAGCAGTTCATTTCAAAATGATTTGAATACTCAGGCCTAAAGTAGGTCTTCAGTATTTAAGCGTGACATTCTAATATTTTTGCTGATTTTTGTAAGTTAACCTCCCCCTACTGTTCGTGACCAAGATGTATTTCAGGTGTGGACATGAAGGATGTAATGTTACTAGCAAGTAGGGATTTTGTGCATGACACCAGTTATGTTAAAGCTCACCAAAAAAATGCATATTGCATTTTAAATTTTTTAAAATGCAAATTTCCAAACAAAAATTGTGATTTTTATACATTGTGGAGTTCAAATATAAAGCAATCCTTTTATTTTGAGACTATTTTTTTCTTTTGAGTGGAAGTAATGTTAACATTTCGGAGCCCAACCTTGTCAGTCTGTGAAGGAAAAAAAATAGATCAGGATGAAGACGAGGTGGCCTACAGGTATTTTAACATAAACTGTTAAAATACCTGTAGAAATGTTCAAAACGTTGTTCAGCCATTAAAAGGGATTTTATTTTTCCTGAGGGATGTTTGTCTGTTCCTATCAGAAATAATCTTTGTTGAATGGCTAAATCTAAATCTTACCGGGGTGTGAATACTTTCGGATTTGACTGACCCTGAAAAAAATCAGTAATTTTTGAATTAAATAATCTATTTTTTGTTTGTTTGTTTGTTTGTTTTAACAGTCATGAATAATGCTAAACTTGTTTTTCAGTTCATTTATAGCTTTATTGCTGCATTGCAGCTGAATGTGTGGTTGTTCACGTCAGGCCCCGGCTCTCCCGGGGCCCCCGCCCCCCCCGTCTTTACCCCTGCTCCCCTGACTCAACGCCGGTGGATGCCCTGCCTGCTTTAAAGAGAATCCTCCCTTGTTTCTGGAGCAAGAGGCGGGCTCTTTGGAAAAAAAAAAGCAGGAATGCGCTGAGAGTTTTCCTCGCAAGCTGCCTGCACGTTAAAAATCGCCCGTCCTGACATGGAGCTGTGGCCACTGGCTCTCCTGTTCGTCCAGATTTGTCTCTGCTCCGGATATGAAGGTAAGAGCTGACTCAACGCTTCACAAACCCCGCTGAGAGAGAGAGAGAGGAAGAATGATCCATCCACAAATGACCCGCTGGCTTATGTCCTCACTGCCTGGAGGGGAAATTGTGAAGCAGCGGAAGCTTTGGCTCAGCTGGGCAGATTGAGGGGGGCTTTTTGTGTGATCGGGGGTCTGAGTTTGGTGAACCGCGGGTGTGTTTACGTGGAAGCTGGGGGTGGAAAGCGGAGGGAGTGCAGTGTGCATGTGGGGAACGTTTCTGCACAGAGCTCTCAGCCTTTAGATCCCTACTGTTCACACTTTTTATTTTAATTTTAATTTTATCAGAGACAGTGAGAAAGAGATTTCTAATTAAAACAGAAAACATTTCCGCATATATTTCCATGTAACTTTTTATGGAACAAGTATTCTTCTCTTGGAAAGCCTCATTAGTCTTAGCGTTGCTCTGCAGCAGTGATTAGATGGCTTGCACTTCTGTTAATTAGCTTTTCCTATCTCTCCTTGTCCTGCCTGAGCATCTTTTTTTGTATTATTTAAGCATAAAACATAATTACATGTTTTGTGCATCAAACATAGGAAAGCATACAAGCTTTCCAGATAGACAAACCTGCAGCAGATTAAATGACTTCAGAGTTCATGTGTGTATGAAAGGAGTTCGGTGTGTGTGTGTGGGTGTGTGTGTGCGTGTGTGTGTGTGTGTGTGTGTGGACGTGAGCAGCAGCAGTGGCTATGAACTTGTAGATGGTTGTAAAGCAGCTCACCGTCACTGTAAGATCATACAGGTTGCAACATGAAAACACCCTGACAAACTTAAAAACTGCTCATCAGGTCGCCGAGGCTCCAGTCTGAACTTGTGTTTGGATTAATGAGGGGTTTATTTTACAGGGGGCAGCTGGGGTTTGTGCTGGTGCTAGATTATGTCTTTCATTAGTAGCTCGTGGCTGCCTGAGTGCACAGGCTGGGATGTCGAGATTTTCTCAACAAATGCTTCTTGCTCTTTTACAACGACAATGTTTACACAAATTTTCTTTTTTTGGGGGGGCCCTATAGGTGTAGGGGGGTTCTGCTCGGCAAGGGTACAGAAAAATAGTGCACAGCTGTGAAGTGGAAGGAAAAATGATGCACAATTGTTTCCGAAGGTAAAGGATATCAATCAAGATCTACCCAGATTTTCCTGACTCCTTTTTTTCTTTGCCTTGTTGGCAGGGAGAGTTCAATCAGCGAGCCAAATATCCAGAATCTGCTTGCATTGCGTTTGAAATACACAGTATATCCTCCAAATATTGCATGCTAGCAGTCCACTGCAACTGTGGCAACATTATGCACACTGATATTGCGATGCTGACTTCAATTAGGTACATTGTCCTACCAAAATGCTTAAAGAAAAATTTTAGCAACCCCAAGGAATTATTGAATAATTATTGCAGTTTGTTTGGTCAGGGAAGAAGCAAATGGGGTATTGTTGATGGAATTTTGTTTTAGTGCGAAATGTGTCACTCGCCACAGCTGTTTTCATGACAGATGGCAAACAGGCAAACCCTCAAAGGCAGATTTTGGAGCATCCATTCATAAAAAATGGCTTAGTGAAGCAAGAGCCTTTTAAGAAAGACTGAATCATGTTGCAAAATGAAGGAAAATAGAAGAAAATGTAGAACAATCAACTCATAAAATGATTGAAGCGCTTGACATGTTATTCCTTTAAGAAATGCTTTGTTTCTTTTATTAAAATATTTGGTGTTTTGTATGTTATTGAGCAGGTAAAAATAAGAAATTTACTCTCAAACACTTTGAGAAAAATAACAAAAATTAGAAGAAGAGTCTTCTTCATACATATTAGTAATTTTGTTGCTGGTCACCCCATTAACTATTGATGGTTTTTTTACGCTACAAATTTATGTAATGCAATGAAATGTAATGGAAATGTTTTGACTACACCAACACAAAAAGCATTGTTATGAAGTGGAGGAAAATGAGACTGAGTTGATTAATTTATTTTTGTACAAATAAAATCTGAAATTTTGCATTTACTTGGCGTCCCTCTTTACTTTGTTTCCAAAAATAAATCCAATGAAACCAGATCAATTCTGTGACGACTCCCCATGTTTCTTAGAGCATAAAGGACAAGCGGCATCATTAAGTATCACAAGACATTTAAGGAACAAGGCAAATCTGTGTGACAATGGCCTCTTTTGGCTTCAAAAATGCATTTGCATACAGAGCAAAAAATATTCACGCCACCTCTTTAAAATACCCATTTTTACCTTAACAGTGACCAGGCTGAAAAATTATCAGTGGAAGAAAAAAAAAAAAAAAAAAAAAAAAAAAAGGACTTTTTAAAGGCTGGATAAACGGCTTGCTAATTTAGGTACTGGTGATTACGTTGGTTTTTGGAACCTTCTGGTTCTGGTTAAATGCTTCAACCAGAACAAACTCTTTCCAAGGTTTGATGGTTTGCATTAAAAGCCCCAAAAGAGCAGCTAATTGGAAAATCGGGCTCAGTTATTTTAAGTGTGGTTACTCCACGAGGATGGGAAGAAAAAAAGCTCCTTCTGCTTCAGCACACTTAAAGATTTGGGGGAGATTGTGCCAACAACTCCTCCGACGTTGGAGGGACGAACAGGAAGACGATGCTGGCGGCTCATTTCTTCTTCATCATCCTGACAGATTCACAATCTACGAATGAAGAGGAGTCTCAGATCGCTCGTGCTTGTCTTGAATTCATTAGAACGAGAAACTATTTATGAACAAGCAGGAACGGGATCAATTGGACTTAATCTATGCTTTTTCGGCTGCTGTGTCAGCACTGATCCAAACTCAGGCAAATCCACGCCACCTGTAGGAGAGAGCGCGAATAGCAACAGACTGGGTACAGAATGGACTCCAGTGTGAGACTGGTTGCGTTTCCAGTGACTGTCCAGTTCCAAAGGATGGATCTCAGTTTCTTATCTTTTTTGTAGCAAAATATTCAAAGTGAAAATCAAAAAGAGATTTATTCTTGAGGTTTTTTTTTGTATAAATCAGCAATGAGTGATAATATTAAGTGGAGCATCACAATAAATTTGATCGTAACAGTTCACAGATGCAATATTAGTTTTGATATCATGTTTCGAGTGTCGGGACTTCATGTTAACAAGTCTATACTCGACGGACAAATGTATGTATTTTATGTGGTTTTTGATGCTGAAGCACACAGAAAATGTAATGTAAGAAGGCAGTTTAGAGAAAAATAAATCGACTGATGTTTATCATTATTAGATCCAGTTTGGACTCTTTCAGCTCTGAGTGGTTTTCATTTAAACTGTGAGCACAGACACACAGCTGCACAGCCCACTGTACCACTGGATTGTTATACCGCCCTCCTTCGCTCCACCATGAAGCAGAAACTTTGCAGTCGTTTCCCCATTAGCCGGCTATAAGTCTGACTCAGTAACTGCGTTTTCACCATGAAGTTCATGCCATGATGAAAACCTCAAAGCATGGAAAGAGTGTGTGAGTGTGTTTCTGTCACAGCACGATAGGCCCATGTTTCCAGCGAGTACTACACTGTGAGGGGCCCTATGGGTCCCAAAGTCACCAGTGTAAATGGTGTGAATTCTGTATTGGTTAAAGTTGGAGTTAGGAATGTACTGGTTAGAGTTAGGGAAGATATCTGAGCAGGGCACGAACACAGTCACTAAAATGGATCAATGCTTGTGTGTGTGTGTGTGAGGTGATGACTGTGTTTTGTCCCAGAAAGGTTTCAGGTAAACTTACAGAAAAGCCATGATAAGAAATCGGGTGGAGGGGAAGCAGATTAGCTCACTGGCTGGAAGCAGAGTGGGGCCGAACACTTTTCTCTTATCCTGCAGCACAGAGACCATATTCACTCTTCAGTTAAATCCACCTCACTAATTTAACTCCTTCTGTACCAATATCTTCTTATTCGTGTTTCCTTCATTTGCCCCCAGCCACTGTTTCTGAAAACAGTTTCCTCTCTCATTGCATATCCTCTCTCTCTTATCTTTCACCGCTGCCTCTCAAAAGTGTCCTCTAGTGGTCGAACAGCCGGGAGAAATTTCTTTATCAGTTGCTTCCTTTCAGTGATTGTGTTCCCAGTTGAAGGTGACTCAGAACGGTCTATGGTAGGTATGAAGTTGAAATCTAAAGCTTGTGTGTGCTATGTCTCTTTGACGTAGCAAACGGACATGGCATTTTGTCTTATTGTCCAAGATTAAATCAGAGTAATTTCTTCCTGCTTTAGGTCAAGTGGGATTACAGTAATTCTTTCTGTTTGCTAAATGCCAGAATAACAAATAATGAATTAAGTCAGTTTCAGATATGTTTGTAACCTTAGCACCAGTAAAGCACTGGAATCAGTTTGGTGGAAAAGGTTCTTTCCTGCTTGATGTCGCTGCAGTATTTCTACATAACGTTATTCTATTGTGATAGCACCTGTTTTACAAAGTGGACCAGTTTCTCCTGCAGGACAAAAAGCTGCCACAAAGCAAAGTCATTCTGCCATTTTTGTTTGCCAAACGTGCTTGATATAGAATATTTCTTCAAGAATTAAGTCTTGATCACTGGAAGCATTATTTTCAAACTTTGAAGCTGTTTTTAAAGTAATGGCTCCTTCCTCTTGCACTGAGGGCAAGATGCCAGTTTCAACCATTTTTTTTTTCTAGTGATGATCCATACATTTTTCACCAAAACACATCATTCATAAGGTCATTCAGGAAAAATCTTATGCCTTTCCTGAATGATGTGTGCTGTACATTCGATGTTATTTATGCCTTTTGCTTGAACAGATGGATGTGGCACCATCACAAATCTGGACATTTGATCCAAAGACCAATCAGAATTGAGGAGGTCTTGATTGGCTGATTTTTCCACGATGTCCTTGAAGAAAGCAGCAAGTTTGATTTGTTGGCTTAATATATGCATCCATGTCTATTAGTTGGCATTTTATCAATTGACCCACGAGTAACTTATACTTGTAGGGTTTCTAAATGCTATAGTATTGCTATAGTGTCTAAAAACTTCTGAATTTGAAGAAAGTGATCAAATAAATAGTCTATGTTTTGTTATCCTGGCATTTAGAACATTTTAAACTTAACTACAACATATAACTTTCACTCTGATTTAATATTAGACAGTGAGGAAAAGAAAAGGTGATGTACCTTTCATACATCTGGTTTCAACTTCAACTCCAGTTCTGTAATGGTAGAACTTTTTCCATTTGCATCAGGCCTAGCAAGGGGGTTTCAGAATGAATATTTTCACTGAAAATGTTTATTTATTAGTGGAAACAAGATCTTTTGGAAATTTACTCTTTGCGCTTATGTTGTGTCCAAAAGATCCCCCCTGCAGTCTGACGAAAATAAAAAGTTGAGCACGTTTTCTCTGCTTGTTTTGTCTGCTTTGCAGATGCTACCCTGATGAGTCCAGGGAAAAGCTTTAAGAGATTGCTCAACATCTAATCTTGTGCTCCTTTTGCAGTAGTTCTTCGTAGTAGTTTTCTCTTTTTTTTCTCTCACTTTCAGGGTCAGGGCACTATGGTTACGGAGACGACGAGGACTGGTATTCTCGTAGATATAAAGGTGACTATGCTGCAAAAAAAAAAAAATGCATGCATGAAGAAATATAAGCAGAACCTCAGAGGATAAGTAAAATTTGTGTTTATTTTTCACAAAAGGTTGTGCTCTTGTGTATAAAGGAGATTAGAAGATGCATGCAAATCAGTAAAAATGACAACATTAAGCTGGATCAACAACAGATAGACCTGATCACTCCCAAAGCAAGAGAATCAGGAAATCACACAGAACCTGGCTGACAGCATAAAGTAGTCAAAAAGACCCCAAAAAGAAACACATCATGCCCTAATCAAGTGAAATGTCAAGACAGATTAGAAACAAAATTACTGCCATCTAGTAGTCTGGAAAGGATTATGAAAGCATTTTCAAATACAATGAAAGCCATTGTCCTCACATGGATAAAACATGGGACTCATGATCTACATAACTAGCTCAAATGGATCACTGAGCCCTCCACAACAACATCTAAAGCAGTGCAGGCCTGACTTGTATCAGCCAATAAGGAACAGAGTTCAACAAGGACTGCGCAAAAATAGCATTTGTGGTGAAAACCACTGCAGACGACGAAGAACAGAAAAGGCTTGTTGCACATTTCCCAAAAAAACCTGATGGAAAAGAACATCATGCTGATAGTCAAAGATGCTGTGATGGACTGAGGTTGATTCATGATTAAAAAAAATTATTTTAGTTGAACCATGCCTTCTGATTCAGAGCAGGGAATCAGCCATTCGTTTGTGACCTAAGGCTCATGCAAAACTGGCTAGTGCAGCAAGATGGTGATTAAAATCATATCAGCAAATAGACTTCTAAATATTAAAGTTCAAATCAAGGTTTTAGAGTGGCCTAGTCAAAGACTAGACTTAAATTTGTTTGAGATGTTATGGCATTACCTAAAACAGGCCGATGTGTTTGAAAACGTTCCGATGTGACTAAATTAAAATATCTCAGTTATCTAAAACTTTTGACTACAGCTTGTTGCAACCAAGGCTAGAAAGAGTTGTTACATTTCAGAGGCAATAAAACACAGGATTTAAATGAGTGGAAAACCAATTTTAAATGTTCAATGCATGGGTCTACCTTAAAGTAACTTACTTACTGGACACACACACACACACACACAAAAACAACAACTGTGTAAGACCTCCAGGCATGTTGCTCAAGACCAAAAGATTTAAACAAAGTTTGTTTCCAACATCTTTGATTTTGAAAAAGAAAAAGTCAGTACATTACATACACAGATCATTAGGAACACATACAAAACAAGTATACAAGTCATCAGAAGATTTAAAGAGGAGCATTTTATTTCAAAATAAACATTTGCTTTGGCCATCTTTGTACACTGACACCCATTCAAACTATAGTTTTGATGTGATAGTCATTCGTGCCAAATAAAACTCTCCCCTCATGTTACATATTGTTTTCTTTTTACTCAGTGGCTGTGGAAACACTATCAACCCTTATGTCCACAGAGCAACAGTAAGGGAAGCTGGACCCTCATTTTTATTAGAAATGGCTTTAAGCCCAAGCTTGTGTCTCCTTTCTCCTCTCCAGCTGAGCTGATATGTGTGTTTGTCCTGAGCCAGCAGGAAATAAACTGCAGACTTTTATTTTTCCTGTATTGAAATAAGAAAGTCATGACCCTGCAAATCTTGGCAACAGACAAGAAGTTTTTTACACAGCTTTCTAGACACGGACTGATTGAATAAATGCAGCCAGATGAGCGGTAAGAGACTCATTTAATGCTTGCGAAAGTATACTCTTCGTCTCACAATTGAGATGAAAATCACAGATTCATGACAAATATGCGGTCTGCAATGAAAACCAACTTAATTTGAATTCTGAATTATTAGATTGAAATGATCTAAATCATGTTGTAAAGGTGTGAATACCTATAATTCAGTGGCAGTGCGAACAAAGAAAGACTTTTCCAGGTATTTTCTAACAGCCATAAGAGCTCTTCACACATCATTAAATCTTTTCCTTGGGTGAAGCTATCTTCTGATCCCTCTCCCGAGACACTTTTGGATGATTGGAAGTCACGGAGAAGGTAATGAGAAATCCACCGTATCTGCCTGTGCTCATGCAGATAGCTGGCTTTCATCCCTCTGCTTTCCCTTTGGTAAAGAAACTCTTTCTAAGCTTTCAGTCTGCAGGTAAGTGCTTCCAATTGAGCTTCTCCAGCTGAAAGGCCAAGTCATGTACCTGCTTTGAAGCACCCAGTGAGAACCCAGGGCCCGGTCTTTTTATTTGCATTTTCTGCTCTCAGGAACCCCGTGGTGTGCGCCCATTAAAGTGAAGCACGGTGACGTGAGCTGCCGCACGCCCAGAGGGGAGCACTACAGGAACGTGATGGGGACGCGGTGTAAAATCCGCTGCAAAAGGGGTTACGAATCCCAGAACTCAGAGGTGGTGTGCATGGCCAGCAAGCACTGGTCCTCCAACTACGCTTGCCGGGGTGAGAACCAACATCTGCACACACATTTGATCTTTTTTAACCTTTCAGAGCACCGAGATGAAGTCATCTCAGTGCAGTAAAGAGAGAAAAAGAAACAATTCCAAGTCAGGTGTTAAATGGTTATATTTTATGGCTCTGATGGGAAACATGTTAGTCATAAACTTAGAGGGTTTAGAAAAGAGTGAATGCTGAAGAAAGCATCGTTATCTCAGCTGCAGCAGGAGCGGGGCATTGTTTTCAACATTTCAATTCAGTTTATTTAGCGCCTATTCAGGAACAAATGTCTCTTCAAGACAAACAGATCCAGTTGAAGGACTCGCTCTGCAGCTCAATGCGAGCAGCCACCTGCCACAACAGGATGTGAGTATTTGCAGGTACACGGCAGAGTGAATGAGTTCGTCATTAACTCAGGCACCACATAGCATAAATATGAAGCAAAATCTTGAAACCAGAAACATTGAAATGTTAAAATGATTGACTTAATGTTCTGCTCAAAACCCAGAGAAGCTCTTGCAAAGTAATTGTTGAAAAAATTATGCCTGAAAAACTCTCTGCAATCAGCTAAAAGTGAAAGAAAATTGAAAAAAGCAAGAGAGTGAATTGTATGTTTTAAGTGAGACTTAAAACATACAATTCTGCTTACATATCTTTCGGACACCTACCCGGTGCCTTCCACCCATCTGTCTCCTGTAGGGAGTTTCTCTCAGTGTCTCCCCTCTCTGGTTAATTGGTACCTCTGTCCCTAAATCAAACCCGGTTCAAAGGAGTTTTGGTTGGACAAAGAAGAAAAAACATCTTCACTGAAACCTCTGTTATCAGTTCCATAAGAAAAACAGCTGCTCAGAAACCTTCGTTATTAGCTCATTCTTAGTTTTACTTTCCAAGACAGTGGTTTGACAGACTCGTGATGTTCTGTCCAGACGGCTTGAAGTCATTAAAGGAAGGCCTTTTATATCTATTACTAATTGCTGACTATTGTAATCCTAAGATAATTTAGCTCTAATCTCTCTCCTTGGTATACGGCCATCGCTGTTCACTAATTTTGATAAAAAGTTATGTTTTGCTTTGGTTGGTTTGTAAAACACTGCTTTAGTGTTAAGGTGTAGGTACAGCAAAAAAACAACAACAAAACAACAACTTTAAATGTTGAGCAAGGCAGATGACATAATTCATGCATTCACATGCTGTTCTGTAATTTGGACCTCCCATGTACGGTACAAATAAATCCACTCCAAAACACAAGGGAGAAAATTGACTCCCGCCCTTCTCTACCACCCTTGATGCATTTCCCAGCAGATGCTGGGTCTATGTGGAGAAAGTCAGCTCTCATCTTTTTGGGCTGTTACTACGAGGGTAAACCCCAGAATCAAAGACCGGCCCACCAGGTGGTCCATGAAATTAAGGTGATTGGAAGAAAGAAACCTCACTTTTCAAGCCCCTTTACCCCATTTCCAGTTTCTGCTGACTTTGTTTTTCAAAGTCCCTGAATAACCTAACTCCTCCGCTGGGGTTCATTTGTAATTATTGTAATAATTGTAATTACATAAACTACTAGGAGGAAAAACTCCCAGGATTATAAGGATACTCAAACATCAGATTATATTGACCAAATGAGGTAAACCACCTAGTCCACGTTGGGGGGTCCTTGTCTGCATGAAGTCTGCAGTATGCAACTAATAAAAATAGATAAAAATTTTTTTTTACATTTTCATTAAAACTGTCTCTATGTCATCTCAGCATGACATGAGACAGATAACCTGTGAGAAAAACGAGCTCCTGTGCTGCCGTTCCAACGTACAGACATGCACCGCTCCCAGTCAGAAACAACCAATCAGAGCCAGGAGGAAGATCTTAGCGCTGTCAATCATGCTCATGAATGCGCTGCTCACACAGGGTGTATGGACACTTCCTTAGAGATAAACTCATCACTATAGTGAAAACAATAAAAAAAAGTCCCTTAAAAGGCATATTCACCTCTCGACAGTAAATATTATCAACCCAATAATCATGTCTGTGTCGTGATTGATTCAATAATCTTTCTGCTGTAGGAGCAGAAAATCCAGAAGATCAAACTTAAAAGTTTGAGACAGCCTGAGAAAATGGTTGAGAATGTGACAAACTGAATGACTAATATGGTCTATTTTTACTGGGAGAAATGATTAGGTGAGAGGAGGTAAGCAAGAGATGAGTAACAGGTGGTGAGATGATCTAAAAACAACACTCAGGTTACTGAGGATACCAGGAAACAATTAAAGTTACAATGAATTTATAGAAACAAGACCTTTCAGAGACTCCTTTAAATCAGAAGATGTGACTTAACATTGAAGATGTGAGCAATGTAAACCTCAGACTGATTTGTGGTTTTCTTGAAGAACTGAACTACAGATTTTGATGTTTTTTTGTTTTAAAGATAACATTAAATAACATTATTCTACTTTCTATAACATAAAATAAAAGGGGAAAAAGGTGCTTTGTTGGCAGACAGATGTACTTAAATTCCCTAATCTTTATGTTATTGTGGCAAAGCATCAGAGTCCATGCTGTTTATTGATATTTATAGACTGAAAAATATGTTTTTTGTTTTGTTTTTATGCATTTAATAAATTAGCGGAACAAAATCTAATTTTTCAGTGCATAATCTGCCAATCATTGATTATATTCATAGTTTTGGTTAAGAAGTGGCTCACAATTAAAGTAATAATGTCACTAATTTGCAAAATATTGTCAATTGATTAATCCTCAGAGACGAACATCTCAGTAAATTATGACCTTTACTTTTTTATTTGGATCTGTTGTTTTAGTCTGTGCTTGTACTCTAAGGTAGCCATATTGTTCTTATGTTCTGAAAAGGATTTGAAATGAAAGATTTTTGGGTATGCAGAGGAAACTCAGACCCTGTCTATTCAAAAATTCAGTTTCTCCAGGGAAACTCGTTGGGAAAATAAAGCCTCTTCTTTGCAGCAGATTTTTCTCTGCTGTTTGAGTTTCTGAAGTGTTTCACTTTTTGAATTAATTCAACTTTGACTTCTGAGGTTTTTCTGAGGAAATTTGAGAAGCTTTTGATTTCTCTTTTTTTTTTTGCTCAAAAAAATTGTTTGTGTGCTCCTTTCTTTATCGTGTTCAATAGCATGTAATTCACCAGACAAACTTTAAAAATAACCAAAGTTAACTAAAACAACTCATCGCTGTTGGCTGCGGCTGAAGGCCTGCCCACCCACTGTTATTTTAGATGATCCCAGTGAAACAAATATCACTGTGTATGCATGAATGCCAGTTTTTTAAAGTCTACTGTCGCAGATAACATGCTGCCAATTCACACATCCCGAGAGTGATACTTCCACAATCGAACCTTTTCCCATGTTGTTGTAGTCATGGCGCATGTTTCTCAACTCGAGCAGCAAATTGATGACTGATAATGAAGCAGGGTGAAAACCTGCAGGTGTGATCGTTTGTCCTGCTGGGTACATGCTGCAGGTTATAGTTTCTCCTGTTATGCTTTCAAATTTCTTCTGTTTGTTCAGGCTTTAACTGGCATTTTAGAAGATTAACGTTAAACCAGAAAGTGATTAAAATAGTCAATCATTTATTTTTCTGATGATAAGGTTGCTTCATCAATTCGGCTTGTTTGTACATATGCAGAGTTTGTTGATTTTAGACTTTGTGAGCGTTGATGAGTTTGTCTTACTTTTATAAAGACAGAGGGAATGCGTGTCCACAGAGTGCAGAAAATAGGCTTTACTCTAGTTTGCAGCAATATTGACTACTAAAGAGATGCACAGAAAATATGTGGGTCATGAGAGCCTCTCTTTAGCAGAAGAATATAGATTATTGCTCTGTGGTGCCAAATGCTGCAGCATCATTAGTGCTAGAAATATTCCTAAATAAGAAAAACTTTTCAAAATTACAAAAAATTGCATTTGAGGCACATGTGTCAAAGTCAGTTTTGGCCCACCACAGCTTTTTATGTGAAATAATAAATAGTAAATAGGAGCTTCAAGATAACAGTTATGTGCTTAAATATTATTTCACCAATCTAATCCAAACATTTTCTATGCTTTTACTGCGTCTGGTTTTTTCAGTTTCTGACATAATGGAAATTCACTGAAAATTAACACATTCCCACACGTTTTCACGCTAATCCACAATCGCAAGTTTTCCACAAAAATGGTCAAAAACATTGAGTCTAAGTGACTTCTTACTCCCACCTCTAGGGGGCAGTATTTCAACCTACTTGATGGGAAGATAGTCTGTGATCCATATGGCGAGTAGGAGAAGGTCACATTTACCGCCAGATAGACGCACAAAAAATGTCTTGCAAATATTTCCAAATTAGCTTCACAAAAAAATCACAAAAACAATCACGAGGTAGTGATCCATGTGAAATGTTCAATGTTATTTACTTCTAGAAAGAACTTATTGAATGCACACAGCTATTTACTAAACCTTTAACAGTTTGCTAAAGAGTTTTATCAGTTCATTCTGTTACATGTGGCCCAAAATGAAGACGAGTTTGAAGATGAACAACACTGAAGTCCTTAATTGCATATGAGTGTCTATCTTCAATGTCTTTCATCATAATTAGCGGAAATAAAGATTGTGAAATATCCATCCGTGTTTCATTCAGTGAATTGAGTTGCAGAAATAAATGTTATTCTAGTTGACTGAGTTCTACCAGACATGTCAGAAAAACACACCCAGTCTCGTCTTCATCATAAGCTTGTTGTTGCTCACAGAGATCCGCTGCCCAAAGCTCAACATGTTGGCTAATGGAGGCTACAAATGCTCGGACGGCTCCTACTACAACTCTCGCTGCGAGTTCTTCTGTTCTCCTGGATATTCCATGAAGGGCCAGAAAACATCCGTCTGCCAGCACAACAAGGTGTGGAGCGCCGGAGTGCCCACATGCATTGGTGAGACTATGTTTGTATTTGCTGCTTCAAGTGTGGCCAGAGGATTTTTACAAGATTTCACAGATTTTCCTGGAAAGCCTAGTCAGTTCCAGATTTTTTTCCCCTGATTTTTCTGATTGATTGATGCTTGGAAGAAAGCGGGCCTCTGGACATGAACAGACATCTTTCACAGAAAAAACGAAACAGGCAGGCAGCGTTTTTCTTTTCCATTCACTGGAAAATTACACTATTTTCACTTCTTGCACAGAGTCAGAGCTGAAAATGAGTGAGAGATGAAGACACTTAAACACATCAGTGAAAGAATGGGTTTGCACCTGCAGTCAGTGTTTTCTTTTTTCTTTTATTGTTGCGCATATAGACTGCACGACAGCCAGCATGTACTTTGAGTGCATTGAAGATTTAATATTGAGTTTTCTACTTCTTTGTCTACAGGACACGAAGAAACATCCATGTTTTCACCCTATGATTAATTTGCTTTTGTGACACACTGGAAGGTTCTTTTGACATGTTTCTGATTTCGCTCACATTTCCCTGGATGATTATGTTTGTTTAACACAACAAACCACCCGAGACTTTTTGCTCCTGCACAAAGACAAGTGAGACAAATGAGAATGCACACTCACCCAGTGAAATTTGTATTTGCATTTAGCAGAACATGAATGTTTTCAGAGTGTGGGATAAAATGAACCCTTTGAGACACAAAGAGAGCATAAAAAAAAAGATTCCACGAGGCGACAGTGCAAACCATCTAAAACATGTACATTATGATTTATTCAACTAAATAGTGAGAAATAAATTGCTTACGGTTAATATATTAATATACTTGAGTTTCTATATTTGGCCTTTTTAATTAAATTTGTTGTCATGTAGCAACTTTAGCCACAGTAGCTCACAAAAGTAATTTGACAATGTTTTTTAATTTTACCTTTCTGCAGTGACTTTTATTAGGATTTTATGTGATAGACCAACACAAAGTAGTACAAAGCTATAAAACACGAGGCAATATAAACAGGATCCTACAAATGCAAAACTACCAGGATGTCTGGTCTTTATAAAAATATGGTTAGGGATAATCATAACCTCTAACCCTGACAGAGCAAAGTCTCAGAAACCCTTTGATTCTCTTTCGCCACAAGTGAACTATCATACATTTGTTTAGATCAATGCATAATTATGAGATGAAATGGTCTAGTCAAAGTCTTGGCCTTTATCCAAATGATAATTTCTGACAAGAAAGGTTCTCAGATGCTGTCAATTCAGTGTAACTGAGCTGAAAGCTGTTTTGCCAACAGACGTAGGCAAGAATTTCTATTTCTATACATGCAAAGTTGGAGACACGAAACATCACATTAAACATGTGTCTGTTGTTTTTATTATTACTTTGCCTGGTTCTACTACATGAAATTGAAGTTAGTGGATGAAACTGGAGAAAATTTGATTAAATTGAACACTGACGTTTATGTGCATCAGACAGAAGGCCAAATTCGTCTTATTTTTTTTTAACTCTGTGCTGCTGTTTCAAAGGTTAAGAGAAGAATCTTCTACCATTATCTGTGAACCATGCATGCTCATGTGGATGAAATAAAGATTAGATAAAGATCTCTTTCTTATCTGTTTGTAGATATTGACCCCCCGAAAATCAAGTGTCCCAATGTCAAGGATAAGTGGGCAGAACCAGGAAAACTGACGGCGAGGGTGACTTGGGACACACCTGAGGGCGTCGACACTGCAGACGGCATCCTCACAGAGTCAGTCCGGATGTAACCCTTTGATTCTTTTAAGACCTTTTCTCTTCAGAGTCAGCTTAAATTGTGTTTCGAAACTCATCAAAGATCAGAGTATAAGATTAAAACTCAACATGGGCTTTGCAGTGTGACCCTGAAAGGGAAACCATCAAAATCCAACTTCCCAGAAGGTCTTCATAAGATGTCCTATAGCGTGTTTGACCGGGCCGGGAACAAAGGGTCCTGCCACTTCACCATCAGAGTGCGAGGTGAGCCTGAGAAAACAGCTTGAATAGAGCTGCTTTTTTATGTACTTGCAGAAAAATGCACCCACTGCCTCACAGATCAATGTTTGAGCTTTTTTGTCTCAGATCATGAAGGAAATGTTGATAACAAACAGTAAGCCATCAAAAAGCTGATTTTTAATAAAAGTTATTTAAATACTAAGGAAATTAAGCTACACAAACCAATCTACTCTACTGTAAAAAGTATTTACCTTGTTATTCAGCGTCCATAAAATGTCAGTTGGTGCACCAAATAAGACAAAAATACATAAACAAATACTTTATCTTATGGAAAAATTACATTTTGTGAAATGATAACCATTTTCATGAATTTAATGTGAGTTTTTATTATACATATACAAATATATTTCTATATAAGATTAAATATTTATAGAAATTGAGCAATTTCAATATATATTTTGTACTTTATGCAGAAGAGTTTGAGAGTTGGTGTTGCTCATTCACTGTTTTGACATGATAAAAGTCTCAGTGTTTGTAGATTCAGTTCAAAGTCTTACAGAAGCTAAAAATCCATGACTGTTTATTAAAAAACTGTTACTGCAGATTAATTTGCTGTTATTGTTTCAGTGTACATGAATGATACTCAATTTATATGTTTCAATTATTAGAAAAAGTCTCACTTCTTAGTATTTGTGTTTCGTGTAAAATCAGATCGCAGTATATGTTGGATGCAAAATATATTTTTAATTGCTAAACTGTTTAATCCTGGTGTTGCTGCTGTTTCTGTTCTATGTTCCGGTCTTTGCACAGTGCGTCGATGCAACCCTCTGTTCCCTCCAGACAACGGCTACATGAAGTGCGACAGTGACGGAGACAACTACGGCGCTACCTGTCACTTCTCCTGCACCGGTGGCTTCGAGCTGCAGGGCAGCGCTGCCAGAGTGTGTCAGTCTGGACTCTCCTGGTCTGGTTTAGACACAACGTGTGCACGTATGTACCGCTCAACACACAAACAACCAAAGCTGTTTTAAATTTAAGAGGAGTATATTATAACTCTTGTTGCGTTTGTTAAGCAGTCATAGAGGTTACAAACATATACTCAAACTAAAAGTTTTGGGTTAAAAATGGGACATGGAAGTAAACTGCAAACCTAAAATACTATAAAAAGGAGCAGATTCCATTTTTGTGACATATTTGTGTATGTGAATATTTTATATAAATTTTAAGGAGTTTGTCTGCTAAGCATCATTGTGAGATGTAAAGGTCTGTCTGAAGCCTTCAGGAAGAGAACTGGAGTAAAACAAATAGTCAACAAGCAGAGGACATTTGAAAGAGCTGCAAACACCCCAAGTCTTGAAATTAATACACTCAAAATTGTGTATTAATTTTTCCACAATTTTGTTTGAAAAATCCAGAAAATTAAATGTGGGAAAGTTTAGAAATTTGAAACAGAACATAGGAACCAAGCTAAAAATTGGATCATGTAAGATAATTAATGCTGCTCAAGTATTCCTCTTTAAAATACCTTTTTGCAAGTTCGTTATGTACTCTATTGTGTATTGTGTACTCTATTGTGCATGAAGCTGTGCTGCAGGGGCGAATGATAAAACGGCCTCCGTGCCACTTTTCCATTGTATTTTCCAGAGGTGAGGGTTAAGGGGTTAAAGTCTTGTTTACTGTCTCATCTCAAGGTTTGCACCCTTTCAAAATGATATTTATTGACCAAATAAGTGAGCCGTTGCATTGTGTGAGGTTATTCATTTGGTCGAACTAATAAAGGAATAGTTCAACAGCGTTGACAATAGTGGCATCGTTGATCAGTTGAAGACTAAGTGCAAACTGGAGGCTGGCTAATTTGGAGAAGTCCTGGAACATAGATCCAGATTCAGCATTTTTTAAAATATTTTCTTTTACATGTGGCAGTTATTTATGATATTGCAGTTTCTGTATGGATTTGGAGGCTCAGTGGAGAAGAAAATAGCAGCTGGTCCATCGATTAAAAAAATCCATAGTGAGTTCATTCTGTTTCACTCTCGTCTGTGAGGCAGGAAGAAGCTCCTCATCGTCAACCTTAATTATGCAACGGCTCTCAGAGTGTATGGTAATAAATATTCACCTTCGTGTACTCTCTTTCGTACACTGACTTAATTTTGCGTTCGATGTCACCGCAGCCATGAACATAAATGTGGGGGTGCGCTCGGCCGCGGCGCTGCTGGACCAATTCTACGAAAAGCGGCGGCTCCTCATTATCTCGGCGCCGACGGCTGCCAATCACAACTACCGTTTCCAGATGACTAACCTGCAGGTGAGGCACGACTCGCGCACACACACTCACAGCTCCATCCAAATCTGAGTTGACTGAGCTGGGTGCTGGAGCAGGAACAGTGCAGACAAAGACGACTGCGGTGTGTTTGCGTTGTTTTTATCTTACCAAGAAAATTGAGAAGATGGAGAAGGCGTCATGCTGATGATCAGGAAATGTCTCAGCGATGAATAAATGATAGTGACACAGCTCTGTGAGTGCTGGCTTTCCGTTGGTGTTGTTTTCCTCCACTGCGTCAGAAACTATTAAGTCAGAGCTTCGTTTAAACCCCTGACCACTAGCGGAACAAGTCAGAGTCGGTTTTTAGCAAACATGAATCAATAATGACTGGGGCAGCCTGTTGTATAATCTACTGGGCCATCATGCTACATACACAATACTGGACAGGAGAGGTGTCGCTTTCTCCAGCTCTCATCAGATGTGGCTTGGCTCCCTGAAGTCATATTCTGGCTCCCATCCAGGGGCCCACCGCCCCCCTGGTTCCCCTGAAGCTCCGTCCCTGACCCTTAAGATTCAGCTCATGAGTCAAGAGACTTAATCAGTGTTAGTTCATTAACTAACGGGACCACTGGTCAGTCCGTTTGCTAGTCCTCTAGTTTGATTATAACAAATTCCTATCAGATATTGAATCATTTTTACACTATTCCTAAAAACCGAGGCATTGTTGGATCACTCTTTAATTAATAATTCAAAACTGTGTCTAAAATTAACACTGATTAGGCCTCGTTTATTGTAAATTAGAGAGTTTGTTAAAGGAGAATCATATGACAGATCTGGTGTGGATTAAGAACAAGACACACAATTACATGTAATTCCTCACATAAGTAATTTATGCAAATGCAATATCTTCCCTCAGAGTTGATTGGATTAATTAGATTTTGTCTCTGTGTATCAGATGTCAGATCCGTATTCGGTCGTCACTCTGCAAAGGTAAATGAAACCCCACAGACCTGTTCAATGTGGTGCAGAACTGCACGGATCATAATGATGCCACATATTTTCACAACTCATAACAGCAGAGTTCCTCTGTCTGATGTATTGCACACTCATCTGCACTGCAGTATTCTTTTAACACCGCTCCACCATCTACCAAAGCCACTGTGTGAAAAACTCCTTCGCTCTCTCTTGACTGGAGCTCCAGGTGTCTCCTCCTACATGTTTTTCTGCATTGTGTGTCATCCTGTGCTCATGTCCAAATCGACACTTCATAACATTTGCACATAAATTACATCCTGCACCTATCCTGCAATTCAAACAATTGATAAATAGAGTAGAATAGAAACAGCCTTCATTGTCCTGCAAAGGGGAAATTCGGGTGTAGCAATAACATCAGGTATGAAGGTTCACACACAATAAAAACTTTTTTTTTAAATGTGGAAAACGATAGAAATAAAAAACACTAAATCAAATGAAGCCAATATTATTACTTATTTATATGTTGCAAGCATTATTTAATTTTTTAAAGTGTAACATCCACTGTAATTTCATATATTAGTTTTTTTTTTTTTTAAACAGAGCAAACAAATCCTGCTGCTGTAGATTTTGCAGAAAATTAAACCAGATTCCGACCGTTTCAGGACAGACACAAATCATGTTTCTCTACCATCTGTCCAAGTATGGAAAGAATAATATTTATGTTTTCAGAATTTTCTTTATTTTTTTTCGGAAACAAAAAATTCCAAACTTTTTAGAAATGAATAGTCAAAGAAAACGAGGCTAAATCTGGATGGGTTAAGCAGGTCAACAGGATAAAGTGATAAAAGAGTCACATTTTGATCAATTACTGACTTAGTGACATGACATGAGTATCTTAGTTTTTGAGCACATCAGGTTTACGGTGTGATGGGCGGGAATCAGATAACAAATTAGTTTTTGTTGTGACTTTTTATGACTTGTCACTATTTCATCCATTAATGTCTTGCAAAAATCAATTTTCTTCATCGTGTTAAGCGAGGCAAATGTGGCGCCGTTGTCAGCTCTGTAGCTTTGCAGCAAGAAGGTGATGGACTGGCGACCAATCGATGTCGTAAGTCTCACACAACGACCAGTGGAGACGGGCATCAGCGACCCGGTTTAGAGGACAGACAGATAAAGGCTCAGTGGGTTTCATAGTCATTTCTGTGAGAGCCAGTTTGGATAATCAGCTGTGAACATGCAGCAGCTTTAGTGCTGTTCTGATGACAAGCGCACACTTCAGATAAAACCCTCACACGCGACACAGCACAACCCATTTTTAAGAATAATTTATGTGTCAGAATCCCACAGTTGTATAAATAAATAAACTTCTCGGCTTTTGCTGTGTTGCTCAGTATGTTTCTGTTTTAATAAAGGAATAATTGCTCAGCCGTATACTTGTCTCTTTGTCACAGATGGGGAGCAAACACATCTTGTTGTGTTATAGACGGTATTATTATGGCATTATCCAGGAGGTTTTTTGCCCAGCTGGTTAAACATAATTATTTGGAGCTAATTATAGGACTGAAATATAACAGTTCAGCTTTGTTTTCCAGCTGCATCTGACTAGATAAAATGAGTGTTTATTGTTGGCATGATGTTAAGCAGATTATTATTAACATGATTTCATCCAGCTCTGAGGATGCAGCAGCTGATTGCTTTACATCCTTTAAATAAAATTCATTTTCTTCAATGACATGGAGAAGATTAAAACCATCTTACCGAATCCAATGGCTTTTAATGAGATTTTCTTCATGAGTGAAAGAAGTGGAAGAACATTTATTGTGAAAATATAATTTTCCTTCATTGCCAACATTTCTTTAAATACAGCAGTTACAATTAAATAAATACATATTTTCTTTCCTGATGATATTTATTTTTGGATTACAGATTAATAATTGGATCATAAATGATCTTTAATAAGAAATAATTTTTTCAGAATGTGAATCGGGTAGAGCAAAAACTGGGCCACTGGACGAGTTCTGGGTAAATCAAATTGTCGGACCAAAATGTTCTTTTTTTTTTGACTGAAATGTAAAATTGATGTATTTTTGTACAGTTTTTCAGCAATTACCCTTTTGTGTTGTGTCTATATACTCAAGTTAACGATAAATCCATTTCTAAATTAGTTGACAATTACTTCAGCAATCGTTTCATCGTGATTAATCGCTTCACCCCCAGTAAGATCTCCAGTTTCTTGACTCACTCTGTAGCTGTGTGACATGTGGATCTTTGTCCCAGCCCGCTCAGTGTGGACTGGACCTGAGACACGTCACCGTCATTGAGCTGGTTGGGACTTATCCAGCTCAAGTTGGCCGAATCCGCCACAGGCTTCTCCCGCCCGGGCTGGCCCTGCAGATCAGGTACTGACACACACACACACACACACACACACACACACGTGCGCACGCAGTCGTGTGTAACCTCAGCAAACATGACTTTAACCCGATGTGCGTTTCCTAGGATACTGCTCCGGATCCCCCAGAGGTCGTTCCAAATGGTGCTGGTGGACAAGCAGGGCATAGACAAGCAGCGCTACCCGTTCCCCATCACGGCAGCTGAGTTATTCACCACCATCGACACGTTCCCGCTCCGCAAGGACGAGATGGTGTTACAGCAGGAGGCGGGCCAGTTCTGTCAGTCATAAAACAGGAGCTTCCCTTCGTGGAGCGTTGATCTTTTGTTGCTCCACAGACACACACAGCTCAGATCGTTGTGTTTTTTATGCCACACACTCCTCTCTGAACTCCTCCTGTCCTGTATCCAGTGTGTGTTTGTGTGTGTTTCTGCGTATGATCAAAGATGTCTGGCGTGTTGCTGATCTGAAGCTGGTCTGAACAGATCACACAGTGCTGTGCAGTCACATCGAGGGCTGTCACTGTGTGCTTTATTTTATTTTTTATATATTTTTTCAGAGCAGAAATATGATTTACTATTTTGTAAAAAAGAAGAAATTTTGGGAAAATTTCTATTCTTTCTAATATTTATGTCTTGCGTCTTACTTTGCGATGTACTTTGAATTCATAAAACTAATAAAGAATGAGTAATGCGGATGTTGTGCTTCGCGGTGATGTTTGTTTTTGTGAGTCAGTTTATTTCTGTGGCAAAATCTCCGTCATCATGATGTCATTTGGGTTATTTTTCAAAAAATGATTCTTCAGACACACAACGTGTGTCTGAAAAATGTTTTACTTTGGCTCCATTGAAGCAGAAGACTTTCTTCAACGTACCAGTTGTTTCCAGATTCACACTGTGCACATAAAAGAAAATTTGGCTTTGGATAACTTTCTTACTCACTAAATGATACTAATATTAATTGTCCATTCAGGGTGAATGAGCATGGCCAGGCATCATTTTAAGATATTAAACTTTTTTCTTTAGATTCTTAAACCCAGGAAGGTTGATTTGCAGCCTAACTCCGCTTTAAATTTTTCTCTGACATTGTTTATTGTGTTCCCTGTTCTTCATGACGCTGTTTCTTCTCTAACAAACCTTTTATCATTATATTATGTTAAAACTTTACCCAGGTGGAGTCTGTTAATCTGAAAGCAATTCGTTTTCCTCTGGATTTTATAGGTGCTTTGGGGCGATGGGTGGTAAATAAATATGGATGCCACAGAGCTTTTTATTTGTAAAAATTCATGTGTTCTCCTCCTTCAGCTTTACAATATTAGGTCGACTGAACAGTGTGGCAAATATTTTTTCAAGATGAAAGAATGACTTTGGAGCGAGAAATAACTCCTGCTAATTAAGGCAGTGAAGAGTTTCCTGTGTTTTTACATAGCAAATATGAAATACTTCAAATATCAAACATGCCACTTATATAACAGCAGATGTAACCATGGATGGGCGTTCTTTATTTTGCCTGCCTCATGCTCAGAAAAAGATCGGTATGCTGTTTTAGACATTTTTCTGCCCAGGGTGGTTATAGCTAAGGGATCAGCTATCTTCATGTGCTGAGAAATGAATCAGACCTTTTCTTTTTTTGGTTACATGACTAATGCATGATTGTAACCTTCTCATGCATTCATCTTCTGCTGTCAGCTGCGGATAAAACTGGAGCTAAATAAGCAAATGTCACACCAGACTTGTTGGGTTGAAGCCTGAAAATCTGCTTCCAAAAAACACGAGAAGCACCAATCAGTCAGATATATATTTTTTAATATCAGTAATATTCTTCAAAAACCATATTACAGACTATGGAAAGATGCATTTATCTCAAAATGTTCTTGAAGCACATTTGGGAGAAGATAAGCTTTTTGAAAGGTGAGTTTGATGACCAGAACCAGACACGAGAGAGAGATGGTACATGCAGCACAGAAATATTTTCCTCTGGATTGAGACTTTGCATCAGATTCTTGGTCATGCTAAAGGGTCAGGACGTGAATTTTAGTTATTACTACTTTGTATCTGGGAGTTTCGAGCAGACGTTTACAACTAGCATTCCACATGAAATGAAGGTTGTTGTTTTTGTTTTTTGTTGTTTTTTTTTTCACCTGGAAACGTTTCGGTGAACTGCAGAACGCATCACAGAACGAATGATCACGGCGCCCCGGGCAGCAACGACAAGGTCGGCGTCTGACTATCAGCGGCTCGTGATCGGTCCCCACTCCCTGAGATGATGGCAGCTCACGTTGGTGCTGACTCACTCTGCAACACGCAGACCCGGCTCAGGGTTCCTGAGAAAACGCCGCAGATCACACCTTCTCCTCTAGGTGCAAAGTGATGTCAGCATCAGTGCTTTGTGTAACCTTCTTGTTCCTCTACCCTAATGAACACACTGATACAGTGTTATGTAACTTTACAAAGAAAGATAGTCTGAATTTTCTAATTAGACAGGACTTTTGTGCCACATTTTATATATTTTCTTTCAACCAGAGGGGGAAAGCAGATAAACTCGTCTATAAAGGGATGACTCTTGACCCCACTGTTTAATAGACCAGCAGCTGCAATACAATTGATTTAATAGACAATTTGCTCCACTGCTAATTCTGCTTACATTATTACTGCCTACACTGAGCTCATTTTCATTATTACAGTGTACAAGTGGTTTGAAGTCATGACATAAGAAAACATAAAAATTACTGCAATTACTTTTTAAAACCTCTGTTTCCTACTCGTGATTTAGCTTGCAAATTCTCAAGAATTATTAGGACGAAATTCATAGGAAAAATCCTAATATTTTGATTCAGGTGTTGCTGTTTTGAGGTAAATAGTTTCTCAGTATTTTTGCTCTTACCCTATGGACAGTCTTCTGTATTTTTGTTTTCTGTTATACAACCAGGAGCAGCTGGTTACCATCTCAAAATCTTAAGTAATACCTGAGCTTTACCAAAGAGCTCATGTCAAAGTAAAGAGAAGACAGGATTCAAAGGGAAACCACAGGTGTCCAGGATTTTGTGAAAACTATCATTTAAATTTTGAAGACAAAAAATAAAAGATACACGTGAAAAGCAGCATTGAGCACTTTGAGAATTGACTGGCTTCCTTCTGTTTCCTGAAAGCTGGAGCTGTTCGCTGTTCTTCACTTGGCAATTTTCCCACCATTAAAATTTTGAACAAATATTTTGCATTTTCTTTACACCGGCATTTTTACTTTCTGGAGAAATTTGTGTCGAGGTAATTCACATCAACAAGAACTAAAAAAAAAAAGGTTTTCCAAGATATTTTGCAAAAATATCCATCTTTCATCAATATGAGATGATTGTGCTCTTCACAAATCTACTCGGGTTTTCTACAGTAAGTTCTCTGGTTTCTTCTACTGTCCAGAATAATATTAATCTTAGAAAGGAAGGTGTATGAATATCTGTATCATATGTCCTCATGTAAAAGATTGACCTGCTTTTCCCCTCAGTATGCATTACTGGCAATGAGATATATACAAGCAACAAGACTTTGTTGCTCATAGAGGGAATGTTTATACATAGTTTTAACCAATGCCTCATCTAATACACCTTTAATCATTTCTATTAGCTGTTACTACATGCAGAAATGACCCACAGACGAGACGAGGACAGGGACATCAGGAGTAACCATGTGCTTATCTATAAGTTACACAAAGTTAAATACAACACGGGTTTCCTAAGAACAGCAGTGCTTGGTCAAGACAGATGCTTTGGGAGGGAAGAGGGGCACATGTGGGTGAGAGAGTAAGGCATGACTGGCTGTGGTGGACAGGAGAGGAGATCTGAACAAGAAAGAAAGTAGAAAGCGGAGTGGTTCCAGTTGAGTCACTGCTTGCTTTTTTTCTTGACCCGTCGACCTCTCCAGCTCTCTCCCCACAACGTCAGACCGTTTCCTCCGCTTCTTTCCCTCCCTGTAATTTGCTCTTCCGTTGTGCTTCGGTCTAAGTTCATGTGTTGCACTTGCGCATGCTCGACCGCAGCATCAGCGTGCACTCTTGAGGAACCTCTGGGTTTTCAATCATGCGCTGCCAGACCTGCTGCTCTTCCCCGAACGAGTCCATCCAGTCCACCTCATTCCCGTAGCTTTTGCCTTGAGGAAAATGAGACAGATATTTGGTTCAGCTTATCAATATATCTAAAGGTAAATCCTGTAAGAAAACTGGTAAACAACTTAGCAGGCTTTTGACCCCAAGGAATAATTAAAGCATATTTATGTGGCCCAGTTAAAGCACATATTCAACTGAGAGTATGTGGCAGTACTTAAAATATTGAAGTTCAGAGTTGCTTTCCATCCAGTTTGGCAGTTTTCTCAAACATATCCAAAAGCTTGCACAACAACAAAACTGAATATTTCAAGGGGTTGACAGGCACATTTCTGGAAAATATGTAGAACTTTCCATCCACATAATAATGCTGTTAGTTCATGCTGGTCTATTAAACAAATCCCAATAAAATACACAGACATTTCCCCTTATAATGTCATAAAAATCCCAAAAAGCTCAAGAAGTGTGAATAGTTTTGAATGCAACCCAACAAGCACAAGTCAGCTGGTATTTTCCTCTCCTACCTGTCCCTGCTCCCAGCCTGACTCCTCCTAGGAAAACATTGCTGGACAAAGCCTCTTTGTCCCACACGGTCAGCTCAAGGCAGATGTTGTTGAGGTCTCCGTCCTGCAGGCCGCAGTAGGTGAAGGTGTGGTTCCACTGCGGGTTCACAGTGCGCCGCTCCACCGCCGTCTTGTGCTTGGTTGACTTGTTATTGTCCGGGAGGAGGTATCTGTGGGAGAAAGTTTACAACCTCTCGTTACTCTACTGTGCGGCTGAGTGTCTCTGTTCTGTGAACTCAGAAAGTGAGTCAGTGAACACAAAGTAAAGATTATTTAGGGCAAAACTATTGCCTGCAGCAGCAAGCAAGAATCAAAAGATGAAGAAAATGAAGTGGCAAAGTCTTAAAACATTAAGCAGCTTGAAGGAAAACATACAAAAAGTTGTTAATTGAATATAAAAAAAACACAAAAAAGTTAGAATGATTTCTTTTTGATGTGTCTTTCAATGTAAATTTTCAAGGTTGCCAATAGATAAGTAATTTCAAGGCAACCACAAAAAGGCATAAACTGAGACAATTAGCAAAGAAAAGGAAAAAGGACCAGATATACCAGACATACAAACAAATGACAAAATGAGCATTGAAATAATGAAACATCACATAAGATATGTCACAAAAGTACATAAAAGGAAAAAATGAAAAAGACAAGAGAGAGCCAGTAAAAACACTTCATAAAAAGATTTTTGCAAAATAGATTGATTGAAAAACACAGAAGCAAACATATTAAAGAATGCAAAAACATTTTTAGGGTTGTGTGGTTTTGCTGATGGTGGTTACTGATTTTTCAGAAGAGTAAAGGTACATTTTACTTTTTTTGTAATTTAACATATTTACCAGGTTGGTAAATTAGTAAAAAATGAACTGGATGGTGGAGGTTTTACAATACATACATGTTCATATATGAGTGTAAAAGTCTTATTTTCCAGAAAACCTGAATCTCTCCTGACAATAAAGTGAAGAACAGAGTCTGGAAAATCAATTACTTTGCCATACTCCTCTTCTTTTATCCAGACTTTTAGAAATGAAATCCAATTCCACACTTTCCAAGCTCCATAATATCTACTTTTCCACAAGAATCCTGAATATTATTAAGATTTTGTCTTGACAATAACGACTGACAATTTCATAATCATGCATCCACTATGCAGAATAACTATCAACACGCTTATGTGTCTGACCATAGGAGCAACACTAAATGTGTCTCCTCAAACATCCCAAGCTGTGTCCTGAATCTCATCTCACCCTTTCATCACATCTCACCCTTTCACAAAAGGATCCGAAGTGCCTCCAGACTTGACCGCTGTTAGATTTTTGGCCCCTTTGACCAGCAGCTCGACCATGCCCCCTTTAGGCAGCGTGAAGCTGCTCGTCTTCTTGCCTTTCAGGAAGCTCTTCTTCACTGCAAAGAAAACCGATTTGTCAGCACACATGATTTCAGTGCCGTACTTAAGAGACTACTGGGAATTAAAAAGCTGTATGTGAAAGACTTGATCTCAGATGTGAAGGAGTTCCGTTTTTAGCTGCCGACAACTCAAAAAATGAGTCATAAATAAATAAAAACCTACAAGAAGAAATGTGTTTGACAATTCTCGGAGGGCTCAAGGTTTCTACACCTGAAAACAAAAACACCAACGACAAACACATTCACACACACTGATCACTTTAGCTGATAATTAAGCTGCCTGTAAACATACAAACGCAAAGAATAAAAGCTTTAAAGGTCCCATGAGAAATGAAAATGGTGTAAAGTATTACTCAGGAGCACTGTACTTTAGCTCTAAAGTGAACAGAAAATGCGACATATATTAGGTCTAATATTTCACAGCGTCATAAAAGAAGTCTGCATCTGGACGATCGATGACCCTTGAACCTATCCATTTTAATCAGAGCTGTGAGTGTGATGAATGCCTGGATGAATCAATCAAAGGAAGAGTGTGACAGATGGCATCCGGAGGTGTGAGGGGTGAAACAATACCCCTATTATTAAGAGTGGACTGGGTAGCAAGCCGACAGGGACCATTTTACACATAAAAAAATATCTGAATATAAATCTGTTTGAGTTTAAGAAGGAACAATTTTGTTATTTGTCTCTGGGAATAAAAAGATTCACTGTAAATGCTTCTGTTGAAGTTGACAGATACCAACTAATAATATTTTTACCCCTTGATTGGGATCTAAGCCATTCAGATCATCTCTGAATCTCAAAATAAATAAAGAGACGATATTGGACATACGGTACTTGCATGAGGTTTACATCGAATCTGTATGAGCATGAATTTATTCTTTTATGGCTCAAAAACTTTTAAGAGCTAGAAATGGTTTGAAATAAAAAAAGAGTGAAATGCATAAAATACAAACTCTATGCCCTGAGGTTTAAAGAAATGCTTCATAGCCACCAAGAAGGATCTAAGACTAATTCTGGGTGGATATTTGAAAACTCTTCTATGCTTCATTTAAATTGCTTAAATGCCTGGTGTGAATCTTGGATTTGTGAAAGGTTTGAGGTCTAGGATTTGGACTGAGAAGGTTACTGACAGCCTGTTTTAGAGATTTCTGTATTGATGGAGGACAAACTTGTGTGCTTCAACAGAACGATTGTATCAATCTGACCCAAACTCAATCTCTGAGATGAAAAACAACAACAATAACAAAACTGGCTATAGAAATCAAGAAACCGTCAGGATGAAACATATCTTTCTAAAGCCACAACCTCCGATCGACTGAAATTGTATTTTCAGTAATTTATTTTATTTTGAGCTCGACAATTTCTGAAATGAACAGATATCCATCCAGAATTTTGCCAGAAGCCCATTGATGTCAACTAAAAGCAAATAATCAAGGTGTAACTTGGTAAGGGACATTGAAACAAACATTAGTGGGGGTGTCTTTATATTTCTGAGGTATAATTTTGACCAGTGTGAATTAAAGAAAATCCACAATAAATTCAATAGTTTAGAAAATGATTAAAGTTGGTGTGTTAGCTTTCTGCCCTGGAAAAGGAAACGCTCAAATATAAGAGCGAAAAACAACATCACCTGTGCATGTGAACCTTCATGGACGGTTTCAGTCATTTAGGATTTCCTGTTAGCAGATAAAATGGGCCAAACCTGAACCTGAATTTGAACAAGTATTCATTGCATTTCATTTTGAGTCATATCTAGAAGCAGGGTGGCGACATTTCCCAGGGAAGCAAACAAACAAATCCCCAGCTGTGAAAAAAATAAACAAACTTCCGTCAGCACGGGCAGCTGAAGATTACAGTAAAATTAAATTTTTAAATGCAGCAGGAGGTGTTGAGTATTCGGCTGTATCTAATTTACTGTGGGTGAAATAATTTATCCTGATAAATTAGTTTTGCATGAGACTTTGAATCCACCTAACAGACTAGCAGGGGTTGGAGTGTATACTTAGGCTTAAATCTGTGTTGGCGTGGATGCGAGTGTGTGTGTGTGTGTGTGTGTGTGTGCGTGTGTATTCAGCTTCAGCACCTGTTTATTGAAATAGATTAGAGTTTGTCCAGGCTAATGCTTGTTCAGCTGCAGGTAAAACTCAGAAAATGACTAAGTACCTCATCTACATACAGTTCAACATGAAGTTATCCCTTTAAAATGATATTAATCAGAAAAAAACCCATTGGACTGCAAGTCCAATGGGGTTGAGTTTTGTCCTTTGTGTTTTACAAATGAACATTTTCACATCCTACTTGCTAAAATAGAAAATAATCTCAACAATTTTTTCCCGGCTTTGCAATAATAGGTGATGAAATGAGAGGAAGTAAAGGCAACTTTTTAATAGCGACTTGTTGGGTCAGATGGAACCGAGTGTTTAATTATCGCTCAGACTGGGTTAGGAGAAAACTGTATTCATGCTTGTTAAAAATGATCGGCTGGCTGGTGGATTACTCATTATTACAAGCTCCTGCTGTGCTGCCAAACAGCATCCTCATCCTCAGAGCTTCCTTTTATAGATCAGCAAAAGAAATAATAACTTCCAGAAAAACAAACTTAGAAAGCGGCTGGGATATTTCAAACTAAAATTAATTTAAATTCCAGCCTGTTAAAAGTTGATCAGCAGACCACATCAACTCATCATGGGTGTGATTGTCATGTTATTTTCCTATTGATTCAGTTTACTACTTTTGTCCAAGGAGAAAAGGTGAAAGTTTGAGTAACTTTCTTTCTGGTTTATGATAGGTTCAGATTTTGACAATAATTGTCTCTGGACATCCAAACGCACTTTCTGTCACCTGTGATTTCACTGAGATCAGCTCGGTGTTAAACATACCTTGAACCTGGTCCAGAGGCAGTGTGAGGTTTTTCTCTGCAGGAATGTACTTTAACACGACAGTCAGCTCTCCTTTGTAGTGCATGGTGGAGTCAGCGCTGCTCTCTACCTGCACACACATGCATAAAATACGCTGAAGCATCTGAAGCTGCTTTAAAGGAAGATCATATATGACAAGGTGTACTGCCGCTGGCTCCTACCCTGGGCTGCAGAGAGTACCACTCCTCTATCTGAGAGTCGAACTCCCAGGAGTCAAAGGTCAGCTCCACTTCTCCCAGGAAGCTGTTGTATCCAAAGCGGTCATGGTGCCACACAGACACCTGCAGGGTTCGAGTCTCCAGCTGCGAGTGGCTGATCACGTACTGAAAAACGGAGGAGAACAACAGCTTGTCGAAATCTATCATTCAGACTCGTCAGCGCTGATTTTCTGTGACTGACTCTCAGGTTCTCGTTAAAAACCGGGTTGATGGTGTTGGGTCTGATGCTCGTCTTCCTCTTGCTCTGGCGGGACGTGTCAGGAAGCAGGTAGGTCTTCACATACCTACCAAAACAAAGTCCTTCTGTTTTTCCCCACACTGACAGGACTCCATGCGGAGCAAATTATCATCAATTGTCATCAGAAAACCTCTTACGCGTCTGTGCGCTGCCTCCTGTCGTCTCCCGTTGCCAGGTTGTAACACTTTTTCACCAGAATGTTGAGGGCGCCTGTTTTGTAGCTGTAGCTGATGTTGAGGAGAATCTCGCCGCTCACCCTGGCGTTTCCGTAGTCGCCCGTCTCGCTGTACATGCTCATCATGCTGTTGAGGCTGCTCTGAGATGCCAACACGACAGATAAGACATGAGATGAGGAAGAGGAGGAGACGCAGATCCAGTATTTGTAATTCCCATCACCTCAGCTAATGGTTTATGGGAATAGATGGAGGATTTATAGCACAAAAATGAGATGTTCTCAGAACTACAAAACGTAATAAACTGTACAAAACAAAACCTTTTTTCATAGGAAGATGAACAAATGTGCAACAAAGGATCAAATAAGGAGATTTATGAACAGTACACAATAAACTAGGGGTTTATTTCAGCTAAATGAAAATCATTCAGAGCCGCAACATCATCTTCTGTAAAGGAAAAGAAAAAAAAATTGGGTAAATATTTACCACAGAAAAATTGCTGTAATTTATCTGCAATTTATCTTTCAGTGCATTTATTCCACGAAAGAGTAATGGCTAGAGTCAGTTGGTTCTTTGACATTTTAGCCAAGGTTATTAAAAGCCAATTTGAAAGGCCCACAGACTGCAGGCCCCTGCACTAAATCATGAGTGAAATGCAGAATAAACATACAATAATGTGACAAGAAGTAATTAAGATCAACATCAAATTTAATCTGGTATTTTCTTTCAGAACATCAGGATTTACAAAACAATGTTGATCATTTCACCTCTTTGTCATTTTGTAGTTTTTCCCACAAGATGGGTAAAAGTACACATTGTGATGTGCATTCATTTGACAATCTGAAGCAATTAAGTGCAAAAAGTAGAAAAGCCTAAAGGGGAGCGGACTCTTTCCCACACCACTATTTAACCAGATAACAGAAAACAGAAAATGAGAACAGTTAAAACCGCAGCAGTGTGGTATGTTATTAGAAAGCTTGTGCTCAGCTGCGATGCTGTGTTGACTAAGTTTTACCCTTTTCAAACCAGAGGAACAAACCTAATTGTGTCTCTTGCACAATGCATACGTACAAACTTAATTTCTCTATGAAGAAAAGAGTCCAAACCACATCGGTAACAGCAGGTAATTAACTCTGGAATAAAACTGACTGCTGGTAAACAGGAGGAGATAAAACCGTCTGGACCCAGCTGGAATTAATCCATGCTGCTTTTCACAAAAAGGGAAGTTTGCTTCATGTATTTCCTCCAGCCACCGACTGTGATGAAGACTTTTCTCTTGTAGGGACTTCGGGAAATATTAGCGCAAACGTCCACTGAGCCAGGCAGTTGACTGAAGGCAAGGTTTTTATATATTACTGAGCGACAAGTGCAATATTTATGCTCCAGTACTGCTGCATCTTTAATGTAGCAGGAAAACATCAGCATGCAGAAACGTGAAACACGGAGACTCACAGTCTCAGCATCCGAGTCGGGGATGTTTAGGTACCCCCACCTTCTTTCTGTGCCAGGAGTGGAGGACTGGATTCAGAATGAGCCGGGAGGAGAAGAAAGAGAGCCAAAGGAAAGGAGCAGAGGTTGTTGAAGCAATAACACAACACAGCAAGACTGACACCAGAAAACCCCCATCATGCACACACTGTTACCGTGGTGATTATCAGATAAAACCGCAGAGATTAAGAGTGGTTGGAAATCAGCGAAGCTGGACAGCGCAAACAAGCAGCAAGATAAGAAAAGTGGATAAATGTTTCTGTTCTCACTGAACCACAGAGAAGTCAGAGAGATAAGAAGCACACATCAAAATGGAGTTATTTTCTGGATACTTTTCATACATTATATACACATACATGTCAGCAAATTAGAATATTATAGAAACCATCAATTATTTAAGTAATTCTGGCTATAGCTGTACAGCTTTATGGCTGATAAAACATTAAGAATTTTACCTATTTGGATTTTAAATACAGATAGCTCATCCCATTCACGAGTATTGTATGTACTCAGTACTTGATTGAGACTAATTTTGCATGAATTACTGTATTAGTGCAGTGTGGCATTGAGGGGATCAGCCTCAGGATGTGTAAAAGTTCCAGAGGCGTGAATCCATATGAAAGACAATGTATGTAAATCGCTTTTAAGTGAAGAATCAGTAGATAACAAAAATGGTAACACTTTATTTGAAAGGGTGTCCATAGGGCTGACATTACACTGTCATAAACATGGCATAACAACAGTCATGAACCTGAAGGAGTCTTTATAAATGTTTAAGACTGTTGTCATGAAATGTCTTTCTGTAAATAATGACATTTTAATGCAAAGTTGATTCTTTTAATTGACTTTTAATGTGAGTTTTAATGCAAATTTTTTTGTTATTTAACAAATAATGCTAAGTTGACACTTTTAATGCAACTCTTAATGCACTTTTGCATTAAAAGTTGTATTATTTACCAAAAGACACTTCATGACAACAGTCATAAACATTCATGAAGACCTATTCATGATATTGACAGTGTAATGTTACATTTATGACAGTGTAATATTAGTCTTATGCACACCCCTTCAAATAAAGTGTTACCCAAAAAATGTAAAACATCAGCTTAACATGATATATCTGTTATTTGCCATATTTGTATCAAACATCTGGTGAACCTCTGAACATCTGCACCAATAAATCCTGTGGAAACAGGACATTCCTTCTGGACTTACATTTCTACATTCTCCACAAATGAGACGGCAGAAGTCTCTCAGTTACACCGCGTGAAAGCTTGCTTTCACCGCGCACGTCACTCTGATGACACGAAGCAGGAATCCTCCAGCATCGCACACTGTGACTGCGTCATGTTAGTTTGCTTAAATGCAGCAGGTTTGTGAGCGTGGGAGGCTTTCTTGACATGGCTCATCCCGTGTTGGCACAGTCAACACAGAGAGAGCAGAAATGTCTTACTCTGAGGGCATGTGTGCACAAGGACCAGGGCCGTGTCTGACATGTAGGACTTTCCAGAGGCTGTTTTGTTTGTGTCCTTGTTTGTGCTTGTTTTTACTCGGCGTTACCGTTGATGCGGCATTGCTAAGGCGTCCGCCCCGACTCAGGCTGTGTGCCGACATCAGGGCATCGATGTCCTCCTCTGCGTCCTCGTCGGAAAACTCCTGCAAGAGATGGTGATGAGATGAGCGTGACATCTGGAAGGTCTGATCCAAACGTCGCTGAGTGGGCGGATGGAGCTGGGCCCGGCCTCTGTAAATTCAATCAGTCAAATCCGGACACAGCGTTGTAATCTGGTTTTCACGTGTTTGAAACCACGACGTCCCTGCTTTTACAGTAAACCCGAGAGCTTGGCTGGAAGAGTGGGCGAAGGAAGACAGAATCAGTGAGTGTTTCTCTGAACTGCTTCAAATGCAAATCCGTGAAGACGAAACAAAGCGGCGCCACATGCTGGCCGCCTCATCCTTCCTTCACCATTTGCAAACTACATGTGCTTAGATGCTCTTTGAAGTGAGCTCTGATGTGAAATTAGCATTCGAGCCTACAGCTGACGGATCCCGTGAGTTTATCGGCCCACACATCTCAAGTTTGACGCGGTTACACAATAAAGTACGTCACAGGTGAGGATTTGAGAGAGGTCAGGACTGAATATTCACTATTTGTTAACTGAATCAGAGCGAATTTGTTGGGAGAAGTGTGATCACTGAGCGGAAAAGATGAGACAAAGCGACCGCGCTCACCGCTTCGTTGAGCCCGGGGACTGAGCGGCTCCTGAGGCTGAGGGCGTCGTCGCTGTGGTCAGATCCCGGAGCTGACAGGTCCATCTCTGAGTGGCTGTGATCTGGTGCAGGGAGGGAGGGCAGAGGAATGAATAAAGAGGCGGGTTTCCAAGTTTGGTAGGTCAAAAGATGGAAAAAGTTGAGCAAAAATTAAGAAGCATATCAAATGTAAAGGACGTTAAAGATCAAACATTTAATCTGATGATGTGGGACTTTTTCTTATTGATTCCCATAATCTTGGCAGCAGCATATTTCCTCTGGTTTGGAGAAATCTGACATGCTGAAGTCCTTTTTAAACCATTTTTGATTTGAAAACAAAAACTCTAAAAGACTTTTTGAAGACGTGTGACAGAATAACGCTGCAGTATGTTCCCAATTTCTTAAAAACGAGAAAAAATTTGATTTATCGGGGGTAAATACTTATGGAAACACTTTTTAAAATAAATATTTTCATTTAATTGTCATTATTTTTGCAGAAATCAGTTTCACATCAACATGCAAGGTGGGTTTTTTTTTGCAATTTTTTTTGTCCAAATTTTATTGCTCATTGGTTTGTAAAAGGAATAATTTTTCGCCCGTAAGTCTTTCAGTTGTTTCTTCACATTTTGGGCGATAAAACACACGGTCAGCATCTTTGAGGAGGTTGTTGTTGCTGATTACCTCAAACCTTAAAGCATGAAGCTGATGATTAAATCCCAACAAACTGTAAAATGCCTCACTAAATCAGACAATGTGAGTAACAGGCTTAGTTACATTTGATTTTATGGTCTTTGGCTTCAGTGAGGCTTAAACAATAGATTAAATAGACTAGATGTTAATTATTGAGCTCCAGAGCCACATGGGATATTTCCTGATCTTTGCAGGGAGCTGCTGCTGTTTTCCTGCCTTGTAGTTTTTTTTTTTTTTTTTTTTTTTGCTAAGCTAATTGCCCTCAGGCTCTGACTCAATACTTAAAAAAAAAAAAACTAAACTAAAAATGATTTCCTCTCAGTCTACTGTTTTTTTTTCTCTTGAAGCCACTGAATTATTCCTCTGTGCATGCCAGAAAAGGGAAACTAGAATTTAAAATGATAAGAGATCAAAAACTTTAACCCAAGCTGCTTCCTGCTGACACAAAGCAGAGGATCAGACACATCCTGCAGAGGGACCAAAATCATTACTAATCACATAGTCTGCTAATTAAATCAAACAAAGGATCTGTGATCTGAAACGCTACAGGAGAGAAAACCCTCCGCCCTGACGGTTCTGCATATACCGCCTGACATCTGTGGTCACGACTGGAGGTCTTCGTTAAAAACCGACGGCCCTGATCAAAGCCATCCTAAAAGCTTCACAGACTCCAGTAAGAAGCTGAGATAAAGGCTCTGACAATGAATGAGACAAAGAAGAAGAGATTATACTTAAAAGAACAGAAGAACAGCAGCTTGGAGTGAAGGAGCAGAAGTTAATGGTGTAATTTGTGGAGACGTGACTTGTGCTCTCAGCAGAGGGACTAATTTTATCCTTCCTAAGACCCTGAACGCGCCGAGTCGTCTCTCTCTGTGGTGGACTCAGAGAGTCTAGCATCACCTCTGAAGTGATCTGCTGCCTCTAGCACTTCACGAAGCTGTGAGCCGCTGACCAAAAACTTTGAGCGTGTGAGACGCCAGCAGGAGTCGTGGATGTGAGGGTGAAGACAAACAGGTCCACGTTGCTACCTGACACCACAGACGCGCAGGAGACGGAGATGGTCGGCGTGGCCGAGTTAGCGAGCTGAAGTCCCGTCCCTTCCTTCTCAGACAGACCCTCGCCGGAGCGCAGGCTGGCGACGCTTTCCGCTCCGTCGGGCTGCGTTCAACGACAAACACACGGGCTGCTGGAATAAACGCTAACCTGAACACTTCATTTGGCGCTGAGTGTCTGTTCGGGTGCTACTGTCGCTGACCCTGACCCTCCGGTTGTTGCTGGGGTTGGGTGATTTATCTGGAGTTTGGGAACGGAGATTGTTGGGGACCGTGGGCAAACCCGAGGACTCCAACGCCACCGCCACGCTCCTAAAACCAAGACACAAACATCAAGCAAACACAAACATCAACGATTATGAGGGGCTCCGGTCATCCATGAGTCCAAGTCAATGTCGGCCTTAAGAGTTTATTTGGTGGAGACATTAGATGCACAAATTTTAAACTTGGACTTGGACATATATTTATGTTTGAATGAAGACACCCCATTAACAACTAAATATTTCCTCTTGAGCTAGTTGCAAATATAGCGATCAACAAGCTTCAGTTTTGATTATGTCTGAATATTTAAACACTTCTCAGAATTGAAGTTTATTTAAAAAGGCTGAATTTCAGGCACTAACCCGACATTTAACCTGATTTTGTTGTTTTTCCTTCTTTTGCAACCCTACAGAAAATGGAGTAATGTTTCCTGTGAAGTTTATTTTATAAACAATGGCATTAAAAAATACTTAAAACTTTAAAAAATATTCCAGAGTTAATCCAAATATCAGCTGATGTAAGCTCAAACAGGAAATGTCTGGCGTTTACGCACAAGAAGGAAGTAAAATAATCCTAAAGTGTGAATAATTTATTTATAGGCGTTTAAACTATTATTCATGTCCAGCAACCTTTTTAAAGGCTTGTGCTGCTACTGGGATGTTTAAATTAATCTGCTCAGCAGATAATTTAACTTCATTAGATGGGTATTTCATTCCACCTCGTAATAAACTCATAAAAACTAACAAACCAGCAAACAAAAGGTTCAAAAAAATTCATTTTAGATCCAAAATCAATAAGACATGCATGTTTATGATGGGTGTATGTAAACTTCTGACCTGCACTTCCACAAATGGAGCTCCACAAACATAAAACAAAAACATTTCTATTCAATTCTAACATTATAAGTTAATATAATTTTTTTGTATAAGAGATTGTGAATTTAAATTTGATGTTTGGCTCTCAGAAACAAGTTTTCCTTTCTTTTTGTTTTTAAATCTTCTCGTCTGATCACTAACTGTTTGTATTTTGTCAGGACTGACGCAGAGCGGCGGCCTCGGCCAGATCAGGGCAGTGAAACGGACCGATGGGAGAACGGTTAGCCTCTCACGAAGGATTTCAGCCTTTTTAAATCCTGTTTTTATAAGAAATATTTAAATACTCAATCCATTAAACAGAGAGCTTAATGCCACTTATTCTTTGAAGATGCCTCATCTTTTAAGATACGATCAGATTGATTGACGATTTAAAGAAGCTCTCTTTTAAAATGTGAAATTCCCATGAAACCACTTTTAATCAATCTGCCTTCAATAACACATCATCTGAGCCTCTGATGTTATCACCTAGAAAGATACACTTAATGCTGAGAGAGCTTCAAAATCATAGATTTGTTTATTTTTGTTCATCTAAATGATATTTTCTTTGTGTGTCACCTGTTTGAATGCTGACTCTGAGCGGAACGAACGCTCTGAGTGTCTCCATCTGAAGACGACTTCATGCTGACGCTGTCGGCTCCGTTCCCGGGTTTCAGGGTGGCGCGGCTGCCTTTCTTACCAATTTTCATCCGTCTACACACACGCCCACACACACACACACATGCACAGAGACATAGAGGTTATCTGCTGTGCGGATGCAGCAGATCTAACTAGTGTCCATTACTTCACAGCCATTACAGAACTCCACTTTATTACACTGATTTTGTGGATTCCCCAGAGGAAATATACAGTAGATAAAGTTTAATTTCAATCAAATTGCAATTATTGTTCCATCTACTTACAGACATGAGGTGGTTTTATCAGCATTCAGAAGGAGATGGCAAGATTTTTAAAGATATGGCAGATGTAGAGCTAGCAGATTCATCAGCGACAAATAACCATAAATTCATCTGGTTGTTATTTGTAACTCATCAGAAGATTTTGAAGCTTCACCTGCTGGTTGGACATAAATAAAAGTTTAAAGCTTGTTTCATTAAAACCTTGAGGTTTGTTTGGGTTTATTTCCATGTTTTTTATTTGCTTATCTTGCCGACTGGTTTCTTCCTATTAGTGTCGTTTTCGTCTTTGAAACTTAAAGAGATGATTTTCATGTTTGCTACTCACCCACTTTCCCCCCTTCTGTTGTTGATAGATTTTAGATGTATGTTGTGCCTCAATTTGCTTTTCATCTGGTTGCACCCAGAGAGCTGTTTCCATCTAAAGACGCTTGTGATCCGACTGTGAGCTCAGAGAGAAGATTTCTTTTTCTTTTTCAGTTATTGTTAAATTGGGGGACTGGAAATAGTGCCACAGCAGCCAATGGCAAACTCTTTTATATTTTCTTGCCTCCCACAACGCTGTCCCTAATCAAACAGTGCAACAGAGCTCATATTTTATACCAAAGGAATTTAAAAGCAAAGATTTTTCTTGCGTTATTATTGTTTATACCTTTATTTCTCTTCACAGCGCCTGTATTGTTGTCCTGCCAAGTTGCTGGAGGATTAAACATTTACTGAATCTGTTATGCTGCATAGCATGCTATGTTATGTTATGATATGTTGCTATGCTGTTTTACATGATGCCATACTATGACACTCCATGTAATGTTGTTTTATTCAGGGATGCGCTATGCTGTGTGATGCAATGTGATATTATTTCATGGTTTTCGGTGGTAAACAGCGTTATTTTCTGTTCCAAGTTTAAATCCCAGCCTGGGGAGTTTTCATATTCATGCATGTTCAAAATATGCATATTCCAGGTTAATTGATAAGCTCTATTTTTTCCTTAGGTGTGATTGTTTGGGTTTGACCTGTTTAAGATGACTAATGGCTACTGGAGACACTGGGCTTCATTACCCTGTCATCCTAGAGACAGAGGATGGGTGCATGTCATGCAATGTATATTTAACTTATATCAAGTGCAATTTGTCTTCTTAACTTTGTATTGCACCCTATGATCATCGTTTCAGCCAGTTATCACCCAATAAATATGACAGTTAATGCTTAAATCCTTACATTGCACTAAGAGTGGACATAAAAATATACATTAAAGTTGTCTGCTCTCAAATCAGGTATAAAACATTTCACTGGCAGGTTTCCCATGGCAGATGGTTTCATTTTAGGAGAGAAAAAGTTGAATATGAAAATGCAAAACAATCAGCGTGTCTTTTTTTTTATTATTGTGATGTGTTTTACGTTTATTATATCACGTTCTACTTTACAAAATTCAAACTTGAACAAGAAAAAAAAAACATGTCAAAGTGGAGTACTACTACTACTACTGCAAATATCTGATTTAAAAAAATACAAATCGTTTTGCTTTTGAGAATAGCTGAAGCTCGGTGCAAAGTTCTTTGCCATCAAACCCGTCCAAACATTTATGATGAAGCAGATCTGTTTCGTGCTGGTATCGTTTTGCGCCACGCCTTCAGAGACCACCAGACTGCAGCCAAGATGAGAAGTCATCACAGCTGGCAGAATCCAATTCATGTTTCTTAGCTTGAGAAAATATATTTTAAACTACGTTCCAGGCCTCTGGCAAATCAAATAAATGTCCATTTGGTCATTTCAAAGAATCTTAGATTAAAGAGTGCACTGAGCTCAAAGCCAATTTGATTAGATTTGAGGTTATATTATCCTGTCTGCATGTTTCATATGCTGTGTGGCAAAAAGAAAAAAAAACAACAAAACAAAACAGAAATAGTCAGACGTTTGCATTTATTGGTCCATCTGTAGCTGATTGTGACATATGTTGACTGTCATTGGTCAGATAGGTTAATACTGCACACTGTCACAACACTTATTTCCTGCCAGAGCCACATTGATTTTCTTCTCCATGTTTTTATGTCGATGGTAGGAGACTGCAGGAAGTCTTCTCGGACACATCTAAAAGATTTTCAATGCGGTGAAGGCCTGGACTCCATCACGGTTGTTTTTCATGTGAAAATGCATCACAAGCCCTTCAAATATGATCATAAGGATCTTCAGGAACCCGTGTATTGGAATCTTACTTGATCTAAATCATCCATGAATGGAGGTTCTAGATAAATTCATTCATGTAGAAAAAAATGTAAAGTTTTCATTTTTCCAATATCTCATTTGTGGTAGATTTACGTCAGTGATGTCAGTTTAAAGAATGTGAATAAAGAAGCTGATGGGAGAATGAAGTTACTTAATTATCAAAGATTATATTAAAGAGCTTGACCATTTTGAGTTGAGCTGCTGCCTCCTCTTTTCTATTCTGGATGTGAATTTCACTGCATGAGACATTTGCAGCCTTGGTCATATTCTTGCAGCTATAGTCCCTTTCATGAGACACTTGCAAACTGGATCCTGCACCATGTTCCAAATTATTATGCAAATTGGATTTAAGTGTCATAAAGATGACATTTTTTGCTGTCCTGTTAAATTTATTGATGGTGTTGTGTGTCAGGGCTCTTTTAGTCACTATAATTAATTTCAGAGAGCTGGTTGATTAGTTTGTCTGCTGAGCTCAATTAAATAAAATCTACTTAAGAAGGATGTTCCACATTATTAAGCAGGCCACAGGTTTTAAGCTGTATGAGAAAGAGAAAAGATCTCTGCTGATAAAAATCATCAGATAGTGTAGTGAATATGACCAGGTATTAAAACAATAGATATTTAACAAAAACTGAAGTGTTATTGTACTATGAAGAGATTTGTGGTTGATTCAGAACAAAGATGGGTTTGTACAGATAAAGACTAATGAGGAAGGTTTCTGTTAGACAAATTCATCGGATCAAGACAGCAGCTGTTAAAATGCCCTTACAAAACAGCAAATAGTTATTGCTTAAAATTATTTAAAAGTGCATTTTTGTTGCAATTTATATGGAAGAGGATTAGGGCCACTGGAAAAAAATGAAACAGTTCTGACTTTTTTTCTCAGAATTGTGAGATTCAAGTCAGAACTGTTTTATTTATTTATTTTTGTTAAATATTTTTTTTTACTCCAGTGGCCCTGATCCTCTTCTGTACTCTTCTGTAAATTTTAGATACACTTTACATTAATTTTTGATAAAAATGTATCTACTACTCATAATTGCTGTATTTTTTAAAATTATTTTTAAAAATTAACTTTCAGACTAGTTGTTTGAATTTATTATAGACTTTAATACATTATGTAAAGCAGCATGTTTCCCCCAGTGTGTCAAAACGTTCCTCACTGCAGCAACATCGCCATTTAGCAGATGGCAAACAACTCAGCGGTAGCAGCAAGATCCCTTTCATATTCATGCATGTTGATATTACTCAATGTTATCTACTGTTTGAAATAGAAAAACACAAACATCTATCTAGTAAAAATGACAGGATGTAAATATATTCAACATTGCTTGAACTACTAGGCAAGTTTTAAGCTTGAATCTTTTTTCATAAATTGAGGAATTTGCTCTGACTTTCCTGTTTTTTTTTCTTGACTCTTCAAGTTTAATCCTTCCCTGAGTCCTTGAGCTAAAATCTGTCTGACCGGTGTAAAATACTGACTGCTCATCACTCCATCCAGCCTCACTACACACAACTATTTCTGCTGTTTTCTCACCCTTTCTTTCTGGCACCATCCATGATGTTGCGCACTGCACTTCTGTTGGATTTCGGAGTGTCTGGTTTCTCCAAATCAGAGGACGCTGACAGGTTTTCTGTTGACTTTTTTTCTGCACCTTGTGACCAAAAACTCTATTAATTAATAAAATCTGCAATCGTACAGCAAACAGCAGTCTTAATGGGTATAGTTATGCCTTGACGGTGTTATCGTTCAGGCATTAGCAACCAGACTTACTTGGTGGGGCGCTCAGGATAGTCTGCTTGATGACGTCACTGCTCAGCGCTTTCTGCTCGAAGCGCCTGGACCGTTCCTCCAGGAACCACTCTCCAGTCACCACCTTCAGCTCCCTGTTGTAAAAACACACAATCCGGGACACAAAGACCAGCGGGTGAGAGCCGAGCAAAGGGTTCACTCCTTCCAGATGGGCTCAGTGTCATTACTCACATCAGGCACTGACAAAGGATTGGGTTTTAAGTACACGACTCAGAGACCGAGAAGAAAAATGTGAAATGGAAAATGCAGAATTTGGACCGATAGAGAAAAGGATTGCTCAAAAAAGATTAAAGATTGTAATCTTTAATCCTCATTTTTATGTCCATTTCATGTCATTTTTTATTCACAAGCCAATACAACAAACATTAGTTAAATTATTTAAATGATGTACAACTACAGAAGTCTAAAAATAAAGAATTGAGTATTAAAAAAATCTTGTCCATGTTATGATGAAGCTGAAATTAAGGTTGTTAAAACTAGTAAGCATTTTTTAGGCTGATGTCTTGATTTTGTTTCTACTAAAATAAAGAATCTGTCTAAAATCACTGTGCAAAATGCTTTATATTCAGCTGTTTTTTAAATCTAAAAACCATTTGATTTGCCAAGATTCAGCTGGTATCAAAAATGACTGCATGAACAATGAAGTCTGGTCACGGCGGCTCATGGTTGGTGGTTGTCACTGTAACTTATCACATTGTCCACAGGCGGAGCATTAAGAGAAAGCTGCTGTCAGGGCAGATATAAAAAAAAATCTATCATCATGAACAGAGTTCACTGAAGCGCCAATAAATCTCTCCAAGTTCGACACAACCGGAGTAAGATGAACGAGACTGTGGTGAAACGACAGCTGACCCACACTTTCAGAAATAAAAAGTGCAATAAAATGAAGCAGAAAACTTTAAAAGTACAATAAAATAAAAAAAATTTGTTTTGCTCACTCTGGGTGTAACTCCAAAAAACCCTAAATAAACACCTAAACCTTTTGGTCTTTTTGCGTCCTTGATAAAAAATAAAAGCTTTCCATCATAATTGATGTTGAGTCAGACATGCAGAGTTTTCAGTCAGTAGGAACAGAAAAATGTCTTTGCACTAAATACCCTAAATTACCTTTTTACATTTTATTTCAGGCTCCATTTGGCATCCGGGGAAGTGTGGCGATTTATTCCCACCCTCATTAGTTGGACACATAGGCTCTGCTGATTTCACTAATGATACATATGCTTTATAGCATATTTAAAAAATAAATAGATACACTCTCTGAGAAACTGCAGCATCCAGAAGGAACAATCTAACATGAACGTGAATTGGTGCATTTGCAGATCAAGGGTGCATAATGTCTGTGAATTCACATGCAAAGAACTGGAACACATAGAAAAACAACAGAGGACATAAATGGAGGCATCATGAATTAACAGATAATCAAACAATCATTTAAAACAGAGCGGAGGCCAGCAGTCACAGAAGATGCATCAGTGATGCATTAGACGACGTTACCAGCACTTAATGAAGATAAATGGGGGGGTTGTTGCATTTTGGCAATCCTTCAGGATGAACGGCTGTAATGTGGTGATAGTGCAACATGTGAGAAATACAGATTGAACAACACGGGAACCAACAAGGCCCTTAGGTATGTGGTGTAACCCGCAACATGCTGCGAGGAGTGAAGACGTGTTTTAACAGGCAAACTTAAAAACCTTTGGGTTGGAAAATCAATCTTTAGAAATATTGTTCATGTATGTAATAGTTTTGTTCAATTTTTATAAAAAAAAAAAACATTCAAATTTGTTATATTTTCTTAAGGTGCATCTCTAACTTCGGGTTCAAAAGTTATTTTAAAAAAGTAGCTTTTTTTTTTTTGCAGGAATGTCTTTCAGGTCACAATGATGCTGGGATGCATTGCTGATCCAGATCTGCTTCCTTGGATTAATCCCCTCGGCAATTATCAAACTGCAACACTCAACATTTTAAATCTCTGTCACACAGCTGAGGGCTATTGGAGGCAAACAATCTATGATTTTTGTTATGTTACACATTTTTGAACAGTTGCTTGTGCCAGCATGTCAACACGTCAAACATGTGAAAAGTCCCATGTTCCTGGTGAAGCTCTCTGGTTATTGTACTTATGAATTGTTCATAAAGATACAACACATTTCATTTAGGGTTAGGGTAACCCTTAAAAACCTACATTTTTGTCCAGCTAATTAGTATTTTAAGGTATTTGTGCATTTGGCATGACAACTATAACACAACTAATGAGCTCCATAAAAGTTTAGAAACTGTCAACAAAAAGTTTAGAAACTGTCTGATTAATGGTTGTTTTTTGGTTTGTAAGGATCTTTTTTTTCAGAATTAAACACAGCACCAAATCCCCTGAGGCCCTGATTGACAAATGGGTGCAGATGTAGGATCATTAATCAAAACCACACATGTAGAGTCCATCCCTCCTCTCAGTTTCTGTTCTGCCTCTCCATGGCCGACACACTTACGAAATCTTGGCACAGACGTTGCATCTCCACTTGCGTGAGCCGGCGATCGTTCCACGACAGTCGCTGCAAACGCGCAGCCGGCATTCATCGCAGAGTTCGCCACGGTCAAAGATCAGCCCTAACGTTTTGAGGCAGCGAGCGCACTGCCGCTCCTCAGAGTCATGAGGCCGGCGGGAACCTTTTCGCTTGATCTCCAGCAGGTCATTTTTTAACTTTCTGCAAAGCAGAGAGGGAAGAGAGGGAGATAAGCAGATGGAAAAAAGAAGAAAAGAGACTTTTGGGGTTTAAATCCTTACCGTATCCTTTTCTCCTCACGTTTCCTCAGCTTCTCGTCTTTCTGTAGCACCTTCAGGATCATTTCCCTTTCATGCTCCAGCAGAAAGGACAAATTTAAATCCTCAACAGCTTTCTCCATTTGTTCCATAACCCAAATCAGCCCCAGTGACTTTGTTTTGAAGAAGGAGTCAGTAAGGACTACATTTTAGTCTTGGGCTCTATGATGCCCTGCAGACAATCGCGTGGCTCCTCTGCTGTTGCCATTGTCCAACTTCCGATTTACAAAGCTCTGGGCTGCAGGGTTTGCTTTTGAAGTCCAGAAGGAAACCTGTAAGACATGAATGAAATCCTGAAAAGATCAGAAAAACAAAGACATACATCATTAACAAGTATCTATGGATTGGAGTTTTAAAAAAATCTTTTAACAATTATTAATAAATCTGTCTTTTGTCCATTTCTAAAAACAAGAGTAAAAGAGGAACTGATAGTAATTGGTATATATCTGACAGCTCCACAGCGCCTCAACAACCAACCAATTAAACCTGGAGTACAGCAGCCATGTTTCTCTGCTTCCATTAGCAAAACCTCCACAGCATTTTCCTCTAAAAGCCATGACCAGACTTTTACTTGTTATCAGTACACCTGCATGCCAGTGGATACAGCAGCAGGGCTTTTTACCGACTCCGGAGACCACAGCAAGGCTGGAGATGTGTCTAAGTGAACCACCACCGAATACTCTGGTGTAAATTTATGTTAAAGAGTCACTGAGGCAAGGGGGGAGGCCTCCAGTCTTGTTTTTCAATTCAACAAAAGTATTCTCCCATCCTTCCAAATCATTGCTATCAGGTGTTACAGTCACTTCCATGGCTGCAGGCATACAAACTCCAGTAGCGAGGGTTGCAGCCAGCGTCTCAAAACATTAGTGAAAAAATGCTTTGAGGCGTTAATTGAATGACAGCAGACTACCATGAAAAGATGCAACCTGTACAATACATCCAGTTGTCTTACACAAACAGTGATTTGGAAACCTGGGTTTGGTAAGTTGCCTGACGTCACTATGTGAAGCACAAAGTTTTGTGCGTAGGGGGTTAAAATTTCAGTGACAGAAAGTTTTACCACTACCAAGACATTTTGGAAAATTTCACGCTTCCAACTTTGTAGGATTAGTTTTGAGACGCCCTCTTCTAGTTCCAACATGGATGCACACCAGTGCATAAAGCCATGTCCATGAAGACATGGGTGACTATTGTTCGACTCAATAGAACGGCCCTACTACGATCACCATGTCCCTTCACCAGGTGAATGCACGTTAGCACAACAGACTCTGCATGCTACAGTTCAGCATTTGGAGTTAACTCCATGTTTTATGTTGCTGATTTGCCAAACCTGAAAGATGTTAAGGTTTGGAAAAGGCACTGAAGGTGCGTTTCATTTCTTTTCTATGACTTCTTTCTCACAATTTGCTTCTTTCACTTCAGATTCAGGGTCATCACTTTATTGGAAACTGCAGCTATTAAATTGATTGCATAGCATATTTGTTTCAATGCAATAACATTTGGGAAACAGTGTAACTGAACAATTAACCCTCTGATGGATGTTTTCACAGTCATGATTACAGATGGTCCACTGAGAGTGATAAAAAGCAATAAAAATGTCCCCCCTTCATGTAGAGCGGGAATGGTGAGAGGCTTTGATTACTGCTGATAAAAGAGGAACTGATAGTAATTGGTAGATTTCTGACAGCTTCACAGTGCCCCAATAATAGTAATCATGAGTGATTCTCATCTCTGATAAATAATGTGTTTTAAATCAGAAAACAAATCAAGAATATTGTTTCTGGAGCAGCAGTTCCTGATTAAATAAACAAATGGGAAAAAAATTGCAGAAAAAAAAAAAAAGTCACCTTCTCCAACCATCAATAGCTTTTGAAACCAACAGAGTAACGTGAGCAGCAGAGCATTTATGAGGGAAAAAAAATAAAAGCCTTGCCTGAGCCTGGGTAATTGAAGTTGGGGGAATAAAAATTCAAAGGAGAACAAGTATCAGCATAAGCTCACACCAGCCTCCTCCACTCCTCATTCATCCTCTTTCTTCTCTTGCCTCTTCTCGTCACTTTACATGAATTAGCACTAATGAACCTGCATCATCAAAACTTCATTTGCAGCCAAAGGCACATCATGAAATCAGTGATTATGAGCATTTTAAGCGGCTCTGCGCCCAATGAAGACATCTTCCTTTTGAAGCTCGCCGTGCTCAGCGACTAAAGAAAACAAGAGCGGTTTGAGAATCCTGCAGATCTGAATTTCATTACAGCTCTAAATACAGACTATTGATAGACTGCACTCAGCCATAGCAGCACTTGAACTACATCCTCAAGTCACGTATGGATTATTTTAGCAAGCAAATATGATTATATCCAGGAGAAATAGTAAAATAATCAGACATTTTATTAAAAAGCCTCAAGTTGAAAATGTTTGGACAAATGAAAAGAGAAAATCTGCGCTTCAGATACTTTTTACCAACCCCCTCGGTCTTTAATTATCTTGTTAGCTGTTTCCAGCCTAGAAAAGGTCAGGTAAATTAAAAATCATTATTCAGACTCTTCAAACCTTTTACCAGCAATCAGCAGCTGTGCGTTCATCCAAAGCAGCTCTTCAAGACTTTGAATCTTAAAAGTTGTGCTACTCTTGTTCTAACAGAAGAGCGATTTAAGCCATTTTTATTATTTCAAAACTTGTTGAGGGGAGAAAAGAGACATGTCAGCTGTTGGTTTGGGCTTCAAGAGAGAAAAACTTAACATTGGTGACGCAGTCAATGGTGCATCTTTTGTATTTTATAAAGTTGATTTTATAACATAAATATCAAACCTAGATAAAAAGGTAATTGTTACTTAAATAGCTCTCTAAAAAGGTTTGAAAGTATTATGGATATTTTCATCACAGCTATAATAATATATTATTTCAACAACAGTATTGATTGCAGCCTTTTTGTTTTAAATAAGACGTTTTCATACATATTGAACCATTTCCAGGCCCTAGATTGTTGAATTATATTTATTAGATTGTCTGCAGATGTAGAAATGTATTTCTGTGACTTTTAAAGCTTTGTGATTTATTTGTTTATATCTTAGTAGATAATCCAAAGCACCACAGCTAATAAAGTTTATTAAGAATATTTAAAGCAGGAAGCGAAAACAAATATCTGGACAAAAAAAATACGTCACCTCAGCCTGCTGAACCACACGATTCTCCTGGTTGTCTGGGCAAACATGACAAACGCTCTGTAAACACTGCCAATAAAGTGAAACTAATATTTATCTGAGCTTCTCTGATATTACAGAGGAGCTATGTTAGTCTGCGTGTGTGTGTGTGTGTGTGTGTAGGGGTGTTGTCCTGATGGTGCCCTCCCTAAGAACACATGACACACATTCCCGGTGCTGCTTGCTCTGCCCTGAGTAAACACGAGTGTGCTGCAAAACCTCCCAGACGAGGAATCACACTTTCTCCTTAGCTCTGCACCAAACGACGGGGACTCTCAGCTTTTTAAACATCCTGGTTTCCACCTGTTCCACTAATCATAATCTAAGCAGTTTTGGCGTCTATTGGTTGAATTGCTGCTGATCTGTGTTGGAGTATCTGTCCATGGGGCCAGAAAGCCGACTTGTTGGTGTTTTGTAACTCTTGCCAGCTGTCAGTGTGGCGTTTTCTGCAGGCGGCGAAGCTCACAGGCCGCAGAATCAATCTGCCAAGCAAGGACCGCAGGTGAGCTGCAGACAGCTGGTCTTTGCTCTGCAGTAAAGCAAAGCAGGAACGAGTAAAAAGTGAGCAAAAACAGTCAAAAAAAAAAAAAAAAGTAACCTTGCAGTTGAGCCTCAAGGTGACGCGATGCTCTCTGAACATTTTGTCAACATTATACCCAAACTCTGTTTGGGTATAATGAAAAAAAAAAAAAAAAAAAAAAAACTGTCGCTGATGAATTTCAGCAATGCAGTAAAAAACAAAAAAAGAGCCCAGAAATATTCTGATTAATCTGTTTGAGAAATATTTTAAAGCTAAGTAGAGCACAGATCATTACATTTGAAAATCATAGTTGTTTTCTCTTTTTGTACAATGTGTGTTTTCCCCCCAGGCCACGTCGTTTTGCTCGTCCCTGCTGCTGTGACAAACAAAACAACAAACATCTGTTCTCTCAAGGTGTTTGTCATTTTATCCTTGTTTTTTCAGCAAATGTGTGTGACTCTCGGGGATAAAGTTTGCCACAAGCTGGAAGTTTTGTGTCAACATTGACAGCATATTATGGATGCAAGTAAGCACAAAATGTAAACATGACACTATTTTACTCTGCATATGCTGATGCATCAAGACGAGCTGAAAATGCAGGGTTAGGTTTATAAAACAAGTCATTTTAAATGATCTAAAAACAAAAATACTCCATACTCTCTCACTATTATTTATTTGCACATATAAATAATCTTGGTGGCCCTTCCTACATTAAAACAGAAAAGCTTAATTTGATGTAACGTGGTAAAAAGGTCATGTTTCTTTTCAACCGTGTCTGTAAATATCTGGTTTCCATCGGCTCCTCTCAGCCTTTCTTCCTCTTCTATTTTGCTCCAGCAGTTCTTGAAATTAAAACGTATTTCCATGTCTGCAAACTAGCTTTAGATGTATTTTTTTCTATATTTAAAGTCAGAAGCTGTAATTGTTCTTGAGAGTTATACAGAAACACAGATTTATTTTACTTTTACCATGGAAACATGCTAAATTAAAAGCTCCTCTACTTCTGGCAAGCAAAAAGATTTGGAAAGTAACAAGCAGGAATCAAAAAGTCTCTCTCATTAGCTACACACCTTCAGTCCGGATTTGTTATTAAAGTATGTCCGTACTGAGGTTTTATTTGCACTGAATCGACAAAAAAAAGCTTTCACAAAACATTTTTCTCTGCATTTGTGTCAAGAAAACAAATAGATTTTTCATTTGTGGTCACTGTTTTCAGCACACTTGCAAGACTGAGACATTAGACGACGTGTAAGTAGTTTATGAGAAAATGTAGGTCATGCTGAATCCTTATGCTGAAATTTTTATTCCTCCTTCAGCTCCAGCCTTGTTGTTGCTGCAGAATGATTCCAGGTTGTTTGGCCTTAGAGACAATGCACATAAATCAAACCGTGGCTCATTGGCTGTGAATTAGAGGGTTGTTTTTTCTCTGTGAGAGGTTAAAGATTTTCCCCTAAATGTCTCCAGTCACAAAGGTTTAAACTAAATTACATAGATTGCAGTTCCCACAGAAATGCCTGTAAAAACAGGGAAACCAGGCTGGGAACTGATGGCAAACATTGTACAGTTTCATTATTTCATGCAGCTGCACTGGTTAATCCTCACCGTCTGAGAGTGATCATTATCAATGCTATATTTCAAAGTATGGCCCCTAATTTACAGTGTGATTCACTGGAAGCTGAATCATTAATGCAACACACAAACAAGTGTGATCGCAGTCGGCAGAATGTGTCTCTTAAGACCATTAAACAGTGAGCTTTTTCAGTCCTTCTTTAGTCAGAGAGCACAAGGTTTTCCACACATACAGACAATGGACTGGCTCTTAGGGTAGGAAACGTTAATTATTCATCCACAGGTCAATATCAACACACTTCACAGCTACTTACACGGATATCAAGCCAAACGCTGGAGAATATATCACAGATCTTGTCATCCTGCTTTAACAAACAACCTACGCTGTCATACGCCTTTAATCACCACCGGCAATAAAACATCTATCTGTTCGATGTACTTTTGGTTGGATTTTTGAAGAAGCACTGACTTTATTTTGTTATTTAGCCTTTATTGAACCAGGATCGTCCCACTGAGATCAGATTTCTCTTTTACAAGGGAGATCTGGCAGAGACAGGCAACCTCATTACATTAAAAACAAAAAATACATACAGCAAAATGTGTGTTTATAATTCAAGCCAAATATAAGCACGAATATTATCAATAAAAATTAATGATGAATATAAGAAATAAAGCAGCAGTCTTTTGTAGCGATGAGTCACCAGACAGCAAATGTTTGGAAAACGTCAGATAAAGTTAAAGTCTCCCAAAAACAAACAAACAAAAAACACAGGCTGTATAAAACAGTACATAATAGCTGCACTTAGACATATTTTCTAACAAGCTGATATTAAATCAGCAATTGGAGAAAGATATTTAAAAGATCGACATAACAATCTCGGACATGCTGTCAATATTTAAAGTTTGCTAATATTAGAAGTTGGAGATATTCTTTTCATGAAAAACCTACGGAGCACCACAACTGTTATCACAAATTATTTTTTTACAACATCAATAAATTATAAGATAACTGCAAATATGTAGTTATCTAGTCTCCAAACTGATAAGTAAAGAGAGGAAAAAAGAGTCGAAACTTGAAACTGTTTCCACTTCAACACATTTGGAAGAATTACTTGAGACAAACAGATTCAGGTCCGTCTGAGAATGTGAACGTTTCAAGGGAATCTAGTCATTTTAAAACATGACTTCATCTCGCTCTCCAGTTTTAAATGCTTCTGTTTATTCGCTGGCACGTCCGAGCCTGTTCATAACAGCCGTCTGCAGCATCCAGTTAAATATTAATGGGAGCAGTGACCTGCAAAGCAAAACAAACAGAAATGAACACAGATCCATTTCTGCTGCCATGAACAGACTTCCGTGGTAATAATGTAAGATTTTCATGTATGTACTTAAATGTTTTGTTTTACTATTCAGAACATTTGCTCAGCATATTCTCGAGTCTTTGAGTTCTGCTTCGTGACAGGATGCAAAGAAGCACCGAGCTCCTCAGATTGACTTCTGGACATAAAATGCAGAGTCAGGCTCATTTGATTTACTAGCGGAGCCTCAAGAAGACAAGTGTTCTCTCAAAGTCAGCGAGAAGAAAAACAAGCCTCATGCTGTGAGGAGCCTGAAAGAGATCACGTTCAAAAATGCTTTCTGGCTGCTTATCTCGATTTAAAGAAAACGAGACCAATAAGATTTATCCTGCTACCTCTGTGGCGCCTCTCTCTCTCTCTCTCTGCATGTCGTCCACTTCCTGTGACCGGATGTGGAGTTGTATAGTCCCAGCAAGGTGAAATCAATCTGCAAACACCATCTCTGCAGAAAGCAGAAGATGAGACGTCTCATACTGAAATTGACCAGAAGACTTCCTTCCTCCAGTTTCCGTCTTATTGGATGCGACCTATTTGTCCAGCTGGGAAAGTATTCCTGTCTTTCATTCAATCGTACCTCACTGCTTCACTTCCCTTGCTTTGTCTGGATTTGACAGGTTCACACAAGCACATCACCTCGGGGCAGATAACGTATCTGCGCCGCTGCAGTGCACTGATGACCTGTCAGGCACACTGTTCATGTCACTCTTCCTCATCCTCTGAATCCCCTGCATGCTAATGACTCTGTACAGACACATCATATCCTGTACTGTCAATCAGAATCCAATTAGAAACCCTAATTACTTGCCTGTCTTATAGGTAATGAAGGGGCATTAGACATTAATATGAGTAACTCACCTGCGTCAAGGCCGACACTTGGCATAACGGTGACTGGCATTCTCTCCCTGCCAGATTTGGCCTTTTGTCTCTAATTGCAAGACTGTTTGGAGGAGGAAGAAGAGGAGGAAGAGGAGGAGGAGGAGGGCGAAGACGCCAGATTGCAGCAGGAAGAATTAAAGGAGGCCAGCAGTGAATATGTGTGATCCAACATCTTAATTGGCAAGTTTGTATGCTTTGACTGAGGATGAGGATCAATAAATATTCTGGCACTTTTTTTTTTAGTTTCCTCAGCCATTAATAGAGAATCCACCTTACAAGCAGCATTCACCCGTTTGCGCACATATTCCACTCAGATGTTCTTCGTCTCCACAGAGTTTGTCAGAAGTGTTTTGTCGTGCAAAAGAGCATCTGAAAGGAGGCGGCTGGATTTGTTGCACATCTTCTGCCAGCTTCTCCGCAAAGCCTTTTATGATTTTTTTGCTCTCGTTTGCACGAGACATGACAGAGGACAAGAACCTGTACAGAAGGTGCAAAGCAGAATCCGATAGAGCTTCACTTCCAGAGACGGAGGTTTACGGCGTCGTCTCCACGACCCATAAAAAGGCAGTAAGTGCTGCTTTATGCACCAGAAATCATCAGAGCAACCAGAACCAGAAGAGTGTTTCTAAAACGCATAGCCACCTGGGAAAAGTTGAGAGCACAGAAAGAAAAGGTTGAAACTATATATTCTTTTTTATTTAGGTGTGCCGAAGCAGAAAAAAGTCAAACTCGTGCACTGCTGTGCATCTGGGGATTATGGCTCTGTCATAAAATAGTGACTCAAATGCAGACACGTGTCTTAAAACAAGAAGTAAAATGGTCCTCTGGTAGCTGATGGTGGATTTTTATCTAACCATTCAATTAAACGCAATTCAACTTAGAAAACATATTCTTCTGACAAATTCAGCTATCAGAATAAATTACCAGATGGTAATGTCTATTTATCTATGTATCTATCTAGAGAGCATGTTTGATCAAACGCACATGAAGAGTACAAAAACAGCAAACATGTTTGCTATCCAGAGACATGAAGCAATAAGGGCCAGTTCTAATTTCAGTGGATTGCATCAACACAGCCCTGCTGTAAGAAAATGGAGTTCCTTTCAGATTATTATTTTCCCAGCTCCCAGGCCTCTTTTGTTACTGGTATGTTCGTGACGGGCAATGACTAACAATTAAAACGCTGCCCTCACAGCTATTGAACCCGCGTGTCACTGTTGCTGCAGCGTTACAACTCTCGCCAGAGCGCTCGTCAGTATCCAGCCTCCGGGCCTCTGCACTCTTCTGTCGGGCCAAATGGAGCAGAAAATGAGAAAAACAAACCAACATTTTCAGAAGGTCTAAATAACGCATCCAAACATGACCTTTCAGCTGTCCTCTCTCTATCCTCTTTTCTTCTTTAACCTTTACTTTACTGAGTTCTGCTTGCTGCGTCTGCTGGTGTGATTTCAGCCTCTAATTAAGGGGAAAATTACAAAAAAGTGCTTCTGTTCATCCACGCAAACAAGGGAGCGCAGTGATATGAAATAAACGCTTGTTTATTTCATCGCGTACGAGTGAAAGAATAAAAAAACCCATCAAACCGAGAAAGGCAACCCGAACTCCAGGAAGACATTTAGAAAGGTTCTCAGTAATAACCAGAACAAAGAGCTGCACTGTAAAAGCCTCAGTTTAAATTATTTACCTTAAAACAAAGCAGTATGTGAAAGTAATATTAAACAAAGAAGACAAAGCAGTGTTTTTGGTCTTCCTTCCTACTCTTTACAACCCTGGATCACCGTTGCATAACGCTAATGCTTTCCTGAATACACTTTAAATGTTAATGGGTGCTTTGAAACAAAATTGCTTCGGCATTATGAAACAGAATCATGTTAACCAATATCCAAGCCCCTTATTGGAGCTGAAGCTTTAGCCTACGTCAATCTTTGTTTATTATTTTCATTTATGGCATATTGAAGCATATCAAAGAAATGGAAAATGGAAAAAAATAAAAATCTAAAATATAATATACTGAGAAGCTTTTCACATTTTAACAATAAAATAAAGGTTTTTATTAATTGTGTTTTTTCTTTGGTCTGTTCGGCTTTTCATCTTGATCGGCCGTGTGAGTTGTGGGTCGGGTTGTAGAAACCATGTTAACTATATTTCACCAAGATTCTTTTGTTTTATAGCGTTTCCATTGGAGAAACAGGTCAAAACACACACACACACACACACACACACACACACACACACCCCACACACACACACACACACACACACCCACACACACACACACACACACACACACACACACACCCCCACACACACACACGCATACACACACACACACACACACACAACAGGGGTACGACTGCGACCTTGTGCTGCAGGAAACTGATTTCTTTTTATAATTTGTGGAGTTCCTCTGGGTTTTGTTCTTACATGTCTTCTTTTCTTTTATATTAATAATATAGGTACTTATTAATGGTAAGATAATTGATCAGTCTGTCTGATAAAGCCTGTGTGAAGATCTACAGACGACCTGCAACCTGCAACCATCACCTCCTTCCTGGATGTTTATTTTGTCTCTGAGAGCTTCGAGGAGGCCAAGGAGAAGATGAGGTGAACAACAAAATACACAAGTAGAAAACACACCGATGAAAACGCTAAAGGAGTTGAGCATGAGATATCGCTGAAAAAAACCATAAAGTCTTAACATGAAAAAAATGTTTTGTTATCAGTAAATAATCTGCCAGTGGAATGATTGCTATTTTTTAAATCACCATTAAGAAATTATTAACTTAAAACAAGCGCCAATATCTCACTGTAAAGTTAGTTTTATCTTATTTCAGGTGAACTATTACATTTGCACTAGACTAAAAATACTTGGTAAGATTTTATGTTTTTGGAGTGTATAGCTAAAAAAATCTAGTTTTAATTTCATCATAAAGAAATCCTTCACTCCAGAGCCAAACAAAGTTAGTGTGAGAGTCACCCAATTTGTTTTGTTTGTAATAAGTTCATCCATTGTTCATTGTAGCTGTCTCGTGCATTGATCTTTGGAACTCATATTTCCTTTATGTCAGTGAATGCGTCGGTGTAACGTGTGTTCCTGGAACGTTTGCTCGGCAGTATACTGTTTTTCCCGCTCCGCTTCTCTGTCAGGGACGGGTCAAAAACAAAAGAGTCGAACTCGTCAAAAGTTTATGATTCCAAAAGTGAGAAAGTCCAGCTTTAGCAAATATAACAAAAACATAAATAAACTACCATAATCATTGAGGAATGGATCGAAAAATAACAACAAAGCAAAAAAAATATTAACAATATTGGCTCCCATATGTTTCCCAGCTCAGAAACCACATTTTCTGTGTTGTTACCTGTGAAGTAAAGGAGGAGCAAACCGAAGAGGAGCTTCTCTGTCGGGGATGGGTCAAAAAGAAAAGCGTCAATTTTGTCATAATAATTACTTTTTATAAAACAACAAACAAACAAAAACTGTAGCTTCAGTTTCCAGCAGACAATTTTAACAAGATCTTTTACAATGGGCAACATGAAACTACTTTTATAAAAAAAACAGTGAGGAAAGTTATTCACCAATAACTGAACTGCACAAAAGAATCATTTCTAACTTCACAATGAAGGCTGTGTACAGCCAGTGCTCTTCAGCGTTCACATGATGACTGTCTTATTTCAATTCTGGTGTGCAGCCGCATTGATAAATCAGCTTGTTTGTGTTTATTTGATTAATTCAGAAGAGGGGGAGGTCTCCTTCTGGCCGAGGCAGAGACGCCGAGGACGAGTGTCGACCTTTCCACCTCCAGTCTCCAGTGTAATCAGCGCTTCCTGAGTCTGAAACCAGCCAATTTATTCTGCCAAAACAGAGTCCAGCCTGGAAGCTGCAGTCTGCTGCTGGCTCCACACGCTGGGATCCGAGCATAAACTGTGAGATGGATCAATCTTTGGAAATCTGTTTGTTGGGAAACAAACAGATTTCCAGCCCACTCAGTTCTACAAACGCAGCTCTTTTAGGAATTTGGGATTTTCAAAATGTTGTGTTTTATCACAATCATTTTTAATAAAATCCCTAGTTTTATCCAGTCAGACATGTTTTTTTTTTTTTTTTTTTGCTACTTAAAAAACAAAAACAGATAAAAGCTTCAAATATCGAGGGGGGATGTTGTTAACCTAGATTTAGTCGTAGCCTCAGCTGCAGCTGCTGCAGCTTTGCTGCCAGAGCAGAAGACCTTCGGGTTGCATTGAGCTCCTTCTTCTTTCACTAACACAACTGAATATTTCATAACTCCAGCTCTGCCACAATGACCAGCTCTCCTGAAACAACAGCAGGCTAATGGAGAAAAGTCAGAAATGCTGGCATTAATCACAGAGGCATGACTGAACAGTGCGTGAAATTTTAGGCTGAAAGATATTTTATATAACAGCCTGCAGAAACACGGAGGACACACTTGCACAACGCAGGTTGACACTGAAGCTTATGAAGATTATTGAACAAAATCAAACTGAAAGCACGTCTTTCTGTTTTAATCATTTTACTTACCAACCAGACTTTGTTTTAGGTTTGTTTAATTTGAATTCTAGAGTCTCAGTTCTGTACGATTTCCTTCAGAGTAAATCATTTTATAACAGCCTGAATATGAGGCTAAACAACTGCAGCTATGAAATAATCAAAAGGCGGTGAGCAACTTTTAGAGGCTTGACTGTTTTGACAGAAAGGGCATCGTGATTTAGGTTTCATCAAAACCAGACACAATTACTGAATCCTCGCATAAGAAAGGGGGAAAAAAATAAATAAATCAAAAGTTCAGAACTGCTCCAGGATTTCTAATCAGCTCTTGGTACATTCGTCACAAAGATACATGAAAAGTTACTGAGCCGTAACTCAGTTTTGCTATTGTCCTTTGTAAATGCTGATGTTCTGATAAAGGGCTTAAAAGTTGTCAGGTTGTGAAATATCCTGTTATTAAGGCATGAAAGCTACAAGAAGGGAGAACAAAAGAGCTGGGCTTCAGAGAGGAAGCGACTCCAGCTAAAATCTGATCTAAGCGTCTGATTTCTAGTTGTGTTTTTTTAAGTGGTTCTAGTGTTGAACCAGGCTGAGCCACATTCTTTCACAAGAAGCCAACATGCTGCCACATCGTTATGTCTCTCAAAACAAATCTAATTTTCATAAACTTCACAATCATACTCATAATACAGGAACAAATTCGCAAGAAAGATTTGCAAATCGAGTTAAAACACATTATTTTCATCTGTTGGGAATTCACAAGGACTGACAATAGATGGTGAGAAAAAAAAAAAAAAAAACAGCTGGGACTGACACAAAGACAACTTTTGGGGTTATTTGGTGGATCGACGCACTATTATGGCTAAATTATTGTCAGTCGGGTCTGATGGAGATAATAACAATCAAAACGAATGATCTTACATCACTGAGCCAGTTAATGACTAAAACCATGATGGATTATAACATGAATGCTGAGGCCCAAGCAAACGGTATGAGGACAATGACCCTTTTCGCATATGTCACTTATATGAATCTGTTTTCTTTTTTAAAGTTTATTATTTAATTAATTTCCATGTGTGTCCGCTACGTAGTTAAATATTTGACATCTCAAAGCAGCAGTCATATACAGAGAAAAAATAATATACATTAGGCAATCTACAAACTAAAAAAACGTACATTTGAGATTTGTGTGTGACTGAATCAGGTGCTCAGTTGTAGATTTCCATTATCCAGTCGTTACAATTTAATATGTTCTTTGTGTTGGAAATAAAAACGTACCCTGACCAAACTTAGAGCTTCAGCTGTCGACTGACTGAAACGTTGGCGAGCGATGTGGTGGAGCTCTGACTGGGCTTTGACTGGACCCCTCATCAGTCTGTCTCCATGACAGTGAATGGATGCAGAAATGAAAGAGTTTTGCAGATCCCTGAAGGATAAAAATCTGATTATTTTAGTCTGCCCTGATCCTCTTCAAATTCATCTCCATGCTGAAAAATAATCAAGAAACAGATGTCATGTTTTTAGGGTTTTTCAATTAATGTAAAGAATACCAGCTAAACTCTGCTAAAGAACAAATATGTATCATAATTACTAATAAAAACTTAGCCAATTGTACTTGGAGCACATCAGCATTGTTAGCAATATTTTGTTATGTAAACTAATGTCTACTATGACGTCTCAGAGACAAATAAAACTGATTGCTTCACAATATATCACCGAGTTTTATTGTCACAATAAAACTGTGATATCCAGTGTTAGTAGACGCAATATCAATAAATAGAAGAGCCTATAAAAATGATATAAAACTAATTTTCACTATCCAGCCTTGAACTGAAAGCAGATTGATGCTGTTACTGTAGACTAAAGTCATATTTTAATTGGGACATTTACCAAATATATCACATGCTTATTTTATATTGTGCAGCCCTCATTTGGTTGTATAGAGGCTGAACTATGTATTATATATGGATTTGACAGATTCTAATGCAAAGCCTAATCTGTGTGTTTAAAGGCCTTTTCTGTAAATGTCATAATGTAAGAAATGTTGCTTTAATCAACATGCGGTGCTTGTGAACGTCCCCTCCAGTCCTGACCAGCTGACCTCAGTTCAGTATTTACCTGCAGTGCTGCAAACTGGAATAAGACTCAGTGCTACAAGAGGATTTATTTGATATTAACATACCGACATTGATTTTCTGAACAGATTTAGAAACAAGTTGTTCAATACGGCACACTGACTCATAAATAACTCTGTGGCAAACAGCCTCTGAGTGATGCTTGAGCTCACGGTATTCTCACTTTTATGAATGCTGAGGTTTTCAATTTTAGGGTTAAAATAGACAAATTAAATCTGTAGCTAACAGCAGTTTTAAAAACAATGCTTCCAACATTTTGATTGGTTGTCGGTGGTGTCTACCAAAATTTAATGGTAGGCTTTTATGTATTTGGCACACTCATTTGTAGCTACTGGATGAGCACCACATTCCCATTAGTTTGTAAAATCCTCGATCCCGGCCAAATACGAAGAAACTCTGGCCGCAGAAGTACGAAGAGTCAGGTAAATTGACTCTGCTTGTTTGATTTGAAATGCACTAACGATTCTGAAGAATTACAAATATTGGGAAAGAAAAACAGTGGGTAAAACATGTCAATCGTGACATACGGCAAATAAAATGACCAAAATTTCCTGGAGAAGATTATTTTTTTATGTGAGCATGCACAGCAAATGACTGCGATGTAAACACTGTCACAAGGGAACACGTCCGGTTCACAACATCGAAGGTTAACATCTAATTATTTTCTGCATATCAGTCACAAAATTACATTGCAGTATTTAATGTACGGTTTGAAATGAACAAGAATAATTAATCTTAGCTATAATCCCTCAGCTAATCCAAGCAAAACCTTTTCCTCACGATCTAACTGTGCATTTTAACTTAATCAATCAAATAACATCAAACATAATCAGAAGGAACTAGAATAATCTGGATAATAATTAGATCATTAGGGGAAACTTAAGGGAGATATTTTATTTGTCATCTGGCTTGTAGGAGGTAAGAGATCTGAGTAGTTTCTGTTTCTTTACTTGCTGTCGAAACTAAATTACGCGCACATCACAACCTCACCGCTGCTGTTCTGCAGACAGACCTGAAGCTCGGCAGAGAGCAAATGAAGGAGCCTTTTATCTGTCAGGTTATTGCTTCTATCAACTCTTTCAGACAGTTCACAGAACAGAGCGAAGATTAATGATCTCTATGTAGAGGTGTGCTATCATCTAAAAATGAAATTTCCTTACACTGTTCTTATACAATAACCGTGTCTTCTGTTTCCCCCCCAAGTCATGATCCAAGCAACTATAAATCTGCAAATTTCTGTGGTTTTAATCTCTTTGCATGAATAAAACATTTGATTATTTAATGTTGAATTCTACATCCAGCCTTAGAAATGAACCTTTTACAACTATTAATTGATTCAGCTTGTATGGGTGGTAATCAGGCGAATATGTTTCAGGGACAAATGCTACACTTTTCTGAACATTATTAAACGACAAAGAAATAATAAAGAATCACTCCTTAAATTATATAACATCACACAGGCTAATTACAGGTTCCGAAACAGATGAAATGTCTGCGTAGTCTTAATAAAAACAGCAATAAAAACAAAGTTATGACATGAGTCATATAGGCAAATGGAAAATTCAGTTTCAAGTCTAATGAAGTTGAAGGTTGGTAAATAAACCCACACAAAGAACAATCTTTGCTCTCCAGAACAAACATAGGTGAGGCTGACGGAAGATAGAGATAATTTTCCAAGATTATAAGACTTAAAGGTTCACAGAGTCGTTATTTAAAACCGCATCAACAATTGTTCATCGCATATGGAAGAGAAAAGCTGTCAAAATTCAGTCTGATCTCTTGAAACTATTTAGAAACTATTCATGCTGCTGTTACATCCACATTTTCCCTTTGTGGGAGAAAAAAAAGGATGTCTCTCTTTCTATTTTGCAAACAATAAATGCCCTTTCTGCTTTATGCTTTAGGCCTTCCACATAGAAATTGGTTTGTTGTTTGACAAAAAGGGTCAGTAACACAGAGAAGCACACACAACTCCAAATTGCACTTATAGGTTTAGCAGAGTTGGGTGCTGCAAAATTGAAAGAAGGTTTTAAAAGTTGAAATTCAAGTTGATGATATGTTTGTCGGCCGATGAGAAAAGACCTGATGATGAATCTCTCAATGAAAAGAAAGAGAAGATGGATCAGAATGCAGTGCTGGCCTCTTAGTAGTCCAGTATTTTCACAATCAGTCAATTTCTTTTAGCTTGGTTGATCTTCTTTCTTCTTCTCTGTCAGATTCTCTCCTGCAGCAAATCATCTGTCTCCATTTAGCCTCATCCTCTGCTCCCTTACACCAACTAACTTCACGTCTTCTTTCACGTCATCCATAAATCTCTGTTTTGGTTTTCTCCTCCTGCCCTGTGGCTCCAAACTCAGCTTCTTCTACCGTGTCATTACTGCACCTTTTCGTCTTTCCAAAAATATTTCTTCACTAAACGTGACATTATTGCATCTCAAATTCACAGAAACCTCATTAATGTCTGTTTGAAGTGAGTCAGAGCTGTGTTGACTTTTCCACTCAGCACATCATGGTAGGCATCCAATAAAGTGCCAGAAGTTACATTTAGAATTATTTTTCATACGATATAAATCTGCACGTAGTTATGCATAGGATTTTACTATCTGCTGTTTAATATCTGCTGCTCAAAGCACCTACAGAGGTAAGTGTCCTCATTTTCCAGGTTTAAGGAGGGCAAAATGAAAGCAGCGCCCTCTAACTTCACTGCAATCTATTACTCAACTGAACCATTTCTTCCTCCAAATTGCATTTCTGCTTTTAGTTTTTTTTTCTTCCTTTAGCAGCAGCATGAGTATGGATGTCGTGTCGATAGGTTTCCCACTGATTGCCTCGCTGCGGCCCAGGCTGAAAGGAGGCGTGATGTATTTCTGAGTCCAAACGGAGCTTTAGGCTGCATGTAAAATCAGCATGCAGCACACTTTGTGAAGCGATGGACGGGAACGGCTTCAGAGTGAGAGAGAGGATGGGAGGGAAACCCCACAAAACACCGCCCTCCAGGGAGCACATCTCATTCAGCACAACAGCTCTGATTAGCTCGGACACAGAAGCTCAGGCTATCAGCAGATTTAATCTGGATCTAATCTGTCTCTTAGCAGATCATTCTCATGTGTTCAAGGCTGCTGCACATGTATCTCAGACGTACACTTAAAACAGAAAGTATTCACCAGTTCGGCACCACAAAACAGTGGAACACGAAGTGAAGCAAAATCATGATCCAATTCAACTTTAGATGCTGATCGAGATTAAACTGGACTGCCAGCTAATGCAACTCATTTCAAGAACAAACAGTTTATACTCATTCAAAACAAGAAACTAATGTACATGCTAATCATTTCTGCTGAATATTTTGTTTGCACCCTAAATACCAACTACATGCAACGCTTGATGGAAAAATTAAGAAAATATTTCAGTTAAAAGATGCAATTTGAGGACATTTTATGTCTTTTATCAACTACCTGCTTAGAAACAAAAATAACTTCATCTTGTTGTTTCAAATAAGTATCTTACGGCAATTTACCTTTTGATATTAAATCAACATTCTGCTGAGATGATGAGTCACTGTGATGGACTGGTGACCTGTCCAGAGTTTAATCCACCTCTTCTCCAATGTGAGGAAAAGTTTCCTTATGCTGGACAGAGGAAATTAAATATGAAAGTTGCAGAATTTGTTTTTATTTTTTACAATGGGATGCCACATTTTCTTGAAGACAATCCGTGGTCACATTTCTACTCTCAATCATATTGTCCGAGTGTTTGGACAATATGTTGCGTTTATGAATACAAAGGTTCTCTTGTCCAATAAGATAAACAAAAACAAATTTAAAATAGTAATTGGTGAGTAATGTGCAGAGAAAAACTAAGCTTAATCTTTTGCGTGACGCCAATCGAGCGCCTCATGTATAGAAGTTTCACAATGCTATTATTAGAAAATTATATACATTTAAAAGAAATGCTTCAGCTACTGGGGGAATTTTTTTCTTTTAATTTTCTGGCAAAATTGTTGCTACTGAGAAATAAATAGAAGTGAATCTTAATTTTGTGTTGTGTCATGCATGTGCAGGGCGGTGCGTCTCAGATTTCCTTCATATACACACCTTAATATATTGTTTGCATGTAAACAAAAGGGGTTTCGTTATGGCTGCTCAAATAACAGAAAGTATAAGTGACTTATGACGTGATGAACAGCTCCATGGCCTGGAATACCTGTGACACAGCATCAGTCTGACAGGGTGAGCTGCAGCCTGAAACCTCGGCTATAATACTGCGTCTATATCTGTCAGCGCACGTGCACACATTGTGGTGCTGAAGGGCTCCATTCTCTGTTGCCTCATCGTGGAGATGCAGTCCTCTAATGTTGTGTGACTGCTCTCCCCAGGGGTTTCTTTTCGCTCTACTGCCTGCATGGAAAGAAATTAGGGAATCCCAGCATTCGCTGGCTTTCTCTGCTGCTTTGCTCATCCATTTGTTCCTCCCCCCACCCCTCTCCCACTGCCTCCAGCCTGAGTGCTGTGCAAAGGCTCAGTTATCATTAGGGAGGTATTCCTTTGACAATGATAAAAACAGCCTCAGCAGATACGGCATCTTTTTTGCTTATGGAAGCCAAATGAACCAATTTGGAGGAGTGCCACTGTGACAAATTACAGTATAATAGGATATCTTAAACCGAACCCTGGCTTCTTGCTTGTGAAATTCACTGCAGCATAAATTTTAGCAGAGATCATTTGAATCAGAAACACATGCCTCTAACAACAAGGCCTTTAGACAATAAGAGTGGATATTTATCAGACCGTTTATCATTTGTTACATCATATTTTGATGTAGTGTTGTCATGATGATGTTTAAAACCACCAAGACTCTCTGGGAATCGTTAGCGTTGGTATTTTTACCACTGTTTGTTTAATGACGTTATCATTACATTTGAAAATATGATTAAATGCTGTTACTGTGAGCAGTTTAGTGACACTTATCATGCTTCTTTATGTGAAAAGGAGTAATAAATAGTTCTTATTGTCACTTTTATTGTTATCACAGTAATGCCACACAATGTTATGACAGCACTTTAAGTCCAGTGGCATAAAAAAAGTATTGATATCCTTAAACTTCTTCATTCTTTCTTGCATTGCACGTGAAAGGTTTTGAGTATTTCTAAAGAACTTTTCTTTATTGTGATGAAGCTAAGGAAAGTAGTGCAAAACAATGAAGTGAAATACAGTTTTTAAATATTTATTCATCAGTAAAAATAGTAAAAAGAATGGTGTGTATAATGAAGCCCCTAATAAAATCAAGTGCAACCAATTTTCACCCAAATAGGCATCTAGAAAGGCAACAGAACAAAGTTAGGTCATAATGAAACATAGCTAGCCAAAGCAGCATCATGCTGTGGGTTTATTTTCCTCTAGTGTGAACAAGGAAGCTGCAGACATGAATGGTCTGTTAAAGGCTGCAAAACACCCAAGATAACGAGAGAGGTTTAGCTACGATGGGAGGGTTTAGATTAAAGCATATTCAACTGTTAGAATGGCCCAGTCAAAGTCCAGTAGCAGCACCTGAAAACTGTTCACACAAGCTCTCCATCCAGTCTGACTGAGCGTGAGCTATGAGCACACACACTTTGCTTACTGCAATAACATGTTTTCTGTAGCTACTCACTCAGTGTAAGTACCCACTTAGGCCAGCAGCCAAATGCATCTGACAAGTGAAATAGCTACTTGGAAAAGCTGAATATATATTAGTGATATTTTTACTTCACCATGGCAGCTGGACTGGATACAGATCAATGCTTGCAGCCAAAAGGTTGTGTATAGACATAAATTCACAACTCCTTGAACAACAAGTGGAGAAAAAATATCTTAATTTTAGTGATGAGATCAGAGGTGAAAGTAAAAAAGAAATAATAAAAAACCCTCAACAGTTCTGCATCCTTTCTCAGTTAATCTGTATTCATTCTGGCTCTGCAGGTAACAAATTGCCTCGTCTTTTTAAGACTGGATAAGAGCAAAATATATGAACCAAATATTCAGCTTAACCTAACCTGAAATCCTGATCTTTCTGGTCTTATGCGGGGGCTTCAATTATGAACAATTAGTCTGACACTGCAAACATCTGCATCTCTACCCCATGATCTGGTTGATTTGGTTCAGATCATCATATCTGATGATGAACCAAAAACCTGTGAAGTGGAGCCTGTGGTCAGCCTGTGTCTTCCTCAGTGCATTGTGACATCTAACCCTGCAGCAGCAACAACAGCAGCAGCAGCAGCAGCAACAGCAGCAACAGCAACAGCAGCAGCATGTACATGTGACCTTTTCCAGAAACACCATTCACCCCTGAGGAGAGCCGGGACATCCTGGAGAACCCATGTCCAGGGTCAGCATCAAACAAGCAGACATACACCTGCTAAAGTGCTCACTTCTTCTTGTCCTGGCATTTAAACCCACTTTTATCATTTGATCTAATTACCTCCACCTCCCTGCAAGGAAGAAGTTAAAGTGCTACAGATCAGTATTTTACTAATGCATTGGTTCATCTGTTGTCGAGCCAGTGGAGGCGGCTGAAAGCAGGAAAAGGAGCTTTCCTGCTGCATTGCACCTGCCTAAACGCGCCTAACTTTGCAGGGGAAGTGGGCTGTCTGCTCCCGGTCATGTGTTCCCGGTCCACCGAGGTCGTGATGATGGACCGAAAGCACCCCTCCCATCCTTTCCTCCTCTACCCAAAACAAGAAATCACCCAAAAAAAAAAAAAACGAAAAGAAAGAAAGAATCAGACAGGAACTGCAAACCGGCGACAGCGGCTGAGCCACATGAGGCCTGACAATAACAATAAGAAGAATTGCACTGGACTGACCCGCAGAGGAGAGCCTTACCTGGCGGTGGGGGGGATTCTCCAGCAGAGCAGCGGGGCAGGCTGAGGAAATCAGTCCCGGGAATCGCGCCGAGTGCGTCCGCCTGTCGGTGCGTCTCAGCGCCGTCTGAAGGCAGAGATCCACCGCCAGGGTGTTCCCGACAAGAGGGGGCGTGGTGTGCGTGTCAGTGTGTGTGCGTGCGTGTGGGGGGCACGCACGCAACCCCACAGATGTGTCTTCCCCCCCACTTCTCCACCCCCCTCCTTCTTTCTCTTCTTCTTCCAATGCTACAGTTTTATTCCCGTGACTTTATGAATGAATCCGTGGATGATTTCGCTCGGAGCGGCACATCGCTGCAGAGCTGTGGGAATCTCCTCGCTCTCACAGCCCACATTATGTACCGTGGATTTCCCTGCTGCCGTCCGCCGGGAGTCTGGTTCCGTTTCGGAGGAGCTGCCAGCCGCACAGTGACCGCGGGGACCGTGAAACACTGGTCAGTTTAGATCAACAGCGCTGTGAGACGCAGATGAGATCAGCAGATATTGATCTCGTTTGCTGCTGTGGTACATAAGGAATAACCTCGTTTGAGAGCTCCGTGATCTAATGCACTTCTCTCCAAGCTGCTCTTATTGAATTACGCTCACAGGTCGGGGGACAGCTGATGAAAAATTGGCTAGGAAAAAAAAAATTGAACATTTGAACATATTAAAGAAATCAAAGATAAAAAACCATTTAAGTACCATCTTGTTGTAACTAAATGGTGGGCCTATTGGTTTGTGGTTATATATATTTGTTTTTGCATATGTTTTGGAAATAGTTGTTTTTTTTCTTATAATAATGGCAAATTGAAAAATCCATGCAAAGTGTTTTCATGCTTTTCAATTCAGTTTATTTGTTGGACTCTAATTTACCACCAATGTCATTGCAAGGCACTTTCATGAGACAAACAGGTCAACTTTACATCTAGAAATGTGTCAAATCATACATAAGTTAAATTTTGTCCTGGTTATAAAAGACACTCATATTAAGTTTATTTTGCCAACTGGTAGAAAGTTGTAAAAGAAAGTCTATTGAATCCATTCAGTCAATACCTTTGCAGCAATATGTAACACTATATGATAATTCTATTCTATTCTATTCTATTCTATTCTATTCTATTCTATTCTATTCTATTCTATTCTATTCTATTTCTAGCTAAATGGTTGTCCGAGAAGAAATATTTCAGAACAAACTGACAAACTGAGGCACATTAAATGGAAGGTTTATTTAAATAATAATAATAATAATAAAATAAAATTTAAATTAAAGACACTGAAACAGATGCAGGTGCTTCATTTCCAATACTAGCTGTTAAAATGTGTGTCTCTAAAGGATCTTCAGGTATAGGAGTAATTCAAAAATGACTGCATGTGAAATAGATTTTGAAGCTTTCCTAAAGAAGGTGGTCGTTTGTTCACACTCAAAAGTGTGAACAGTTAAACGAACTGATATATTACAAACTATTTCCCCTGCCAGGATTTTCATTCCACTGAAAGAAAAAAGACTCAACGGAGTTTACAAATCCCTGAAACCTTTACAGCCCACGATGCAGTCATAATTCAGACCAGTAGGCGGCGTCAACACTCGGTGCAAACCTCTCACAGATAGAAGAAGAAGAAAAAGAAGAAGGAAGCGCTTCAACAGGAAAAACATCCATCACCAGGGATCATCACAAAGAGAAGAGACAGGCGGCGTTTTGTATGCTGACAGGGATGGAGGAGTACACCTCTGGGGATGATGTAAAGTTATTTTTTTATTCTTATACGTTTATAAAAAGCTCTACGGTTGACGTTTTAAATCCGTGTCCGTTTGTCACAGCAGTTAGCTGTTAGCGCGGTCAGTTAGCTGATGGGTGTGGTTGCTCTCCTCTCTCAGCATCATTTTCTCTTTGTTTAACATCTGAGATATGAAAAAAGAGACAGTGACGGCTGTACTGACTGAGGGCCCATCCATGTACTGCAAAATGATTTAATTCAATAAAACAGACAGGGTAATATATAGCTAAGCTGAAAATGTTAAATTGTCTGTCTTGTCTCAGAACAAGACAGATGATATTTCAGTTATTTATGTGCCTATTTGGCCTCTTAACGGCGTCAAATCAGGGTTTTAAGGTTGATCTGATTTAAAAAAAACTAAATAAAGTTATGGATTAAAGTGTCGCCTTAAATAATGTCCTAATCTGCAGGATAAGATTCAGATCTAACATGGGATTTTTAAACTCAGTTGACCAAAAGGTTACTAATTTAAAAGCCAACTTAACCCTTGTGTTGTGTCAAAATCATAACAGTGAATGAATCTGAAAATGTGTTTATTCATTTTTGTTTCAATTTAGCTCATTTTAACATGTAAAGCTGTTTATAAACCTGGTGGATTATTTCCCTGGGTCAGGTTGTTATTTAAAGGTTGTCACGAGTCTCCTCTTTCTCTTCTACAAAGTCTGTTAATGAAGCAAAGATAAAATTAATTCCATATAAACTGAATTGACTGTGTTAACAGTGCTGTGTTTCGACTTTTGATATGACATTCAACCTATACTACTAAATAAAAAAAAGTGGTTTGCTCTTCTGTAAAACCAACTTCATGTTTTCTTTCAAAACAATCCTGCAGGGCAACTTCAACACTGACGAGACAAGTGTCTTGGTGAAGGAGGTAAGATTTTACACCTTAAAATTAAGAGTAGCAAACTTCATTTGAATGCAGTCCCCTGGTTGTTGCTTTGCCTCAGTGTATCGAAGGAGTGATAGGAGGAACAGACTATAACCACAACAAAGTGAACCAGTGGACCGCCAACATCGTTGAGCATTCGCTGACTCACCTGGTGAAGCAGGGTCGCCCCTTCAAATACATTGGTGAGCCACCGTTTGCATTATTCACATGTGATGATGTAGGAAGCTCGAACTTGGTTAATTACATAAGGTGCAATGTGCATGTCTGTAACACTGTTTGTTGTGATTCAGTGAATTGTACCATCATGCAGAAGAGCGGTGCAGGTCTCCACACAGCCAATTCCTGCTACTGGGACACCACCACAGACGGTAGGAGGCAGTAGAGCTGGGTTGTGTGGCACTAAGTGCTTAAACAATCTGCTGATGGTTTATTTGAATATTTTTAAAATCATAGACTAAAAGCAATGCTTTGGAAACTCATTCCAAAGCATCAAGCTAACAGTAATTTCAGTAAAAAGGTGTGCCATGAAAATCAAGAAAGAACACTAAATTTGAAAGATTCATGATCAGTAACAAGTTCTAAAGGATGGAAGTAAACCAGCCATGTTCAAAGAAGCTGTTCTTTCCTCTCTTTTCTTTGATTTCACCTCTAATTGTGTAATTTGAAACAAACTACATCAAAGAAACAAATTGTTTCACAAACCTCTTGCATTGATTGCAGTTTGACTGCTTGGTTAATGTTGCAAATTTCTGCAGCCATCTAAGATATTGATTCTGTTTAAAGGCAACATTTTTGTAATTAAAATATGATATATTCCACTAAGCAGCTGTTTTTTGTTTTGTTCCTTTTTGCATTTTCAGGAAGTTGCACGGTCCGGTGGGAGAACCGCACTATGTACTGTGTGGTTAGTGTGTTTGCTGTGGCGATGTGACAGCGGCGCCGAGCTGCAGACGCTCTCCCTCCAAGCGCCGTCAGCTCCGAAGCCGAGATCAAAGAGACACCAAGTCCTGAGACGAAATTCTCCCAGAGCTCCCCCGGGCAGCTCTGCGTATGTGAACTGGTGTCCGTGTGGATGAAGGTTATTTTCAGAAAACCGGGCTGGTAGAACTTATTTTCAGTCAAAATAAATGACAGTCTGCAACACTAATTGGTCTCAATCCTCTTTACAATCGTTGTACTTTCTTATTTATATTTAGAAAATGCTAAACGTCATGATGCCTCATAAAACATTCAGCGCAAAGGTTAGACTACATTTCCTGATTTTGCACAATGCAAGAAAGGTGTAGAAGAAAAAGTCTTGTTTTTGTAAATGTTAATTTACTATAGTGTTTTCTATTAGTCTATATGGACAGTATTTGTTCTGTGCATGTAGTTCAGAGGTCTTTTCTCATTTTCTGGGTTAAATTCCTTGAATGCAGCTTCAAAACTATTGATGTTCAGTAAATAAATGTCTTTGTCCATACTTTTACCAGTGTGTACGTTGTTTCTTTTACTTAAAGCAAAAAAAATAAAAATTGATATATATATATATATATATATATTCAGTTTGAGTAATTGGCCACTAGATGTCAACACAGCACAGCATGAAAACAAGGGTGCAGTCTTCACATATAAATCTAGATTTATTTTAGACTAGGCATTTATCTTGTAACACTTCAAGTGTCTCAGAATGTTTTATTTTTTGGCATTAAATGCTGCGTATTTGTACGAACAGAAGCATTCTGGCAATTCCTTTGCAGACACGGTGCAAAGACACTGATTCTCTCAAATGTAAAATTACATTTAAGATTGAAAACAAGCAACTTTTTAGTGATTTTTCTTTATACAGTTAGTCTGTTTTGTGCACTCTGAATATCCAAAGTGATGAGACGAAAAGCATTTCACGTCACTATGGCTGCTCGACTGTTGAGTAAAAAGACATTTTCTTATGTAAACGTGCAAAATACATACTAATGCTTCTTGGAAATGCCTGTGCTTTACAATAGCATGTGAAACATCTCATCATCAAGTATGAGCACATCACAGAAGCAGTGTGTGATAACCGTAAAGCTGTTACTGGAGGAGTAAAAAAAAAGCTGCTTACAGCCATAAAACTGGCAAATTTTCGTCTTAAAAGCTGTTGTACCTCAGCTGAGGTTCGACATCTGCATGCATCCATGCCAAAACGGGACACTAATACAATCAGATTAAATGTGTTGGCTCTAGGTTATCCCTACACAGCATAGCCTAAAGGCTGCAGGAAAGAAGGTGCTGGCTGGAAATATGAGCGATCATCATATTTGTTTGTTTGTAGCCACAATGACTCTATGTTTGTCTTTTCTTAAAAGCAGACATTGAAATATGAGATCAGAGGACCAATAGAGGGACAGATGTGGCACTTTAAAGGTTACAAAGAGTCTGCTGTGATGCTTCAGACATTGCAGGACATACTGCGGCTTACATCCCCGTTGGCTCCACCTCTGATGCCGTTTTCCACATTGGGATCGTCATAGATTGTGTCATTGAGAACATCATATGTGGTGTCGTTTGGCACGTCGTCTGCGCTGTCGCTGGATGTGTCGGGAACTTGGTAGTTGGATGGTTCTTGGTGGACAGATGTCTCCAGTACCGCCCTCCCCATTGGCCTGTTGTGAGGGGAAGCAGAGGTACACAAGACGCAGAGGAAAGATGAGCAATCCCAGAGGCCCTGCGTCATGCTGGAGGAGAAGAGCCTCCGGCACGGATGGCAGAACTGGTAGAAGACCAGCATGAAGAAGATGGCCATGGCGTAGGCCAGCAGCAGCTGCAGCACCAGCAGAGGCGCGAAGATGAACTCGTAGAAGTCCGTTTTGTGCACATACCACAGTAGGAGCAGCGAGGCGTTCTCCACAAATCGCACCATGTAGTACACGGCCATGCGATACCAGTTCTGGGACTTGTTGATGAGGTCCGGGTCGTTCAGCTTCACCTGCACGGCCGACCAGCAGAACATGTTGATGCCTGCGTAGAGAAACGTCAGCAGGCACAGCACAATGGTGGTCCCCACCCTGGTGAGGGTCTTCTCTATGTTCTCGGGGAATGGTGAGTGACTCAGCCAGAAGAGGATCCAGGGGTAGAAGAAGAAAACCAAAAAATTCAGGAAGACCACGGGCAGGACCCAGAGCTGCAGGACGGAGCTGAACAGAACGAGGACCACCACACGCGTTGCGATCTCGAAGCCTCTCCACAGGAAGATGCAGAGGTAAGCCATGGGTCGGATGTCCACCTCGTAGTCATCGTATTTGAGTTTAATGGCCAGGATGTTGCAGCGCAGCGCTCCATACACAATGGACAGAAGGGAGATCACCATCAGTGTGCCTAACAGAGAGAGGGACAAAAAGAAGAAGGCAAAATCTGTTAAAAGTGTAGTCAGAGACAAAGTACCATGTACAGTTTGCGTCTGAGCACTATGAGTTATAGTCTGACTCTAAGGCACATGTGTCAAACTCCAGTCCTGGAGGGCCACTGTCCTGCACCTTTTAGATGCGCCTCTGCTGCACCACACCTGAATAGAATAATTAGGTCGCCAGCAAGGCTCTGGAGAAATTATCTAGACAATGAGGAGGTAATTGAGCCATTTTATTCCAGTGTTTTGTACTTGTGACTAATTACTGCAGGACAGCGGCCCTTGAGTTTGACACCCTGCTCCAAGGTTTTCACCTGAGAGGCATTTAAGAGAGAAAAGCAGCATTTTCATCATCTGTACCAGTGGGGTTGTTACATAACTTCATTTGGACTCAACATCCAGCTCAGCCCACACGGTAGCACACTTGTGACAGACTTGCACCAATTCCTCCCCCACACACCTACTCCTCTTCCTCACCTCTTCCGATGGACACGTCCTGCTGCAGCACGCAGATGTAGAGCTGCAGGGTGAGCTGCGGAGCCGATCCCAGGAAGGCCTGGATCACAGAGGTGCGGGAGAACGCGGCTCGGTGTGTGAACAGCTTCCCCTCGGCCTGACCCACCTGCCGCTCCACTTCCTCTGACTGACCCTCGTGGGGCATCTGCTTCTTCCTGGTGATGCTGACATAGGGCTCCTCCACTTGGCCCACACTGCCGTAGATGCAGAACGCCTCCAGACACCTGGAGCAGCAGAGAGCAGAGGCAATGACAAACTGGTGCTGCATTACTCAGTCTGTTGCACACCATTATTGACTATAAAAATGACTTGGTTTCTGCTGTATGTACTATCATCTGTGAAACATTGTATAGTATAAAATGGATGGATTACGTTTCATTTTCAGCTTACTTGTATCCTTAATTTGACATTTTCTTCTCTGACTTAGTTCTTTCAGATTATTTATGGCATCTCGTGCACAAGAATGGTGAATGAAGGATGTCCTTGGCAACTGGTTGCTGATTTTCACCTTTATTGTGAAGGAGCTGAAAGCTTCATGACTGCACAGACCGGATTATTTCTGCACAGCGTTTGCATTTAAAGGGTGAAAAAGAAGCTGTAAGTGACAACTTTAGACCAATTAATGATCCTCCAATCAAGTAGTCATGTTTGAAAATCTTCTTATAGCTCAATTATGACTGCGTATTAATGGTTTAGAAAGTATTAATAGCTTGAGCAATAATAAATTGTAAACCAATTAAACTGATGTTGAATTTTGTTCTGCTTTATCTTACACTAAGATAGAAGAAAATATCTAAATCTATACTTGCAACACTTTCTTCAAGCAGTTCTTATTATTATTGCTTTTAATTTTTAATTCATTGTACAATAAATTGACCTGCTACTTATTGTAGCAGGTTTATCTATTTCAGTGTTAAATTGTTCACTTACAATATACACATGGCTCCAGATTGACAATGGATTTTTAGGAGTTTACAATCAATCAATATGTTTTTTAATCAATCAAAGATTGTAACATTGGCCACAGCTGATCATATTTTTACTTATGTTTAATAATATAGTCAATCACATTTTTTATGATGAATATATGATTTCCAGCTTCTACTATTATCGTGCACCAACAGTGGTGTTCAGTGTTTCACCAGAACAGACACAGTTGAAGCGCCGCAGCACTGAGACGCTGCAGCACTGAGACGCTGCAGCACTGAGACGCTGCTGAAGCTCAATAAGCCTGAGGTAATTTTACCGCCAGGGTCATTTACCTCAGCATTTACTAGTTTGTCATTATGGAGGTCAAAAGAGCCATCAGGTTGAGAGAGAGCCAGTAATTTTCCAATGCAATACGAAAGACTCTGAAGAGCAGACCGCAGGCAGACGAGCTGGGGGTCGAGTGGCGCTGATCAGCAGCCAATCAAACAGCACAATGTCAGGATTTAAGCCTCAGCTCCACAGGGAGACCAAATGTTTATCTGTTCAAAAACACGGCATAAAAATCAGACACACGACTGGAGCTCTTGAAGGATTGGGACTGGAAGAGGGTTCCAGCTTGTTGTAGTTCTGCAAGGGTTCCACACATTCATTTAAAACTGAAACTTTTGTTTTTCAGATTCAGTATTGCAAGGAGCTCCGAGTGCTTCACATTCATTATTAAATATAAAATGTTTAAGTTTCTCAAGACTGTAAGGTAGTTTGTGATACAACAGGAAGGCATTCAACACAATAAAGAAGAGAAGCACATGAGGGAAAAATACACAGAGTGTTTTTTCACTTAGTTCAGGAGTTTGACTGCAAACAGCATGTCACGATAAACAATAAATCAATTAATCACATGATACGTTAAAGCAAGCTCGATCATTTCTGTTTTCATAATTTATTGTTTTTCTTTTTCTACCAAAAACTTGCTGACAAACTTCTTCAGTCTGGTGTTTTGGTCTCATCTCGCCCTTTTTGAAGGAACAATTTTGTTTACAGAGACTCCATAATTCATTTAAATGTTGTTGTTGTTTTGTTTATTTCCATCTATCCATCCATTTTCTAACACCCTTGTCCTTAGTGGGGTCGGGAGGTGCTGGTGTTCCGGGCGAGAGGCGGGGTTCACCCTGGACAGGTCGCCAGTCTGTCGCAGGTTTTCTTTATTTGTTTTGGATATTTATTAAAATATCTTCCAGTTGCAATGTTAAATATTTGTTAGAATATAAAGTGTATTGATCTTTAAGAGTGTGTAGATTGTCATGGCATTACTTTTCTATTGAAAATGATCTCAAAACAACAATATAATTATTATCGCAATAACTTCTGGGACAATTTATTGCGAAAGTTGTTACTCTGACCAGCCTAACTGTTCCACCTCTGAACTGATGTGGACAGAGATGCGGTCCTTCAGATATTCTCATGACCTGAATGTGACTTTAAAAAGATATTTTGGCCAGGATCAAGATTACAGTCAACTCAAAGTCACATTGCTGTAAATGCTATAAATACAGCTTCTACAGTTGTTTTATGAAGGTGGTCTTCCAGTGCAACTTTTGTCCCTCTGCTAACTTTACTTACTAACTTCCACATTTAAAGCACAAAGTCCTTTAAATGTGGACTTTGTGCTCCATAGGGCTTAAAAACAGATTAAAACCCCAAAAGGAAAAATGTAAACAGATTGCAAACCTCCTGCTGAAATGGTTTTATCTGACTTCTGCTCTGCTGCACTATCAAGATGAACTTAAGTTCATTTTTGCAAGAAGCACCAAGAAGAGAAAATGAGCATTTGTGAAGAAAGAAAACTAGTTAGAACTAATTCACAGAACGGAGAAGACCGTTTTACGAGTCCAGCCCAACAACTGTTGGTGTCACATCTGCAGAGACAGTTAAAATGGCGAAGATGATTTCAGCATTGTTGTGTCTGGATAAGACAAGAAAATGCCGCTTTGGCTGTTTGCAGCAGAGATAGACGTTCCCCTCTGCGCTTGTGCTGTCAGTGATAAGCAGCCTGCAGTGACATGCGCTATTCTTAGAACCGTGCTTCACCCGGGGAAGATGTAAATGTCTGAAGAGTAATGATTGTATGAGCACTGGAGGGAACAGAGACTGCTCCTGGGAAACAACGTGAGAGCAAAACAGGTCGTCACCGAGTCGGCCACACATTGAGGCGTTGCCACACCGAGGGTTTCTTCACATGTCGAGTCGTAACCTCTCGAATACTTCAGGGGTTTGACTGCAAACAGTGTCAGTTTCAGAGCTGCTAGATGACAGTACTGTAACTTAAGGCTCTACAACGCTCACATGTTTGTAACTCAGTTTTACGAGAGCACCACAATAATTAGGAAGCCCCGAAAAACTAAGATTTTTCCTCATTCTGCATTGTCTGCCCAACATTAAAATCTTTAAGGCATTGTCTGTTCAAACGCAGATGTGTCATAAAACAAACATTTTCAGAAGAAGCTGCAATTCTGGCAAATGGGAAAGGATTTTCCATCAAGAAATGTTTTCTTTTCAAAAATGAACATTTTAAAAAGCAGAAACTAAACGTTTACCGAAAAAGCCGTGCTGTGTATTTTTGTTCTTTCACAATTGATGACTGTTTAGTGTTGGTATACTACCGTAAGTAAAATCCCACAAAATAACAATCTTGTTTGTGCCATTAACAATGCAAAAAAGGTCCTTCTTTTGAAAGCCACTGCAGATGCTTAAACACAGATAACCAAAACAGATGCAAAACACTTTTAGTGGCTCTGCAAATCAGCCACTAAGTCAGCTGTCACAGAGCAGCCTAGATATTAGAGTGGTGCGTCGGTTTTACACCAAAGTAGATCTACTGCTGTTTGCACATTGATCACAGAGTGGGTGTGGGTGTGTGTGCACCACAGGGAGTTGTTTTCTAAAAGCAAGATTAGTCAGTCTCATGTTCCTGTAACCAGATGGTCCAGTCAGACCGCAGAGATGCAGGTTTGGTTTAATGGTTCCTTCATCACCGCCGAGAATTGATCCATATTGAGACACGGATCAGACACTGAGTGGGCGATTCTCATGAAGGTGTGAATACTTAGCTGTCAAATGTCAAGAGGAATGTGGAACTTATCGATGGCTCTATTGATCAGATGTTTACTTCCGATCTAAATGACACTCGCGTGCATCATGCTGCATCAACACGAGGACAACCAGACAAAAAGCGGAGAGGGGATGTAAGCAATAACAGCATGTGCGCAGAGCATTTTCAGCAACTACATCCCCGCTGGTTAGAGACGACTCAAAAAAAAACACACACGCACACACGCCACTGACGGGGACATGTCCCCGTCAGTGTCCCCGTCTGACGCGGCGCCCAGCTGGAGGAACCCACTGCATCTCCACAGACAAACATGCCAGCTCTGACCTGACAATGGGACCGAGCTGCAGGATGTGCAGCAGCAGGATGAGGGGTCTGTCTCTGCTCAGGTCCCGGTGGACGAAGGTGAGGGTCAGCTGCACCAGGACGGACGGGACGAGCGTGAAGAGGAGGGTGAGACCCTGCCAGATCTGGTCCCCGGCGGAGCGGTACGTGGTGCTGAGGTACAGCGCTGCCGTGGTCTCGGCCGTGAACAGAGACACCGACACAAAGATGGAGCTGGGGAAGCGCATCCTCGCTCACTCCACTCCGCCATCCGGGGGGATGCGGCGCGCTGCTTCGCCCCGGGTCCTCGCGTCCATTACGGGAACCGCCGAGCCGTGCGGACGGCGTCGAGCCACCATACGGGCAACGCCGCCTCAGCAGCTGCTAATCAGCGAACTGAGGAAAGAGAGGCGTCCTCAGCCAAGCTTGTGCCAAAGAGTTACGGCAGGGGGCGCTGTGCGACACCGAGGAGATGTGCTCTGCTTCACAACAACTCCAGCAAATTAACTGAGTTTGGTAATTAGGTTTAAATAGTGCAGATGGCGTGGCGTGGTGAAGGCATTATTCAGAGTTATACTGATTTACAGAGGTTAGAAACCAATAACCCAGATTTTATATATATATATATATATATAATATATATATATATATATATATATATATATATATATATATATATATATATATATATATATATATATATATATATATATATATATATATAAAACTGCTCTTTTACATAAGACCAGTAAAAGAGCAGTTTTGTTGCAGCATCAACTGGTCATGAAGGCATGAACCCCAGATTGCTTTAATAGCGACCTGAAGCTCTTCTGAATCTTTGGATCTTGGTGTTTCTGCTTTTGTCAAAGATTTTCTGAGGCATTTGGTCATGCTAGTTGGGTTGGCTAATCAGCTACACTGAAACTATAGTCAGTGTAGTTTCACCGACTATAGTTTCAGTCAGCTTAACAGTAAACAGATTCAGGTTGCACAAGTGTTGCTCCATATTATCATAAGGTGAATGAGGACATTTATTAATGGAACATAGTACCAAGAAATATAAATTGAACTGCAATAAAAAAAATCTATTTAAATCAATTTACATCAGTAAATACAGTAATGAATGTTATGAATTATTCAGGAAATCTAAACATGTGTCTGATTTTATCAGAGATCTGCTTCCTTTCACTTTCCTAACACTAAGATCCAATTTGGTTTGGATCTTAGTGTTATCCAATTAAAGTTGTATTTGGACTTGGGGAAACAGAAGAGAGAAGAGAGAAAAAAAATGGTTTCCAGCCTAAATTAATCTGCCTTCTAGGTGTCAAATCTTTACAGAAAGACTCATCTAGGTCTACAGATGCCAGTGGCTGATAGCATTAGTTATAAAACGAAGACTTAAGTTTGATTACTAAATGCCTATACACTCAGAAATATTCGTCAACTAAACAAGCATTTATGATATACAACAATGTAACAGACACTGTGGTGAAAACCCCCATCCAACCCTAACCCTGACTTTCACCTTTGCAGGACAATAATGGCTGTTTCCATCCTGTCGTCCAGACCATGGAAACTAAACGGACCCATGGATACACATTGCTGATCATGTTAACGTCTTCGGCATGTTCACCTGCTGCTTGGCTGATAAGATCCAACATCTAAAGAGAGACATTACATATTCAATATTCTCCAGACAAAAGAACTTTTTATATTTTTAATCTATCTGAAATTATTATTAATATATAAAATATAAATATTTTTACATAAGGAAAAGAAATCTGCAAGTTGCAGAAATTATGCTGGTAGATATTTAAAAATTTGTGTGTTTCGTATGGAGCATAAAATGATTTTACTTCACCCAAAAATTAAACAAGGATCAATGAGCTTCCTCAAAGTGAACAAAATGATTCATATTCGACTTCAGTTTTAAAGAGCCATTCATATATTTATTCAATGAACATTACAGAAACATATTTCGACAAAACCACGCTTTAATATGCTTTAGCACATATACAGCATGTCATTGTGCTTAAGATTATGTGTTGACAGAGTAAAGCAAAGCATCCATCTCCTTTTGTTTATGTATTTTCTGATCTGGACACTTAACAATAATCCTGTGGATTAGACTGTAAATGCAGCAACATTCACTCACTCATGTAGCCTAGAAATATGGAGCGACAGGCACATGGAGCATCAGAAACTGCTTTGGTTTGCTGTTTTATTTTTAATGACGTGAGCCACTTGTTCACACAGTAAATGCTGACCAAAGCATCTTCCATTTGTATTTTTAGACTTAATGACAATGATTTTTGTAAGGCCACATAATGACAATTAAAAGACATCAATTATTGACGGTTACACAGCTGGGGGGAAAAAAAGTCACTTCTGGAATTTACTTAGAAGAAAAATAAGAAGAAAACCAGACCTTGGTAACTTTCACAAAGTTACAGATTGTTTTTGTTTTCCACAGGGTGAAACAAATGACAACGTCTTACGATTTCAAAGTGGAGACACGGCGGCCAACAGAGCCGGAAACACCAAAAACAGCAGCCACACAGGTGAAACGGAACAAAGGGAAGCTGTTACGACAATGAACAGATATTAATCTCAACATTTACCGACTGTACCTCTAACATATATCAGTAAATCTGAAAGCTTAATGTCATTGAACCACGTTTTTATTCCTGAACTATTTAAATTGAGAGATTATGTCCCTAAAGACTTAAATTAACTACATTGTGTGATGCTTAGCTGGTGTAAACTTCAAAGGCATTATGTGACTCGTGTTTTTTTATATATATATTTGAGGGTATGTGTGACTTAGTCGTGATTTCATTTCCTTTCGGCTGTCGATAGTGCATGTTTATCTCTGTCCTGAGATTAAGGGTACACACACTTCAGTTTTTTTCTTTTCCTTTTTAGTTAAAACTGCGAATGTTGTTTTGAAAGATTACTGCGAGAGAAAATAAAAATTATTAAAAATGTTATTGGAGTTTTTGAGTTGGTTTCAGCTGAGTAGTTTGTTGACAGCCTACCTAGCGATACCATTTACGAGTAATTTTACGCAACCAGGAGCAACGGGAAATGTTTTATCACTGACAGACGCCTTAGGGATAAAAACAAATACCAACAGCTGAGGCTGAATCCCTTTTTGTTGTTTCTGTTTATATGCAGACTTGCGTTAGCGCTGCAGCAAAATGTGCATGCTGTCATTGTTTACAGACTGATTTAATTGTTTTTTGACTCATGTAAATATGTTGAATAAGATATTGTGCAGCTATATATTTTTTCAGAACATTTTCACTATATTTACTCACAAATTCAGCAAATTTGTTTTCTTTTATGCATGTTAGCTGCTGGGTTTTTTTTAATGCTGAAGCAAATCTGAGGAGATTCTATTAGACTCTGTAGATAAGGGAAATCCAAAGGAAACTTATAAATACGTATCTCAGGTTAAAGTGGCTGTGAGGCCTCATTTCAGCTGATTAAAATGTCGTCCACACGAAGCAAAAACTTTCTGTGCTACTGCATCAATTTATTTTTTTTTAATTCCAACTGAAACCCACTCGCATACTGTCCCGGTTTTACAGTGCATGTTACTCCGTCTATTGTAAAAATGATAGCATCTGCTCTGGTCAGGAAACAACGCGGTGCTGGATCCGTTCACACAAACACGCTGAACAGAGGGAACTCTGACTGGTCTGGTTGCAGGAGATCGACCAGGAAGCAAACGGTCCCGGAAAGGCCCTCGAAAAGGCTGTAGATGCTGGTGACCGAGAGGGATCCCGCCTTAAACTCCTCGGTGAAGATGAACTCTGCAAACCTGTGGGGCGAAGAGAAGAACACAGAAAGAGATGAAATGATGAATAATATAAGTGTCTTTAAGATTCACTTCACCAGGGCAAACAAATTCAAGAATTTTTTTTTTGTAAATATGTATTCTAATACTGACATGAAATGTAAACCAGAATACCATGTGGTCCACACATAGTTTAGAAATACTACGGGTGAAAAGTGGAGGACATACACATGAGTAAAAGGAGATGCAAAAAGTCACAGAAAGCCAAGAAAATCAATGAAATCTGAATATATTTAGAAAGTGATCCTGCAAAGCTATGGAGAGTGGAATCAATGGAGATAAAATTGACTCCAACATTGTTTAAGAAACAGACAGTTTGAATGATAGAAAAACTCTCAAACTCACTCTTGAGCAGTGAATTTGAAATGTTTCTTCATACAGAAAATGTTTAAACTGATTTGACTAAGATGATGAGGCTTCTCCTATAATTAGACACCAGTCTGACTAACATATGTGACACAACAGCGTTTAGTGCTCAGAAAAAGGGATTTAGACCAAATATTCATTTTGAGTTTAATACAAAAAGCAACATTAGAAACGGTAACATCCTGAAAGCTAAATGATCAATTAATTAGCAGGTAGGCTAATTAAAATGTTGTTACAGATAGGGGTTTTTAAACTGTCTCACAAAACCACTTAGTATCGTATCAGAAAGCAGATGATCGGTTCAAAACATACATAAAGTCAAACATAGTAGTTTATAAAGCTATCTGCCTTAGAAAACAGATCATTGGCTTGTTGTGCATGAGTTTTGATATGCATTTAATTTTCTGTGCATTGTAGATTGACACAAAAATTTAAACTCATTTAAATTATATGTAATAAGTTAATTATTACATACAAGTGAAATTATATGTAATTACATAGGCTATATATGATTATACATAATTATGTGTTTTTAAAAACTTCAACTGATTGATCTGTATTGTGAAAACTAAAATGAAAGTCATGGAAAAAAAAGTTTTGCTGTTTTACACTATGAGCTGATATGTGGTACAATCAGTTCCCAACATATTGGAGAAATAAATTTCGCTGACAACTTGGGACACGACTCATAAGTTTCTGATATTGAAGACGGCTTATAGCCTGCAGACTTCACACCAGTGAGGAAGAGGAGAAATGATTGCTTGCCTTTGGGCACGGTAGAGGTATTTGGAATTGCCTGTGAGGCGATAAAGCAGGAGGAAGACATAAGCGCTGCCTGCAACCCCGTGACAAATGCCAGGTCCTTTCTTCAGCAGGCCTTTCTGCCAGACGAGCTCCCCACTGCGGATACACGTGTCCAGATACTGTGGCTTCTTATTGATCAGATAGGCTTTTGCGAAAAGATACGCCACGCCTGCAGGATGAAATGGAAACATTATAGTAACAGGGAATGTGATACTGGTGTGACATTGGTAACAGTGGTTGTACCTGGGGCGCCGTGGCACCAGTGCACCAGCTCGTTTTCCCTCTCGATGATTGCTCCCAGCTCTGCCGGCCAGTTGCAGTTCTGCTCCTGAGTCATGAGGAAGTCAACGCTCTGCCACACCAGGTCCTTCTCCGGCCCGCTGAGGACATCCTGGTAGCTGAGCAGCATCTGCAGCACCGAGGAGAGGCCGTGGGCCGCACCTGACAGGACGCAGGGCGAGGAGCGGGTCAAAAACATGCGGCAAACAAAACCAGCCGGGCAAACAAACAGGCACAACCCTGAAATATACGATCAAAAACAGACTGCGTGGAGGCTTCCTTTTGCCTCTTGTGGTTCACTGACCTTGCTCTACCTGGCTGCAAAGAAAGAACTTTGAATAGAGAAACACATCTGGCTTTGACATCAAAATCAGGAGGTACCACATGCAAACTGACGGAAGGTGAAAAGAACCAAAGTACTAAAAATGTCAATTAGTAAAGAGAGAGCACTTAACACAACATCTTCAGTAGGCAAAGTGAAGATTGCATTCAGAATTAATTATGCCCAGAATTATTTAATTAGCTTTTTTTGAACAGTAGATTGACAGGAAAGAGGGTGAAGACAGAAGGGGAAACATGCAGCAAATGCTCTGTTGTCTAACAAAAACATTTTCATTGTGACTCCAAATGGTCTCAAAAGCAGTTTAATGAGCAGCTTTACCACATTGCTCAGCAAGTACACACATATAATTGAGCACAGTTATATAGATGTAACATTGTTCATTTTCAATATAGATCGGCCTTACTTTTTCTTACTCATTTCTTTCTTTAATCAACAGTGTTACGTATAAAAATCAAATATAGCTAATTTACAAACTGCGACAACCCTCTGAGCTGAAACAAATTATTCACTGAATCAGAACAGACCGGTGAGAAGTGGAGCTAAATCATGTGAATCCTAAAGTCCTCATTACCACTAAATGCATGCAGGGTAACCACAGCGCTCTGGGAAATGTCAAACACTACAATCTTCATTCATATCCGAGACTTCACAGTAAACAGTGAGCAAATGTTTTAATGCAGGCAAAGTTTGACTCATGCAGATCTTTAAAAGTGTCTTCATTAATCTCTCTAAGGGAGTCAACTCTTTTTTTTTTTTACTCCATTTTCTCCCATCGGCGCTGAAATCATGCAGAGGTGACCAGCAGGGCTATGCTTACTATGAACTCTGTGCTGGTCTGAAAGTTACTGAGGATCTCCAGCCCTGATGCTTCTCTTCATCCGATGCAGTCAAGAAAAGCACAGTTAGCTTCATACATGTCAGCACAACAACTCTGGAGCCAGAGAGCGATAAAGACTAAGTCATGTGTAAAATATTAGGACACCCTTCTTATAACACGTTTGGATATTTGATACCGATTTTAACTTCATTTGTTAATCAGAAAAGGACTAGAGATGTACAACTTTATTGGAAAATAAGAAAGTTAATCGGTCCTAATTGATTGAACAATTAGGATGGTGCAAAGATTTCAATGTTCCTATAGTGATCCTGATAAGTAGATCATCTGAGGGTCTTTCTAAAAACTAAAAAACTGCAAGAAACCCTGATGACTTTCAGAGGAACCATATAAAGAAATGAGGGATGGCTTGAGACTTTTGCACAGCGCTGTTGAAGATATTCTTACCAAGATATTCTGTTCCATAGTATGAATACATCAGAGGGAAAGGCTTCCTCTTCCTCCTGGCGTATTGCTTTCCTGACTCGATGATGGCTTGGCAGATAGATTTGATCTGATCTTTGCTCAGAATCTGTCAAATGAAAAACACAAAGACATCTTTAATAATGTCTTTAATCTGTGAAAACCTGTGAAAAGACTAGAAATGTTTTGTTTTCTTTCTCCTAGCAAACCGCAGAATGCAATGTGAAGCCAAATTGGTCTGGGAGAGATGTACCATTACTGATTCACAGTTTCCAGGTAAGACCAGCAACAGAAGAGCGTCTGAGGTCACCTGAGGTGGCAAACTGTCAAGGATGTCAAACATATACTATGTCCTGTCGAGTCAGGCAGGAGGGAGAGCGAAAGAGGTGACCCAGCGTCTTCCTCGTCTCTCTGTTCACACCGTTTGCTTTTCTCTTGTTGGGAACTTGGTTGTGATGATGTGAAAATGTCACAAAAAGGAACAACTGTGAGACAAGGTTTTATAAATGGTCTGTTTTATACTAATGCAGAGCATCCAGACGCTCTGTAAATGAAACAACTGCACATACACTGAGTGCTTTATGGAGTCATCTTAAAGTTTAAACTTGAGTGTTTTGGTTTTAGTCATTTTATTGTTTAAAAACTGAGAATCGCAACCAAGAAACTGCATGTGTGGAAGGATCCCCAGATTGTCTGACTGTGACTACTTATAGCTTTATTTTACTCTCGTATGCGGCATCATTTACAAATATTACATTAATTGAATTAAACAGAGTTCATAAATAAGACGACCATCTTCTGAGGTCACCAATTACATCAGGTTTCTGTTATGTTAGCAACGAATGTCTTGGAGTCATTTGAGACCATTTATCTCACTCTTCAGCCACAAGAGACTTTGTGTCACATCTTCCACCTGCGCAGCGCCATAATAACTCAGGATAAGTAAACAAACAATGTTGTCAAAGATACATGACCATCAATAGCCGTTTGCCCACTTATAAATTTCTTCTTTCGTCTTCATGTTTCACATTTAAATTGAATTCAATTAAAAAATATGTCACTGATCCCAAAGGGAAATATAACATCTAAAGGCAATCGACCTATTGTGAAAAATTCTCTTTTTGCACAATTTAGTACTTCCATTTGGGTCTCCATTGTTTCTATATGTTAACATTTTTTTGTCTGTGTGGAAAATTGTGTTTTCTTTTTCTGCAATCTCAGATTATGACAGATGGGTTGAATTTGTCTGTACTGCCTCATCAGGTCATTTGGAAGAGGATAAATTAAAATCATTTTCACAATTGTCTCTATTTGAAAGAGTGAGAAACTAGATCACGTGACATAAATGACATAAATCATGTCGTCACTCAAAGACGTGTGGTCAGCAACAAACTTAAAGCTGACCTTTGACATCTAGGAGCAACAGAAATGGCATGGTTGACTTTAATGTAAGCTTATAAAATATTGTGCTGCAAACATTAGTAATAGAAAATGTTCTTGACCCAAATGACGAGTTGGGGCAACACATTTCAGGGATGTGGCCTTCATCCCAGGAAGCGCCTGTTGTTTGTCAGAACATGAATAACATCATGGAAGATTCATATTAACATCCATATTGACAAAACACCAATTCATTAGACAGTTTTCCATCATTCTACCACAGCTTGAAATAAATGATTTCTCATTTAAAAATATAATCCATGCCTCTTGAAGGAGTAAATGAAGCAGCAAAAGCAGAAATCATTCATGTTTCCAGGTCTGTGTGTGATATTAGTGTGATATTAATAAGGCACATTAAGAAGTTTACCATCCCGGGGCGTCTGCCTCACCTCGATGCCCAGCTTCTGCTTCAGGACCAGAGCGGCGCACAGGTAGCCCGCCCTCCCCACGAACAGCTCGTCCGAGCCGCACTCCAGGAAATGGATGGGCGCGCACACCTCCCACAGGTTCCGGAACTTGGTCAGCGGCTTCACGAAATCCGCCAAGCCCAGGGACTTGTATATCATCGCGGCCACGGCGTAGATGCCCGCCCCGCCGAGCAGGAAGGCGGCTCGCATGTTTTGGTCAGGCTCCGAGTCCGCATACCTCACCGACACGTCGATGATCCGCTTGGCCGTCTTCAGGTAGACGTCCCGCTGCTCGGAGAACAGCGGGCACTCGCTGACGTGGTACAGCATGTAAGCGACTCCGGCCGGCCCGTCGTAGAGCCCTCCATCGCAGTCGCCGATGTCGACCGGGATCTTTTTTAGGATCTTGTCAATTTTGGCAACGACGGCTGGGAGGACGGCCTCGGCGCTCTGGCCCGGCAGCAGCGCGCCTCGGTAGTCGGAGAAGCGGTTCGCGAAGCAGCGGGTGTTCTCCATCAGGCCCAGGTCGAGGTACCAAAGGCAAAACAGGCAGATCTGCGCTCCCTTCTTAAGGTGTCCAAGGATGAGAGAGGAGATGAACAGCAGGTCCCGTCAGGCCGCAGCTGATTGGACGGGAGCGGTGATGGATGGAGGCGGTCCGCCTCCAAGAGCTTCACCAACACACAGGTGGAGGAGATGGTTCACACGAATCCATGTTTGTTGTTGATGCTTTGGAATATTCTGGGAGGAAAATATCCACGGTTTTTTTCACGTTTGCTGCATTTTAATTCTATTCCCCGTTTACTCTGACACGTCTAAATAAAATCCAGTGCAACCAGTTATTTTCAGACTGTCCATAGGTGAGTCATTAAAGTAATGAATTAAATAGATCTAGCTGCTCAGTGAAGGCCATATATGTTTGTTTGAGAACATTAGTGAGCAAACAGCATCAGGGTGGAAACGAAGACACAGAAATCCATCTCCACCGATGGGCGAGGAGATCATTAATCAGAGGAGCAGCAAGAAGAGCCATGGTAGAATAAATATACTGCCTATCCCAGTGATTAATTGAATCATGGATGTGGACTGCAGAGATCCACAGCTCAGATGTGAACAGGGTAAGTATCAGTTCTGCTCTCTTGAAATCTGGCCTTTACAGGAGAATAATACGAAGAAAGCAATTGACCAAAAAGTCATTTTGAAGTCCTGATAGCAGTTTGTGACCCAAAGATATCTGGACCATCTGTCCATCATTGAAGCATGTTCATCTCTAAACACAAATTTTATAGGGTACCAACAAAAACCCTTTTAAAATCCTATTGGTTAAAGCTGCTTGCTCATTAAACAGAATCTATTTTTAGAATATAATTTACCTTCATTGTAGATTTTCAGTATTTTTTTTCAGCATTTGTTTTTCCTTCCTCTTTTTAGCATCTCACACATATTTTCTTTTTTATTCAATGACAAGTTACTTCTGCATAATGCGTTATTGACAGATAAATGATAGCTCTATGCTTTATTGTCCCCATAGGGGAGATTTGACTGGGACACCAAAATGATAAGGACCTTCCAAACAGTTGAACACTGGTACCACAATAAAATCAAAACAGCCATATTGATCAATAAAAACACATATTGCACATTCCTGCATATCCAACAAGTAAACAAGCCAACAAATCAGACCAGAGGGCTTAATGAAGCACTTCATATAATGCAGCTGTTGTCGTCTTCCTGTTTTATCGTCTGTTTGCCTTTTCTTCTGTCCTTCAATCTGACTCTTTTTTTTCTACTGCAGCATCTGGAGTTTCCTCCGGCACTTTGTTCTCTATTGGATTCAACATGATTTGCTCCTGCAGCCATTTCAATCAATCAATTTTATAGGCAAATGAGAGTTCGATAAAAGGAAGTGAAGATTTTATGTTTTTATTTTTTATTGTATTTTGTTTTCTTATCTCTTTTTAGGTGAATGTATTGCGGATTTTAATATATAACTTGCTGGTCAGATTGTCTCATATCTGCTGTTTTTCTCACTGAAACTTTACTGAAACTTTTTAGTTGAGTTCTAAAGCCTGGAAATAGTCCATAAATTAAAGCTTGTCCTTATTTAAACCACCCGTGAATAATTTATTTTCACTAACCAGATAAAAAAAAGAAAAAAAGAAAAGAAAAATCGCTGTGAATTTATTTTTAAGTTTTTATCTGGTGTGTTTGTGTCGGGAAATAATTCTCCATTTGGTTTTGATGTATGCTGAGAGAGTCTGTTATTCTCGTTCTCATAAGAATAAAATGTTCAGTTTCATTATTTCTCATTTGTTGTTACGATGTTCTGCTTTTTTAAAGTTTAATCTGTGCATAGTTTCCGTTTTACAATATGGGTCTAACCTTAATCTTAAATCAGTCCATCTTGAATAATTGTTTCCAGCAGGTGGCGCCAGAGGCCCACAGGCTCAGCCAGCTGCTGTCCATGGTGCTGAAGAAAAACTGCCGGTTTCTGTCTTAAAAAGGCGCAGACGTTGTTCTCACTGTGTGCGGTGGGTTACAGTCCTATAAAACCACACTTGTGCGTAACTTTTTAGCTCTGAAAACTGCGAACACAAAACAATCCGACAACAAAAGTAGCCGCAGAAAAATTCACCAGAAACATCAAATACAAGTTTTAATTAGAAACAATCTTTCCCGCGTATTTCTGAAGCTGTATCAAAACTAAAAGCTAACCTAACTTATTGCGTTTAACATTAGAAACAATAATAATTGATCTGCTCAAGCTGGAAAGTGGAAACAGATCTGAAATGGCTGATGTCATCCCCTCTTTCCCCACAAGGTTAAAAGTTGAGTTGCTGTCCAGTTTAACTTTGATCTGATCTCCTTTCGTTCAGCCTTGGAAGTGAAGGATGTCTGGCTGAATTTTGAGTAGTGAAGAGCATGATCCCTAAGCTCTTTTATCAAACTCAGAAACTATAACAACCATTAAAAAAAAGCTAATATCCCAGATAAACAAGAGCAAACCGTTCTTAAGAGAAGGACAAGCAGATTGTTATTGTGCTGCCTTAAAATTAGGATTTAATTGACCTCTATGTTATTGGATGTGATTAGATTAGAAGGAGTTGCCTTGATTGAAATTAAATTTAGACCAAAATTTGATTCTAATTAGAAGTGCCAGGTATTTGAGCCTGTTCATCATGACATTGCATTTGTGATGACATCGGTTATGAATCGGCTTGATATTAAAATAATATTAAGACTGGACTGAATTTAGTTAGTTACTTTCTGAATGCACACTAAAAAGATCAAGTAAACTGAATGAAATGTATTTATTCTGGTCATATTCCCCTTGGGTATTTTTTCTTTAATATTATTTCTGTAGCTGCGACTTCAACCAGCAAATCTACATTTGTATCTGACATTTGCATCTGTCACGAAATAAAACTGGAAGCAAAAATTAAGTTTGCGCTATTATAGAACATCAACTGTGGCATCCGAGGACCAGATAGGCGACTCATTAAGTTCCCAGACAAGATGTTCTCACCAAGGATGTAACCTAAATCTTCGATGACAGTGAGGCAAGAAAAATGGAATAAAATAAGAGCTTCTCATCATAAATTTGCATTTTGATGACATTAGATTTTAAACAGCCTTTTGCACTGATTACAAGAGCTTTGTTTCATGTCATTTTTGTCTGAAGGATTGAAATGACTTGTAGGTTTTAGACCTGATTTTCCTCCTGCTGCTGCCACCATGGCACTCATTTCATCAGAGGTTCTCTATATGTCAAATTTATTAGAAGGTCCAAGTTTTCTCACACTCTCATTATGTGATTTTTCTCATCGGATGTCTTTAATTAAAATAATTTTTTAAAAATCAAAGAAATTGTATGTTTCCCTGTTGTAATCACAGATTTTGATGCATGCACAGCTTAAAAATGCACAGCTTAAAAAATGTACAGGGGAAAATCAGAAATGTGAAAAGTGTGCCATGAAAATGTATTAAGTTAAAACCACCATTTTTGTTATGGCAGCCTCAAGTCTTTACATGATGCTGCCATCACCATATCTCACTTGGACTTTCAGGAAATTCATTGAGTTTCATAAAAAAGACCCAAAGTTCCATTTTTCCCCTATGTGTTGCTGCGTCGAGCCTTGTAGCTCTTTTATTTCATCAATTGTTTTATGTTTTCTGCTTACCTGTTGAGGTCAGACCCGCAGAATGGTAAATAAGGTAAAAATAAATAAAACAAGACCTGTGTCAACTACAACTCAAGAAATATTCTCTTGTTGAAGGAGACAGACATCTCACGGATTCATCAGAACTTTGCCTCTTTGTGCCATTTCCAGCACAAGTCTATCTCTGAGTCAAGGCTGTGATTGTAAGAGACGCTTTGAACATTTAAATTTGAAAGCAGCGTCTGTTTGAAAAGACTCTGATACAAAAGGAGAGGATGAATGCCATGCTGCTGATACAGCGGTGTTGGCAAAGGTCAGCGTATCAATACTGAGGTAATTAAAATTTCAAGGCTAAGTGCAATTTCTCAGCTCCAAAAATGTAACTTGAAGCAAAGCAATTTCAGGAAAGGCAAGGCTTTTTAGAGTATTTATGAAAGTGTGAGCAAGAGCTGCACTTCTGGTTATTATTGAAAAAAAAAAAGAGAGAAGGAAACAGCAGTGGATCAGCATCTGTTTCTGAGGCGTGTCTCTGTTTATGTGTTTAGATAAAAGTCTCCTTACAGTCTTACTTTAAAGCTGCTCTTTTCTCAGACTCACATTACGGACAAGTTAGAAGATTTTACTTTTCTTTCAAAACTTTTTCTTTTTTTGGTAAAAGTTCTCAGATGTGGCCGACAGAAGAGTTGGGCAAATTAAAATAGCTGGAGACAGGCGTGGAGATGCGTGTTTTTTCCCGTCTTATCTGGAGAGATAAAAAAAAAAAGAAAGATAGAAAAAAAATCTCAATTTGCATTTATATGAGAAAATGATGTAGGACTTAACTGGTCCCATCTAATGTTGCAGAAAATAATTGTTCATTTCTCCAGCTTGATATGCAAAAGGCTTTAAAAATGTGGGTGAAGATGAAAACATGGGACGAGGAACCACACAGAAAATGACACAAAACGCCAAATAAAGATATTCATTCAGGTATTTCAAAATGAACAACAGATAAACAGAGTCTGATACCGCTGCCCAAATCTCCTTATTATTAAACACAATGCATCTGTGTGTAACTTAATGTCCGTGCAAATTCAGCTGTTCTGTGAAAGATGTTTGTTACATTAGAGAAAACAGAGGAACACAGAATAGAAGAAAGGGAAAATGTTATGAAGTCTAAAACAGAGTTAGGTTACAAAATAAAATCCAAAAACAAGCGAGTGGTGCAGCACTTTGGCCAATATCTCTTGCTTTTATGTGCTATGTAAGTTTTATTTATTTATTTTACATGATGGAAGTATAAAATCACACACGTGAACAAGCAATGCAAAAAAACATATTTTACACCACAATAATCTTAGCAGGAGTAGGACGAAGTAAGAAACTTATGAACTCTTACGCCATAAACCTTTAAATAGAAAGTAAAGAAAGTAAAAAAATAAACATAGGTTAATTCATTTTCCATTTTATTTGGGTTTATGTCTAAATATTGTATATACCCACACACACACACACACACACCCACACCCACACACACCCACACACACACACCCACACACACACACACACCCACACCACACACACACCCCACACACACACACACACACACACCCACACACACACACACACACACACACACACACACACACACACACACACACAACACACACATCACTCTCACCCATATTTCTATATCCTGTGAAATTGACCTCTATATATTTCCTTTTAAATGGTGTTAAATTTTGAATTTGCTTTAACTCCTCATTTTACACCAGGAATTGAAACACAAAAACTCTTGTCAATATACATTGACAGTGATATTGCCAACACAATGTAGAATGAGGTAATCTGGCCTCTGGAGAGATTTTTCTCAAACCTCACCGGATTTGAGACAAATTATTCTCACAGATGAATTTTAATTTCCTGAGGGAGTCTTCCCAAGGGATCAATAAAGTCTAAGTCTAAGTCTAGCGGCAGCAGAATGGTGCTGGGGGATTTGTTTCTCTACAGCAAAGCCTGGGAAGCAAAAATAATCTGCATAGAGCAAAATACATGGCAAACAATGAAGGACACCTATTAGACTTTCTACTGGTACATTAGTGTTATAAAACATTCTCTGTCCCTATTTTTTTGTTAACCGAAAAAGTTTTGTTTGTGTTGGTATAGTGCATGAAATATAATCAAATTGAGGACATCTTGCTTTTAGGTGAAATGTACGAAAAATCTTAAAAAGTTCACAGTACCTTGATTTTATATTGTGGATGTAGGGCACTGAACAGGCAAGGCAACCTTGTACAACCATGGAATTGTGATTTTATTATTTTAATAATGCATTGGGACAAAAAAAAAAACCCAAGGGTTAGGGTTAGGGTTAAAACAAAAGAAAAATAGAACAAGTGCTGGGAATACTACAACAGAAAAAGGTCAATGTCTCAGTAAAATGTCCGCATCACACAAAGCTAATGGGTTTATCGGCTCACAGTCCCCTGCTACTCTTTCTCATTAGTAATGATAGCATTTAAGTAATTATTTTTCCAATTTGCGGTTCTGAATGAAAAGCTTGGACAAGTCCAATTAAATGAGACCGAAGCAAAGAGAGAGAGTGCTTGCAGACAGTAATGGGCTGCTTCAGCTGGCTGACTGGCAGGAAACACGACCCCAGCAGGAGAGCTGTCCGTTAAAGCCTCAAAAAGCTCCATCAATTTCCTTCAAGAAGGTCATTCAGCGTGAATGTTGTGGCAGAAAACATTGGCTGGTCCCAAACAGCTGCGACTGAAATATGTAGCAAGTGCAAGCAAAATAAAAAGCACAAGAAAAGAGATAAATAAAGATGTCAGTGTTACATAGGCTGTGAGATGTTTCAAACAGAAAGACAAAAATGTATCAGAAGCAGGAATATATGTTCTTGATTTCCAATGGAAATCGAAAAATGCGAGATCTGCAGACAGAAACGACAAATATTTGCAGTCGTCAAGAGCAAAGCTGGAGAGAACGAGCTACAGTGGACCAAAAGGAAGCAGCCGCTAACTGTGAATCATTAGAAGAAAGAGAATGAGTCACTGCTCTGCATTTGGCGAAGAGATGAAGCCAGAGCGTCTAGATGATGGCCTGGAGAAAACAAGAGCATCTCAGCAGTCATTGTAGAGTTGACACATAAGGTAAAACAACCAAACAGATGGTCGTCATTGCTTCAGCATACAATTGGTGAGTCAGAACACGTTTCTTTCTTTCATGACGAATACACAGCGAGGTGCACATTCACTGTGATACCAGCTAGAAATGGTTAAAAGGCAATCAAATGAATGTACCCTTATTGACAGCAGACATGGAAGAGTGTCAATCTTTTGCGTGGAAAACCATTTAGGTATTGATTTTGCCATCTCTCCAAAAACACAAAATCTTATCAAACATTTTGTTTGGTCTAGTTTCTAGCAAATATCTTAGTAAACTTGAGATAAGGCAAAACTAACTCGTAAATACATTTTCAGCAAGATATAAAGACTTGTTTTAATGGAAACAGTCTTGTTCCGTTTGTGCTTTCTCAGTGATATGTTGTGATTCATTCTTCTGCTTAAAGATCCATTTTCAGTTTTAACAGCAGAGGAAATGTGACTTTTACTGCAGATCTTCTCCAACTTGAAATAGTCTTCAGCAGCTGTGGTTTTGGATCAAAATGACCACGTGTTGTGTCATGAGGCCACAGAACAAAAGAATGAAGCAAACGAACAAAAGAGGCTGATATTTGAATTCCATGCATAACAGTTTCTTTGGCGTTTTTCCTTCCACCATGGCCTCAAATATCTCCAGACTGAGACCGATTACGGAGCCAGCTCTCCTGATGATCTCGTTCAGTCTGTGGGTGTTTCTGGCTCCCACACAAAACAGCCTCAAAAACGATGATGCTGGAGACAACAGACTGTTAGAAGATCTCCGTCGTCTTGTTGCAGGCATTAAAGCAACTACTTTTTCCTTCCCTGAACGCAGCCTCGGTGTTAGCCGTGCATTCGAGTGTGCTGTCAGACGTGATGGATAAAGCCTTGACTGTTTTCCTGTCATGCTTCCCAAGTGGAAACTGAGTGACAGCAGAAGGCCACTTTTTGTGCATTTGAGCAGAAAGCATAAGCAAAGATGGGGGGCTTGCCATCTTATTTCATGATTCACTAAACTGTATAAAGGTGCAGATTTGACTCTTTGTTGGGAATCAATCGAGTTAAAACGCCAGAAAAGAGCTCTGATTCTAACTTTATATAAAACCCAAAATATGTGGCATTTTTTTTAAGATGACCTCTGTGACCTTTTATCTGTTATTTCCATTGATTGCGGCTGTTTAATAAATGTGGGAGGCTTCAGCATCCATGTTGACAGGGGGAAAAAAACTGCGTGATATACTTCAAAACTTTGGTTTGACTCAACGCGTTACACAAGCAACACACAATCGAAGACTCGCTCTGGACCTGACAATCAGCAGCAGTGTAAATATTTACAAGGTCTCTGAAATTCATGTCGCCCTATCTAATCCTCTCTCTGTTATCTTCGAAAGTACAATCTCTGTTGACTCACTAAGCCAAAGAGATGCGATAACAAAACTCTCTTTCAGGCACAACACAGCCGATTCATAATTGGTTACTGTACAATGTATTTATTATGTAAAATACTTTTGAATTGTGCTGTACAAATAAACTGTAAAAATACCAATGTCAATGCATTAACATTGGTATTTTTAAAGTTGGATATTTTCTGAATGTGATTACAACAATAGATGGGTTTATTTTAGAGTTTTTACACATATTTACAATTAGGTCTAATAATTGTGGAAAGATGCTACAGATTACAAATTCACACACTCAATAAACGTGGAGAGCATTTTGTAGGACGAAGCTAAAATACCTAGAGAAATCTCACAAGGACTAGTAGAATACAGTCTGAATACAATCATAATCCTGTTGGTCTCCTGAGAAATTTACTTCTAAGATATCTTTGTTGATTTTGCTAAAACCTGAACACAAATTAATAAGAGAAGCTTCCATTTCAACCCCACTTTTCCCTGTGTGAATATGTTCTCCGAAGCAGAGCTGCAGCCAATCTGAGAGCCTGACTTTGCCAAGTCCTCTGGACATCCTCCAAAGTGACAAGCTGATTTGATAGCAGATGACAACAACCAGCAGGCAAAATGCCATGACACCTGTTGGAGCGGAGAACTGCTTGGAAGCAAGAATCCAGACGAGATCCTTTAAGATTCGCCCTCATGGCTCTGACTTTGTTTTCAGGCTTTTACTGTTGCTTAGTAAAATGTTCAGGTTCAGTGAAGATTTGGGCCTCTATGAACTGTTAGTTTGAGGAGAGCTCAATGAGATAAGAGAAGGAAAAAAAAAGTGATTTCTTGTTCACCCAGAGGTCTGTGTTTTAAAATAAACTGAGTGGTTGAATGCCTTCATTAATTTTGCAAACCCACTTTATTCAGTTCAGGTTCCTTGCATTTTCAGAGCAGGAGAGACAAGTTGCACTTTAAACAGGTCATCCAACCATTTACTAAAAAAAGAAGCTATTAAAGACTCCTTGAACCCTTTAGCATAAAAATGTGTTTTTATTTGAGGTAACGGAGTCAGTAGATGGCGGTGAGAAAGAAATAACCTGCATCAGTCCATGACCGGAAGCATCCAGCTAAAGCTACACAGAAACGGACTGAAGACGACTGGAGTGGCCCAGTCCTCTAGTCTTATGACTTTAGATAATCAGGCAATTATCCAAAATGCCTGATTATATTGACTATAATTGATGTTTCAAGGCAATACAAATGGTAAAACATCCAAGGAGGTGAATACTTCTTTTAGGGACTGTGTATTTATTTTTGCATCAATTTCCTCTGGTTCTGATTCATTTATTTACAGCATCATGGCCGGTGAAAGAAGGAGGTCTTTGGCAGCTGGTCAGAGATTTGTATTTTCATTGTGAGCGAGCTGAAGGCGTCATGACAGTAGTTAGTTCAGATGGAAGCAAGAATATTCTGGGTTCACGTCCAGTTCAGGGCCTTTTTGGATGCAGTTTGTAGGGTTACTTCAGGAACCATGGCGTCCTTCCACAGACTAATTAGGCTCTCCAGATTGTTCTTGGGTGTGTGTGTATGTGTGTGTGTGTGTGTGCAGCCGTTTTTGCTGTATATATTTTTTCCCCAACTGAATCAAATCGAAGGCTATACATCATATCATTTATTATAAAAATTCTGACTTTCTTTCCTGTCCATAAGGACGTTCAAACTTCCACGGTACCATATGCTGCATCTAGAGTCGCCAGAGATTTTCATGTAAAGTTTGGCTCCCATTTGACGTTTGTCTAACTCTGCACACCACCGTAGCTGGTTGGCTCAATACTGGAGCTTTTCTGTTTTTCGCTCACTGTAATGGATAGTTGCGTCCACAGAGACGTTTTAATAAAAAATGCATAAGTTCACTGTTTACAGAATCACATAAACCGTCGCCCTTCTTTCTGTAAATGTAAATTTGTTTTTGCTAATTATTTAGGGATTTTTTTCATTACATTTGTTAAAAATTGTCTTCCAATTATGAGACAAACAACAAACATCACATTTTGTCAAACACCATTGTGAAACTAATCAAGAATAATCATCATCAAATATCACAATCAATGTTCCAGATATTCTAAAGGCAGCTGAAAGGTCAAAATCCTTCTGAGTCTCACTTTGGAACTCAGTGTTCCAGCTGTTTTGCAGTTTTATGGAAGTTTGTGGAAGTGCTGCACAGAAACCGAATGCTGCTTCTCGGCGTTTGGTTCTGGTTCTGGGGACGCAAAGCAGATCAGAACCAGAGGTTTGGAAAGTTGTTACAGCAGCAGCAGATCTTTTATGTATTTTGGACCTCTGCCGTCCACTGATTTATAAACTAACCGACGTCTATTCTCTGAGCTGCAGGGTACCAGTGTAAGCACTTTAACACTTGAGTGATGTGCTCTATCTTCCTGGTTTTACTGAGGACACCAGCAGGGTTCTGGATCATCTGCAGCTGGAGGATTGATTGTTTTAGACAGACTGTGAGGACACTGCTGCAGCAATCAGAGTGGCTGAATAAAAATGCATAGATGAGTTTCCCCAAGACCTTGCTGGGGACATTTGTCCTGGAAATGTTCTTCAGCTGATACGTTTCCAGGATGCATCACCTGATTTAACATTTTTATATGTCCCTGGAGAATGATATGCATCGTTTGGAAGTACTGTAATGCAGTGCACTGTTTGACTGAAAGTCATTACACCAGCTTCTTATTGTTCATCCGTCATAACTATAGGTCCAACAATTTCTTACTAGTGGAGCATTTGTTTATCCACAGAAACATCTTCCTGTCAGCAACAGCCTTCACTTTAATGGGAGCACTGGAATGGGAGTTTTCTACCAACTCATCCACCGAGTTACATGATAAATGGGAGATGGAAGAGTAAATTTGATTAAAAGTTTCAGCTGGGTTGTCCTTATAAAAAGTTTTGCAATAGCATCTCCTTGGCTATGTGAGTCAACAGAAATTGCATTTTCAAAGATAACAAAAACCAAATATTCAGATGGCTGACATCACTTACAGACAGACACCTTGGGTTGTATTGTGAAAAGGTAATCACCTCAACAATAAAGCAAAAATCACAAGGACACACTGAGCTGATAATCACTACTCATCGTTTTCGATTAATCAGAACTTGCAGTTCTGACTTTTTCTGAATTTAGTTTAAAAAAAAAAAGGCACAAATAATTTATGGTTAACCGAACCAATAATTATGCTCAGTGTTTTGTGGGTTCTCACTGATTAAAAAGGAAATGAGCATATTTTAATGACTCATTTGATTATACAATATTTTAAAGTCAGAACAGATAAAACTCGTAAAAGTATAAAATCTTAACAAATCATCTATTGTTCCAATTTTTTTTTCTTTTTTTTTTTTTGGTAAAATAAGTCGAAAAGTCACTTTTCTGTCACAAAAAGCCAAGCTGTTGTCTAATATACAATCACTGGTTCTAAATTATGTCACAGATCGCGTGTAGCAGCAGGTAGAGCAGTCCGTTGTTCTAAACAGAGACCATGCCTCTTTTCCAGGCAGATCTTTCTCACAGGAGCATGTTCAATTGTTTTATTTGGCCGCTTCCTGGAACCACCGAATGAGCATTTTCCAGAGATTCAGTTCCAAAAGAAAAGTTATAAAAGTAATTTATAAAGCCCTCTTAAGCTTTACAAATTAACAGCTCTAAAGGGCTCCCATTAAGTCTTGCTGTTCCACAAACTTTTTGTGAAATAAAAATCTTTAAGTCAAAGGGACAATCAACCAGTCAATAGAGTTACATCAGAGTGTGACCACAACACAGTCAAAGTGGGTCCAATGTGTTTCTGAGGGAAAAAATATATATATTCTTTTTATCTCTGATTTTGTCCCTGTCTGCAAAAGCAACTATATACATGAAGATAACAGAGAGACTTTTGGCTGCTTCCATCCACTGTTTAAATGTCAGATAAAGTATTCCTCACAGCTGCGTTGAGCACCTTTATCACCATTTGAACTTGTAAACCAGCATTTTCTCTTTCAGTCTATCTGTAGAAAAATATTGTGACTCAAATTTAGTCAGATCTTTTCATACACTTACAAATTTCTTAGCTCCATCCCTCCACTATCCATCCTTTGCTCCATGGAGTGACGCACGACCCTGTAGGAGGGCAAATAGTTTATAAAGCTGCCAGAAAACCATCAGCGGCTCATCAGTCTGTGTCCTTCACTCTCAAGCCGCGATGTCCCTGGAGGATCAGTTGACTTCGTCGCTGGAGGACAGCGACGCTTTGCTCCTCAATGTCTCCAAGACGCTCTGGGACTCCAGCGCGGAGCGTCACCAGTACGCCGTCTGGCTCCCCGGCATCGGAATCGCTGCCGCCTACGGGTTCATCATCCTGGTGGGTCTGGTCGGGAATATCACCCTGATGAAGACGTGTCTGCTGGTGAAGTCCATGCGCACGGTGCCCAACCTGTTCCTGTCCAGCTTGGCGCTGGGGGACCTGCTGCTGCTGGTGACCTGCGCCCCGGTGGACGCCAGCCGCTACCTGGTGGATGAGTGGCTGTTCGGGCGCGTCGGCTGCAAGCTGATCCCCTTCATCCAGCTCACCTCCGTGGGGGTTTCCGTGTTCACCCTGACTGCGCTCTCCGCTGACCGGTAACCTGCCGCGCAGTCCGGAGCCGCGATATGAGCTGTTTCGACTTATAAATATTATATTATATTATATTATATTATATTATATTATATTATATTATATTATATTATATTATATTATATTATATTATATTATATCAAAATGTGAAATTAACCTGTCACAATTCACGATTCTGACTGCCTTGTTCTAATAAGCATTAAACAGACAAAAAACTGATTAAGTAAATAAATACATGTAAACGTTGATTTGAATCCACAACAATAAAAAACAATCAGGAAAACATACTAAGCATGAAAAAGGTGCACAGAAAATATCAACTATAATAAAGTTGATGAAACACAAGCTAAAAGCTGAAGAGTTGCACCAGAACCAGGTCCATCCTTTGCATATTAGATATGCATGCATATCTAATATTATAATGCTAAAAACAAGGGGAGAAGTAGAGGGTGGGTTCAGCATCAGTGGTAGACAACAGGATGAACCACCAAGCCTCCGTCTTTCCTCGTTGGTTCTGCAGTAAATTTGCGGATTTTACAATTTTATCTTCTTCTGCAGACCCTGAAAGGTAAACGACAGCGATTATTAATCTTAAATAGAGCAATGCAGCTTCTGAACTCTGACACTTCCTTATTAAAGACCATTTCTTTCCTTGGCCATTCATTCTACCACTTTTCAATGCCGTCAACACAAAGCATTTAACCTATGTTCTTAACATTTCATTGAACTGAACCGAGTTCAAATTGAACTGATTCTATTTATTTATATGAAAAGAATCTGTGGGATTATTTTCATATAAATAAAAAGAATCCTAGAAACCTCAGTAAAACTAATTCTGTTAAAATACCACAGCACTATTTTAGAGATTCAAAGGATTAGTTCTGATGAGCAGTTCTCAAAATCTAGGCTGATAAAAGTTCTGCCTAGGATTTTCCCCTCTGATTACTGCTGCTCTGGTGGTGTTTTAATTTTGTTCAGGGCATTATTCGTTATTTTAGCAGCCAAGCTGAGCAGCAATCTCCAAGGCAAATACTACATGGAATTTTTATTTTATTTTATTTTTTGTATCACTCTTTGCAAAATTTTGATTGGAATGGACCTCCAGCTGTACAAGGATTTTGGAGCTCATATGTAGAGCGAACACATACAGCTGTCATGTCAGAGGGATGTGTCTATCTTCACTTTTAGTGGCCATAACATGTCTAGCTTCTAGCGTTTTCAGCCTTATTCTACTGCTATCTTGTGCTTCTGAGAAGAGAAAATATCAAACAGAGGCAGGCAGGTGTGTTTGGGTTGCACATTCACCAGCAGTCATGATCAATCAGATGATCTCTACATGCAGTGTTGATAACCTACTGTTCCTGAGATTCAAAGCTTGCTTTGATTTCCTCTGTTGTGAGGCTAGCTTTTTGCAAATTAGCTCTTCTTCTTCGTGACTTGAACTGCCGGCTTCATGCTAATGTTTGACTGAGTTATGCTTAAATCTGAAAACCTCCTCCTGCTTTTGGACCTGATTACACGAAGACTGCAACGCATACAAACAGCTCGGCTCTGACGCCGCAATGCATCAAAAGAATACGTGAAGTTTGGAGACCTGCAGTTATTGACTTGGCAGGAACTTGGTAACCTCTCTTCATGATGCACAACAGCATCCTCTGATGTCGCGCTGTGATTTTATGTGGCCGACCAATTTGTGTCTGAGTAGGTGTTGTTCCCAATCTCTTCCACTTTTTTATGAGAAAGCCTTAAGGGATCAAGCAGTGAAGCCACAGAGGACACAGGAAAAATGTCTTCAAAGTGGGTTTTTATATCAGCCACCTGAAAAAGATGGAAATGGGGTAATTGCCTGAAGAGAATCACAAGCTGCTTTTGTTATTGTAAATGGCAACATTTCGACCACAAATGGAGTCTCTTCAGCTTTATCGTGGGGTGAAAGCTGACAGATTCAGATGGTTCTGCTCTTTTAAGTAATTTTCCTTTGTTGCTTTTCCATTGTAAGTTGAAGTGAAAACTTGGAACTAATTTATTACCCCCCCTGAGACCAATACAGTTTTATTAGTTGTGCTATGCTTGATGGATGTTTCTCTTCCTGAAGCAATCATCGAAATTGGACCAATAAACCTAATTCTAGATTTAAACGATTGCTAACTCTTATTGATTGTTCTCTTGGTTTGCACATTTTCAACTCCTTTCAAATTCTTGACTTGAAGGACAAGAATTTGTCTGATTTTGAGAAAAAGCTGCCAGCTTCACCCTGCTCTTCGTTTCTCAGGTACAAAGCTATCGTCAAACCGTTGGACATCAACAGACCGAGCGCTACTCTAAGCATCGGCCTGCGCGTCGGGACCATCTGGTTGCTCTCTGTCACCCTGGCCATTCCCGAGGCCGTCTTCTCCGATCTGCACACCTTCACCACCAGCTACAACGTGACGTTTGTGACGTGCGCCCCCTACCCGCACGCCGGAGAGCTGCATCCGAAGATCCACTCCACTGCCTCCTTCCTCGTCTTCTACATCATCCCTCTGCTCATCATTTCTGTTTACTACTGCTTCATCGCTCGCAGCCTGATCCGGAGCTCCGCAGACATCTCTGCAGAGGGACACCTGCATCTCCACAAACAGGTGTGGATCGGGACGCCTCAGGGAAACGTTAGTCGCGTATTAGTCACATATTTAGGACGATGTAAGACTCTCTTGAGCACAAAAAAGACTTGAGACACACTGCAAAAAACGTTGAAAGAAAATTCATCTCTCAGAGGTAAAAAGTGCTTTTCACCTCACAAAGAAACAAATACACAGGACCCAGTTTCACACAAACCATGGACAAAGTTTTTCACACTGCTGATGAAGACTTATAAACTACTACAGATTTAAACATATTAACAAGAAGATAATAAAACACAATAGGAAGATGATTAGAAAACTGAAATAAATGGTATTTGTTAGAAAAAAAGATAAAACTGACACGTCAATGAAACAAAGATGCTATAAACACTGAAAGCAGTAAAACTAAAACTCTTGTTCAAAACCCTCAAAACAAAGTGAATTTTTTTTCTGCAGCAAAACCCCATACTGAAAAAAACAATATTTAATTAGCGTACATTTATTCTGTTAATAAAACAATGAAATTCAATCAAATTTGACAGTTTGTACCTTTCTCAGTGCTCTTTAAATCAATGCTCTTTCACAGCTGTTCCGATTTTCTCTAAACTTTTAATTAGAAATTGATGTCTTTGCTTCCTTTGGGTATAAATATGATGTTACTAATGGATCCATTTCTTCCAAAAACTTTGCAGCTCCTCTTAAAAAAGAGTAAAAGAAAAAAAGTACTAGCTTCAACAAAAATTTCTGTCGTGTTTACTTTATAGAAATTATTCATCAGTAATATTTGAGGATTTTCAAAGAAACCAAAATTGACCTGAATTTGTGATCACTTTACAAATGAACTCGAATCAAAGGTTTTTATTTCTCTAAACTTGATTTCAAAGTCTAAAAATCTTGGAACTTTCAAAATAGAGAATAGATTTTCCTGGATGAAATGCAGACTATTTGAAAAACAATCTGAGGATTTTGTTTGTGTGAGCTGAAAAAAAAAAAAAGAATCGCATTTTGGCATTTTAGTCCGAATGTAAAAGCCACAGTTCAGTTGCTCTGTTTGAATTTATGTTGTTTCAGGATCAGGCAGGAGGTCAAATGGCTTTTTATTGACTGTGAAAAGACAATAAACTGATGGGTAAAATCTCGAAATGCAAAGACGCAAATCGAAGGCAAAGCACGTCTGTTTATTATAAGTCAATATTAAATCATTTTTTACACTCACCAAGAAATAGAGTGCAGTAAAGATCAATTCACATATAAAACTAAATGTGTAAAATAAATTTTTCTGTCTCATCCAGGCCTGGAAAAAAATATATAAAGACAAATCCATACAATCTCTGGAGAGCTTAGCAACCTTGAGTGCAAGATTGTGCTGCTGCCATAAGGATACATTTTTAAAGAACATCTTTATTGGGATTTTATGAGGTTGCTGCTAAACCTATGACCTTCAGGACAATTGCATAAGATATTTATCATTCTGTCAAACAGCAACACAGCTTCATATTGTCTCATCTTCCCTTATTTTCACAAGAAGCAACTATCAGCGCATATGCATTCATAAAATATACAACTCCAAGTTTTATTCTTTCATTATCGAGTCTGAGGCTGTGTCTGGAGTGGAGCTTCTTCACTGAATACTTAAAGTGACATTCTTCACTTTACTGCAGACAAGAGGCTTTGCACCCAAAACAACACAGTAATAGTTTTTTATATTGGATGTAGCAGCACCATCTGATGAATGAATACAAATTTCTCCCTGGTCTATTGTCAGCAGAAAAGGAAGGCTGCTCAAACAAAGAAAGCAAAAGTCAGACAGAATGAACATCGATGTATAAAAGGAAAGGTGCACCATTATGGACAGGCGGGAAAGTCTTGGTCAGACGGGCCGAGGTCATGCACAATGGGGGCTGAGAGCAGAATCTGTGGGAGTGGGCAAGAGCCCGGGTCGAGATCCAGATGGACGGTCAGCAAAAGTCCGACAAGGGCAAGACAAAAAGGGCAAATCCAGGGAACCACAGCGTGATTGTGACAATGAGGGCGAGACGGGAGTGCTGGAAAACTACTTGCTGAAAGCGTTCGATATTCTGGCAGCGTGGTTGAGACTGAGAGGCTTAAGAAGGATAGAATCAGGGAGCGACACAGCTGCAAGGAATAATGGAAATGAGGGACGTGGATCAGCTCAAAACAAAACTCACAGAGCACCATGTGAACTTCACACATATTCTATATGAAACCAATAGCAATATGCTAAGGCACCTGCATGTGATGATGGTTATTTTGTGACTAATTTTCTTGTGCAAATCAAATAAAAAGGAAATGACCTGTTAGAAATAATCCTGAAAAGTGTTTCTATACCACAGATTGTCTCTGTCAGGGTATTTCAGTTGCTCTGGTTGCTTTCCGAACTTCTGGGTCCAGAAGGTTCACAGTTAACCTGATTTGCCTTTTACACTCTTGATTGCCTATGGATTATAGAAAGAAGTGATGATGTCTGAAGTGCTGATCTCAAAGGAGGTGAAAAGAAGATTTTTCCTCCCTCCGGTAGTTGTCTTGTTTCCAAGTTAATCGACTAAATCTCACCACTTAAGAGCTGTGAATCAAATTGTTCCTTTTTGAAAATCTGCAAGATGCTGTTCGGTGTTAGTCCAGACTAAAATGAACAAATAGCTACTAGTTAAGTATTTCTGGAAGAAAAAGCTTCTTTTTATTTTCACCTCGGCTGACTCCTTTCGGTGTGGAGCAGCAGCTCCACTTCCTCTGAGGGAGAGACCCAGCCCCTCTGAGGAGGACGCTCAGTTTGGCAGCTTGTATCTGAGAAAACAAGATGCTCCCCGCTTGTATCCAGGGAGATTATTTTTAATCACTTTATATTCTTAATGCTTTTGTTTTCTGAGAGCAAAGTGGAATCAGAATCATGTTCCTTGCCTGTGTGCACAAGCTTGGGGCATAAAACTGAATCTGATAGCGACACAGGTTCTGTACAGTAACATTTCCTCTTATTCCACTATTGTTACCTCTTGATCATGTCACCATATTTGTGACATTACAAATACAGACAAGGAGCATTGTATCCATCACAGACCATCACAAAGTAAAGCCTAATAACAATATATAAACATATCTTTAAGGAATAAATCTGCTCTGCCAGAGAAACGCTAAGAACAACAGAAACACTTGGAATTCGACTTAAAAGAAAAAAGCTATTTTATTTTAGTATTATTTTCCTAAAAACATAAACAAGAAAGGCTTAGCCTGGCGGTGGGACTAGTAAAGCCTGGCGGGCCGCCAGGCCTATAATACACTGGGGAAACCCTGAAATAACCTCTGCTTTTTTGATCTTCCCATCGACTCCAACCAATCCGGATGATTGCATGATGCTGCGGCCGCCATGTTTCAACATGGAAATGTTGCGTTCTGGGTGATCTGCACCATAACATCTCATTTGACATCTTTTTTTTTTTTATGAAGGCTAAAAAGTTCCTTTATAGTCTGGTTTGTCACCAATTTTTTGTTCGGAGAACAATTTATTTATGTTGGCTTCAAAACCAGAGTTAAATAATGAAGCCCTGTCAGCAGGGCTTCTCCAGTAATGTAGGTCAAAACTCTAGGTTTTGTGTAGGCCATTTTCAATACTACGAATTCATCTTTTCAAATGGTAAGATGCTCTCCTTTGCTTGATTTTCAGATGTATAATTGGGCAATTTTCTCTGAAATACATTCAATGTGAACGATTAAAATAAATTGCTCCAATTTTCCGCTAAGTGACAGGTGTGCCTCTCTTGGTTATCAGTGCGTAGGCAAATATTTGATGACAACCAATTAAAGCTAAAATGGTAACACAATTACTGAAGACACTCAAGTGTAATTTCTCCTCCTTCTTCTTCTTCTTCTTCTGTCAGATCAAGTCCAGGAAGCGCCTGGCCAAAACCGTGCTGGTGTTTGTCGGCCTGTTTGCTCTCTGCTGGCTCCCCAGCCACGTCATCTACCTCTACCGCTCCTACCACTACGACCAGGTGGACACGTCGCTGGCTCACTTTATCGCCAGCGTGTGTGCTCGCATCTTGGCCTTCACCAACTCCTGCGTGAATCCGTTTGCGCTTTACTTGATGAGCAAGAGCTTCAGCAAGCACTTCAGGAACCAGCTGCTGTGCTGCAGCTCTCCCAGACGGCTGTACAGTCAGAACAGCGCGAGCACAAACGTGACCTCCGTCTGAAGGAGTGCTGCTTCCCCCAACCAAACACAACGTGTGCGTTACAAGGACTGTGCTACCTTTGATTCTTCTCTTGGATATGTTGGTAAATTGTTCTCAGCTTGTTGGAAAAGGAAAGTAACATCAGTAAAGTTGATTTTAGACCCTATTGGTACAATAGTCCATGGTGGGAATGGATCATTTCTGTTGGAGGTTTTCCCTGAATGTTAAATATAAACTTAAGTCCAACAGCATTGCTTGTGTCAATTGTGGTTTTGCAAGAGATTTAAGTAATGCAAATAAAGGGGTGTTTATTGCTCCCATACTGATAAACCAGACAGACTGTTCCTTTATTCTGCATGTTTTGGTTTGATGTGGTGGTCGCGTCAAATCACCACATCAAACCAAAAGTGGATTTTCAGCTTTGGCCTTGCTGGAGCTTCGTTGCCGGTTTTTGACTCATGTTTTAAACCATTTCATCCTCTGTGCTTACAGTTCACACAACGCAAACATCCGTCACTCCGTGGAGCATCTTTTCTACGCAGCTCGTATTACATGAGTGGTAATCTATATGTTCAAATATGGGTAATATGCACAGTAACGTTTTCACGATCAAGAGTTGAGTCAATTATTTCAAGAGTTGAAAATAAAATATTTTCCATGAGTAAAACATCTCAATTAAAAACAAAACCAGGGAAATATTTTTCTTCTTTTCACCTGAATTGTTATTAAATTACTGAATGTTCTGTATTTAAAAAAAAAAAAGTTTTTATATTTTTCATTTTGCAAGAATTGTTGGACCATTTTGGACCTAACTGTGATGTCTGAGTTGATGATGTCTTTGTTGGCTTTGCTTCTGTAGAGTATTGTTATTGTCATTGTTTAAATTATCACATTGTAGTCCTTTCTCATTTGACTCAAATTAAAAAAGAAACTACAAAACATTTTTGACTTATATGTTGATTATTCAGACAGCGATCAAGTTAAACATCCAAAACAAAAACAAAACATAACACATGGGCGTTGCACAAACCATCCACATAAATTATATAGTGACGAATTTAAACTCTATGATCCGACTTAGTGAACATGTTTTACAACTTCACAGTTTCTTAGCGTGAGGATGAGCCAAAGAGGAGGAAACAATTTAGGAAATCCTCTGTAAATGGTCTAATATCTGAAACCAGATATTATATTAAATCATTGATAGTTAGTCGTCTGTAAATAATGTCTTCCACTTGTGAAAAGACACACTGATTTTATGAACAGCTGCAGAAATATGTCACTTAGCAAAGAGCATGAATAACTAATCTGAGGCAATTTGAGGTTTTCATTGCTCAGGTGATGCTACATGCAGAGATTTTGTGACTGAGACAAGAGGTAACTATTTGTAAAGCAACATTCATATGACAGGCAACAGAAGGTGCTTCACAGAAAACAAAGGAACAGAGATAAGAGAAACACAAAATACATTGTAAATACGAAGACGTTGAGTATAATTTTCAAAAAGGCGATTTGAAAGCATAACTTGAAGTCAAAAAAGGAGCCATTTACTGAAATGCAGCTGTAAACTCTGTTTTTCATCCTGATTTAAAAGAGCCGTCTGTGTCTGCACACGTCAGATTTTGAGGGAGTTTGTTTTATCGATGGGCGGCGGAGGCGGCTGGTTTCATCAAAATTCTGCACTGATTAGATTTCGTTAAATGAATAAATTTGTGCAGATGGAGTTTCCTAAATCTCGTATGATTTTAAAGCCCTTTTTTTTGCTGTTGACATTGTACCAACATAAACTCTGTTGAGGGTTGCTGTATTGCTGCTCATGAAAACTGAAGATTGTCTTAGTTTTTGATCTACAGTCCACAATCATGGCTGCAGATGATGGACTGTTTACTTTCTTGGTTGTGTCTCTTAAATGTAATCCTGCAAATGAGAAATCTAATTTAAAGACTGAAAGTAATAAAGAAAAAAGAAGATTTAGACTTTAATTGTGAAAAAATGCATGTCAATACTAAATCCTGCATTTAGGTTTTCATGCACCTGTCGAATTAATTAAATCTGATCTTGCTTGGTCTTTGTCGTTTAGCTAAAGTCTGTAAGTTTAGAGGAAATGCAAGAAAAACAAAAAAATAAAAAATAAAACAGAGCACACAGAAAACATAAAGACTGATTAACTGTACTGAATCGACAGGCTCAGCATGAACTCATTGCCTGCATTTTGAGGATGTGTTCTGGAGATTCCAGGCTTTTTCCAGTTCTGAGTCGGCTTCAAATGGGACACGAAGAGTAAACACCTACAAAGATGTGCCCAGAAGTTTCCCCGACCAGATGCCTGAACCGATGCCAACAGAACAACAGTGTGTGCAAAATCCAAACATGGGGCCTGCCGGTTTCCAGACCAGACGCCCTCATCTCTGCTGCTGTGTTGAGATTTTGTCCATGAACACCAAACAAATGGTGACAAGTCGTCCACTCTGCTGGAGTTCAGCCTGCACTTGTAAAATCCTTCTGTTATTCACAGGATTAAAGATATATATATATATATATATATATATATATATATATATATATATATATATATATATATATATATATATATATATATATATATATATATATATATATCTCAAATGTATGCTGTTTGAGTAAGATAAATTTTAAAGACGTTTCTTTATAATACACTTTTGTCTGTATTTCATCTTACTTCCCACTTCAAGAGATTCATTGTGATGCTGTCTCCTGGGTAATCAGGAATAATTACTTTAAAAAAAAAAAAGCTTTAAGCTGAATTGATTTTTTACGTAAGACAGTCCCTGAGAATGTTTGTCTTATCTTCTCCCGCAGAGGAGCACATCTGAATGGATACGTAAAGTGTTGAATTACTCTCCAGAGTAAAAATGACAGACACCGACTGGTCGGACCATCTTCTTGTAACTTCAATGTAACCTCGCTGCGAAAGGCCTGCAACACCTTCAAATTGATTTCATCCACCAATAAAATACTGGTCTTCTTGCTTTAATAGCGACTCCAGCAAAGGTTACAGAAATGGAAAAACAGGTCGCAAAGCAGCGTACATCTCTTTCAAGCAGTTCTTCTGAAGGCTGAGGTTTTTCCCTCGCTATTTAGCTAAAGCCTTGTCGATTCAAATCTGCCCGGATAGCATTTTTCAGGTCTCTACTGAGGTGACCTTTCAGAGTGGCATTTGGAAATTAATTCCCCTTGAGCAACACCAGCCACCAAACACAGAGCATCCAAACACGCTCACCCTTCACTCCTTTGCAAGCCTCAGTTTTGGTTTTGTTTCTGTTTGTAAATCTTTGTTAAGGGAGATGTAAATCTGAAAAAAAAATTAAACAAAAAAACAACACATTAGCATGATGGTGGTACCAGACATAATGAGAGCAAAGCCCCAAGGTGTTCTGAATTTCTCACACACATCTTGAGAGACAAATAAACGAAGCAGAGGGGGATTCAACTAATTTCCTCAGCTTCATTTAATTTGTAATCTGACCTTTTGCTCTTTTATGCCCTATGGTATCCTAAAGTCTTTAATATGGGAGAATTTTTCTGCTATAATCTAGGAGCACACATTTTCAGTCTGAAAGCAGGATTTCATGTATTTTGATATCAAAACCTTTAAGACTTTTGCTTACATTTTCATTTTGAAAGCAGGACTTCACGTCTTTCTTCTAAAAACTTGTATTGCTTGTACACAAGTCTTTTCCTCGCACTCTTACATCTGCTGGGACGCTCTGCTCCCTCACGAAACATTTTCTGCTTGCTTCAGGAACAAAAATGCACCGTCTCCTGGCAACCTATCAACCAATAGAATGAAAGTGTTGCACTGGGTGCCTTTGTTTCCCTCTAGCGGGGTGTGCCAGTGTGGCCACTGTGGTTTGTAGCAACCTGCGACTGAGGGATTTGGTTGCCTGAACAAAATCCTGCCTAAGATCAGTAGCTGCTAGTGATCAGTATCACTGCTGGTGGATGTCTGGTGTAACAAGGAGCAGAAAGCCCGCATCGTTGGCGTCGTTGATTTCGTGCTGCGCACCACAGCAAAGGGAAAAGGCGTTCAATCGCAATTCAAACCCACTTCTTTCTCGCCACACACGCAGACTCGTTGCTAAATTATAGAAAATCAGTTCATATATTAAATGTTTTTTAGCCATTTTATTGGCGAAGTATAGACAGGAGGAAAATATCATCGACTGACAGCCAATGCAGAGGTTGATCAATTCCAGGTGAAGCTCAGCTCCCTGCTGCTTCACCAGCTTGGCTTTCGAGCTTTCAAATGGGAAAATGCAAAAATTCAGAAATTTTGAAGAAAAAAAAAATGATCAGAATTGGCTAAGCTAAATGAAAAATTCTAATATTTTTTTTTCCACGATGACAGGCTCGGCCTCACCTGACCGCACGTCACTTGAACACCTCTTGTTCATTTTCATATTTTTCACCAAGGTAAATTCAGTCATTTCCGGTAATATCATGACACAACATGGTGGACCAATCTGTCAATGCACAGGATAAAACTGACCCGTATACCTGCACATCTCTAGACCTGACTCAGGCTTTTCTCGGTAATAATCAGATTACTCCTTCACAGTCCTACGCTGCAAAAATAACACCTTTTTGTTCCCTGAATTTTGTCGTTCTGAGTCTTGCTCCAGACCACCCTTCCATCTTTAATTAGATCTAATGTTAGTTCTTAATAAATGGAGCTGCCTGTTTCCAAGACTACAGCAGCAGTGCAACTAATAAGCAGGAAACAGGAACCAATTACATCTGTTTCACGCAAATGTAGTCAGAACTTTGTATGGCACCGAAACCCCAACCAGCTGCTGAGGGTTTCAGTCGATTCACAGACGCAAAAGAAACCACTTTGTGATTGATTCACAAACCACTTGAGTTTTTGGTTCTTGTGAGAAATAGACTTTATTCTTTGAATTGTATTACCTGTTTTAAAAGCTCCTTTGGGTTTAGGTCTGAAGTACTGAGTCAGCCCCCTTAACCATAGAGTTATCAGAAAAACTCATTTCCATCCATCACTTCAGAGCTATTGAACTTCTTGTTGTTGTTGTTGTTTTGTACATCCAAAAAGCTCTGCATTCTCCTCTTGCTTTTACTTCTATGTGAAGCACTTTAAGGGCCACTTCGAAAATATTCCATATTTCATTAGTCTGTCTTGTATGGAAGCTATTATTCAGTTTCTTAAAAAATCTTTTCCTCCTCTTTAATTGTTGTCATTCTCTGTTACTAACCTCAGTTCCCAAAATACTTTCTATGGGTTTTTATTTGGTTTATGTAAAAGATTTTTAAAGCAACCCTATGATGAAAAACCAATTTAGGTTAAAAATATACTCCAACCTTTTCTCCTATCTGAATGGCATAGTTCATTAATTCATATTATCTTCTGCTGCTTTTTTTTAATGATCATTTATGTTGAAGCTCAGAGAAACCAGAGAAACAGAACATAGTGTGAAAACGTATTTAGTGATTTCTCTCTCTCTTTTTGCATACTTGTCACACTTCAGTGGTTTAGAACATCGAATCAATTTAAATATTATTCAAAGATAACACAAGTAACCTCAAAGTGAAGTTTTTAAATGAAGGTGTTTATTATAAAGGATGGTCAAAAGTCCAAACATACACAATTGTGTAAAAAATGATTCTAGAATAAGCGTCCTTTTGAAGGTCATTCCACATTTGTTGATTGAAATGAACCGATCAGACAAGCTGAACTGGATTAAGAAAAGTGAGTTATGATGATGAAGCTATGCAAACTTTTATTAATTGCCAAACAGCATCAACATGCTGTGCCCGCTCCTTTCTTTCCACCTGCTTTTAAGGCAACTTAAAATCCTCACTACTTCCAATATTTGATCACTTTAGGAGCTCTCTTAAGGTTTAAGATGCTGACTGAAGTAAAACTCTAAGAATGACGAGTAAGGAAGTACTTTCAGGCTTAGGAGTCATTGGGAGTACGGGTCCCAAGGTCCTTCCTTTCTGCTGTATCTTCTATACCAATTTCACACTTTTATGTGCATGAAAACATGACAAAATTAAACAAATATTGTGATAAATCAAGACTAATCATGAGTTATTAGACATCTTTGATTGTATGTCACTCCTGTTCTTAAAAGTAAAATAGTCCAAGTACGTGACATTCACAGTATTCTGCTGAGTCTAGAGACGGTACATTACTTTTGTCATGATTTGACCTTTATGTCTAATATTTTTATTTGGTTTATGGTTGAGATGTACTGAGTACAAATTCAAAACTGCATGTTTGTACCGTAGCAGACAGCTGAGACATCTAGTATGCTGAGATAAGTTTATATTGAAGTCAACTGCAGATATAACATAACTCTAAAAGCCTCACTTTTTAAAAACTCAGCAAAATGTTTCTTTCATTTTGTCCGCTCTTCTTCTCTTCAGCCACAACAGACTGTGATTTATCTGGCATTCAGACAGCTCCCTGTGGAGCCACAAAGGTTTCAGAAAACAGTTCAACAAAGAAAAAAAAAGGGAACATCCAGATATGCGACTGGTTGTGTTCACCTTTTAAAGGTTTTGCAAAGAGATGGATGTTAAACAGACAGATTTACTTGAAGTACAAACATGCAACGTCTGAGTCATTTCAAATGTGACCTGTCAGTAGAGCTTAAATATCAAATTTTAAAAGCAAGATTATCCTAAAATACACAAGTGTGCAGTTGTAGTTTTGAGAATATTATTCCTTTGTAACTATTTTACATGGACAATCGATGACGGGAGGTGTATGGAGCAAACAGATGTGTCATTTGTGGAGGAGGAAGTTCTGCATCCTGTGAGGAAGGACGAGGCTGCAGGACGAGTTCGCCTGAGACTGCGGCGAATGCAGAAACGGCAAAGCTCAGACAGAGAGCAGGGAGCTACAATAAAGAGAGAGAAAACCAGGCATGTTCAAGCTTAATTCTCAGGGAGTTAATGAAGGCGAGTAGATTGCTCCACACACCTCTCCTCTCCAGAGCGATTCGAATCGCACCGTTTGGTGTCGACAGATCGAGAGACGTTTTTCCCTCTGTGTTCCTGCTGGCTCTGTCTGCCCCAAAGTCCAGGAGAAGTTTAACAATGTCTGCTTCTCCAGCACAAACCGCAGCATGCAAAGGGCTGATCTGCCCACACCCAGAGCCAACATCTGCACCTGCATGTACACAAACAGGAAAAAAACTCTCAGTATCAGAATGAAGACGAAATAAAATCCATTTGAAGTACGAGCAAATAAAGGCATGTACAGTAAGTAATGGTGGAGTAGAAACATCGACACTAATTAGAGCTATAAATACAACGTCAAATGGTTTCTCCTTACATCTGACGGCTCTGCAAATTAAGACGACTGGAAAAGCTTTGAAATGTCTGCTGCTGTGAACTGTGAAGCACTGCTTTCTGTTTCCATGGAAAAGGACGGAGGGGGGACGGACAAATAGACGGCATACCGGCTGAAAATCACCCCGGCAGTGCAGGAACAAATCCACGACTGAATCTGAAGTTTTGTTAGACGACCGCACATAGTTGGCTTCTTCAAGGAAATTTGGCAGAAATACGTCTTTGTCTTGGGGAAAGAGGGAGTCAAAATTGCACTTAATTTCAATCGAGAAATACATTTTTTGTGTGATTTTGTTCAATCAGTCTTCAAATCAGAGAATAGTTCTTGTTTTTATTAAAATACATCAAAATTAGACAAACTATATTAACTAACATTTTTTTTTCCCGAATGATCACGTCAATTTAAATTATTCAGGATGTAAGAATAACTCATTTGTTCGAGTGTTTTCTTATGTTATCTTCCAACCCTGTGCACGACATTTGTTTCTCTTGCCAAGACAAACGATTACAAAAACCACCATTACAGCCTCTTTTTACAAGACATCTCCGTCATAAACACACAAAGACGACATCTGAGCTCCCGCCAGCAATTCATAAATCACGAGTGAATTTTGGGAAATAAAAATAAGATATGTGTCGAAAATCTTTTCAAATAATAATGGTTAAAGTCAGAGAAGAAATCTTGATGTTGACAAACGCTTTGAATTCAACAATTTTATTCTCAGTTCTACAAGAGAAGTGTCACCTTCACAATTGGTGAATTCGTCACCAGTTTCAAGGTGACAAATTTCAAAGACAAATTTCTTTTAAGTCGCGTCTGATATACACCGGATTTTTATAACAACTGAGGGTGACGTGGTTATTTGATTGGGCTATAAAATGGCACTATGTGCCTGGAAAATATGTAACATTATCCCTTAAAAAGCAGGATAATGCTAGTTTTTATTTCCTCATAAAAGTTAAGTCATCAGCCATCCTCTCCCATCTCGGACAGGATTTACTATGGGAAATTTGGGTGGCGTGACTACAGGGACTTTGATTACTGCTATATGGAGCTACAGCAGTAAACAATTATTTGTACTCACTTTGTATATAGAGTGAATTTAGAAAGTATTCTCATTATTGGGGAATTTCTTCTTGAGTGACATTCATAAGTTTGAAAAATATGATCAAGATCAATGTAATTACAAATTTACAGTATTTACAGTGGAAAGAGAGGTTCATTTCCACTGTTGTCTGCCACATGCTTTCTGACGTCAGAGACTCATTAAGGCCACTTGTAATCTGTAATCCTTACAGATTACAATCCAACAGGTGACCTTTTTGTCTTTTTTTTTTGACCGCAAGTTAAACCAACATGAGTGAGAGGCTGAAAGGTAAACTCGTGAGGCCTTGCAAAAGGTTCCTCCTCCTGGTCACTCCGTTTCTTCATGCACCTGAACGCAGCAGCAGCGCCACGCAGTCCGTCGCCGGAGCCCTGCAGGCGGCGTACAGCGGGGTCCCCACGCCCGGGTCCCCACGCCCGGTGCCTCACAATCAATCTGGGCTCCGCTCGACAGCAGCAGCAGCTCCAGACACTCTCTGTGACCTGGACGGAGAGAGACACAGCCTCACAAAAACCTGCGCTGAAACAATTCGCACCTTTATGCTCATGGCTTTTGACACCCACAGACCGCTTTTAGCAGCTTGGTGGACGGGTGAAGCCAGCCGCTGGTCGGTGTGGATGGAGGCTCCGCGCCGCAGGAGGAGTCTGACACAAGCCGCATTTCCACTGCTGCAGGAGTTAAAGAGAGGTGTGGCGCCCTCTGCTGACAGCGCCGCAGCCTGACAGGGGGAAAGAGAATCTGTTTACCAGATTTCCCCAAAGTTTCACCCAAAGTTGCAGTATATATTTAAATCCTGAAAATGCTTACATTATGAATTTTAAACGTTTGGATGAGAGAGAGAGAAAAAAAACTTTGTTGTACATGAATGTATTTTTCTTTGACCAGAAAATATAAAATAATGAACATACAAATAAATACTTTCACTTTCTTTTCTTTTTTCCTTTTTTTATGTGCAGTTTGACTTTTGTTGTTTTGAAACTGTGTTTATTAAACTTTCAAATGTTTGAAATTAACTAAATACATGCTGTGTGTTTGAAAAATAGGTGATAATATTTACACGGAGAATCATTTTGGGTGTTACAATAAATTCTTGGAACAGGTACAGATTTATTACAGCCACTATAATCACAAATGTCATTAAATTGTAATTTTGACAATTAAAAAAAAAACTGTTTTAGCTCCAGATGAACTAATAGGAATAGGGTGCAAAAGTTTAAACGTGTCGCGGCTTGTCGTTTTTCCACAAAGGATCAAAAATATGCGTAATGTTGAACTCTAAAAACACACTCCATCACAGATATTTCCCCCTTACAAACTATCACTCGGCTGAGCCATCTGCAGCCATTTACAAGCTTCCAGCGTAACAGAAGCAGGATATTTGATCACTCATCTTGAAAGAAGAGCTCAAGCTCATTTAACTTCAAACAAGGCTCACACATTTTGGGGGCTGGGAAGGCTTTTTTCCCCAAACTTAATAGCAGCCTGTCACAGATTTGTGCTGATGTGTGTTTTTGTTGGAACGCCCGGATGGATTAAGATGCATTAGAGATTCAAAAGTCATCAAAGTTCAAATTTGTCATCGCATTAAATTATTGCGCTGAAGTGGGTTTAGTAACATAAACTTTGAGTTTGCAGACCAAGAAAAACAACTCTGCTCCAAAATAAATAAGACTGACTGAAATTTGCAGACATCTACATGGAAGAACAAGAAGCCGAATGGTCACACAAGAGACAACAGTCAGAAAATGTTCCCAAGCTGTCGACTTCATTTCAACACTGGTTTTGCTGGTTTAAGTGGATAAATGAATGAAAAAAAGACAGCTAACACCAAGTTCGTCAGCTTCAAATCAGAAGGTAGATAGTTGAAACTTGACCCCACTTAAGGGCAACAAGATAATGATCTGAAACCCACCACAATAAACTGACTTTAATTCGGGTAACAATAAAGTTCTACACGGATCCCGAACACAATCCCATTAAAAACTGGAGTCCGTACTTAGAAATTCAGTCTGAAGCAAGAAACGAAAGTGGTTTCTCTACTTTTGTTTCTCTATAACCTGTAAAGGGACAGTCAACCCTATATCAATAAAACGAAGAAGAACCAATCTGATATGCCGATCCTGGTAATCATGAGTGTAGTCTTGTGACTGGATCCAACTCTACATTTACACAACACCATCATGTTCAACTCTGAGGCAGAATAACATTTCTTACATTTGCACCATTGTCTAAGAGGACTTTGGCACAGGCGTAGCCTCATGAAGAGGAGAGACTCCATCCAGGGTGAGAGTGTTTACCTGGAAGCCCTGCAGACAAAAGTTTAAATCTGTCATCTTTTTCCAATCCATCTTGTCGTTGAAAGATAATTCCTAGCACAGAACCGTTTTTTACCTGAGCCATGAGAGTCATGAGGCGAAGAAGTCGGCCTTGATAGGCCGCCTCATGTAGGGGAGTTCTGTCTGAACACGTATCTGTGACAGGAACAAAAAAACAAGACAGTCTTTAAACACAACAAGCAACAACCCCAAAGTGACTGACAATTCTTTTGAGATTGTGATTGTCAAGCAATGAAAGCTTTTAAGTCCTGAACTCAGGGGAAAACATCCACCACAGTTTTGCTTGGCTAAGGAAGAGGCTGCAGGCGGCACAAAGTAACGACCAGCAACCACAGTAGAAATCAGCAAAGACAAAGACTCACCAGCCATCAGCGAGTTGCATGGTAGGCCTTTGTAGATGTACAAACGGCTTTGCAAAGGTTGGGACCTCGTGGAAATAGTGGCCATCATGAGAGTCACAGAGCAACAAACTCCTTCAACTCTCAGGAAACACAAACCTGAACTCGGCCTTCCTCCCACTCTTATCTAGGTGGCTGGTCACCGACCCCACGCTTCAGCTTCTCAGGATTCTGGCCAAGACTTAAATAAAAATAGCAGTTACAACGGTCCTGGAGAGGTGAAAACACCTCTACATGTGCATATGAAGAGAAATGCATTGTGTATGCGATCTGGGGGGTCGACAGGCACAATAGGGATGGAAGTACAGCGAATACACTCTTACAACTCTGCTACACTGTGAAGGTTTTGAGAATGAGGGTCAACAAAAACATTGTTTGAATTCTTGGATCTATTTCAGTGAAATGAGAAAGTGATGTTTTTATGTTATTGGTTTGACAACATTAGTTAAGGAATCTATACAACCAGATGTAGAAGGCCTTACAAAAATAATCACTGATTGGGTTGAGAGCTGAGTTTAACTTTGACCTGCTTCCATGTCCCTGAAGAAAATCATCCCCACAGCATAATGCTACTACCACTATGCTTCATTATGGGCATGGTGCGTTCATGGTGATGTGCAGAGTCAGTTATACGCCACACTTTTAGTGTTTTGCTTTTAGGCTGTAAAATTGAAGTCTGCTTTTCTCTACATCTCCTATTGGTTTGAGGAAAACTGCAAGTAGAAGTTCGGATGAAGTGCATGACTTCATACGATTGCAGATTCTGGAGCTGTAAATTTCTGCAGCTCCTCCAGTTACCTTGACCTTCTTGACTGATCTGTGGATCATCAGATTGGTTGATTGATTGACATCTGTGAGGCATTAAAGCCTTGGGCTATAGCTTTCTATCCTAGCGTGCCTATGAAAAGTATTAGTGCCTGTGGATGTTTTACGCTCTTTTATTGCTTTTACGCATCAATCATGATTGTCAAAATTAGCTTTCTTTCAGGTTACTGTTTTAACTTCATGCGTTCGTCTGGAAAAGCATCTTTGAACTTTAGAAAATAAAAAATTAAAACGACAAGTTGCAACAATTTTAAAATGTAAAAGTACTTTTATTTCCTAGATTGATTTTAGGTCAAATGATAAAAACTCTCATGACATAAAACTTTTTTATAAAAGTATATTTTATAAATCATACAACAAGGTCCACCAGATAATTTTTTGTTCTTTGTAGATTTAAATATGTTTTCCATTCCCCTTTCTTTCTGTGCAATAATGGCACTGTGCAAAAGTTTAAAATCTGAGTTCTTCATGCTTCTTTTTCAGAGAGTCAGATTTCTGTCTCAAGTTTTTACAGTTGTCTTGGTCTATTCATCAACAGTTTCCTTTGGACTCTCCCTCCTTTTTTGTGCTTATTTTAAGAAGCAGTATGCAGTTCTGGTACTTGGGCAGTATGTGGTTAAAAATGAGTCAAGACTGTAGTATGTAACTTTTGGAAACAATATGATTTCACCATGTTGTGACAGTAGGTTATGAGATCGATTATCTCTGAAAAGATCAATCTCCTGCACCTCTTCCCAGAGCTACCTGATCAATACCAACCAATCCAGAACGGGAGGAGGGTTTTAGTGCTGTCAATCATCCACATGTGCTCACTGCTAAATGTGCTAATGGGGGAGAAACCACTTAACCGCTACAGAAAAACCATTTATCCATCATCATCAATGACCACGCTAACTATAATAAGCATTCACAACAGGCTTTGCTAGCAGCAGCGTAGCAGAAGGACAGGGAGAGGATGAGTAGCGCCACACTAGTTTGTGATTGAGACCTGCCTCCTGGCTCTGATTGGCTGTTTGTACTTATCACTGGGAGCACTGGGAGAAGACAAAGGAGCCCTTTTTTTCACAGATTATCTGTTTCATACCATAGTGTTATGACATAGTGACAGTTTCAACAAATACGTCAAAAGTAGACAATGTGGACGAGAGAAAATAAGGATCAGAAATAAACTGTCAAGCTGCAAAATTGTAAATATAAAAAACTATGAAGATATTCCACCCCCAAAAAATTCAGATGTACAAATCAGGGCCAGTTTAAATCAATTTTAAAAGAAGTTTCTTCATACTTCCTTTTATTTTAAATGAAGTATAAAGAAACAAAGAAGGACGTTTTTGCACTGAATCATATGGGTGTATGAATCTTTAAGAAGTGCAAAAACACCTTTTAACACAAACTCCCTTTTGATAATAAAATGTAAACATCGTTAAGGATTCTCCTGAGCACATTCAGTTGGACTCCTGCAACACGCTGTCAAGAGCTGAAGAGAAGAAGTTTTCGTTTCCGATACTCGCTTCATGGCACATTAGCAACCAGCATCGCTGCTCTTCCTATTCTCCTTCCACAGTCCATTTGGGCCTGTGGCATCAACAGCCGTGTCCATGTGCCGGTCGGGTGCCAACCACCGCAGGAGCAGCAGGAGCAGGAAGTCCAGCACGGCCAAAAGGGCGAAGATGGAGCCTGCAACAGGGCCGCAGTGAGACCTGAGTCTCCGTAACCTCCTGTCCAGTGGAAGCACATCTTCTCCAGCTACTCTGTCATACACCTGGGTGGTGAAAGGGAACAGCGACAATTACTGTAAAGCATTTACCTTTATCTGTCAGTGATCATCCTTTCTGTCTGTTCTCACGTACAGAAAGGAGAACATAAACAGTTGGCATTTGGAATGAGATCATCCACCTAACATAATCATGTTGGAAAAACAGAGCAGGCTCTGTTGGTTTTGCAAAGTGTGAGTTTTCATTACAAAAGTCAGCATGTCAGCACCTGCCTAATACAAGGTAATGTTTGAACTTACAAGAGAGTGAAACACATGTTGGATCATTATCACCCAATTATCTCCAAAAATGTTGTGCTTCTTAGAGGATAAAAAAAAAACAATAAATGTGACGTCTGACTGTGTCTTATCCAGGAAAATGTCCTTGTACCTAAATTATATTGTAAAACGAGCTCATAAATAATTTCCTGGATTTTATTCCCATTGGTTGCAACATGTTTTTTTTTTTTTATTGTGCCGCTTCAACAAACAAAATGTATCTGATATGAGATATGCCAAATATGATGAAATATAATCTCAGAAGTTGTAAAAGAATGTGTGTGATCGAAGCACTCTCAGTCCAATAAACCTTTACTCCCACTTTGTTATGGCTAGAGCTGTCTACTTTCTCTTAGGATTTGGCTCTGAATCAATTGAATTACAACCTTTAGAATCTCAATTCGACCCAATTTTGTTTTCTTGCAGTATTCCCCAGGAATGTACAAATGTTTTTGCGGCGCTTGGCAAAGATGTCTTAAAACAATTAATTGATTAAAGGTTGTATTTTTCTATTTTTGGGGGGTTTGAAATTATGCTACTGCAAAAACAAAAGGTTACTTGTCTGTAAACGTGACAACAGATACATGCATTCATTTCAAGTTCTAACAAGAACCAACCTAAAACAAGCTGACATGCCTGCCACTTTCTCCAAAAACTCATTTATCTTTCCTTGGAATCTCCCAGATACAGTCAGAGGATGCTGCTTTATTTTACAGCCTTACCTTTTCGGTCCTCTCGGCCACATTTTTCCATGTGTAGAGGTTTTTCACCCGAGAATGGATGGAGGCAGGTGAGGGCACCGAGCCGGACCTCTGCTTGGCAATTACTTTTTCTAAACCGGCACACAAGGAGCGAACGGTCGGCTCACACAGCGTGATCAGATCCTCGGGTAGCACCTCAGGAATTCCACCCACGCGAGTGCTCACCACCTAAAGGAAAAGAAACTTATGTTCAGGATCTCCTTGAGTCAGACATGTCATTACCTTAGATGACTCAAAATAGTTTCTTGGTATCATAAATCGTCGCACTAATAAAGTGGAAAAAACGGAGCAGGTGTCATAATTTTCTTTACTATGACAGTTCTAATCAAAATCAAGAGCATTTACATTTCTTGTAAATGTGTAATGGATGAACATGGTTCTCCTGTGTGTAATCTCAGTGGAAATGCAGCTTTTCTCTGGAGGCCTTGGAGCATAGGTGTCACACATAGGGTTCGTGGGCCAAATCTTCCTCCAGCACGAGTCAAGTACAACTCATCTACAAACCTACCGAAGCATGGCCGAGTCAAAGTCTAAAGCTAGATCTAAGAAGAACGGTGAAAATGTCCAGTCTATTAAGTTTCTAAAGCTGGCAGATACAGAACCCAAAAGATCTGCAGCTACGCGAGAAGCGACTTTTACTTCTGCAAAATACTGAACACAAACATTACATTCTTCAGAATTCAATTTATTGTAAACAAAAAATAATTATCCTTTAACTTTTTCTTAATAATCATGCACCACTTTGTGTTGGTCTGTCGCATAATAACCTAACAAAATATATTGAGGTTTTTGTGGTAACTTCACAAAAAATCTTCAAATCATTACAAGAAAGACAAAAGAACTATGAAAACCCAACATAAAACAGAACAAGTCTTTTGTTATCTTAAATAAATTGTCATTTTATTGACAATAATCTTGGTTTTGTTTTTCTAGATCAGCATATCAGATAAAAGCCTGGGGATCTCCAGGTTGAGCAATATGCTTCTTAGTGAATAGTTTTTAGTCTTTTTTGCTACATAAGTAAATCTGAACGAGTCACCGGATGCTCTAGACCCAGTTTTAAAAATCAACCATCAGTTTATTGGAGGGAAGACTGCTCCCGCAATGCTTTAAACGTGGCATAGAAGATATTAGTGCTACGTCTGCAACATTTATCATCAGCTGTTCGGTTTATGAGACAATCCCACATGCTAGGTTAGCCACCAAACGGATCATTTCCTCTGGTATTGTCGTCAGATGTTGTGATGCAAATGTCCACTTGCATAATCCAGTTTTCGTTTGAATATGCACAGCTGACCTCCACTGTTACCAAAAAGCTGATTATTGAGATGTGCATTCATTTACGTTGCTGCTTCATTAAATCATTATATACACTCGTATTCGTAAAAATATCACTATTTATCGCACTGTTCAGAAACTGTGTTAATGTTTCTTTACAAGCTGAAATGGATACTGCATGAACTGAAATCATATTTACAGCTTAGCCTTTTCTGAATCATTAACCTAATATTGAGTTATAACAGCTGCTTCCGGGAACACGTGGACCCGACTTACAATTAAAAGTGTGCTTTGTGTTCTCACATAAATTATTGCAATTGTTGTTGCATCACCTGACCAGAGTGGAACACAATAATGTGAAACATGTGCCAACGCAACCACACTGAAAACAGAAGTGAAATTTTCTCAGACAGACAAGACTAAACAAGACTAGTTTTCCATCGAACATGGAATTGGCTTTTCTTTTAGGGATTCCCTTCTCATTCGAAAGGGAAAGCACTTCTTCTTTAGACTGTCTTTAGGATTGTTATTGTAAAATCCTTCCGATTTAATAACCCTGACAAAGCTTTGAGTGAGAGCACACCTGCAGCCCACAGCTGGCTCCCTCCACGATGGCCATGCAGAAGGCCTCGGTCAGCGATGTGTTGAGGAAGATGTGACCTTGAACCAAGACGCCCCGCACGTCTTTATGTTCCAGGGCACCAAGCAGACGAACCCTGCAGGAAAACGGTTAACACAAATCAGATGCATTTCGTGAGGGCAACGTCTGCACTTACAGTCAGTCTCACAAAGAAGTGCCAAGAAAAACTCAAAAGTAGTTCCGGGAAAATGCTCATCTTGATTATATGCCAAAAAGAAACATTGACAGATTTAAGCTCAAACATTTTTTGAGCCACACTGACAGAGCAGGTCTAACCAAGTCTAACCAGGAGATAAAATGTTACTTCTACAACACCTTATCATTTTTAGCAGTGATTTTTCTAGAAAAATCATTCTTCTTAGGAATGATTGTAATACAAACTGTGCCCCTAACAGACAAAACTAAGTGAACTCTTGTCCCTGGATGTAACCGTCCAGCAGTACCTGTCATGAAGTTGGTATTTTTCTCTCACTTCCTCCAGCACGAGTCTCTTCGGTCCCTCGCCCCCAATTAAGAAATGCAGATCGGGATGTTTGAGGCAAAGTTCTGGGATTATTCCACCAAGCAGGTCGATTCCTGAACATCGATACAAAATATTAACTCGGTTAAAACCAACCAGCCATCTATTTTCACCATATTATTTTAAAGGTAGACATTCAGTGAATTAGGATACGTTTTCTCATGGGACTCATTTGTCAGATCAAAGGAATGTTTTGAAAATAAGAACTTTTAAATATATTGAAATATATTTTTAATTTAGCCCACATGTCTGTGGGAAAAAATGGTTATTTACAATATCCTAATCTTCAATGTCATGTTTTCATTAGATGCAAGTAAATCTCATCACATTTAACAGAAATAAAGGTTTGAAAACAATGATCTTTACGTGTGCTCATTTTGTTTCACCTGTAGAAAAAGACTAAAGTTGTCAGTTTTTGCACAAGTGCTTGATGTTAAAATGAAACTTCTTCAAAATTGATGAATGTTTTGTATTCCAACACCACCACAATTTGATTCATCGTCACAGATGACAGATGAAGATTCAAAATGTCAAGTTTGAGTTGCAACACATAAGCATGTTTGTTTTTACAACTTTCAATACCGTTGTGGGCTTGCACAAGGTGCTCGGAATTGGTGGAGTCACTTCCTAAAAGTGCTGTCACTACTTTTATGTTTCTTAGTTTAAACAAAATTAACCAAACATTAAACATTAAGCACAGGTTCATATTATTCAACGTCAACTTGATTAGAGAGAAACAAGAAGATGACAGATTAGAGTATGACTCTTTAATATAATATACTGCTGGCAGCAACTAATCAGGGTAGTAAATAATACATTGATAAACCTGTTCACCTACGTATTTCCTTTTAAAGTAGTGGGTGACGTGGCATTATGAGCCTGTGAAACAGTCAGGAAGTTACGAATTGCAAACATGAATGAGAATATGTAGGGGAGTATTTGTTCTTTGTTGCATAATGCTCTCGGGCAGAAGAACCAGTTTTATTTAGAAATGCTCTGATCCTGGATTTTGGGGTTTCCTTCTTGATTTCTTCATTTAAATATCTGCCAATACTTATATTTGTCAGTCCACACACACTGTGATTTGAGTCCCTAACGTCAACATTACCTACGTTAATAAATTGCTGTTTACATTAAAGGTATCAGAATAAAGGGGTTATGTGTCATGCGTGTGCAACTCGACTGTGGCAAGAATTGGTAACCTCTCACTGGTTACCCTGGTTTCCCCGCATTTCTCTCACTGTTTTAACATTAGCTAGCATGTTGTGGGCTTTCATCAACAGTTTATCACAGCGCAATAAAATAAGTTAGTTTAAATCAAATTGACATTAGTGAATGAGATGCTTCTATATGACCCATATAAGAATTAAATGCAGGTGAGTCGATAAATTATGAGAGAGAAAAGCTCAAACGTCAGTGGCAGGTGTTATCACTTAGTAGGGATATTTTTAAAAAGCTGAATTTATATTTTGCTCGCAAAGGACAAATAGAATACAATTATTTCTTCCTATTTTGTAATTATTAGCGAGAAAATTAAGATGTAGCTGCGTCTACAGCTGCAGCTTAGTTTCTCATCAAGGCAGATGAGAAACCAGCCCTTCAGAAATTGAAAATGCAACGGACTAAACCGAAGGCAGTACGACGTACAGAGACGCTGTGCTAAAAATAAAACTTCTGACAACTGCGTATCGCCCACTCGGGTGGGAGATACGCCGGGCGGAGAGAAAGGTGATCGCTGGCGGTGAATTGTTAATCATTTTATCAGTGTAATAGTAAATAGTTTGAATAGTTAGAACAATGTATTCTTGACTGCCTTCTGACGGTGACATGAACAGCAGAGTGGCTGCTGATGCAAAGTGACATCGATTGATAAAACCACTATACTTTGGGTCAGTAATTGGGTCGGGTATTTCTAACCCTACCATTCTATCCTGCCTTTATTGGCTCCACATGATGCTTGAAAAGGTTAACTTTCTGCTCTCCAATAAAGGTTCTTTACACTTTTACATTATACTTTCTAATGTAAAAATGGCTGCTTTTCTGACTAAAGAACGAAAGCGAAAGGAAAGACACAGAAACACAGAATGAACAGAATCACACATGGATGAAAGGCAGGACAGCAAAAGGGAAGGAAATCAGGAAAGCACTGATGTTATCGTTTTCCATAGTCAAGTTAGCTTTGCTGTTGCTGCTGAAGCTCATTGTAGCTCCTCTATAAAGCTTTCAGTATCTATCATCAGTTATTTTTACTGTAACCCAACAGTTGCCTAAAAATACTCTGCTAAATTTAATCGTGCATTATAAAATGCATACCGACGATCAATTTAAGACAAGTTTTTTGAGAGAATCTATCCCGTGCTCAAAGATTTTTTTACATTTGGATTGCACAAGTTAAAACATCTTCACAAGTCAGGATGCATAATTATTTCCATGCTACAAGACTTGAAATGGTGCCACAGATTGTTAACGTCACAGAAGTTAACGATCAAAATTTCTCTGGAGGTAGAGAGGTTGCTTCACCTTTCGTACACGTTTGTTATTTTACGATCGTTGTGTTGCATCATGCACATACGCATGCACTGCAAAAACAAAGACAACCTTTAACCGAGTTTTAAAACAGGTTTAACTAGGACAGCATTTGCTACTGTCCTACTGAAACTTAATGTTTATTATTCCTCATTGCTATTAGCTGATTTTAATAAACTTTATGCATTCATTTTGGAAGCTTTGTGTTGATTTTTAGCACCTCTAATTTTTTAGAGTTTGTAACCATTTATTGTTGCAAACTAATGGTATAAGACAGAGCCAAAGTAGTACAGTCATTTTGGCCACTTTTTAATTTTCGAGTCACAATTAAGGCTTCAGATGAGTTTATATTGAGACCAGTAGGCTACTTTCTGACCGGCTTTAACTGAGTTTTGGCTCCTTCGCTACGTCACAAAGCCTCTTAAACTGTAAGCAGCAAATAAGACCATCAGTATAGCTCTACCTTTACGGTAGACAAGCCGGCTGATGACAACAATTGTGATCCGGTCGGGTGGACGCTTCGAAGGATCCGGGGTGAAATCCGTGGGGTCGACGGCGTTGGGGATAACGGACACAATCTCTGGGTTTAGGGCTGCCCGGAGAACCGTGTTCTCCTTACTGGTGTACGAGACACACACGATGTGGTTGGTGTCACACAGCGACACGGTCAGGAGCTTGTTGGTCAACACAGAGCTGACGTCAGCAAAGCCAAAGAGAGAGTGGTCAGTGAACACCTGAAGAGAAAAAATGGCTTTTATGTTTACAACAGTGGTGAAATGTTTGGTCAGATTCTGATTTCTCTTAAATGCTACAATTTCCTAAGATCAAAACTAAAACCTTCCAGCAAACGTTAAAGATGCATTATTAGCAGCAGATGATACATTTCATTTTGTGGGAGAGAAAGAATTTGTTATTTATTTAAAACAAAGAAAATGACTATACATGTTTCAGCATTTTATGTTTGTCACAGCATCAGTTACTGCAAACAGCTGTGTCCCTTGATATTCCTTAGTGAATGTGGATCACTTACTTAGGGTGCATTCACACCAGCCCTGTTTGGTCCGCTTCAATCAAACTCTGGTTCATTTACCTTTAAAGTCCAGTTTACTTGGGCAAGTAAACCGAATTCTAGTTCGCAAACTCTGGTTAGCCTAAATTCCTAGGTCTCAGTTTGGTAGAAGTGAACTCTGGTGCAGTTTGAATCTATATGTGATGCGAAGAGAACCAGAGACCGCTCCAAAAGCAAGAAGTGGACTGTAGGCACAAGTCATTATGGGTAAATACAACCAAAACAAGTGTGTATCTCTAGCGCTAGTAGGAGCGCTAGTCTTTTACCAAAGACAAAAGAGATGGCGACCACTAAAATCTGACATCACTCCATTTGTGTACATTTCGTGAAGAAAGAAGTTCTCATCAGTGTCTTCTTCATAGGTTTTGATGTTGTTTGCTTCAGTGGTTCTTTATGAAGTGCTATTATAGGCAAGAAGGGGAGGGAACAGGTTTTTCAAAGGCCTTAGTTAATTTGAAAAAGTGCAGAGTGAACCCCTGAAAATGTAACAAATGTTGCTAATTTGGACACCAATGAAATCAAGTCAGGTGTGAAAGTACCCTAAGATACACCATATCTAGATTGTCCAGAGAAAAGGTAAGCTACTGAAAAGACCAAAACTTTAATAAAATGACCAGAAAAAAGCTAAAGTAACTCTTGTAGAAACAGCCAGAATAAATAGATTGTATGCAACTATTCTAATTTTTTTTTAAAAGCTTGTTCCATATTTTATGTTTCTTTTATGACTTTTTTTTTACTTTGATGACACTGCATCTTTAATTCACTCCACTTAAAAAACTACAACACCCAGACACTTCAAACCTGGACTGGATTATTCTCAACTAATAGCAGAATATTTCCAACCATGTTTGGGATTTGTGAAACCTTTTTCACTCCCTAATCAGGACAGACAAGGCCAAAAACAGTATGACTGAAGTCACCAGTATTTTAGTTTTAACAATAAATAACCTGCAGTTGAAGAACCTACTCACATCCAAGACGTCAGGTCACGTACCGTGTTCAGGCCCATCGTCTTGGCGTGGAACAGTGCATCGTGGGCCATAGCAGAGAAGGAGCTGTGTGCGTGCACCACGGTGATGCGCTCCCTGACAAAAACACAGCGCAGCAGAGGGAGGCTGTGGAAGCAGGTGGTGGCTGTGGACTGGTTGTACATCACCTGCAGGGGCAGGTAGTAGACCTTCAGGCCGTTGGTCAGGTACCGGACACCTTTCCTATTGCCATAGGCGTGCGTGGCGATTACCACCTTGTGTCCCTTTTCGATCAGACACTGAGACAGGTGGTAAATATGACTTTCTACTCCTCCCATATTTGGATAGAAAAAGTCTGACACCATGCAGATGTTGTGCTTCCGGCTGTGGACCTTGGAAGCGTCTGCAGATTCACTCTGCAATGAAGGAGTGTTCATAGATCCAACTTTCCTTCTCTGGCCCATTGTTCAGTCTTCTGCTGGTTTGAAGTCAGTCAATCCTGAAACATTTATATAACATATATTTTTATAAAAGAATCAGCCATAGACACCTGATAGAAAACAAACAACCCAAAGGAAAATTTACTAGACGAAGCTAACATAGTTGAAAGATAATACACTTAATCAATGTATTATAGTGCACATATAATTACAAACTCAATCAAAAAGGAAAGTTTTAAGCCTCAACTTAAAAATAGACTCATGGTCAAAGACTTTGATTAACTTTGCTTGTTTCTCTAACTTATTTATTCTTTTACTTCAAAACTGATTACTGTCACGCTCTGAATGACTGAATCCACATCATCAAATGTACTTCAATATTTGTAGGGTCAAAGTTTAATTTAACTATTTCAAGCTGTCACCTCAATAATTCATACAGTTAAAATTTTCTTTAATTCTTTGCTGCCAGATAAAGCACAGGGTGATTGTACATATTTCCAATAAAAAGAAATCTAGGAATGACATGAAATTCCAGATCTGGAAACCAAATATTAAATACGGTAGCCAATTGCTAGTTTGTCCAATTGATACCAAATTACAAGCTGGTGTCTGGGCTCTGAAACATTTTTGACATTCAAAATTTTCAAATTTCCAGAATTTATAGTGCATTCTCTCTTTTTTTTTTTACCAGATTTTTAGATCCATGGATGGACGGATTGTCAAAAAAGAGGTTTAATTGACAAATGGATGGATGGATCAGAGCCAAAAATACATGAATGAATGATGGCAGAATCTGAAGAAACCACGTAATGCACGCAGATGGATAAATGATGGAGGGCAAATCAATGGTGGGATGGATATTAACTTCCATACTTCTCCAGACTGATGACTTGAGATACTTGCATCATGTATTGGAAACAAAATTGGCAATAGATCACATAACAGTTCAAAAGCTTCTCACACCTAATGTTAAATATGATATCTTTAGCAGAATAAAAACCTCAAGTACTTTCATGTATCAGTCGCTGCCAAAACAGCTTTCACCTGTTGTTGTTTGCTATCACGGTTGTTTTAAGAGCGGGTTCCTCCTCCCACTAAATTTGTCCCCCAACGCAACTAGTGGACACCCATTGGTGCAAATGCGTAATCTAAAAACATTTAACCTCAAGTTTAAGGAAATAAACCCATGTCTACTTCCATTCAACACAGCTAACTGGTTGAATAGCATTATTATTTTTTTAGCATCCGTTTTGTGTTTTTTATTTCCTCATGGCGACAACAACTTGACATTTCCTTGGTCCTAACAGTCTTACCTTTGACCTAAATGCCTTGGCACAACTTGTTAAACCGCAGACATTTGAACTTTTAGCTTCGTTTTTCAGTTACTGCCTCCATGCTAATCGGATAGCCGCCCCCTTGAAAACATACTGTGGAGACAGGTGTTATGCCGAGAAATGCATGCCTGCCGAGAATTGCATCCCCTGTCGCGGGAGCGCGCATCGCTCTAAACTCTCGCATATTGACGAGTAAACGGGCTGAAATCCGACCGAAGAGGAAACTTTTAAAAATATTGGTAACATTATCACGTTTATTAATCATGTAAGCGCTAAAATTGTGGGTTTTACTTCGCAAATTAATTAAAATAAACACTGATTTTTTTTACGTTTATTGAGCCATATTTGTCGAACGTTCTTCAGTGTCTGATGAACAAGTTCTCCGCAGCTGCTTTGAAATTCCAAGATTTTTCTTTTAACACCATAATAGCTTAAAACTTTACAAAACCGAGGCCCAATCCCAATTACGTAGAACATTTTATATTACGCTTAGCTGTCTAGTGTATTAATGTAGGGGAGATGCGTTTTAATTTCTGAGCCTGCTAATATTTGCATCCCCTGTCTATTGTCCTGTTCATATGAAACTTATAGTGGTAACTCAGGGAACAAGTGTCATTATGTAGAAAAAATGTAATTTCCAAGTTAGCAGGGGATGCAATTTTTGGCAATATGGATTTCTAGCTTGCCAAAATTTGCATCCCCCAAGTTTTCATCAAATATGATCCAATTGAGGTGAAACTCATACCAGCAGTTCTTACAACTACTCTGGTCATGTAGGACAAGTTATTTCACTCTTAACTCTGTGTTTCTCCAAGTTAACAGGGGGATGCATTTTCTGGCAATGTGGAATTTCAGGTTGCCAAAATCTGCATCCCCGCTATTGTCATCAAATATTATTGAATGCATCTGAGAATGTGCTCAAAATGAAAATTGTCAGAAAATGCATGTCCTGCAATTTGGAGAATTAGGATAGTAATGTGTTATATGAAATGTTCTAGACAATGACACGTATGCTCTGAGCTACTAGAGTGACTTTCAAATCTGTACGACACTTTTGAGCTGAAAAAAAGGGCATGCAAATATCGGCAGCTCATAATTTGCTATGCCAAAAAATGCATCCCCCCAAGCTTAAAAAAACAAACAGTTATGAGTGAAATAGCTTTTTCTATATAATCACATTTGTTCCCTCAATTGCTGGTATGAGTTTCATATCAATAGGATAACATTTGAGGAAAAAAGAGAGGGAAAGCATATTTTGGCAGGTTGATAACAGGCTGTGCCATAAAACGCATCCCCTGCTAACGTGTACAAATAAAAAATTAAGAGTGGAATAACATCTTCTGCATAAGAAGAATAGTTGTATGAGCTTCTGCTATGAGTTCCATGTTATTAGCATAACATTTGAGAAAAATAGAGAGGACATGCAAATTTTGGCAGGAGCAAAATCCATATTGCCGGAAAATGCATCCCCCTGCTAACTTAGAGAAACACAAAGTTGAGAGTGAAATAACTTTTTCTACATCACCAGAGTAGCTCTAAGAACTGCTGGTATGAGTTTAATCTCAAATGGATCATATTTGATGAAAACAGGGGGGATGCAATTTTTGGCAAGCTGAAAATCCATATTGCCAAAAATTGCAACCCCTGCTAACTCTGAAAAATAATGAGTTAAGAGTGAAATATGTCTTTCTACATGACCAGAGTAGTTCTTTGAACTACTGGTATTAGTTTAATATCATTCTGAAAATATTTGATGAAAATAGAGGGGATGCAATTTTTGGCAAGCTGAAAATCCATATTGCCAAAAATTGCAACCCCTGCTAACTCTGAGAAATAAAGAGTTAAGAGTGAAACAACTTTTCTACATAACCAGAGTAGTTCTATGAACTACTGGTATGAGTTTCACCTCAATTGAATCATATTTGATAAAAATAGAGGGGATACAATTTTTGGCAAGCTAAAAATCCATATTGCCAAAAGTTGCATCCCCTGCTAACTTGGATAAATAAAGAGTTAAGAGTGAAATAACCTTTTCTACATGACCAGAGTAGTTCTATGAACTACTGGAATTAATTTAATATTATTTTGAAAATATTTCATGAAAACAGGGGGGGATGCAAATTTTGGCAAGCTAGAAATCCATATTGCCAAAAGTTGCATCCCCTGCTAACTCTGAGAAATAAAGAGTTAAGAGTGGAATAACTTGTCCTACATGACCAGAGTAGTTGTAAGAACTGCTGGTATGAGTTTCACCTCAATTGGATCATATTTGATGAAAACTTGGGGGATGCAAATTTTGGCAAGCTAGAAATCCATATTGCCAAAAATTGCATCCCCTGCTAACTTGGAAATTACATTTTTTCTACATAATGACACTTGTTCCCTGAGTTACCACTATAAGTTTCATATGAACAGGACAATAGACAGGGGATGCAAATATTAGCAGGCTCAGAAATTAAAACGCATCTCCCCTACATTAATACACTAGACAGCTAAGCGTAATATAAAATGTTCTACGTAATTGGGATTGGGCCTCGGTTTTGTAAAGTTTTAAGCTATTATGGTGTTAAAAGAAAAATCTTGGAATTTCAAAGCAGCTGCGGAGAACTTGTTCATCAGACACAAGAACGTTCGACAAATATGGCTCAATAAACGTAAAAAAATCAGTGTTTATTTTAATTAATTTGCGAAGTAAAACCCACAATTTTAGCGCTTACATGATTAATAAACGTGATAATGTTACCAATATTTTTAAAAGTTTCCTCTTCGGTCGGATTTCAGCCCGTTTACTCGTCAATATGCGAGAGTTTAGAGCGATGCGCGCTCCCGCGACAGGGGATGCAATTCTCGGCAGGCATGCATTTCTCGGCATAACACCGGAAATGACGCAAAAGCGAAACCACACGGAGTATGGCATGCCGTCAAACATAAAATCAGTTAAACCACAAATTCCAGATGAGTGGAATTGGTTAATGAATCGAAATAATAGTTAGTGATATTTATAATAATTAACTGTGACTAGTTAATTATGACTAGTTAATTATTAAATATATTATAGCTGTCATATATTATAGTTTAATTAGACAACATGCCTAATTGAGAAATCTTAAGTCAAATTCTGACAAGTATAAATGATGTAAGATTTACAATTAATTTGTAAATCCATTTGATCCTCTGTAGATTTCTTGACATAGTACCTAAAAATAATTATGTCAAGAATGATTTTATTCTTAAAAGAATTAAATATTAAAGATATCATAAATGTATTTTAATATAGGATATAAAATAGACTTCTCTACCCTTAAGAATTGTTCTAAATTATGAACTGTCATAAAATAACAAAAATCATTTATGTTTTTTTTTACTAATATTATTCCCCCTGTCATATTATTTAACTCATCATTAAATGTGCACATAATAAAATGTTAAACTTTGTACAAACTGGAAACAAAGCACCAGCAACCCATTTTTATTATTTTAAACATAAATATAGAAAATACTTTTTGTTATTACCAAAAATCCCGTGCACCCTTAGATAGCTTTGTAAAAAAAAATTTGTTTGTTGAATTTCTATTTTAAATGTTGCTTCTAAATATGGTAGATAATAAAATGTTTTGAGAAGATAACACCAAAAGTGTGTTTAATTTATTGAACAGAGATAAACACCCAAGTTACATAGTTTATAACTAAAAATGTTAAGTTTTTGTTATACACTAAAAATGTGTTTATCAATTTTAGCTTATAAAAAATGAACGCTAATGCCCTTTGAACTGTTATTTAATTTGTTATTGCCACACTTTGGTAGTGGTTAATCCAGTTCAAGAGACGAGAGTGTTTATGGAAAACTGAAACCTGGGATTGGCAAACAGTATCATTTATCTTTTCAGACTTCTCTCTTTTTGACAGAAAACAAAGCCAGAAGCTACAGTGGAAAGAGGTGAAGTAAGATGATACGGCAACGTTAGTTTCTAGAACAGTTGTTATCATAACCGATGACAACTGTTATACGTGCTATTGATACAAGTCAGTAGCACTTGTATCACATCCTCCAAACTAAACAGGAAGTATTTGGGTTTGGAGCTAAATGTCTGGTGTTTTATAACCGTTCTGTTACAATTCAGTGTATCTTATTACATGTACGTAATATATTCTGTATATCAGACACAGAATATAACCACGAACAGATTAGGTGAGTCATCTTGGTAAAGTGCTACGACTGCAGAAATGGATCAAGAGGCCGAAACTCACTTTTTCCCACCGGGCCTCCAGACTGTCATGATTCTGATCTGATCTGATCTGTCAGTATCAGAATTTGTCTTAACAAGCCCGACAGGCTCTCAGCCAGGATCCCGTTGCTCAACACCTACTGTCTCTTTGAGTGGCACAAGGTGTTTGTTTTTTGATTTTGTGACAGGTCGTTGAATCGAGGTGACAAACATTTTCTTACTGGCTCAGAATGTGCAGCTCTTTGTTTCACAGCATTGATCTGAGTTGACACCATAATGTTCACTTCACTTTTAGATGTAAAAAGTATTTCTGATCATTGTATTCAAAATGTACATTATCTGGAGGCAAATCTATTTTCATTTGATCAGATGTATCACTTTTTCACAGTGATTTCATTTCCAAATGTATATGTGTAACAGATTTTATTGGGTCATTTGTTTCCATGCATGTCATCATCTGGAGTACCACATATTTTTTGTTGAATTTATTTATTTATTCTCTTTCTTAGCTCTACATTTCATTAGGTTGTTGTACATAGAGTATAGTTCAATTTTCTTTTAATTGACAATATACATCTTTTGTAAGACATTCAGGAGGTTTGATCCCTTTAGTTATTCCTTACTGCCAAAGTAAAACATTTTGATTGTTAATATTTTTAGGGAGAATATTGAACAACGCTAGACTCCATTAAAACTGCAAAAAGAAGATACTAGAATGTTTCTGATGTAAAGTATCGGGCTCATCCAAGAAAAGCTGCTGAGACAGATGACGGAGAGTTTTCTAAGGAAGTAAATTTCACACTTGGCCAACCAATGAAACAAAGAAAACACATGACTCTTCTTTCAGCATAGGAACAAATGAAAATTTTAGCCCTGAAATACCTTCTACCAAGAGTCTTTTGTTTTCACTTTCTCATTTCATAAATCTTGAGTCCTGGTATCACTGTGAAATAAGAAATGTTAATCTGTCACACTTTACTGAAGTTAAAGTTCTAATTGGTGCATTAAAGCAAAAGATGCACTGTGAATCTTTTTATCCCACAATTAAAACACTGATTTAATAGAATATGTTTTGTTCTTGTTAAAATTTGCTCCTTGTTTCTTTTATAAACTTTCATTTCCTTCTTATAACCATAAAACGTGACTTGAAACATAGCGTTCCTTCAATATGTAACACGAGAAAGGCTTGTCAGGTAATTTTCTATAAAAAAAAAAAAAAATTGCTACCAGATTTCACAGATTCTATCTGTTGGAAAAATGATATGCATATTTATATTCAGTCCTGTTTAATCTTATGCCCTGAAAAATGCAAGCATTTTTAATAAAGTAAAAAGCAAACCTTGTACTGTTCAGCCTGTCATCTGAAACTGGAATGAATGTACATACAGCATGACTGCAACCAAAAAATGACTGCCAGTCTCAGCGGACAGGCTGGACGCTTACCGTAATACAGATTGCCATAAGCCAAACACAGAAATCTGGTGGAAGGATTAACCTATCCAATCTGAATGAACTTGAGTTATTGTGTAAGATAAGTGGGCAGAAATATTTATTTCCTGATGTGCAAAGCGTGTAAAAACATGAAGGTGGCTGCAGCTTATTGAATGAGAACTAATACAAATGCACTCCACACCTTTTGGATTTGGATTTGTCAAGTATTAAATATTATGTCTCAGGAAAAGATGAAATTTTTACAGGTTTGAAAATCTACAGTTTCTGAAATTCAAGAATGTGTAATCCAAACAAAAACCCCTCTGTCTGTCGCATTTATGTGATGAGAAACTCAACAGAAAGACTAGGAAAAGACCACTAATGTAAGAGAACACAAGGAAAGTGTGAAGTATGGAAAGTTGAAATGAATGAAAAACAGAGGAGGTTAAAATGGAAACCCAAATGAGACTCCAAACACTGAAATCAGTAAAGTCCAAGTTTTCACACTCCAATTAGAGTTACAAGTTTAATACATAAGCACATTTGCAGTCTTATGTACTATATTAGAATATTGCTATATTAAGTTCAATTATTTCAGAAACTCAATTTTCTAACTGGAATACATGATATAGATAAATTCAACATACTTGAAGTTTTCAAGACTTTATTTCTGTCAACTATGATGAGTTTGAAATATATTTTAGGGGGTTGTCTATAATTCTAAGACATGTATAAACGAGGACTCTGTAAGACAGACTTAAATAAATAAGCATATTTATTACACAATCCAAATACATTTGCAGATTAAGAAAGCTCTACATTTAGAGACGAGTCGGAGGGACAAACTCAACAAAAGTAGCCCTGAAACTACAGTTTCTCGGTCTTTTATAGGGGTGCAGGGAGCGCTCCCACAGCTTCGCATGACATCACTTCTTGTGTAATTTGGACCTCCAAGCCTTGGTCTTTATCCATGCAGGTCAATATATGCAGACTGTGGCTATGGGATGTATAGAGCGTCTCAGTTTGGGACGCTCCTGCAACATAAAGGTACTACAGCCATTCTAAATAAATGAAATTATTGAAATTTGAAGAAACAAAGGCTTGAAATTTTTCACTTTAGGTGTGATGACCATACATTATGAGTTTCTTTTTGTCTGGCATATTTTAATTGTAAAAGCTGCTCTCATTCATTCCAGTTTTAGACGACAGATTGAACAGTTCTCTCAGATGACCAGAGCGACAGACGTTTTAAATCTTTTCCAACACACAATATTCCCAGTGTAGACCAAACGGTTTAACATGCTTCTCATTGAAGCCCTGACCTTCTTTCACCATCTTTCCCATATCTTTCTTCCAGACCCGTGTGCTTGTTTCCTTTGCCCTCATGATGCAATTTGTTCTCGAACAATCCTCTGACACCTTCAGAGAATAAATCACTAACACATAAATTGTATTTACTATATGATGGATTATATTTAAGGGTATAAGAATAAGATCTGAGTATGTATCATTTGTCTCAGTATAATAAATTTGTGAAACTCTTTTGAAGCAGAATGATTACTTTGGAGACTTCAGTACAATTTGCTGATGAGACGTTCTTGTTCTGTGTGATAAAGGAAGTGAGTCATGTCTCAAAGCTTTTTTGGTGGTATATAAAAAGGAACTGGAAGCTTATAAAAGGAAATAAAACCGACCAACAACATTTTTCTATTATGTTTTAATAAAAAAAATGCTTCTAAATACACTTTGTACATCAGTGTTTCAAATCCCAATATAAAAAGGAAGTGTACAATAGACAGTCTGACCACATTGAAGGAGGAGGGAATCACAGTACGTTTCTTTAGCTGCTTGCTGCATCTCCTCGGTGAACTGAACATTGTTACATTTGATTTAACGAGATCTTATTTAGCACCTTTTCTCAGTTACATCCATTTGAACATTAACTTGAAAATAGGAAAGCAAAAACAAAAGACAATTGGTAGAAGGTATTCCAGGGAAGGACAAAAGGTCATTTTCTTTGTTTCTGAGGAGGAAGAGTCATCGTGAGCTTTTCCTTTAAATACTTTTTTTTTTACTCTGACCTTTAATTCACATTTTGTCTACTTCCTTTAAAAAGCCCCTCCATAGCTTGAATCAGCAGTTTATATTGGTTGACCCTGATGAAGCTCACAAGAGGAAACATTTTAGTATCTTATTTTCTCAGTGCAGTTTTATTGGAGTCCAGCTCCTATTGTTCAAAATCCTCTTTGAAAATATTAAAGATCAAAATGATTTTCTTTGGCAGTGGGGACTCATAAAAGATATCAAACCTCTTGAATGTCTTACAAAAGTTATATACTTTCAACTGAAAGGAAAAACAAACAATATATTATGTACAACCACCTAATATAGGTTAAGAAAGTGTAGACAGAAATAAATATTATTTTCCATTAACAAAGAACAAAGATATGGCACTAAATATGATTACATCTGTGGAAAGAAATATTAATCACCCAATATCTTCATGATGCCTAAAAATATTTGTTACATATTTACAAATATATACAGATAGAAATGAAGTCACTGGAAAAAGTGATATTTCTGACGAAATGGAAATATATATGTCTTGCATCCCTCTCGATTATATACATTTTAATTACAATGTTTACTTTAAATTTGGTTAAAGTAAACATTACTGTAACAGCTCAGTTCCATGTCATAATCCTTAGAGTTGCACATTCTGTCTGGTGGTTTTTAAAAGTTTACTAATTTTCCTCAGATTGTTCCCACGAGAATTCAAAAACACTAAAAATCTAACACGTTTTGGGTGCCACCCAAAGAGACTGATACGTTTTTGTAATAAAGTGTAGGATGCTGGCAGACAGATTATAAAACAGTTTACACATCGGCAGTATTTTGATGGCGCTTCTTAAGACACATCCTAATAATAATAGGTCAGATCAGGCTCAGTGCAAGAGAAGTGGTCTGTCCTGTTCTTGATCCTTATCTGCTCTGCAGCAGAGTACAAAGTCCAACTGGAGGCGGCTGCAAGCATTCTTATCACTCCTGTCTTCAGACAGTGTGACTGGATTTGAGTTCAGGTTCAAATAATATTTAACTTATTTGAGGGGGCTTCCTATCAGAACCAGGCGTTATGTTTAGGTTACCGGCATGATCCACCTTATCGGTTGTTGGACTTATTATTACTGGAAGGTCAGAGTAAATTTGTTTCTGATTAGGTTTATAATGATTTATGGTGAACCGGTCATTCAACTTCCTTTAGACCAGACGGCATGTGTGGGTTTCAGGACATGTTGGCGCTGTCATAACCTCGGACAAATCTGTCACCTTTTGGGTCAGCACTTTCCAGTTTCCTCTTCGTTTCCTGTTGATAGAGAAGTGTGAAAACTGAGTTGTGGTGTCTTTCAGCAACAACGTACAAATTTAGATTAACAACTTCACATTGTGTAGCTGCTCAGTCATGCAGCTATACAATTCTGTATGAATTGTAGCAGTACCACAATTCTCTTTGTTTTAAAATATTTCACTTTCTTTTTTTTTTTTTGCTTATTTGCACTAATATTTTACACATGTGCATGGTGTCCAGCTAACGCCTCAGTGTTACTCGTATGTTAGCAGCAGTTGTCTATTTTCTCAAAATGCTGAATGCCTCAGGTTTTATCAAAAGATGGACTAAAACTGCCTCTCAGTTGTAAATACAGAGTTGCAATTGTGCTTCAAAGATGCTTTCAAAATAAATATAAAAATAGAGTAAGACTATATTTTTATAGTTTACACAAGTTTAAACACAAGTTCATAGTTTAAACAATTACTAAAAAACCTTTAGTAATTGTTTGTTTTGATGCTTTTATTTATTAAAATAAACAAAACTGGTAATATTTGTTTTGTACTATGAAATATGTTCTTTTTAAAGCGTCCATACTTGCTTGACAAAACGAACATTGCCTACTTTGCCACTAACGCAGTTTCACTGCAGACATAAAATAACCGTCAAATGGGGAAAATTGAGAGGCAGTTTTTTTGGTTTATAGTTTCATCTTTAGTTTTTAGTACATTGGAATTAAACAAATGTAGATGATGTGAAACTGTTTAAGTAAACATTTTTAATACAATATACTTAATGAGAAAATGAGCAGAATATGAACTATTTCAATTATAATTTTAAAAGAACTCACAGATAAGCAATGCAAAGGCAACCCACGATGAGAAGAATAGCAACTATTGGAATGATCAAATAAGTCTTCCTGAAAGATAAACCTTTTTTTTCTTCCTTAGAAACGGATTTTCCAAGATGAAAGTCTGTTGATCTTTCTGAAGTGACCACTTCTGGACGAACTAAAAAAGAAGAAGAAAAAAACAACAACAATTAGAACATTGTAATATGAAATTATTTGACCATATTTGGGGTATATTGTCTATCACATTATTTGAACAAAACTCATTTCAAGAAGATGACAGTAACAGATTAGATGTGGCCTATCTTTCATAAAACAGTTTAACACAAAAACTGACCTGTTGTAGGTGGTGGTGGGATGACTTCTGTAAAGAGAAATAAATGAAACCGTTAAAGCCTTGACATTATCAGTTAGAACACATTAGCACTGATTCTATTTTTTGTCAATGTTTTTTGACAGATTTTACAGAAAATATGCAAGGTGTGCTGAATTATCATTATTCACACTCATGAGAAAAACTCTCATTTAAGATGACAACAGTTGAAAAGATAATAGTAAATATTAGAGATATTAATGACTGACTCACGCAGGTTTATCAGCTTAAACGTGTAAACGTTTTTTGTAAAACTGCATCTGTAGGTGTTGCTGTCAGCCTCTGTGATACTCTTCAGACCGAGAGAGCAGTCACTGCTGTTCTTTCTCCAATAGGTTTCAACTCTGGTTAGAGCGTTTTGCTCAGGTTGTTCCATTGTGTATATCGGTGTCGTCGGATTCTCAATTTGCCACTTAAGCACTTTTAGCTCTCCTTCCCCACAGAGGCAAGGCAGAATGACATCTTCACCTTGGACACCAGTGACATAAACTGTAAAAGAAGATATGACCATTCATAAGAAATTAATGCAAACACACAGATTTGATTAAAATAGCAAGTGTGAAATCAGATCCATTTATTTATTATGTCTTTATTCAGAAAACTTGTATTAAATTTTAAACATATACTGAAACATTATTTCCATTTATGTAGGAACTGAGTTGGTATGAAATAAAGCATGTGACCATTTTCAGTAAATAAATAGCTGATGAGGAATTAAGAAAAAAAAGTATTTTTAATTTTTCTTGAAAGCATGTTTTGCATGTTCTGTAGTTTACTTAAAATTCAACATTTTGACAATTTTCATCTTCTTCTCTCCTGACTCAAGTATTATTCTGCCCAATGTCATTAATTATTAAACTTCACATTATTTGCTTTTGATTTGTTTGTCTTTTTTCCTCAAATTTTTGTGAAAATGCATTATGTTTTCATTATTTTGTTTGATAAAAACAAAATGTCACATCTGAGGTAGTTGTTTTAACTACTGTTTTGGATGTGCATTTAAAATTCACTAATTTTTATAATCGATGAATAAAAAAAGGTGATGCATTTCTAATTGCATTTGGTCAAGCTTTTAACATCATCCTTTTTTTAATTTCTTTCATTTAAGCCTCTCTTGCATTCTTTTTTTCACATTGAAGTAAAGCAAGAACAAAACCAAAAGAGAACAGGTGTTTCTAGTTGAAAGTATGAAAACAGACACACAGTCTAGACTTGAATGCAACCCCATCAGATAGATGTCTTGGGTTATTTACTGTTTTAATTTAAATCATTAGTTCTCAACTTGAACATTGAATCTATCAAACAGAAAAGAATAACTGATAAAATGAAGATTAGTGCTAAAAAAAAAAATCAACCTTTATCTGCTAACTTCTCATATTACCTCAAACATTTCAACACTTTGAGAAAAGTGACAATAGTTTAGATTGATCTGTCTTCACATTAGTAACAAAGCTGTGCTCTTTGAAGATCTACCACTACGGCTTTCATCAGGGAAAATCTCCCGTGTTTGACACAAGACGTGTTTGTCTTGTGCACCTTATCAGAAAACTCTTGAGCAATGTTCAAACAACTTTCAAAAACAAAAACAGAATTTCTAATGAAACTGTGATTGAATATAAAAACTGACCTGTTTCTTGTGACATGGCTCCTACAAGCAGAAAGAAATAGAACAGTTATAGCAGCCGTTGAAAGACCTTGATTCATTTTTCTTGAATCACTATCAAGGTATTTTCCACAAAATAACTCACTGAAACTTATTGCAGTCAAACATTTTTTTCAACATGTATGAACATAATAACAGAGGTTGCTATTAAATGCAAAATTGGTTTTGCACAAAATTTTTACTTTGTTTATGAAGCAAAAAAAAAAACTTTGAAAGAAGTTTTTCTGTGAAGCTATCCCAAATGTTGTTTTACATTCGAGTCAAAGTCCTGTACAAATTAATTGAATTTATAACTTACCAAAAATCATCATTAAAATCAGCGGCACATAAATGAGACCCATTTTCTTCATATGTTTCCTTTTGAATTTCTCAATCTGGTTATCTATATGAATTGTTGTTCTTGCAAGTCCTTCTGATCAGAGGTTGCAAAGTCAGATCTCTCTCAGAAGCTGCATCCTAATACAGACTAAATCCAAGTGACTGTCTTTTTATGTTGGCTGAAGTGAAAGTAAAAAAAAAAAAAAATCAGAGCAGAGCAATCAAGAAGGATTGCAACATATCCTGGGTTATTTCCTCTGCCTCCCACGCACATACCCATGCACGCACTCCTACTGGCAGAGGATGTGCAGGAGGAGGGGTTGCATGGAGGTGATCCAGTATCAGTTCCTGACTTTAGATTTATCATAACTGATTATCAGAGGTGGATAACTGAAAAAGGGGTACGCATAAAACACAATAACAGTCAGGTTTCATAGCCTGATTTGTGGTATCAAAAAAGGAAATGAAAGATTTTTAAAAAATAAATAAAAACATTATCTTTTTTACTTTAATAAAAAAAACAACTGACGAAGATCCTTGTGGTTTTAGAATCTTTTACCACTACACCGCCACCACTTTTCCAACACAGCATCCGTAAATTGTTTTAACATGGACCGCGGTGTGGTCCATTGTTATCTAAATAAAATATTATCTCACTCTTTGAGATTGCGACCTTTTATTTTCTAAAAGGTCGCAATCATTATTATGTCAGCTGTTCTCTCTCGGGCATCCGGAGAGATTCTGGTGTCGCCCCTGCAGAAAACAATTATGTTTCTCGTTTAAATCCAACAGATAGAAGATTATTGTCCAGGTTCTTGGCATCACACACAAATGGTCAATGCAGACCCGACTCACTCCCTCCAACACACGAACACGCTCTCCCCCTTCCGTCCCCGCTCCAATCCCAACACCGTCTCCAGCTTTCACACCACCGCCACCTCCGGGAGAAACGAGGAAGGATCACCGGGATCGGAGAGCCTCGGCTGACACGTTTAAATCTCTTTTAAACGTTTCTCTTTTAATCCAAGCGACACAATCCGTGGTCACGACGGTGGTGCTGGATATCAGGAGGCCGGTATGGGGGAGCACACGGCGTTTCTGCTCTTGCTGGTGGCGACCTTGACGCTTTCATCTGAGGTGAGCACATAGCGGAGAAACCGCAGCGTGTGGCGGGGTGTTGGCGAGATGTTCCCAGGCTCCGACAGGCTGCGGCGGGCCTGTCGACCGAAACGGTGGAACACGGAGCAAACCGATGTGGCGCATTAATACAACGGCTAATGATGTCGATGTAACGGCTATAGTCGCAGATCCACGGCGGCCTGTATAAAATAATACGGGCTGTCTTACTTATCTGACAGACGTAACGCGGTTTATTTTACAAACAAAACGTTACACACTTATATTTAAGCTTACAAAATAATTTATTCTAAGCTTTCACGTCTTTTTTTTCAGGAGCTCGTCTGCATAACAGGCCTGTTAGACCACACAGATTTACTGCGTAGGATAAACAGTCACATCAACGACTACCGTTAGACGTCAGTGATTGACAGCCAGGTCTTTGTTGCCATGTTGGATGTTTTTGATCTGGTCCGAAATATTTTGCTCATAAATAGTCCTTAATAAAGGCTATTTTCCCCGAGCAGATTCAAATTCAGGGGTCAAGTCAGCTAACGTCTGCTAGCTTTATTCTATAAACTTTAATAACAGCTCAGGCTCCTGGTAAGAGAGAGAGAGAAAAAAAACAAGATTTCTACGTCAGTTTGCTCTTTTGAAGGTTACAAGAGACGACGAACATTTCGCTTTTATTTGGAAATATCCATGTCTTACTATAAACAGCGTGGAGGGTTTTACCTAAGCTATTGTGAGAGAGCTGCGGGCGAGAGATAAACTGCTGAGGAGAATGGAAAAAACAAAAAATGCAGACCGATTAGTTTCACTCAGCAAGATGGCGCCTGTAGCTCCTGTGCTGCTGCTGCTGCTGCTGTGCTGGACCACAGATGCTGCTCTGCTCAGGCCTGCCTGCCTGTACCGTACATTACTACCAGTTAACATGCCATTGGTGTTGTCATTTCTCAGTGATACACTTTTAGGGTCTCAAACTGTCATTATTCTGCAGTGAAGTTTAAGTTTTTCTTTTATTTCCACCCACCAAACATAAATGTCACGCAAATATAAAATGCCTGCCCTTAATTAAAGCACAATTCTAATTTGTCACTGTAAAACTCATCATTTTATGGTTCTTTCTTTTGATATTCAGCAAGGTGTACATGCAAACATGTGAGATTTATATAGCAAGTTTATTCTTTACATCTGCAAGATCTAGCCTACCTCCTCTAAAGAGCAAAAGCGTCCTTTAAAATGTGAAATTATTTATTGTGCTTGTTAAAATATTTATTAATGATCTCTCCACTTAAGTCCAACATCTGCAGTAAATGTGAAGCTATGGAGAAAAGCAAAAGCTTTATCAAACCTAATTGAAGCCATAATTTTTATGCACAAAAAAAAAACAAAAAAATCTCAGGATAGAACATTTTAAAGTGTCTCCATAGTGAGGATGGACATTGTATTACATATTTATTGTTATTGCAGCATTACAGTATGAAATATCAGCATTACTAAGACTATATTAACTGGACTGCTAATTGCATGTGAGCACCATGCACTCAGTGTCTCTATGCTCGTTAGACAGACAAGTTTACGGTGATTATTGTTTAGTGCAGTAGACATTCTTTTAGTAGGGAAGTATGATAATTTGTTAAGGTGATTAAAAAACTAAAATTGTTTCATTGCCAAACCATCCGATAAAAACAGCTTCAGAAATCTTAAGATGAAAATATTAAACTTAACTTTATTTCTAGAATCTGGATAGAACATTATGTTTCAAAGTAGCACAGTCTTAAAGCTACAGTTAGCAGTGTGTCTTTTAGTTAACCAAGGTTGTACACCTGCTCTGGTAGGAAGCCCGGCTAATCAACCAGCCACAATGCACAATTAGCATTGTGCCTAAGCATGTCAGCTTCCCAAGAAAAAATAAATACATTAATATTGCATTCAATTCTTATGACCAGGAGTAATCAGAAGTAGTTTTTGCTTTTCAATTTTATTAAAGAAAAGCAATAATAACTTTTTATCAAAAAAAAAAAAAAAACACTTGATGATTTCTGCGTTGTGAGGAATTCATACCTTGGTTAGTCCCAAGCTTCCCGAATGCTTTTTCTTATTTTATCAATGAAGTCTGTGGCCTCATTGTGATAACATAATGTTGTCGTTCAATTGTTAAAATTAAGCAAGTAGATAGCCAGACCTGAAAGTAATAATATGAACAGAAGATAAACAGTTTCCAAAATGAGATGTGTCTTTCATCCCCACTCAGTTAATAATCTACTGTAGCTTCTGTGCTGAGCCATCTAAAAATCCTGTCGTTGATGGTACAAACACCATTTAATGTGTATCAAACTGTGTGCCCATGGTATTTTTAATAACTTTGACAAATGCATTTGAACAAATTTGTTTTGTGTATTTGTACCGATAAAGTACTGGTATCTTTATCTTAAGTGTTCATTTATGATTGGATAACTCAGACCAGTTCAACAGCTAACAAAGACCAATGAAAAAAAAAAAGTCACTCTTCTGAAAAATCTCACAACAAGAATGTCTCCAAAAATGTAAAAAGAAAAAAAACAAACACAAAAAACGGATGAACACATTTTGTGTATCCGTTGTTACTTAAGAAGAGTTGTTACTGGTTTTAATGTTGATCGTTACCATTATTCAACATTTATAAATGTTCTTTGGCAGCTATTCTCCGAAATGTATTTTGATTTTTGTAATCCAATTGAACCACTTCATTTTAATGATTGGCTTATTATTTTTGATATTTTTAGAGGGCACCCAGTGGAAAACAATGACAAACACAATGAAAGCAGTTTTTGAACGTGACTTCTTCAACTTTCAAAAGCTATTGCTGCCGCTCCCTAACCGCCACGTTTTCTTGTTTGGCTGTACACAAAAGCCAGTCTGACAAGTTGTATTTGTGCAAGTAAGGCAAGGAAATTTTGTTGACATTACATTTTAGTGTTTATAGATACTTTAAAGGATTCTTTCTTAAGAGCTATTATGCTTTACAGAATACAACAGCTTAGTGTTGAATGCTGGAGTTATTGGCAGATGAAAACAAATATAAACTGTAAAATGACTGACGTCATGCAACTTGCCTCTCATTAAATTAGAGTTAATCTAATGTGAGAGGAAGAAAAAAACATGTTTTGCAGAAGGGAAATATTACGCTGATTCTTTCAGGCAGAGGACTTCGACTTTCATTTTACACATAAACATAGTTAGAAATGTTTTGCCAGATTGTGGCACCAATATAATTTGATAGCAGCTTTGTAAGGTCTGGAAAGTATTACTTTGAGTGATACTCAAAAGGAACACAATCATTGCACTCGTCTGGTAGTCTGCAAATAGATGGATTAGTTTATTTACTCATGGTTGTGCTTTGTGTTCACTGCTGTCTGCTAAAGCCTTCTGGAGCAGAGCTGCTTTATTGTTGTCTACTTTCACTTTCTCTCATTGACGGTTCTAAGATAGTCATAACAAACAATACCATCTTCCCTTGTTTTTGTTACGATTTTTATCTCTTGGGTCCCAAAGAACGAATGGCTTAATTTTTCTTGGCTGAGAAACTTATTTCTTCCATTTCTACTGATAAATTCAGCTTGAAAAAAAAAACAAGTCTATAAAATGTAAGCTTATGAAAAAATAGAAAATATGCAATAATCTAGTTTAAAACTTTGTAAATCATTACACTAAGGCTTTCTTGACACACCTTTTGATTCAGTTTAAGCATCCAGTCTTCTTCTTTACTTGGTAATATTTACCCACTCTAACTTGCAAACGCTCTCCAACTTGATCAGACCATCAATCAGTCTTCATTCTCTGATAAATCTTCTGTTGCATTCTGGTTTGCCCATTCCAACAGGTTTTATTCTTTGTAAACTGTCTGACTGTCTTTGTTATAGAATACAAATAAGCAAATCTTAAGAAAATCCTTCGGGTTTATATGCGGTTAATTAAATTCTCCGTATATAATGGCAGGTGTGTCCGCAGGAATGCCAAATCATAAAATTGAATCAAAAGGTTGAATGGTGTGAGCATATTGCAGCTCAAAGTGTAATGACGTATTTATCCTCAGAAGAGACAGAAGGTTACATTTAGGTTTAACAGGTTCTTCCAGGGTTTTTCACTGCTGCTGTGTTTCTCATTCAGGTGCCCATGGACGACTCTGTGGGTTTGCTAACTGAGCCTCAGGTGGCCATGTTCTGTGGGAAGTTGAACATGCATATCAACGTACAGACTGGGAAATGGGAGTCTGACCCATCTGGCACCAAGAGCTGCATTGGCACCAAGGAGGGCATCCTGCAGTACTGCCAAGAGGTACTGAGACAGAATGTCACTGCAGATAGATGAGGGATGAACAGAGACCCCACATAAAGAACAAAAATGCAGATAATGCCATAGAGAACGCTGGAAACTTGTTTTCTTTTATCAGGTGTACCCAGATCTACAGATCACAAATGTTGTCGAGGCCAACCAACCCATCAGCATTCCCAACTGGTGCAAGAAGGGTCGCAAGCAGTGCCGGAGTCACACACACATGGTGGTGCCGTACCGCTGCCTGGGTAAGCAGTTGGGATACTGCAGCTGTGGGTAGCTGAGGGATAACGTTTGAAGAGTGTCCAGCAGTAACCTCATGACTGTTGCAGTCGGGGAGTTTGTCAGCGACGCCCTGCTGGTTCCCGACAAGTGCAAGTTCCTGCACCAAGAGCAGATGAACAAGTGTGAGAGTCACCTGCACTGGCACACTGTAGCCAAGGAGGTGAGGACGGATAGCAGGCGCTGCCTGGCTTCACACAGTTTATCTTCACTTATCTTACCCTGTTTTGCTTTTTTCACCCAGTCTGTCCTTTTATCAGTTTCAGACTTACTCTGCTGCTGTCTTGCTGTGGCCCTTATCTTTTTAAAAATAATTTTATGTTCTATTGTATGCCACTTAGCGAGTTATTTAAGCAATGTTGGAATGCAACCTTATGCAGGCTTAAATATCACAAACAACTGGCTTTTAGAATGATTCCACAAGGTGTCTGAACATCCTTAAAAAGTCTTCAATTCATGTATCTAAAATTAAGGCCTTTAAAATGTCTTAAATTCATTTGAAGAATGTAAGTTGGCTCTAAATATGTTAATTACAGGTCTTAAATTTAGTCTCGAAAGGACTATTTAATCTCATTTATTCTATGTATTTTTCTCATGGGACATTTCTGTCATGCACCTTCATTGGATTATGTGACTTGCTGCTAATGTACCCCTGCTAGCTCCCTAGTTAGATTATTTTGCCTCTATCATGGGTGATTACAAATTGACCCAGCTGGCTGGACAAAGTAATAGATTTCTTCTGCGACACGGGTCTTAAATTTCATTGATAATGGTCTTTAAAAAGTCTTAGAAAATCTTACATTTTATTCGGTAAAGCTGCAGAAAACCTCATTCAAGGTTATGTGGTGTAGCTTTTGGACACCGTTTGTATGCAGTCCACTAATTGAAGACGTCTTTTATTCAGTCCTGTGGCGACCGCTCAATGAATCTCCATGACTACGGGATGCTGTTGCCTTGTGGCATCGATCGTTTCCGAGGTGTGGAGTTTGTGTGCTGCCCGGCGGAGGAAGAGCGCAAGTCGGACAGCGCGGAACAAAACGAGGAGGAGTCTGACGTCTGGTGGGGCGCAGCTGAGAACGAATATTCTGACAACAGGTACATCATATCACCGCTCACCTGCACAGGTCTGCCTCCGTCTGCCCGTGCAAACACTGACCCGGCTCCCCTGTCGGCAGCATGACGCGCCCGGTGGACACGCAGCCAGCTGCCGCAGAGGATGACGAGGATGAGGAAGAAGAAGCCTTCGAAAGGGACGAGGACGGAGACGGCGACGAAGACGACGAGGAAGACGACGACGAGGTCATCGATGAGCAGGATAGCGACGAGCGCAGCGCCAGCGTCGCCATGACGACCACCACCACGACCACCACTGAATCCGTTGAGGAAGTCGTGCGAGGTAAGACGTGAGGCTGGGCGCCTCCTTCGTGTTCATCCGCTTTATTTCATTTTCACGTTTTCCAACACATTCAGAAGCTCCATTCCTGCTTTGACGTTTGTTCCAATGTGTGTGTGTGTGTGTGTACGTAACCTCAGCGGTGTGCTGGGCCCGCGCCGATTCAGGCCCATGTCACGCCATGCTGGAACGTTGGTACTTCGTCCCCAAAAAGGGCCGCTGTGCTCCCTTCCTTTTCGGGGGCTGTGGGGGCAACAGGAATAACTTTAATTCAGAGGAGTACTGCCTGGCTGTGTGTAGCAGCTCGTGTAAGTCCTTCCTGACTAGAGCTGGACCACGAAGTGTCCACCTCACTGGCCTGATCCCTGTCCTCAGGCTAACGCTGCTGAACGTTTATTTCCTCTTATACTCTATAGTCTCTCCTGTGTTTAGTCTTGTCTTGTGTTGAGCATGAAATGCCATCATCCATCACGCCTTTCTGCATCATTTTTCTTTTATGTCAACTAATCTAAGGCGATTAATCTGAATCTTGTAGTTCAGTTGAAATTTTGAAATTTTACAGGTGGCGACATGTGATTCTCATCCAGTTAAATGAGACATTCTTAATTTTTCCATAATTGTCAAAATTTGTAAGAACCCTCCCCCCAAAAAACAAACAAAAACACACCCACAGTCGATGTTTGCTCATCTTAGAATCTGTTTTTCTGATTGACCCACTCCTTTAACAATATTGTACAGTTTAAGTTGAAAAAAGAAATTATAATTTCCTTGGTTTTCCTTAATTTGTCCCAATTATTATTTTTTGACCCATATAATAGTTAAAGTAATTTAAGCATTTGTGAATTCTTAGAACTAGGCCAATATGTCACTTAAGGTCATAAAATCAACACTATGCAAATATAAGTGAGGTGAAATCAGACACCACATTTCATCACAATACACTGATTCACTAGCAGACAATCTCTTGTTTTCCTTCCCAGTTTTTCCGACAATGAATTATTTTCATTAGTTTGAAGTACTGGGATAAAGCTAGTTTAGTTTCTTTTTGACTTGTTGATTGTTTGACCCGTAACCTACTTGCATACACTTCCAGATGATGATGTGTAGATAAAAACAGCAGCCAAAACTTAGCTTAGTTTTGTCTTGTGTTGAGCAAGAGAAGACTTGCTCAACACAAGTCTTGTCTGCTAAATGGCTGCTGTATAAAATTTATCATTCATAAAATTTGACTGCTGTTTCAGTTGCTGTTTTTATTATTCTCCTTCACTCTGAACACTCTCTGTAAGACCCAGAGTTAAAATATTACAACATCTTTTTACAAATATTGGTTTGTTTTTTTACCCAAACTTAGATATTGAACCTTATTGTTGAGTCTTGGAATGCTATTGGATTGAAAATCTGGAAATAACTTCACCTCATAGGATCACAAAATATCAACATGGAAAAAAAAATCTCTGTAATTCTCTGTAATTCACTTTATTTAAAAGAAGTAGTGGAAATGTCTCTTCAATTTTATGGGATTATTTGTACAATGTCTAGAACTTATGATCACCTGTAGAATTTTTATAAAAATTTCCAAATGCAATAAGACTGGACCACATAATATTTACATCTCCTTTAAAGCCATCTAAAAGGTTGAATTTTTTTCCCCCTCGTGTCTCTCCGTCTGGGTGTTCCAGACTGGAGGGCGCAGCCGTTCCTTTTTCATTGTGAATGTATTTGAAAAGGGTGGACAATCCTTTTGATTAAATAAGCAAACTAACATGCACAGCCTGTGCACAAGGCAGATACACAAAAAACCAGGCTGCGATTTAAAGAACCCCCCTGTGTAGAGCACTGCTGCTCAGCTCCTGGGGGTGTGTCACAGAAAATGACAAGACAGCAGACCACTGTGGGTGTCTTCAGCTGAGTTTTGTAACAGATGCCGAAACCAACCCTGTAACAGAAGTAATTGAGACAACATGAAAGCCATTTGACCGCTTCTTGGTTTTATTTGGGAACTTGGGTTTACTATTTAGACGTGGGTGTCTTTAAGCAATGCAGAAAGACGTTAATATCACCAGGAACGACCAGACCTCATACATCTTCAGGCAGGAAATCTATGACTGACCTTCCTCTGTACGTCACTTTATTAGTTTCAGGGAAGGAATGTTCTTTTAGGCCCAAAATAATTGTCTGGCTGAATATATATATATATATATATATATATATATATATATATATATATATATATATATATATATATATAGATATAGATATAGATATATATATATATATAGATAGATATATATAGATATAAAATATATTAAATAAAGAAAAAACTTGAAGAAAAAAAGATTAAATAAAATTTTTTAGTGAGAAAAATTAAATGAATAAAATTAAATTGTATTCATTTGAAAGCATTATGGAAAGTTATAGTTGTGCTTGGAATGCTATGAGATGAAGAATTAACAACCAATGATTGCAGCTGTTAATTTTTTTTTTGAGGGAGTAATATCATATTTTACCAACTGTATTATTTTAATCATATTTTCAATGAAACACAGCCAGCAGTCGGGCTGGTGATGTTTGAACTCTAAAGTCGGAGAACAGTGCTGCGTAAAACGGAAGCAGTGAGTCAATCAAGGATAGAGCCCTTTTGAAATCATAATTTAAATTTAAATCCATGTCATGTAATTATTGCTGACCTAAATTACTAACTCTTCTTCCAGCATGAAGACAAAGACATCTGGACTGCGTCTGCATGCATTTCGTCTCGTGTGACTGCATGCTTTGTTCTGCAGAGTTTACGGTTGTTACTCTCTCTCTGTGTTTGTCGGCTGAGGGCTCACAGCTGAAAGACGTTGTGAGCAAAAGAACTGTTGGCACAGTTTGGCCTGATCTTCAGTCAGCGTGTTGCAGCTTGTCTGCAGATACCCAAAAATGATTTCTTTTTTTTAAGAGTATTTAAACGTTGTGACTTTTCATAGCCTTCGTGTCACTTGCTAGAGTGTGAAATACTTCAAGGTGTGCACATAACTGCTTTTATGTGATGTAACTAACTGCTTATCAGTGAAGACAAATTATGCTTTTTCCTCTACCTTCCCACACCATCTTTTGTATACTGTATATTCAAAAGATGTATATCCAATTGACTGGGTTCTGGAATCATTCCTCTCATTTCCCCCATTCAGTGCCCACCATAGCGCCCAGTCCTCCGGATGTGGTGGATCAGTATCTCGAATCGCCCGGGGATTACAACGAGCACACAGATTTCCGAAAAGCCAAAGAAAGCCTGGAGGCCAAACATCGTGAAAAAATGTCACAGGTACGTGACTTCATGTCTGACCAGAGATCATTCCGGTGTCAAGGAATGTAATCGCAAGTTGTTTGACTCTCAGGTGATGCGGGAGTGGGAAGAGGCGGAGAGGCAAGTGAAGAACCTTCCTCGTTCGGATAAGAAAGCTGTAATTCAGGTGGGATTCAAGTGTTTGTTTTATTGAAATGAAAGCAGTTACAGTCCCACGAAGTGAAATGGATTCTAAAGAAGTCATTGTCATCGTAACTTAAAAGGGGATTTTTTCCCCAGTTAAAAATTTACATTCTTCTAGCATCACACCAGTCTGACCATCCATCCTGTAAAAGTCTCAAATTTAAGTATACTAAATTAAAGCCTTAAAATGTTTTAAACTCATATAAAAAAAGTTATTTGGCCTTATTAGCTTAGCTTATTCCCAGGTCTTAAATTTTGTTTTAAGAGGACTATTTAATCTCGTATACTGGATGTATTTTTTTTAATGTGTTGTGGGACTTTTTTGTCAGGCAAAATCGGTATACCGTTTGCAGTTTTCTGCCCGATTATTGATCTTTAAAAACCCTCACTTGCCGATTCCGATTTTTGCCAATATTGATTTTTTTGTGTGAAATGTTGCTAAACATAGAAAGAAAGCCACTGAGTTGTCAACAGTCAGTCAAACCTTTCTCACGATAGAACAAAACATGTTAGACCTTTGTGAAGGTAGATTAGATTGATGGATAAGATTGGCTACATATATAAGTATCAGCTGATCACCAATCTCCCAAAATTAAGAAAACTTTGGCCAATTTATGGATGGGCCCCTACTTCCTGTGACTCAATGTGATTTAAGCTACCTAGCTTTTTTGCATCTATCATTGGTAAGTACAAATTCATCGGCAGTTGGCTGGACAAAATCTGTTCATTTCTGTGGAGGTTTAGGTCTTAAATTCAATTCATAATGGTCTTAAAAGGGCCTTAAATTTGAGTTGGTGAAACCTGCAGAAACCCCGACACCAATTGACTGGGTTCTGAAATGTGTCATGCATGCAGCACTTCCAGGAGAGGGTGGAGGCCCTGGAGGAGGAGGCTGCAGAGGAGCGGCAGCAGCTGGTGGAGACGCACATGGCCCGAGTGGAGGCCCTGCTCAACAGCCGCAGGCGCCTGGCTCTGGAAAATTATCTCAGCTCCCTTCAGGCTAATCCTCCACGGGTACTTCCACACATCCACGCCGCACCTGCAGAACCACTTTTTAATTGCGCTTGTCTGTAAAAGCTATCACGCATCATTAGTCTCTCTGCATCGTCTCACAAACTTCCGCATGTTTTATTAGGAATTTATTTGATGGACCAAAACAAATGTCGTGCATCATTGCGGTCGTAAAAGGAAAGTGAATATCTTAAAAGTGTGGCGTGCATTTGTGTACTCTTAATTGAAATCCCATGAAAGCAATTGGTTTTAGGATGGGAAGCATGTGGAAGAAGGTTCTCAGGTTAGACGAGGCCAAAAATGAAATATCATAATTTACAAGCAAATCATTATGTGTGGCTAAAAGGAAAGATAGGTTATCACTCAGAAACACCATTCCACATGGTGGTGGCAGCATTATGCTGTGGGAATATTTATTTTCAGCAGAGACAGGGAATGTGTCTGCTAAACCTGTTTCCATTTATTGCAACTGAGACTGTATTATGTATTGTTATGAGTTCTTTGGTTTATTTCATAAATTCCCAATTAAATGAACTGAAGTTTGTGGTTGTAATGTGACAATATGTGTAAAAGTCTCAGGAATGTGAATGCTTTTTAAAAGACACTTCATCGGAGTGCAGAGTTTCCGTTTGTACCCTAATAAACAAGAACTGGCATGAAACATGCACATGTTTAATAACTGGTGTCACCGGCAGCCCCGGCAGGTCCTGAGCCTGCTGAAGAAGTACGTCCGCGCAGAACAGAAGGACAGGCAGCACACACTGAAACACTACGAACACGTCCGCACCGTCGACCCCAAGAAGGCTGCTCAGATCCGCCCTCAGGTGCTGAAACCTACACACCACAACCACTTGCTTTTTTCAGGTGGAAAATATGGTTTGGAGTTTTGACTCTGACCTCTCTTTTCACCTCTTGACCTCTAGGTTCTGACTCACCTTCGTGTGATTGATGAGAGGATGAATCAGTCTCTAGGTCTGCTCTACAAGGTGCCCAGTGTGGCTACTGAGATCCAAAAACAAGTTGGTAAGTGTTCCTAATGACAGCATTTGGACTCACTTTGTCAAACAAATCCTCTGCACTTAAAGAGATTTATTCGGAGAACTTTTTTTTTTTACTGTCTGTTTACAGTAAGATCTTGTTCATAAATGAGGGAAGAAGGGAGAGGGAGGTCGACAGGCGGATTGGCGCAGCGTCCGCCGTGAAGCGGGCGCTGTACCGGTCCGTCGTGGTGAAGAGAGAGCTGAGTCAAAAAGCGAAGCTCTCGATTTACCGGTCGATCTAAGTTCCTACCCTCATCTATGGTCATGAGCTTTGACCGAAAGAACGAGATCTTGGATACAGGCACCCTTTCCTCCGTAGGGTGGCTGGGCTCTCCCTTAGAGATAGGGTGAGAAGCTCGGTCATCTGGGAGGGACTCAGAGTTGAGCCGCTGCTCCTCCACATCGAGAGGAGCCAGTTGAGGTGGCTCGGGCATCTGGTCAGGATGCCTGCTGGACGCCTCCCTGGTGAGGTGTTTCGGGCACGTCCCACCGGGAGCAGGCCCCGGGGAAGACCCAGGACACGCTGGAGGGAGTATGTCTCCCGGCTGGCCTGGCAACGCCTCGGGATTCCCCCGGAGGAGCTGGAGGAAGTGGCTGGGAGAGGAAAGTCTGGGCCTCCCTTCTTAAACTGCTACCCCGGATAAGCAGCAGACGATGAATGGATGTTTATAGTGATTAGCAGTGATTCAAAATGGCACACAAGCCTAATCCGTAAATACTCTTGTTTTGGTTCGACATGATGTTAATCCCAAGCAAACAAAGAAAACAAATAAAGCGATTTCAGGTGACAGAAATACAAAGTAGGAAGTAGCTGTGAATTAGATACCTGCTTTTTAAAGGTTTTTACAGATACATATGTCACAGTCCACAATCAGAATACGTTAAGACTACGACATCGCTGTCAAAGCACCAAGACATGACATGCAGTAGACATCCACAGCTCAACTGGACAAATGTCAGTCACACAGGTCACAAATCAGGCTTTTCTGAAAAGGCTTTCCTTCTTGTTGAAACAAAGCCCAAGGACCTCTGTTTGAAGGAGACACCACAAACCAAAGGCTGCTCAGAAGAGACCAACATTAACATTATTTTTTTTGCCTCTGTTCAAAATACTGAACCATGAAACACAATGGTGGCAGCATTATGTTCTGGAGAAGATTTCTTCTACAGGGAAATTGAAGCTGGTCAGGTTCAGTTTCCAGCTGGACAATAACCTGTAAACAGATACTGACCACTACAATGAAATGGATAAGATCAACACATTCTTGTGTTCAAATGGCCTAGTCAAAGCCTCAAAACCAATTCAAAATCCGTGCCAATACTTTTCTCCATCCAATCTCACCGAGTTTGAGCTAATTTGGGAGAAAGATGAGTCAAGCCGGCTACAGATGAGTATCAAGTATTCACTTTGTGGTTTTAGCTACATTCTGGTTGTAAAAATAAAGCTTAAGGGATGTAAACACTTGAGCAAAGCAGTTTATCTGATTTACTTATGTAACATCATCCTTTTGCTGTACAACCAGAAAACAACAAATTCTGCTCTCCCTGGTACGGGATTATGCTTGTTTCCTGTGCTTAATCAACTGGAGTGTATTGGACTCCAGTTGTGTCCAATAGTGAACTGACAGTCATATAATTTAGAGTTCAGCTGTGTTAAAATTGTACCACAGCATGTGATTAACTTGCGGCAAAAAGACATTGAGACAACGCTGCGCTCCACATGGATGGATTAGTCACTTTGCGAGGTGGTTTGTGAAAGTTTGAGGCGGTGGATGAATCAGGCGCAATATGTGATGCGTGTGGGAGATTCGGTAAGGACGGAGAATGACTCTAATGTTAGATTCTCATTGTTATTACTAATTTATTAGAAGTTTTCTTTGGAGAAGCAACACGAAACATCAAGTATTGATGTTACATTGACAAATGGTCAGGATGAAAAGCATCTTAGTTTAGGTCATTTCACATCCTATCACCTGCTGTAAGGCAACTGGAATGGTACCATCATGCTAACTGAGCTGGCTACTTTTACTCACTTACCCCCTCCCACCGTCTCTGCCTTCCATGCTCACTCTGCTTCTTTCCCTTCCAGCGATTATAGTCCAGAGAGTCCAGTCTGAGCTGTCTCAGCAAGTCTCTTCCCTGCAGAGCGACGGGCGGGTGAGTCAGGCTGCTCCCACTCGCATATGCCTCTTGCATGTATAAATAGCGTGAAAGCCACACAATATGACAGTTGGGACAAAGTCACGAAGCACAAAGAAACTTAAATGCTGAGGTAGTGGGTGCACAAAAATAAAAGCTGAGCTCCAAACAAATCTACCAGACTGTGGGATCACAGATTTAGAATTTATTCAGTGTTTTTGTGTCATTTTGCCTCTTAAGGCCGTCAATCGTTCTTGTGACTCAGTCTTTTGGGGACAACTCATCAGATTTGGGAAGCCTTTCGCTCTTACACGTCCTGATTAACGTCCCTCTGCGTTTGCAGGTGGACGGCAGGGTGAGCTATGGCAACGATGCGCTGATGCCAGATCAGGCCTACAGCTCTGCTCCGATGGAACCCGGCCTGGACGGACTGGGCTTCATTCACCCGGAGAGCTTCAACCAGCCAAACACTGAGAACCATGGTAATGGTGAATGTAAAGGGGTCTCGGTGAAGTAAAACATGTGAACGGTGAACTTCTTTAATAATAATGAAAAAAAAAACATTAGATTAAAAGTACTTAAGAGGATTTTTATGTCCCTGAAGCAAAACTTTTACAGTGAGCTCTTGTCCCAATTGGACTACTTTAAATTCAGTATCTTTGAAAAGCAGCATCATATTACCAGCACATTTCATTAGTATCAGATGGTCTGCTCGGGTATTTGTATAACGTCTTAGTTAATTGACAGTTCGTTGGACTTTAGGCGTCTCTGCAGCTCTCTCCCACACAAACACCTGTCTGAGCGGCTGTCGCCAATGCCGACTCTCTTTTACAAAGACGTTCAGTCTCTGTAAAACCTTTTGTTGATTGTGAAAACCCAGATTCATTAGCGCAACGTATCAGATGGCACGCCTGTGACTTAGAGTTACAAGGCGCATACATGAAAGCAGGCTGTAATTGTTACAAACCACATGATTCCCTGATGAGGCAACTTGCATAAAGTCACAACAGCTATGAGACGTTCAGTTTAATCCTGTTCAACATTGTTTTTCTGTTTTTCTCTGCAGTTGAGCCTGTCGATGCTCGTCCCAATCCAGACAGAGGACTCCCAACACGACCTGGTATGTATCTATGTTTGCAACACCCTTTTTAATTATTTTTTTTAATATATATATTTGATGATACTAAAAGTAGATTATATAAAAAAAAATATCAACAACGTTTTGATGAACTGCTGTTTTACTTCACACAGATATGTGTAATTCTTATTTTATGGACTCTTTTTGTTCTTTATTCTGGTAACAACATGAAAAAAAAGCTGCAAATATATATATATATATATATATATATATATATATATATATATATAGCACCTGTATTTGCAGGTGCAATAGTTTACAGTGCAATAAAGTTTTACAGTTTACTAAACTCCACACCCTAATTTCACCACCTACCTTCATCATGCAAAACGTTGCATCACTAAAAGGCTATTTTTTTTGGGGGGGGGGAGTAAAATGCTGCTGTGCAAGCATAAAGAAGCATGTTACATTTAAAACATCCATCATCCGTAGTTTCCCGAATAAAAACTGATGAGATTACATTTTATTTTCTGTTTCTGTTTCTCACTATGTTTAGTTCTCACTATGTTTCTTTTGTTTTTACTAGACATTGTAAAAACAAAAGAAATAACACCGGTTTGGAGGCAAGTCTGTCTGATCCCTTTCAATTTATCTGGAGACAGTTTCCACTCAGACCAGTTGGACAATGGACCCGTATTTATGTGCACACTTCAGCCAATCAAATTCATCACGTTGTTTGTTCAGGAAAGTACCTGGCTAAGTGGCCTCACTGCATTCATATTTCGTGACTGGAAAAAATTTAACTTCTGTTCTTGAAGGAATTATTTTCCCCCTCTCAAACTATAAAAACATTCTTGTCAATCATTATGTTATTGCTTTGTGGGCTTTTTTTTCTGTAAGCAGGTGTGTGACAAAGCATTTTGAAGTGAAACGTTCTGTTTTCAAATAAGAATGATGTGTTTGATTTCAGTTTCTGCTTTGAAGCCAGAAGAGATGCCAGAGGTGCGGATGGACACCGAAGAGAGGCAGAGCGCTGGATACGAGGTTTACCATCAAAAACTGGTAGGGATCACCAAGCAGGTCATTCCCGCCTCCCTGAGTAGTTTAGAACAAGGTTCCTACGCAATCTGGAACCCAGATTGAGTCTTTTCCTGGATTAAAATTTAACAAAAATAAACAAAAACTAAAATCGACACATTCAGATCCAGACTTTTTTCTCTGCCAGATCCGTGCGTCATAAATTCAGTGGAGCTTTTATACATATACTGGAAAAACAGTATATGTATAAAAGCTCTGAAAAATTGAACCCTACAAATGAATTAAGGGGTAGAAACTCTATTGTTACTTGAAAAATCTTTACTTTTGGCAAAAGTTTTTGTATATCCTATGACAGCAAAGATTGCAACAATGCATCCGTACCGTAAAGACTTATTAAATGTCACTTTACCAAATACGAGGAAGCTGTTTAAATGCTACAACATTTTGTATGTTTGTAGCATTCAGTCCCTTTTATTGTACTGATAAATAGTCCGGACTGACGCATCTCATTTACAGGTGTTTTTTGCTGAGGACGTGGGGTCCAACAAGGGCGCCATCATCGGGCTTATGGTTGGCGGGGTCGTCATAGCGACAGTCATCGTCATTACTTTGGTGATGCTGAGAAAGAAGCAGTACACCTCCATCCATCACGGTGTAATTGAGGTAAAAGGCTAAAAGCTACACGATGTGATATTCTGTAAAGCTCCTCCTTCACAAACTCCCTTTCTCTTCTGTGTTCTCTTTGTGGTCGAAGGTGGACGCAGCAGTGACTCCCGAGGAGCGTCATCTGGCCAAGATGCAGCAGAACGGCTACGAGAACCCGACCTACAAATTCTTCGAGCAGATGCAGAACTGAAGGACCGCTGGCTGACGTTTCCTTCAGGTGTGCCCCGCCCGGCTCCACACGGTCACCGTCGCGCTCTCCTCCATTCTGATCCCTTGCCCTGAGCCCCTGCAGGGACCACCAGGGCGGCTGTCAAAGCTGGTTTTTAACGTTTCAAACAGAAAAAAATCAATCTTTTGCATGTCTCAGTCAGGGGTTTGGGCCAAAGGATGCTGGCATGGAACAAATATTTTTTTAATATCTGTTTTTTTTGTCTTGCTTGATTGTACAGAGCTAAAAAGTACCCACCCCCAAATCAAGCAGACAAAGGTACCCCGGTTTACCTGCACGTTTCAGCCAATCACAACTCTTCGTGGTGTTTGTACAGGAAATACCTTTGTGTTTATATGACATCATCGTCTGCCCTCAGATAACAGGTCAGGACTCTTAGAGCTCCTCGCCGCACGACTGAAGTGTTTCAGAGTAGGTTTTGCATAAAAAGCGGAAAACAAAGAAAAAATATATCCTCAATCAAAGTATATTAAATGCTGACGATATTTAATGTTTTGTTTTTTCATGTGTAATATAATAAGCCAGAGATTAGCTGTAAGTAAATGTAGTGCATGGCGTTATCGAAGTATGCGGACGTCCTGAGAGCGGACCTCCCTCTAGATATTTTAGCAGGATTGTATATTTCCAGTGTCAACTTTGTGATCTTGTGATATGAAGGAGAAGAAAAAAAAAAGTATTGAGAATATGTTCTGCTTTGTCGTCGCACAGACTTGCTTTAATTGAAACCCGCTCATCTCCATGCTTCACTGTTGCGTTAGCTGCATGGGCCAAATGCTCTCTCCTCGTGTAAAATATGAAGTCTGCTAGAATCTGAAAGGAAGAAGATCGTGTTAATGTTTGCGTTTCTATGCACTCGTCATTTCCGAAGCCTGACTATTTTCACCAAATATGAAAAGCGCTCATTTTGATGCCGACTGTCGCCGCACTTTGTGACGTCTTCTTTTGTTTTAGAACGAAGATTGAAGGGGGTAGTCCAGAATTTTACAACGAGGTTCTGTGGAAAGATCGTAAGCAGTTAGTATCTTACCTGCTGTAGGTAGTTTAGTGTTCGCCTCGCTCTAACCCATAGTGTGTGAATCATGAGTACAACTTAGGGATCAGCATTGTTACACGCACAGCAAAGGTCTCAGAAGAAACAAAAAGCATGAAAATATCAAGTTTAACTCTTTAAATTGACTAATATGAACAGAACTTCAGGCACAACAGCAAGAAGAAACATTGAGCTGCTTATGTTTTGCAGGACTTCTTGCAGCTTTAATATCAGGAGGGTAAAAATACAATTTTATTCAAATATGTTTCTATGCTTTTAACCGTGCTGAGAAAATCATGTATTTGACTATTATTATTTATTTATATTGTACATATTTGAGCCATGGTCACATTTGCAGTCGGTGGGTATTTCTCATTATTTACCTCAGACGTGCGCCGCCAATGACCTTCCTGTGTGAAACATGGACTGAGAATGGAACTTGTAAAAGCTTTTCTGGTCAGAAAAGTGAGGCAGTTTAAAAATCAACATTTTGCACTATTTTTCTTATGCTGTTGATGTTTCTAAAATTTCGGAGTTGCTTTAAGCCTCGAGGATAAAATCACCTGGACTGACACTAAATGAAGACACAAACTGTAATGTACTGCAAATAAGATATTATCTGCTTCTAACCTCGAACAGAACCTCGCTCTTGGATCCTGAGCTACCCCTTCCATGTTAAGCTTTAGAAAGCTGTCTTTTTTTTAGTAAAGCATGTCATTCCTGATTTTACTAATATCTTGATTGTAAATACTTGGCCGACGGAGCATCTGGGGTTGTTGAGCCACTGAAGTGATGGTTTCCAGTTGTCTGCTCTTTTGTCCTCGTCTAAAAATCCTCACATTGACCCTTTTTGTTTCAGATCTAGCAGCAATATAGTACAGAGCAGGAGTTGTTTATCAGACATTACTTAGGGCAGTACTTCCTGGAAAGTGCTTGGATGTTCTCCGAACGGTTCTGTATTTACACCACAAACATTCCTTCACCAAATCAACCCTTTCTATTTTTCTACATCTGCTGTGTATACATGTACAGTGCTGTAATATCTGTTGTAATGCTCCTCAAAGCGAAAGACCTGTTCAACTCCCCTTAAGTTATTATAATAGTTACCATGAATGTGACATGCATATATTGCATTATGAAAATACAACACATATCACCTCTGCAAATGTACAGACACCAACTGAAGCTCTTAAATCAGGTGAATGTTTGATTAAATGCTTTTCCCCCCCTTCATTGTTTTAGTGACCTTCCTTTTGTGTGTAGTTTAAAACATTTGCTTAAAGTCAGAAAAGCTTTCTACGCACCCCCATTCCATAAATAAATTTTGAATGTACATATGACTGTCTGTTTCTTTTTTTTTTTTCGTGGGGCAAGAGTGGGGGTGGGCTTATCTGGAAAAGATTTACAGTTCACACAAAGTTGATAGAAAATGTGTGTCTCTTTATTTCCCCCTAGTGGACAAAAAAGTCCAGCACTTCAGGGAAACACTAAATAAAATACAAAATGGGTCTTATGAAAATACACTTGCCTTCATGGCTATCAAAAAACATGACATATTTGTATGTACAGTGGATTACAGACAAAGAGCTCACAACACCAAGCCTCTAATAGCAGTTTCAGTCACTCATTCAGCCATGCACACGACAATCTGTAATTATAAACACATTCTTTCCTCGTCCTGAGCTCACCTCTGTTGGATAGAGTTAGTGAAAAGCTAAAAAACCCAACATCACCTGCCTCAGTCTAAGCTGAATTTAACTGTGTATACAACAAAGTTTTTAATCCACACTGATCGGGGACCAGCTTTGTGTCTAAAGGGACGCATGATTTCCAGCCAGTGCCACGGCCTCCTTCAGCTGTCTTTGTCTAGTGTGGTGGCCAGCGTGACTGTGGTGATGGGCTGTCCGAGGCCGTGCATCTGAATGCGAGCCAGTTTCTTCTGCTCGCACTCCGTCACCAGGCTGTTGAGCTCGGCGGCGCTATAGCCAATCAGAGTCCTCAGGTCGCACACAAACTTGTAGACGAAGCGCTTGCCCTGCACTTTGCTGATCATGTCCCCGTCGTAGTAGTACCTGAACCGCAACAGGCAAAGTTGATCATTAGTAAAAAAAAAAAAAAAAGCAGTGTGCATCTCTACTCTATTTTTAAAGCTGCAGTATATAACTTTTTTTTAATATATGTTTTACATATTTCTTATAATTCAAATAATCTGTGGGAATAAAACAACAACAATGACTAAGCGGTTTCCAGAATGGTAATTTGTTTCTTTGCCATTAGCACATTTAGCAGCTCATACACATGGTGATTGAGAGCGCTAAAACCTTCCTTCAGGCTTTGATTGGTTGTTTTTGACTGTGAATTGTGCATTTCTGCAGATTGTAAAAGTAATGATATAAAGTGGAGAACCTTTATTTACATTGTCAAAACAGTGACAATTTAAAAAATATATGTAAAAAACTTTCACAGTGCCTTAAAGTTACACACTGCAGCTTTAAGGCACTGTGCATGACTTTGATCAGTGGAGCGATATCACCTTCACTCAATGTAAACAGGAAAGACACTCCTGCCAACTGAAGTGAAAAAGTTTCCACTCCAATAAAAAGAAAACGTGCACTGTGGATTTTTTTTAAGCTAGTTTTTTATTAGCAGCTGGGATGGGCTTCACTAAAGTAAAAACCTCACCCATTATCTGAAATCAGTAAATTGTGCCAAGATGTTTTCTCAACAAACCATATGAGTTTCAGCTGATACTTGGATCACAAGTACTCCTTTCCTTAAGATTCACTTTTACTGATAGGAAAAATGTGAACTGGTTAAACAAGTCCAAGCACTATAAATAGATTTACTGACTCCAACTTCACTCGCTCTAAATATGCGTTAATCTCAGCGTGCCCGGGCTTGGTGGGAAAACTGCTTTATCAAAGCAAGATGCATTATGGGTCGTTGCTCAAGAGGTGCTTTAAGGGGAATCTAGAAACTTTCCTCAACACGAATCAGCAACCTTTACAACGCTGAGGTTTAATTATTGAAAAATTACTTATTTGACAAAAACTCCCATTTTTTGATTACCTTTACATTTTAAATAGAGCTAAGTTCTTCAGCATTTTTGGGCCACAGTGGGGGGTGGATCTGCATGTTGCAGACCCCTGCGATACACATAACCTTTTCATGCAAGACAAAACGTTTTAGTCACATACAAGAGCGCCTTCTTTATTTTCCGGAGGCAAAACCCTTGCCTTTCTTACATGAAGCTCAGATTTGTGGATTGCATCATGACGCTGTTCCGTCAGACTCTCCTGCCTGAGTCACTGCAGGCCTCTTGGCTGCTCCTGTGATATATCCTGCCTTTCCAGAAGTTCAGGGTACAGTTGTGGAAAACCCTTTTCATTCCTGCATCAGGGATTGAACCATTCTAAGCTTGGTATGAACCTTCATTTAAATCTCCCCACAACGTTTTATCCCTGACCCGTCTCTTGTGTTTCTTGGTCTTCACTAACTTCCTCTACTGAACCTCTGAGACTTTCACAGAACAGGTTGATTTATACTGGAATCACATGTGAGCATGAGTGGACTTAATGTAGCTATTGATGTCTGAAGGCATCCGGTTGCACAGGACTTTATTGAGGAGTGTCAGAATAAAGGGGCCCAAAGATCAAACCAGCATGCCTGAGCTTTAATTTAACTTTATTTTATGAATAAATTCACAATTAGGCACTATTATCATACAAAACACTAAATGTCTGGGTGTAACTTAATAAAATGTCAAGGGGTTTTAATACTGATATAAATGCCACATTTGGAGCTAAATAATTCAGCCACTTAATTTCTTAAGATTTTTTTTTTTTTTACAAAATCAAAGAAATAAGCTATTAATTAATTTACAAATTAAAGAGGTAATTTAATGAAATAAAAAAAATCTGGAAGTATTTAGAAATTTTTGAAGTCCCAAACTTGATCAATAAATTGAACACGATCAATCAGGAATGTTTCTAAGCCTAAATATCATTACGTAAGTAAGTAAGCCATATACTTCTGCATCAATTTGACACCAAGGTTAAAGTTCAGTTCCTGGAAGTCCCTAAACCTCAAGGTAAAATGCATCTAAAATAACGCAGTACTTCTGAGAAAGAAAAAGATGAAATAAATGAGGAGAATCAAACCTCAGGGCTCTGCTGAGCTTCTCGTAGTTCATCGTCGGCTTGTTTTTGCGTTGGCCCCATTTCTGCGCCACAAGCTCCGGCTGGTTCAGCTTGAACTCTCCCTCCTCTCCGACCCAGGAAATGCAGTCTCTTGCGTCTTTGTCCGTCAGAAGCTCCAGCAGGAACTGCCACAGCTGGATCTGACCGTTGTTACCTGAAAACCAGGGAGACGGGGCAGCCATCACAGAGGAAATAATAAAATTAGTCTATGAAATCAGCAACAATCAAATTCAGTAACCATCATTTCTATATGAGGGTCACTGATAAACCCGATTAATGTAGAACAGGGGTGGGCACTCCTGGTCCTCGAGGGCCGGTGTGCTGCAACTCTTGGTTATCTCCCTGATCCAACACACCTGAATCCAATAGCTGAATCACCTCCTAAATGCAATCAAGTTCTCCAGAGTCCTGCTAATGACCTCATTATTTGACTCAGGTGTGTTGAAGTTGCAGGAGACCGGCCCTCGAGGACCTGGAGTGCCCACCCCTGATGTAGAATGTAGTCCTGTAATATAGAAATATATTGACATAACTCCTCAATGGGAAATGAAACTAAATACATGTTGAAATTTGTGTGAGACGTTACCTGTACGGTTGCCGGGGGAACTGCGCTCCTCTCCTGAAATCCTGGGCGCTCTGGGGCCCCGGTTGTGTTTCAGTACTTTAATAGCAGTGGGCGTGCTCACTTGAGCTGGAATTATCTGAACCGCTACAAAGACAAACAAGTGATCAGGCACATTGCAGCTAACATGTTTATGAGTCACTTTTTTTTTCCTGTGCTAGGATAACGTAAGCCCCACACATCAAACCAAACTCAGGTAACTGGATCACTTGTAAGACTTACGTTGATCTATAGTGACAGTGGCGTCCCCGCCCGATTGGTCCTGACTGGCCAACACGTCTGAGATACATTTACAGAATTACTCTCTTTACAGAGGCAAATATTTAGCAAACAACAACAACCCTTCGAGTATTTAGAGCAAACAGAGGCTTGTTGTGACGTACATTTGCGCAGCAGCTCCAGGTGGCTCCACAGTATCTCCCCGTTTGGCACTTTCTGAAGGAACTCCTCTTGGCTGAAACTGCAGAGCTCTCGGCCGGGGATGTGGATGCTGCCGATCTCCATCTCGTCGATGTTGAATTCCTTCATGACCCACACAGCCCAGTGAATCACCTGGTCAGCTGTCCAGAGTAAAGGATCTGGGGAAGAGCAAGGAGGTTAGGACCCTTACAGCCATGGCTCGTGAGATTAAAGGTTTTAGTGAAGGCGTTTCTCACCGTACGGTATTCCAAGCCGAACCTGCTCCTTGCGGTAACCTTCCAACGCTGCGGCCCAGCGTGTCACCTGCTCCGACGTCTCATCGGACAGGGAGGACCGCTCTACTGCGATGAGCTGTCCCTCCTCCACCAACGTTCCATCTTCTCCCGCCGCATCCGGGTCAATCACAACTTCTACTGTTTCTACTGGCTTCACTATTTCCAGGATGTTCAGCTTCTCCTCCCCTGGGCAAAGAAAAATACCACACATGATGATTTAGTGAAATTTAGGTTTTAGGTCAATCATGTTCAGAATCCTGGCTGAACTGGTACCTGGTTTGGCAACAATCTGCAGGCTGAGCTGCACGGTGCCGTCCGTCTTTACTCCCTGATCGAAGAGGCTGTGATCTGGGTGAAGCTGAAAAACAAAAAATAACAAATAAGTACAAAATATTTGCTTCAAAATATGAGATGATGTAATCCCACACCAATCTTACCTGAATGTCTTGTAAGCAGATGTCAAATCCATCCAGACAGAATTGGACGCGAGGCTCCAAAAGCTTCTTCAGATTGCCAATGGGCTCGTTGATGTCAATATCTTGTTGAATCAAATCAGAAGCAGTGATGGTCTGCTCCTCAATGCTACAAATGCAAGACAATGAGAATGAAAACATGTAGGCTCTGCACATGTTTTAAGTGACCTTTTAGCTTACCCTTCTTCTAGGCATGCCTGCTTCTCCCGTTCATCTATCTCGATCTCTATCAACTCTTCAGTCTCGCTTTTAGACATGTTGATTTGCAGATCCCTTGAAGACAGAGGGAACACGTTTTACTCAGATTCATTCCACTTAAAGGTTTAACACAAAAACGATCAGATCAAAACTAAAGAAAATATGAAAACAACTACCACAAAGTTGTATTTTATAAAAAAATTTGTTTTAAAATCAACTGATTCATACATTTCAAAAACAAGATATACAGTGCTATGACAAACCCCACTTTAGGGAACTATAAGTCATTTTCAGCAACATCATTTAGATTCAAATTTGAAACAACTCTTTATGTTGAGCGATGGTGCCCCCTACTGGTTCCGATAATAGCTCTCCCTCCATCATGGTACTGGCAATTTATTGGATGAGGGTGATACTTTTAATTGTTATTAACAAATTAATGCTGCTGTATTTTTCAAAACAAAACTCAACAAAATAAGAACAGAATGTACAATTGTAGAATTTTAAGGTATACAATTAAATATAATTAAAGATCTTGAATTGGAAATCTGGTCTCATTTAAGACTTTTGAAGACAAAAACCCCCAACTATGATTAAATTCAAGACTTCCTAAATAAATTTTGTTAGCTCTGTAGAAACCCTAACTATCAAGCTGTGAAACACAAATTGACTTATACCTAATTTATAACAAACAGCAAAATGTATAGCTTTATTACTTGATCATAAAGTATTAACATTTACTCTGTAGGTAAACTTTAACAGTTCACTAATAAATTAGTTTTTTTTTTTTACAAAACTGAGTTTTTATTTGGAATTTATGTAATCATATGTAGACATGTGGAAAAAAGATAATTGTAGTGTTTTTGTCACTGCAGTAACGACCAATCTACGACTCTTTATTTTTATCCTGTGTGACTACTCCTGTGGAAATGCATTTATTTGTGGTAACTACACATTCCTGGCTTTGAAAAATTCATTTTCCAGTTAAGAGGTTTCTAAAAGAAAATGAATATCCTTTTGCAAATTAAAGCTTCTTCAAAATTTATACATAAAACTCAGGTATTCAACATGGTACCAAGATTGTTAATTTGTTCGCTTTTATTTGTACTTTATCTAACGGCAAAATTTATGAACTTACTGCAAAAGCAGCAAGAGTAGAATACAATTTAAATTCAACTATTAAAATCTGAATGGTTTGGAAGATTAGTTAAAACACGTTTTGCACCATTGGTTGAACTATATTATAAAGAATATAACATATATATTCTTTACATATATATATAGCTGACAGCTTAAACAGAGCACAACCTCTCAAACCTCAACTTTTGTCACGCAAACAACATAATTACATGAGCAGCTACATTTTTCCTTGCTATAAGGGCCTCTGAGTCTCGCCTCCTCATTGGCCGCCTGGGACACTTCACTCCTGGCCATCGTTAGCCAAGGCGAGGTCGAGGCTGTGGGGTTTAGGGCCAACTGTTAGGCCTCGAACAACAAAACACTCTAAACATAACTATTAGTCCCAATTAAGTGCCACACGAATGTACAAAAGTCCATTTCAGATAGCAGGCTACACGTGTGGCAACAATGGAGCGGGCCTGTGTTGGACAAGTTAGCTACAAAACAGCAGCGCGGGGCGAGGCAGCCCATTACACAACCGTCGATCCTCCGCTGCCTCCAGTGCTAAACTACGTTTGAAATAAATTTAAAAACACAGGGAGGGTTACAACTTCAGCGCGGCTACGTTAAACGACACTATAACTCTGGATGTAGAAAACTTTTAAAACGGAAATAGAATAAACGGAAACAAAACAGCATAGGGCAAATGGAAAGGAGCCGGAAATCCTGGCTAAAGGTTTACAGCGTTACAAGACTTCCTAGATCCGCCGCTCGGATCAACAACACAGCCCGCTTTTTTCACAGGAAAACTACTGCCTAAAATCCATCGTGTTGTTACCGATTTTATTCAACTAAGAGCGGTTTGTCATGAAACGCGGAAGTATGAGCTAAAATTCGTTTAATTCTCTCGGGATGTGCACCTACTGTCTGTTTGTAGGGGTCAGCGGCGGCTCAGCTTTACCTTCGGCTAACAGCTAGCGTTTCGTTTCAGCGCTTTCTGTGTTCCCAAGACGACAAAAGCTCAACGCCGGCTGTCTGTGGTAGTCTGAGTTTACCCTCCGTCGGCAGGGCTGTTACCCGAAGAGTGCTTGCCTAGACGGTGGGCGGCCTCTTCCCACTACCCTGACTATACTATCAGCTGCTAACAGGGTTAGCTTTGCTAATTCAGCTGAAAAATAGCGGGAAGAGTCAGGGCACGACCAAACGGAACCGTCTCTCATTACACCAACGTGTTACAAAAAAACTCATCCGAACAGATCAACTTTTTGCGAATATCAGTACCTTTTTAAAGTTCTAACTTTTAATAATCAGAAGTCCCAAAATTCACCAGGTCGTGTCGTATCTTCAAGTTTTTGGGCCAACAACACAGAAACGAGGGGCGGAGACTAACCGGTAATACTGAGCTCAAAACTTGCAAACAAAATACAGGTAGTTAAAAGAGACATGTGCTTTTTTTCTGGCTTAGTTTATGTGTAATAATTATGCATTATAAAGAGCTTCACAAGAGTGTTCTATGGCCCATTCAAATATTGTCATGTAACAACCACACAAATTAATGTTATGTATTGGGATTTTATTTTGCACTATTGTTTTGAGGAAAGAGGATGGTTTTCTGAAAGCCAAAACAAATAAGCCATGCATATGGATTCAGCCCCACTGAGTAAATTGGTTAGTAGAACTTCCTATTTCTGCAGTTTGATCTGCATGTGTTTTTATGTCCCTATCAGCTTTGCACCTCCAAAGATAGGAGGGCTTTGACTGGTCTATTCTAAAACATTGATCTTAACACCATTACTGTTCTGGCTACATGTTGAGGGAGTTGTTCATCTGGAAAGTTTATCTCTTCCCAGTTTCAAGTTTTCTTACAGGACAGGCCTGCATTTATGCCATCCATCTCCCTATCAAATCACCTGACCCGCTGTCCGTTCTGAAGAACAGCATGATGACGCCACCGTGATGATTATTGATCTTGGAAGTTTGAGAATCATTTTTGCTTCATGTATTGCAACATTTAAAAAGCAACATCAGGGCACTTGTATGATCCTATAAGTCCATTCCAACGATTATGTAGAGTATCTTCACATAGACCATGTAACATTTGGTCTGCTAAAAAAGGTAGTACAACCAACAAGCAAGGGTTAGTTTATGTTGACTATGTCACATATTGTACTAAGACTTTTGGATGTTTCACTTCTTTTCAGCTGTAAATGTCAGGCCTCCACCTGTGTACATGTGAAGAGTGTGTATTTACGGATTCCTGCATGAATATATGGCTCTTTTTTTTCAGTGAATCATGTAAATACTCACTCGTGAAATTAAAATAAACTTCTATCAGTTTTTATGTGTTAACATCTATGTAATTTTATTTTCACGACATTGTCCATTCCTGGAATGTGTAATTTGAGTTGGAACATTGTATGCACATCCACTAATTAAATAATCCTGTTCACGTTGTTGGTAATGCTCAGCTTAAATGTACATCAGAAATTTGGAACGCACAATCAATGTAAAGAATAATGTAAAATAAAAAAAAGGATAGAAAAAGTCATCTGTGAACAGGGGTGATTAATGTATTCACAAGTTATACTCAAGGGTAGGACTACTTAAACATATTCACACTAATAAAAAGCAAAGCATCTGAGAAATTCAAGTGAAAGTAAAAATAATTTTAAAAAAGTATTTAATTTCTGAGTAATAGATCATAACATCTGATTTTGTATTTTGAAGTAATGTTAGACAAAAATATAAAGCTGCAGATTTTGGTATTTTTAAGATGAACATGCTGAAAATAAAAATACTAATAATACAATTACAATATAATAAATTAATGCAGAAGAATCACTTCTCCAAGTGAACTTTTTATTTTAAAACTTATGAAACTAATACTTACAGCTATGTATACATCAGAATAAAGTACTTCCAATAACAATAATGTGTACTGTAGTTTACAGTACAGAAATTGTATTTATGTAAAAAATAAAAAAGATAAACATAACTCAAGTAGAAGCATATATAATAGTGCAGTAAAAATACCGCTAAAATAAATTTTTTCCTGAAGGTTCCTTAATCAGTAAAAATAAGTTACTGTGATCGAATTAAAGTAGAGACAACAATGGGTTGAATAAAAAGTACATAGACACATCGAGATAAACTACAAATTACATCTCAAGTTATGATTCAATCATTGATTTGTCTTTTTCAGAATGCTGTTTCTTTAAATGTTTTTTTATTGTGAAAATTGAATGTTGACAGTGAACGTGCTTTTATTGTGAAGAAAGCCTGCCGGAAGTGTACTAGTCAATGCTGCCTGATTTGAATAGCCAGGCGAGCCAAGATGGCAGAATATCTGGCGTCCATTTTTGGGACAGAGAAAGATAAGTAAGTGCATAAAAAGTGCTTGGTTGACTAATATGTATTTTCATCGTCCATGTTTTTTAAATCAGAATAGCTTTGAATATAAATGCAAAACTCACCCAGTCCTTATTGAAAAGCCGTAGTATTACATTAGCCGTGGCTACTAGCGCTAGCATGCTAAATTTCGTCGCAACGCGACAGTTAGCTTTTGGTCTGAATGAGATGGTGAATGAAAAGTGCTGTTTCGGAATCATAATCTGTTATTGACGAATAAAAGTGGTTTAATTTAGCATTAATACTGGTTTTACTCAAGCTACTAGCTCCCGGTGTGCTAACGTCAATCATTTCTTTGTTTGTAGTAGAAAAAAACGTGATGCTCGTGGTTAGCTTTTTAATAAATTAAATTATCGTAACCTCTCACTAACATTCTCTAAGCACCCAAAAACTACTAATTTTAATTACCGTCTTTATTTTTTGTAAATCAAAAATATTGGATATTGGTCCCCGGGTCTTTATGGTAAACATAAAAAAAATAATTAATAAATCATTAAAATCTTCTTTTGTTGTTGTAAAACTGCAAGCAATTAGTAGTTTGTTTTTGCATACAGTATTTACCTCTATTAAAAGGAGTAAAACTAGTGTTTACTAAATTAATTTGAGTAGTTGGTCCTCAAAAGTATGAAGGCAAACGTGAATTAAGACTAAAATGATCTCTAACTGCAATCACTGTTGGTTAAAATATTAACTATGTCTGATTCCATATTGGAATCCATGTTTGGACATTTACTGCAGAAGTAATGCTTCCTGTAACGTAATATTGCATAAATGTGCAATACCTGGCTGTTATACTTATGCTCTAAAAATAAGGTAACATTTGTCTTATAAAAATGAAGCAGGTAGATCGATGCATCCATTTTTTTATTTGAAATTTTATTCTCTCGTAATTTAGTATCTTTTTGTTAAAAAAAATAGCAATTAGACTATATTACAATAAAGTCTTAACTTTATATATGTATGTTTAATTTGTGTTGTCTTCTGAAGAACTCCTGTGCCTTGTTTAACTTTATTGTTTTTGCTTCATTCTTTCCAGAGTCAATTGTTCGTTTTACTTTAAAATTGGTGCCTGCCGACATGGCGACCGCTGTTCCAGATTACACAACAAGCCAACATTTAGCCAGGTAAACACCTCTTACTGACATTCTTCCACATATACAGCATGAAATTGAGACACTTGTAACAGAAAATACTTTTTTCACTGTGAAATACCAGTAATAATATAACAGTGTAGGATCAGATGGTGGCTTGACAACAAAAAAACCCCAAAGCTTATAATTTGACATTAAATATGGCCTAAAATCAACAGTGAGGAAAAACTGCATGAAGGATGAGGTGAAACTTTTCTATTTAGTTAAGTCTGTATCATAATAATATTACACAGTTAGATTTTGCTCTGAAAGACATCACTTAAGTAGAAAGCATTTCTTGTAGTTTGATGTTTTGCTTCATGTACGGTATCTAAATGTGATTTTTATTTTATTTTTTGTTTGTTTTTCAGACAATTGCCCTGCTGAATATTTACAGGAACCCCCAAAACAGCGCTCAGTCTTTGGATGGATTAACCTGTAAGTAAAAAATCTTAAAATGCAGTAAAGGTATCTGTTTTTTTTCTGTTTTCTATCTTTCTGTAAGATATTAAATGACATTAAATGCCCGGGATTTAATTTATAAATTTATTCATGCTGAAGATGTTTGGTGTGAGCCCGTATTAACTGTAATGCTGTTTTCAGTGTATGGATCTAGGATGTTTATATTCTAAACATTGTGTTTTCTCTCCCAAGGTTTAAAATTACAACAAAATAGACACTTACAATGTGATAATTTGATCTGATTCTGCATTTAACCAAATTAACCCAAAACTGGTAAAACTCTGGATTTGAAAGTTGATGTTATTTCTAAAATGCAAGTTAAACAAACTGTATCTAGTTTGAAATAATGATGCTCCATTCAGCAACAAGTGCTGGTTTTGCAAAAATACCACCAAGGGTGATTACTTCCCACATGCGAGAGGCTTTCTGCTAACATGTAGTAAACATAGTTTCAATAATCAGTTTTCATTCAGTACTCTCTGTTGCAACCACCAGGCACCGTCAGCGACATGGAGATGCAGGAGCACTATGATGAGTTCTTTGAGGTAACTGGTGATTCATATTCTCTACAAAGTCTTAGAACATTTGTTAATCATAAATCCATACAGGTAGAGCTCAAGACCTAACTCGTAATTCCTTGTTTCCTGCCACTGCAGGAAGTCTTCACAGAGATGGAAGAAAAATACGGAGAAGTGGAGGAAATGAACGTTTGTGACAACCTTGGGGACCATCTTGTGGGAAATGTTTATGTGAAGGTGAAAATTGTTCTAAAATGAACACGTATTGTTGTCTTTGCTCTGCTGTGATGGTTCATTTGATGCCAACACGTGTATATATATTTTAAATGAATATCTCCTTTGATCGCATTATAGTTCCGCAATGAGGAGGATGCTGAGAAGGCTGTGATCGACTTGAACAATCGATGGTTCAATGGGCAGCCGATCCACGCGGAGCTCTCTCCCGTCACAGACTTCAGAGAGGCCTGCTGTCGCCAGTATGAGATGGGGTGAGTCCGTTACAGACGTGAAAACAACCCTTCTGGAGAGTTCATTTCTAGCATTGGGCCACAACCTGTGCTTCCTGCACCATAAGATTTAGAGGTTTTTCAACCTACCAGCCTAAAATACTTAATTAATTTACATTTTTAAAACTTACCCCCTCACATAATTCATAATGTTAGATTTTGATTATGAAATAAACTAACTTCTGGATAAATAAAATAAAGTAATATCAAATAATGTATAACCATCAGTTTTTTGTCTTTTTCTTGCAGTCCATTGAATTCACAACATCGACATGACATTTTTTTATAGACTATAACTGCAAATGCTCTGTCATCTTTAGCTTCCAGCCTTGATTTATTCATCAAAAACAGGCCATGATCAGTTGACCTCCTGGTCCTCAATGGTGATGATGCATTGCTCAGGATGGTTGGTCAAACAATTTTAATTCAGCCAAAAGTTGTTCCAAGTGTTGATTCAGGCAGACTAAACATAAACATTGCTGATTAATTTCCATTTCAATCACCAATGATGAACCCAGCTGATAAATAGTGTTGAATCAGCTCATCTTTAAGAAGCAGGACATCAACATTCAGCAGTGGAGTTTGTATGGCTGCTTAAGGTGTTTTTGAGTTTTGGCTTAAAGAATAGTGCAACCCCATTTCTACCATCTGTTGTTTGTAATAAACGTTTTCACTTCAGAATATCCCAAAGTTGTTTTATTTTTTTGGTGTTTATTTTAAGTGACTCTCCTTCTCTCTGCAGAGAATGCACTCGTGGAGGTTTCTGTAACTTCATGCATCTGAAACCAATCTCACGTGAACTCAGGAGAGAGCTCTATGGACGCCGCAGGAAGGGGTGAAAACCTCTCCTCCATATTAAGACACGTTACCTGCCTCCCTGTGACGTTGTTTTGATTTGACGTTTTTTTTTCCCCCCTGCTTCTTATTTGCATGTGCAGCCGCCACCGGTCTCGGTCCCGATCCAGAGACCGGGACAGAGGCCGCGGAGGAGGAGGAGGCCGTAACCATGAGCGGCGTCGGTCCAGAGACAGAGAGCGTTCAGGGCGATTCTGAGCCACAAGCATCGACCACTCAACTCTCCATCCCTGAATCCATCACTGTGTTGTTTTTTTTTTTGTTTTGTTTTGGGTTTTTTTTTGTTTGTACCCTGCCTCATTTGGATTTATTACAAGGCAGCAGGTTTTCAAGATTTGTGAAAATAAGTTTCACCTCATTAAATTTAAAGTTTCTACTCAAAAAGGACGTGTGCTGACTCATTTGTTCTGTAACGAAACACAAGTTTTTGTGTTTTTTTTGTCTAAGTTCATAATTTGTTGAACATTTCATTGGCTGTGCTATATTGTTATTTTGTCCTCGTTTCCTGCTCTGCGTTTTCCTTCCACACAACTTCCGGTTAATACATCTTGCATACAGCACTCTGAAAACAGCCAGATTCTTTATCAATGTCCGTTTTTCCCTCTTTGTAGAAGGTGTCATGGACCGCCTGCTGAACTAATGTCTAGGACATAAATGTGTTGACCATAACATTCCTTCTTAAAAATGTAGGTTGGTCTTATTCACTAATCCAAATCTCAAAATTAGCAGAAAAAAATATTTGAGATTTAGTGAAATAGTGAATAAATTAACTTTTCTATAAAATTGCCAGAGAATGACCAACACCCCGATGTTCAGCTTTGATTTGGAGCATGGGACTATTGCTGTCATAATTTTTGATCTAATTTAATCAAAATGTTAACTTTTAATAAGTAATATTTAAGGATGGCTGGAAATTTCTAAGTTATATAAACTTATAAAAATACATTTATGAATGCTATCATGAGCTTCAGTCATTTAAATGGCAGTTTTGTGATGAAAGTCTGAGTGATTTTATCCTCAAATATAGAAATATGCTGAATTATAATGCATACATTATTTTGACAAAATTAAAGTGTGAAATTTTAAAATGAATTTAAACATGCAAATTTATTTAAAACGTTTTTTACGAGTAAATGTCAAATTGATACATTTGATGCTACAATTTGAGGAAAAAAAAAATACAATTCAGCACAAAATACACAACATTCTCATAACCTAGTGACGTTAAACTTGGCAAATAAGAACTTTATATATTTTCTTAAATATTTTAAGATACAGAAACCTGAAACAAAATACCTTTTGAATTCACAGAAAAATAAAAAAAATTGAAAGAAAAACTAATTCAAGGATTTTAGCATTAGGAATGTATTTTCCAAATCTGAGATTATTTGTGAGTGGCAAACCAATATTTAATATTATATGCTGCAAATTGATCCAAAAAGAGGCATAAACTCAAGAAGATTCGAAATCCTCTGAATGAAAATAATTGTTTGCAAAGTTTTTCCTTTGCGGTGCCACATGGGTGGAAATGCTGGAGGGGGGAACAGGGAGTCAGGAGCCCCCTGAATCCAAGCAGCCAAGATATTTTTACCTCACTTTCTCCCTTCGAGTGAAACCATCCTACACAATGCAACAGTATTCATTAAATTCCCCTTCTTTAATAGAGAGTGTAAAGTGTTGAAACACAGAAGACTTGCATTCCCCCCATCAGTGCATGTCAGTGGTTTGGTCCCCTGCATGCAGCCTCCAAGCCTCCCCACACCCACCTGGGGTCTGGGAAGGAGCCTCTTTTGTGCAGCAGCCTTTGGAAGTGTCAGTCGTGCCCAGCCTCCTGTGAGTGAGTATCCTCTTTCACTGCTTCACTGGATAACAAATGATGCAGCAGAATTTACTGAAGCTTCATCTAAAACTTGTGCAATCTGGTTGAATTTTATTCTCTCTGTTTAACTAGATGTTTAAAACCTGCAAGGTTGACATAGAAAGAAACCACCTGCTTCATAAACTGGATAAACTGTTCATAGTCTTGTTAGGTCAAATGCTACATACTGTATGTGTGTTTTATACAGCTTATTTTTACAAATTAAAGGTGCAGCTTCAAATGCAAAAAATAATTCTGATTTGCTGACTGTAACAAGAGGTTGTTAGAGTTTTGGATGAGTTTAAACTGCTTTCAATGACTTTGGAAACAAATGAGAACTTATTCCATACATTTCATTACAATTGAAAAAGGGAATGATTTTCCAAGAACCAAACCTTGGAAATAAAGCATATACTTTGCTATTTTTAAATAATCCACTTTTATTAATAGCCATTAAATAAAGCAGTGGCATAAAAAAATAACCTTTTTAAATAACTTATCAGAGAATTATATGTGAATAAAATAATGTTTTGTTTTGTTTTGTTTTGTTTTTTACTTTTCATTCAGAAATGGGATCAAATGTTATTAGGAGCACTGAAAATATTTCTGGCCAAGAAAACCGGAGCAGGGGGAAAATGCCTGGATATTTTTGTGTATCAGGAAAATGTCTTTTATAAATAAATTATTTGATTGATTATAAAGCATTCCTTTATCGGTGGCATCCTGAAATAATGCATCTGTCAGCAGAACAAGAACTGAAGGTCTTTATATAAATGGACATATGTAAAGATTTGCCAGCTTTTGGTATGAATTATATGTCATTATGGGCAAAGCAGAAACAAAGAGGAGCTGCTCACTGCTAAAACATATCATAAGAAAATGAAACACAAGGATGGAATAAAAATAATGTTGTAAACTGCAGGTGACAGACGGTGCTGAGGATATCTGAGTCTAAATTTTCAGCATTTAATCGCTCTAATATATTTTAGCTCTTAATGTTTCCAATAGATAAAATACTTAGATATTTTTGTAGCACAGAAAACCCAATAAGGTGTACTAAAAACAAATGTTTTACATATACCATTTCTTTATCATATGCAGAAAAACAAATGATGGGAGCAGAATGTTGGAGCAGAGAAGAGCTCATTTTATTTGAAGAGACAAAATAATCTGACTGTATAAATTCATCAGTTACATTTTAAAGTTCAATGCGACGTTCTGCTGCAGATGAGCCATGCCTTCTGTGTCTGGAAGCAAATGCTTGAAAGATGCTCAAACTCCACGCACAGATGAAGGAAACTTGCTGTATGCAGACAAGAAGTGTCCCGTGGACGGAGTTGTTGAAATTTTCCCCGCGGCGCACAAGTCGTCTGCACTCAGAGGAGACGACTGCATCGACGATGAGGACAAATCCCACCAAACACGTGAAGAAAATGGTGCAAAAGAGGAAAAGGCAGAAGCTCAGATAAAGTGGATTCGTCCTGATTTACCCAGCAGATGCACCTGGAGGCCGGGCGCGCCGATGTCAGAGTCCCCTCACAGCCAACCACCACGGTAAGAGTCACACCAAAACAAAAATGATCTGTTGAAGGTGTCAGGAATAAAACAAAAAGGTGTGAAAATAAAGCCACATTCTTGTCTTTCTAGTTTGCTGTGCAGTAGTCCTAATTTGAACCATAATATAAGTTCATATTTTCACGAGAAGAAGACAATGATATAAAACAATACTGATAAATTTGAAAGTTGTTGTTTTAGGTGAGGCTCGAGACTCTTGCAACTCCTGTTTGTCCGCATCTGAGCATCCATAAATGAAATATATTAATGGTACATTGTGATGAAAACTGTCAACATCGTTAATAGAGTCATTTGTCTTCTGTTCGCTGCAGCATTAAGCCGCCACGAATCCTCCCCAACATCCTCGGACACATTGGATACACACCTCTGGTCCGCCTGAACAAAATCCCGAAGGAGTTTGGGTTAAAGTGTGAAATGTGTGAGTACAACATGACACAACCGCACAGGTGTCAGATCAGCTTCTTGAACAGGTTTTGAGGTCTGCTAAAGATTGGGAGGATGACAGAAATGTCGTTGGATACACATGCAACCTGAAACTTAAACCAGCAAAAAAAAGAAAAGTCTAAACACTTTAGATTCTGTTTAAGTTTATGATGATAACTGAGAGGGAAATGCTCCATTTCACAGCAAAAGACTATTGAGTTTCTCTGCCTATTTATTCTGGGGTTCTAACACAGGGTCACATCAGCGATGTTTAAGCCGCTTTAACTAAACTCTGGTTCGTTTGCCTGGAAAGTCCGGTTCGTTGGGTAAGGTGCGAATGTGTAATCGAGCCCGATGTGAACCACAAAAGGGAACTTTCTTCACCAACGTTTTGAAAAATGCCACTGAGTTCACCTGCGTGACTTTCAGAAAGTCAGCCCAAAGTCAAAACAACACATGAAGATGCTTTTGGAGTTGCTGACAACACAGTCGTCCTGTTAGCTTCCTGCTTACCTTTTACGCATCGAGTATCGCTCACATCATGGCCTTGAACTGGGTGCTGGTACTGTAGGGGTTTTGTTTAAGGAGGCAGCGAGGTCCAGTGGAGAGAAAGGTGAAAATGAAAGGCTCTTTGTTTCTTGGGCCAACAGAAAAAAACAAAACGCAACGTGAAACCTGAAAACTTTCAGGGTGCTTGGGAGAGAATCTCCTCTGCTGCCTCACAATTTGCTGAAAAAGAGAAGATTTTATACCACCTTGCAAAAGATTTTTTTTTTTTTACAAACAAAATCTTCACTCAGGATTTTATGTGATAAACCAACACACAATACCTTAAAAGTGTGAAAAGGAAATAGACGATGCGAGTCTTTCCAGTTTTTAGTGAATAAAAACCCAAAAGGTTTGGTGTGCATTCCAACCCACCCTCATCCAGGTACGATCCAAAGCCACTAATCGCCTTCAGAAGTTACCTCACAAGCAAAAAGAGTAAATGTATCTTATCTGTGAGGGGCTGAGGTTTGATAAGTGATCGAATAGTATGTTTAAGACAACTAAAGAGAGCCAGAGTAAGTATGGAGCAGCTGCAGAAATCCACGGCTCAGGTGGGATCACTAAGACATATTTAGCTCAGAAACACGTGGAAGGAGGTGCTCTGTACCAAACGTTTTGGCGTCAGAAATGACAATGACATGTCCCAAAAGCCTTAAAGCTGTGGTTGCAATGAGAAGTGGATCTACAAGGAATTAAATACAGATGGATGGCACAATTTAAACTAAAAAAAAAGGTAAACCATGTAGCTTTTTCTTTCATTTCAGGCCTATTTGCTGCCTGTCTATGAGATAAAATCCTGTGTGAGATGTATGATGCAAGAAACACGTAAAAGAGCTTTACGTTACACCTCCTAAGAAATACTTGTTTGCTGCCTTTGAGAGCAATTAAAACAAATCTCCTTGCCTTACAACCAGCAGATCATATTTTTAACTAAGTTCGTGAAACAACACAAGTCTGGTGAGAAAGAACTGCTAGACGCGAAGCTGCATTTTTCCATATGAAGACGGAATCGAAGCTTATCTTAGTTGTCACATACTAGTCATAATAACATTCTTGGGGCATCATTATATTAACTGTGATGAATTTCCAAATTATTCCCAAATAATTAATTTGTCTGAGGCCTAAGCTGCTCGAGTGGCAGTCAAAAGCTCTTGAGATTCAAGTAGTAGATTCTCACAGCGTCGGAGTCTGTTTGCATACTAACGAAAGTTGTATTTTTCAGACTCGCTCACCTGCTTGGACGCACTCGAGTCCCTCTGCAGCTTAAATGTGATCATGTGAGCTGAGAGCCTCAGCAGTATGTAACCCAGAATAAAAACCCTCCTCCAGATGAAGACCGCCAGAAAACGAGCAGAACAATGTAGGCATTATCTGCTTTCCGTCCCTTTACAATGCTTCGTTGACTCAACCGAGGGGCTGCAGACCAATTATACGCACATGCACTGGATGCTTCGCTGCATCTGACCCCGAATGTGTGCATGTCACGAAGATTGCAGTTGGCTGGTGCATGCAGCAGTTTGAGGGACGCATTGAGCGTGATATTTACCAAACAGAGATGTCCTGCCGGGTTTTATTTGTCGATGCCACAACCAAACTTCAAGTGAACAATTTAGATTTGAAGATCAAGCTGTTCTTTAACTCTTCTTTAATCTCTGCTTTGATGCCTGAAGCCTTGGGGAGGAAACTGAAAGAAACAGTTTCCTCCCCAAGGAGGAAACTGAGGAACAGCTGAGGAAATGTTTAGCTAAAACAAAAGAAAATGTACATCTCTGGAAAAAGTTAAGAGACCACTTAAAATGAACAGTTTATCTGATTATATATGTATGTTTGAGTAAAATGAACATTGTTCTTTTATTATATGAACTGCTGGCTTTCAAGCCTCAAATAATGTAAAGAAAACTAGTTAAGATTCATTTAGAAACAACAATACTAATGTTATAACTCAGGAAGAGTTCAGAAATAAATATTTGGTGGAAAAAGCAGGAGGTTTTCAATGAGTGCAGTGGGCTCTTCATTTTGCTCCAGAGCCGTGTAAACAAAACAGGGAGATAAGGATGACCCATGTTAATGTGCTTCAATTCAAAAGACATTCATTATGGGAGAGTTTTGAAAAAGTAAAAATCTTAGCAACTTTTCCAAGTGGGATTTATTTGGGTCACTAAAGGCAGTTTATTGGCAGAGCAACTCATTACACAGATTAGAGGAAAAAAAAGACAGCTAATGGGAGTAATATACATTAAAAACACAAAATACACGTTAAATATGTTGAAAGAATATATCGCAAATTTTAATTTGTAACTTGTTTCTTATTAAAAGGTTAATCAAACTCCATGTTACCCCTTCTCTTAACTGCTCATGCAGCTGCATTTCAATGCCTCCTAAAAGACAAAAACAGTTTTATTTTCACCTTTAAAAAGAACATTTTTAGTTCTGTAACAATCAGTAATTAGGAAATCACATCAGTTTTCACAATCCTACTTCTTTAATATTTGGGATAAAAAAAATATAGAAAAAAGTGAAAACGACACAAAATGTTCCTCATTATTATTTTTACTTTTCTGTCTCCTGGTTTAGTTGCCAAGTGTGAGTTTTTCAACGCAGGCGGCAGCATTAAAGACAGAATCACCATGCGGATGGTGGAGGACGCCGAGGAAGCTGGCATCCTCAAACCAGGGGACACAATCATTGAGCCCACCTCCGGTAACACAGGTACTCCCTGCTGAACAAATCTTTCACCTAACTGGGATTTTATAACTTGACACGTGTGTCAGCCACCGTGAACCGCCGCTCTCCTCTTCTAGGAATCGGACTTGCTCTCATAGCGGCTGTGAAAGGCTACCGCTGCATCATTGCGATGCCCGAGAAGATGAGTATGGAGAAAGTGCGTGCTTCCTGCACTCAGTTATTCTTCAGCAGACTGTGGCCCAGCGCATGCAGCTGATCTTCTCCTGTGTTGTAGGTGGATGTGCTGAAGGCCCTCGGGGCAGAGATAGTTCGCACTCCTTCATCTGCAGCTTTCGACTCGCCGGAGTCTCACATACGGACAGCTTGGAGGTTAAAGAGCGAGATTCCCAACTCGCACATCCTGGACCAGTATCGTAACGCCAGTAACCCGCTGGCTCACTACGACACAACAGCTGAGGAAATACTGGAGCAGTGTGAAGGTCAGGTTTTCCTTTTATTTTGAAATGTGTCTGTTGTGAAATGTGCGCATGTCAGTGGAGCGAAAGGTCTGCTCATTTTCAGTTCTGTAAACTACATGGAGCTGTTTAATTTACTCTTCTAATATTATGGAAAGTTTAATGACTTCATTTGCACAGTCAGTTTGAGATTAAATGCAGCAGACACACAACTGAAATAAACTTTTTGGGTCGTACAAAGTTACATGTTCAGGGTTCAAATACTTTTTGTGGGATCTTATTAGAAAGTAGTCAGACCCACTATTGTTATTACATATATATTTGTGTGATTTATATTTGGTGCTAACAAGCTGGCACCAAATATAAATCACAGTTTCATAAAAATTCCAAATCCTGCAGATTATTTAATATGAAAATATTTTTTTAAATGATAAGTAATTACTTAGAGAGAACTGTGATTTTCCTTTCAGGTAAACTGGACATGGTTGTAGCTGGAGCAGGGACCGGTGGTACGCTGACAGGCATAGCTCGAAAGCTAAAGGAGAAGTGCCCCAATGTCAAGGCAAAACCCACAAACCAACTCAGTGACGATTTGCCAACGAACACTGCTTTGATTTTGTCTTAGTCAGCCACAAAAAATGTAAACATTTCTCCCAGGAAACACACCTTTTATAAGTCTGTAAGTGCTGCCATTGTAATTTGTTTGCAGATAATCGGCGTCGATCCTGAGGGCTCGATGCTGGTTCACTCAGAACAGCATCAAAGTGCTCATTTCGAAGTCGAGGGCATTGGATATGACTTCATCCCCATGGTGTTGGACCGATCTGTGAGTGCTAGTGTGAATTCGGAAATGTCATTAGTTTCCAGCGAAAATACAACTTCATTTTTCTCTTCATCAAATCTCCAGCTTGTCCACCAGTGGTACAAAGCGAGCGATAAGGAAACATTTAACATGGCACGCAAACTAATAAGAGAGGAAGGCCTCCTCTGTGGTGAGTTTGGACCACTGTTTAGCTCAGCATGTTAGATTTTTAAAGACCTTTTGTGTTGCTTTGCGTTAGCAGTTGAATTTGTTGGTGATCCAGGTGGGAGTTCTGGCTCAGCGATGGCGGCAGCAGTGGAAATGGCTCAGCAGCTGGAGGAGGGACAGCGCTGCGTGGTCATCCTGCCAGACTCGGTTCGCAACTACATGTAAGAGAATGAACAATGTTATTATAGCCAAGACTCTAAAAGAAGACTTCTATTATCACCTCCCACAGTCTGTTAAACCAGAGATAAAATGAATATTAATTCACATCTGTATTTTTAAAGTTCTAATCATTTGTTTAGTCCTGATGACGTTGTCCTTTTTCTTGTAAATTACAATACACACCTTAATATTTAATTGATCCATTGAAGCTGTACTTATTACAAAAATGTGTACTAATGATAGGAAAGAAAATGCATTTTGCATTTTAAGGTGGTAATTTACTATTTATTGTCAGGCACAAACTAGTGAAGTCGAATAAAAAAAGATGACGAAAAGTTTTATAAACTGGATCATGATGATGAATGTGGTTCAATCTAATCTCTGGTAGAGAGTAGTTTACTAGATCACTAGTTTACTAGCTCCAGAATGAAAAAAAAAAAAAAACTACCTGCAGGATTTAATCGTCAGGTCAAAGTTCCTGTGCGATCAGTGGATGTGTGAAAAAGGTTTCCTGGAGAGTCCGAATGAGATCAAGCCCTGGTAAGAGTGAAAAAACCAAACCTCTCCTGTTTGGATGCAACGGGTCAGCTGGATGTTTTGACATATTTCTGTTGAAGGTGGTGGAACGCGACAGTCCGCAGTTTACACCTCTCCAATCCGCTCACCTTTGCTCCGTTACTGTCCTGCCAAAAAGTCATCGAGATCCTGAAAGAGAAGGCTTTTGACCAGGCTCCAGTCCTCAGTGAGTCTGGGTATGTTCTTTAGATTTTATTTGACTCGAATCATTTCATCACATCGTATTAAATCCTCGGGTATTTCATCGTTTAATAGCACAGAGGACATTGGAATCAAGCTGTCATTTATGAAACTGTCTCCAACTTGATTCTTCTTTTCAAAGAAAAAAAGAAAGTATTTTATTTGAATATTTCTTGATTCACGTGGCTCTGCAGTGAGGTCATGGGCATGGTCACTCTGGGAACCATTCTTTCCAGTGTGCAGGATGGAAAAGTCAAACTATCAGATCCAGTCAGCATGGTGCTTTTCAAGGACTTCAGACAGGTCAGTTTGGTGGTGGAAACGCTGAATCCTCTACATCATGGACGGCTAACATGTTCATTATAACATGTTTGCTCTTAGGTGCGCCTGACGGACAACCTGGGGAAGTTATCCTGCATCCTCAAAACCCAGAACTTTGCCCTGGTGGTGGATGATCAGACCCAGAGTAAGAATTTTTTTTTTTAGCTTTTCGCTAAATTCTGTTTAACCATTATTACCAGTGAGACGTTTCTGTTTCCGTCCAGACGATGCGGCGGGTTCTGTTTGTCCGAGGCAGAACGGGTTTGGCGTTGTGACGGCGATCGACCTCCTGAACTTCATCACCGCACATGAGGGACAGGATCTCCCATAATCCTCATGTTCGCCCTCATGCAGCCAGGCAGTGAGTTGTTTGGAGGATTTCACCTGCTTAATCAGGTTGTTTTAAAATAAAATAAAAAGCCAGCTCAATAAAATGAAAATATTGTGAGGAATTATGCTTCATTTAGTCATTTTGTTTCATTTTTCAACATTACAGTAGATGTAAACACCTTATAAGCATTCAATGGTTAGAATATGATTGAGAAGAAAACTTTCTACACTTTATGTTACTTTTATGAAAAGTTTGTAGAAAAATTGCAGATGAAAATTTCTGGTATGATTCGTTTTATATAGTTTAGTTATACACAGATTATTTAAAGTATTTTCATGAGTCAAGGAGTCGATGTCTGTCGGGATCAGCTAAGGGATTTGCACGGGTCAAATCTTGTAATATGTAAAACATTATTGATACAATAGACACTCTTCAACTTTTTTCATCATTAATTAACAACGGTAGGTATTGTACCACTCCTTCCAGTTTTGTTGCTATATTTGTTTTCTTTTTACTCTATTTGCCTCTGTAATGTTTAAGTTTTTTTTTATAGATTTAACGTCGCTGTCTGGTGATAAAACTTCAGCAAAGAGAATTATGGAAGTGTGTGAATTTATGTTATTTTTCAGTTGAATTAAATATAGTCAAAAAATAAACATAAGGCTGTCATTTTCCAGATTTTCTCACTTGTTCTTGAATTTCTTTGGAATATGACATGATGTGTTGCTTTGAGTTATTTTGACCAACAGGTGATGTATGTTGGAGGCAAGCTTTGTCACGTGGACAGCACACTGTGGATGAAAGGTTTGATTGTTTTTTTTAAATTGATCATGCGTTCCCGAATCCCGAAACAGGACGGAGTGTCTAGTTGAGCCACAAGAGGGCAGCATCGTCACACCAAAGAGACACGGACAGCACCATGGACAAAACCTGAGTGACATTTTGAAAACTCACATCTCCTTGTATGAACCGAGCCCTGAACTTCGGGCGTTTCTAATTCAATTCAATCAGCAGTTGTTTTTCATTTTCGTCAAATTACTGCTCAAATCCTTTCTGTGACTCAATGCGACTCTTGGGGAGGAAAGCCTCTCAAAAGATTGAATTGAAATAATCTCATTTCATTTGTCAAATATGGAAAGCTTTGAAGAGACCCTCGTAAGGCCTCACTAAAATCCATTTAAAATGCATCATGCCCAAGTCTTATTAATTGATTAGGAGATTTTATTTTGTGTAATTGTAGTTGTATTGTTTCACATTCAATCATCTCTTTGTTTTTCTATTTTTCTTTTATGTTTTTTTTGTATGATTAAACCGCAAGCTTCCTGAATCAACTTTATTCTTGACAATCAGAAAACAAAGAAGGCAGCTCTTTTCTTCTTCCTGCGTCTTTGAGCGTGATTATACATTTTGAGAGTAAGAAACTGCTTGCCTTGATCTTTTCTATCCATTTTCATCCAATGGTAATTCAGACAAAAGGTTTCTCTTTTTTAAAAAATGCTCATTTACTAACTTTCTGCAGCACCTAGCTGTGCTACAGTGCTAATGCTGACTTGTTGATGAACATAAACAGCTAATAAAGGTTTGCTTGTAAGCAACCAACAAAACCCATAGTACTAACTAAAGAAAATAAAACAGTAAATGCAATGTTGTGAAGAAAAAGGAAAAGTATGGCAACATGAAGTCGACAAAATTATCTTTAAATCTTCTTTGCTTTTTTCCTCAAGGCCAGAAATAAAAGCTAAGTCACTGACATCCGTTGTTCTGTGAAATGTTACAAAACGGTTCCCAAAGCTCCGGTACTCAGTAAAAAACCTTCCTGGAAGTAGCCGGCCTCCCAAGATTGCTCCATAAATGCATCAGTGACAGAAAGCCTCACTGAGTCAAGGTTAGAGTTCATGATTTAACTGTTACAGTCAAATTCAGTAAATCAGAATTGACCCGATGAGTCTCATTTGTACCTTTTGAAAACAAGAGCCTTTTAAAAGATCTTAAAGTTTTTTATTCTGTTTTTAAAAATAGTTTTATTTATTGGTCTGATGTAATATTCTAATTTTAAATGTCATTTTTTTTATGAACTATAAGTGGAAAATCATCACAATTAAAAGAACTAAAGTTGTGTGTATATATGTTTCACTTGGTGATAGAGTGACTGAAGCAAATCGACTTTTCAATGCCTATCTATGTTATCTAATGGGTCTGTAGAAAAAATGGCAAATATGGCAACAACGGTTAAAACCACTTAACCAAAAGTACGGGGAATTTTAATGCCATAATCCAAGAGGAAAACCAGGATTTCATGTCTGTCTTCTCAAAACTTGAAATTCTTGTACTCAAAACTTCAGACTCTGTCTATGCTCGCCTTTGAAATAAATGCCTTTTGGCACAGTCACCTGGCAACCTCTCAGCCAATAGAATTATAGTGTGGTACTGGGTGCATTTGCTTCCTTCTAGGTTTGCCTGTGTGGCTTCTATCGATTGTAGCAACCTGCACCACCCACTGGAGGTAGGGAGAAACAACATCAGCTTTATGCTCCGTAGCACATCAGAAAACCGCCAGCAAGTGCTACTGATCGCTAACAGCTACTGATCGCTAACAGCTACTGATCGCTAACAGCTACTGATCTTAGGCAGGAGTTTGTTCACCCAACCAGCTGCCAACAGGTCATGTAAAAAGTTGCTTTTTCATGACTTTCAACAGCCCGTTAACAAAGTAAAACCCTCCTTATAAAATTGCTTTTGTATTTATTAATGTTATTCTCGTCTGTTATCAAAATGTGTTTTAATATCTGAAACATTTAGGTGTTTGATTGGAATGGAACAAATAAATTCTCAAAGCACTGTAGCTCCAAAAGTCCGATTTATCATTAATTGAAGTATACTGAAAAGAGTCAGATAGTAAGTGCTGACCGAAGACACAACTAAAGAAATAATGATTCTTTTTAAGTTACAAAAACAGCAAATTGTAAGAAGACAAAATAGTCAAATAGCAGCAGAGGCTAGCTCTCCCCCCAAAAACAGAAAAACATCTGCCATTTAGTAATTGTACTTAATTTTTTTTTGCAATATTGCAATCTTTGTCTTGAATTCTTCAGTGTTGATGAATGGGTGCTACCTGCATTTTCACAGCATCCTGTGTTAACGCGGAGCCTCTGCAATTAGAGCATTATCACGCTCCCTCCCGCCTCTGACAGCCTGTGAATCATTTCCAGTGATCTGCTTGTCATCACACATCATTTCCTGACGAGGAATTGTGTCAAATAACAGCTCCGGTGTCACAGAACGCTGATTTCACATGACGCCGATAGAAACTGCAATCATCGACTCCATTATTTACCAGAGCCTCTCCGCTGGGGCCAAACTAGTCACAGTCCAAGCGCGTCACTCTGAGGAACTGTTGATGTCACGTCACGCTGTCCTTGGATGTCCTCGCCTGTCCTCTTTACCTCACAGGACATCGCGGTCTCGTCCTGGGATAATGCTGATCTCGTTTGGTCATCACCTCCAGAGTTCATAACGCAGAACAAAACCAAGAAAGCTGAGTTGTTGTGAAGATCTGTATCACAGAGGCATTGCCTTGATGAGCCATGTTAGACTACTTTACTCGTTTGCGGATTATTGTGATTGAGAGCAGATTCATATTTCTATCAGTTAAAGTACATTCCAGTTAATAAAGCGGCAAAACAGCCCCAGATTATCGTACCACCACCACAAATATTTACATTCGCTCCTATCACTCTGCTATCAGTAGCCATTTGTACCTCAATCACATGACATCTTATTAGACATTGTAGAGTTTGTTTATGTTTGATTATTTTATTCACCATGTTTGATTATTTTATGAATGCTTGTAAAAAGAATAACTTTTGTCTTTTCAGTCCACAGAATATTTTTGCCAAATGTTTTGGGAATCATCAAGACCTTTTTGGGTCAATTCAGGATTTAGTCTTCATGTTGTTTTGAAACTACAGCAGTTTTGGTCTTGGGATTCTTCTTTGCGATTTTTGCCCATGAACCTTGACCTTATAACTTAGGCAAGTGTGGTCTGCTATAGTTGTTACTTTGAGTTTTTTTTTTTTTGTGACCCTCTGGTGATGCATTCTGGGAATAATTTTCCACTCCTGGGAAGGTTTACCATTGTTCCTTGTTTTCTTCATTTGTGGTCTGTGGAGTACCAAGACCAAATTAATAGTGTCTATCAGAAATAAAAGCTTTGAAGCTTTAGAGTTGAAAGTAAAGATGAATTACAGTGAGCCACAGCAGCAGGAAGACTTAGCATTTCTGCGTAACATGTAGAAAACTCCCAGCTGGATTCTTGACTTTATATTATATTACAAACTGATCAGAAAGTTTTGTCTGCCAACTGAAACATGCTTCGATAATGGTTCTTTTCATATGTTTGTTGAATTGATGTAATTTTCTTTCGACAGTAAAATAGTACTAACATTCTCATTGTTTTTATTTTCTTATTTTGACCATGATCGCCTCTGTTCAGCCTGGAAGTCCAGCATGGATCTCAGGTCTCCCTCAAGAGAAAATTAAACAAGTTTTTTTCTGAATCAACAGGTCCTCTCAAACACCTCACACTGCTGCTGGGGGAGCGGGACAGTTTCGCCGGCAACCACAAGGTGTGGAAATTCAGAATGACGCACGCAAAGGTCATTTTATCCAAGCAGCTTTCACCTGCAGAGGATAGCAGCACAATTAGAGGTTAATTATTCACCTCAGGCTGGAGCCTTGGAGTACACTTATCAGCGGTCGTGAACTTTAAGCGGTGAGCAGAACGTTTCCAGGGAGTGAAGGTCATGTCAGAAGCAAAGCGGAGCTGGAAATGTTTTGATTAGTCACAGTTAAAAAGCATACTTTACAAATCATGTGTGAAACACTTTCTTTTGTCGCTTATGGTATTTCTACCAATTCCTCTTTACAGCCGGAAACGTCAATGTTTATCACATAAACTTCTAAATTAGGAAGACTGATAAAAAAAAATCTGCATTTGTGTTTCACTCTTTACTCTGATCATTAAAACCCACTGTCAGTCATTTATGTTCACACATGTTTGCATCCCAGTGATAGATGACAATGGCTACATTCATATAAACTATAATTGAAGTGGATGTGTTTGTCGCCGGATTAAAGCACTTTTGAGTGGTCACTACGACTGGAAGCATTTATTTATTTCATTTACTTTTTATCTAGTCAGTAAGTTTCCACTGGTGTGTAATTTAATTCCCGGTGTAAATTTGTGAAAGCCTCAGAGGTTTGTTCGGGATCAGTACTGACCAAACAGAAATGATTGAAGCTCTGTTCCTGGAAGAGCAAAGGCCAGGGAGAAAAATGGGAAGACAACAATATTCCAAGCTTGTAGCATCTCACAGAGCAATGTTTAAACAATCTTCAGGAAATGGAAAGATTACTACTGCAAAACTACAAATATAACAACACAATAGCAGACAGATCTACCAACACATTACCCAGAGAAACAGTCCAAACGCCCAGAGTAACAATGGAGGTGCCACAGAAGTCCACAGCTCCAATTGATGCCAAATTTTATATAATTTTTCTTTCTTTTCACAAAATTGCACCATTCTGTGTTGCTCTGCTACATAAATTGACAAGAAATACATAGAAGCTTGTGTTGTAACATGATAACATGTGAAAAGGTTTAAAGACTGCAGATGCTTTTGCTGTGAATTGTAAGAATATACACAGGAAAAATAGGAGAGTATTTCTTTCATTATTTTCATCTAAAAGAGTCATGTTTATACATTAGAGAGTGAAATCATTTCAATTGGTCAATAGAATTGGAGTACAAAAGTGGAGGAAATCATACAGGAGTAAAACAAGAACACACCACTGAAGTTCCTTTAGTTTCGTTTCTTCCACCATCTTGTTTTCCCGCAGTGGAAACGGAGGTAATATAAAAATAATTCTAAACTAAGTACTGCCGATGATACTAATGATATAGCTGATTTAAAAAAATACATACATATATGTAAATATATATTTGTATATTTCCATCTTCTGCATTGTAATAACGTTCCTAAAAGTAGGTGAATGATAAATGTTTTTAAAGCCGTGAAAGCAAAGACAACCATGAATGCTAGTAGCTGTGATTTACAGATTTTATTTCACATTGTTTGAATTACATAGATAAAATCTCTTCACAATGTTTATTTTTCAAGCTGCAGTAACCCAACACTGGAGCAATGAACTCTACAAAGGTTTAAAAATTGGAAAGTTAAAAATACGTGGCACAGATGCAGGGCATGCAAAAGAGAAACATTTTCAGTTCTACTCAAACCACAGCCAAGAGGTCGAACTTCTGTTTTCAACGTACATATAGGAAGTTCTTAGGATCAGCCAGGTAAGGCAACAAGGTAATAATACCCTTTGCATGGTCTTCTTTTACACGTCTGGAAGGACTTGTCCTACAGAGACATGGCAAAAACTGTGATCATTGTTAAAGGTGGAAAGAAAACCTTCAATAAAGGCAATTGTGAGAGGTGCATAGAAAAAATAAATAATTTCAGCATACCCGTGTTCACTTGTCATATGGGCAGCCAGTATCTTGACCATATCACGCCGCCTGCTGCCTGATAGGCTTTTTGTCTGTGCATATTCACTGATGATCTTGTCTCCTCCTGGTTTGTGCTTTACAACATTTTCAGTTATCTCAGTGATGGTAAAAATGTAACAAAATATAAATCAATACATCACAAAAACACCACACACAAGACAATTACAAATCCTATTTTATTTAATAAAAAGAGATGGTATAAGAAGAGCCATGATAGTTCTTAGTAGAATAATAAGTTATGTTTAAAAAGCACAAATAAAAACTTACAAAATTAACATTTTTGGTGAAGTCCAGAGCCTTCCACGATAAGCATCTGGACTGAAATTTGCAATTTTAATTTTATTGTAGAAAAAAAAAGCTCCTAACCCTAACCCACTCCTTAACAATCACTCGCAAAAAACTAAGAAGGTGGAAGGAGTTTACTGCTCGGAGAGCAAAGCGCGAGTCAAAGCATCTGAATTTCATGACTTGTCAATGAACATAAACGTACAATGATTTTAAAAAAAAGGGTTCGAAATGACACTTACATACCGGCATGCTTTAGTGTGTGGGGAAACCGGAGTACCCGGAGGAAACCCACCAGCACAGGAAGTAACATGCAAACTTCTTACAGGAAGGCTCCGACCGGGAATTGACCCCGGAACCTTTAGATTGCAAGGCATCAGCCATCAGGCTGCGCCACTGTGCTGCCCGAAGGATGACTACGCTCCTATTAATATATCTTTGTACCTTTTGACGTCACCGCCGTTCTCGAGTGACGATGTTGAAGTAGCATCCGGGATCGTTCCTCGTCATCATCCGGGTCTTTTCACATTACTTCCGTTGAAAATAACAGCGCGTGTGTTACCCATGAATGCAGTAGCTGTCATTTACCACGCACTCACAGCGGGATTAAAAGCAGCTATCACTTCCGCCTCTATTAAGAGTGAGACGGAGTCACGAATACAATATGGACATAAAAAAAGACATATATAAACATACCTCGATAGCTGACCCTTCCTTTCCACGTAGAAATGAGGTTATTAAATCAGTTCTTAAACTTAAATGACCTTTCTACAGTCGCTTGCTAAAGCTACGCTTTCATATAGGAAGCGTCTCTGGTTACCTAGCAACATGCTGGATTCCACTTCCTATTTTAACCTTTCAGAATAAGAGTCATAATAACGAACAATATAAATAATACAAAATAAAACATGTAGACTAAAACTATGGCATTTATTGACCTTTTATTTGACCTTTTGTCAAATATGTCTCCAAGCAGAAAGTCCTTGAACAAATCCGTGGTCTCACACAGTCTGACGACCTTGAGAACCTTCTTCACAATGCTGAAGGCACAACAGAAGAGGAAAATGGTAAAGTTGCTATGACTTATGAAGAAAGTGTTTAATGTAACAGAAGTTGATATAAATTGGTTCAATATAAGAGCACCTCCTCCTGCCGTCAGTGTTTGGTAAGCTTACTATGGAAGTATTAATAAGAATAAGAAGTTTTGGATAGCTTATGTTTATTTTACTATTTCTTCAAGGATGGCACAGTGACATGTCATCCATTTTAATCCTAGTCCACTTCCTGCCACCGTCACCTCATGGGCGCAAGAGACCAGGAAAACTCTCAGACAGACAAGCCAGTGAAGGTTATCGAGATAAAATTACTGTAAAGGGAACATTTATGTTGATCAAAATTTCATGTTTTATTCTCTTTCCCACAAACAGGAACCAGCGTTTTTGCATTAAATGGAGTTGATTTTAATCTGTAATTTCAACTCTTCCATGAGAGTAAATTTTACTCTCTTTAGACTGGGATCAAATGTTGTCTTTTTTAGAGTAAAATTTTTTTCAAATTGAGCAACTTTTACTCTGGAAATTTTACTGTGTAGTTACTCGGAGGATGAAGTCTCATTGCAGCACAAGAGGAAAAGTTCACATCTCATTCAGTTTCTGAACAATTACCATCAAGAAAAACAGCCTATAAAACCAAGCATGTTCTAAGCACGTTTTAATTGGGTTTCTTGCTTCACTTTTGAGTTGGTCATAGACGAGGATAGATAACCTCCACATATAAACTCCTAACTTTATGTGCTTGCTTTTGTTGTGGTCTGAGACTTGCTGTGTGAACGGGTCCGAAGCTCCAGCTTGGAGTTCGTTTCTCTGGGTTTCTCTTTACTCTTGCTCTCATTTTGTGCTTTGTCATTTCCTGTTTTGTTTTGACAGCACTATCCCCTTATTTATGGTCCTGCTGTTTGCGTTTGTCACCACCAGCATCTGGTTCAACAACCACGCAGTTGATTTCCTTTTGTCATGAACTCCCTCAGCTCTGGTTCAACAACTACCCAGTCGTCTCGTCTTTGATGAACTGGTTCGTTCTTCAGCTAACTGGCTGCTTTAAGCCTCTTTTGTTGCATCCGTTTACTTTACGTCCATTTTTAAAAGATTTATCCTCCAGATATGTGACTGAAGACACATATCTGGGTGTCAAACCCAGATATGTGTCAACCTCTCAGTTGACTTTATGGCAGCTGTTCTGGGCCAGCTGTTCTGGGCCAGCTGTTCTGGGCCAGCTGTTCTGGGCCAGCTGTTCTGCGGTTCTGGGCCAGCTGTTCTGGGCCAGCTGTTCTGCGGTTCTGGGCCAGCTGTTCTGGGCCAGCTTCTGCTGGACGTTTCTTCCAGCTAAAATGAAGTTTGTCCTGTCCACTGCTGCTGCATGCATGATCTGTACGAGTGAAACTGAATTCAACTGAACCTTCTTATCTAGTAGCAATTTAAAAGTGCTAAACTGCCTCATCTTAATAGATTTATTATTTCCCGAGAAACGTCACATTCAGTTTTTCCATCATTCTGACATGTCAGCGTTTTCCATACTCATACTCTGAGTTCCTGTTTCCTTGACGGCTAACCTCTACCCTTATTCAGGTTGACCTTTGCACCCTCTCATGTAATTATCGAACCACTTCACAGTTTGGCTTCGTGCTGCAGCGAATATAAACCTGTCTGGAGAAATCTCATACTGCAAACATGCACTCACAAATGAGATTTGTTAATGAGATTTTTTGTTTTAGTTCAAAATAAATGAGAATTTAGGCAATGTAAAGTAAGAAAAAAAAAGGATAAAAAATGAAACAAAAATTCACCAATGAGGCATAACATTATGACCCCATGTGGCTTGTAGAAAAGCTCTGACCTGATAGGCTGACTGCAGCAGAACCTTGAAGGCATGATGGTATTTTATAATTACCAGCAGGATTTTTATGGAACTTCAAAGAAGCCAAGTTAGCTGTTCAAAACATGTGTTGATGCAAAATTATCATAACAACCAACCAGGACAAATATGCGGAAATATTGTAGTATCATCTCTAAACCTCAGCCAGAAAGATAAACCTTAATGAATCATGACCTTAAGAACACGACCAAATGAATTACAAATGTGTTTGTAAAATTAAAATTAATGTTTTGGGGTGACAATTACAAAACGCTGATTCCAGAAACAGTGTGTCTGAACAATGCAGTCGACAAAACTGAGGGTTTTTTTTCCCCACCAGTTCTATCAGGATAAACAAAAAAAAATATGTAGCAAAACTAAATAATTTTTGGAAAGATGGCTGGAAGTCAGACTGGGGGAAGCTTTTTTCTTTTTTTCTTTTTGCCAGATTTTTTTTCTCATGGCATCTAAAAGCTGACAGAATCATAATATACGTATTGAAATCAGACTTGCTGCAGACTTGAGTTTGACTTCATCGAACTCAGTGTGATTGACGTGCATGTTTGTGTGCGCGTCGACATGCGCACGCAGAGCATAAACCCTGCAGCGTGGACGACATCTCCCAGTCAAAGCGATGCAGACTGAGCCCTGTCAGTTCTGAGCCGACGCTCAGCGGCTCCGGGCTCCAGTCGTCACTGTGCTGCTGATTTTGGTCATGTCACCCAAGCCTGCCGTCTCCACTGTCACCCTGTTAGTGTCAGTAACAACTTTGCTGGTACAGCCCATCACTCCCCCAGGCCGTCATTATCTAACCCACTGGAGTCAAGTCACTGGGTCACAGCAACTGCAGTCATGACCCTTTTCCCAGAAAGTTGCACTTACGTCAGCAGTGAAAAGGGTTCAGCCTCTGATCTATTATCACTGTTAATCCACTGTGGGAAATCAATAATGCTGGAAACAGGGTGATGTTTAGTGATGGAGAGTACGATGTACCCAGTTTCCACATTTCACTTTGAGAAAAGAAAGTTTGAAATGCTGCGAGGAAAGTTCAATAAGACGATCGAATCTCAAATCTGCACACTGTGTGCTGGCGGTTTACTCTTTCCTCATTGTGGATAACAAACCTACCTTCTTTCACAAAGTGGACCGATTCTGTAAGTGCCCCAACAGAATCAACAAACACGACAAAGACAGCTTTCATTAGATCTTGAGTAGCAGCTGGATTTCAATGTTGCAGCACATGTCTCATATGATCCCGGCACAAAAATATTCAGCATATCCACCGTTTTGTTCTACTAATTTTTCATTCATCTAGATTTAATTTTTTAAGAGCTGCATAAAGCATAAAGATAGAGAGTAACAGAGTTAGAAAGTACAAAACGTTACTCTATGGATAGAAAGAAATGTTTTACATATTTGAATTTATCGAACTAAATATTTTTGCATTATGAGAAAAACTGGTGGAAACGTCCTGCAAGTCAGAAGAATATTTATGTTACTGCATTTACCGTGTCACAATAAACATTTCTTCATCTGTACAATTAAATACAGATTACAATGTGTTAATTTATCAAACTGAACTGAAATCAAATTGAAAAATTATTGGAAAACACAAAACCCCTAGTGAGATTAAAAACACAAAAAAATCTTAGAAGGGGCTGCACTTTCATTTCACCGTGACTTTATACCATCTATTATAGGGGTGTCAAACTCATTTTCATTTTGGGCCAAATCCAGATCACGAATGCTCTTAAAGAGCCGGACTGTATTGATAAAACCTGTTCACAAACTGCTACAATACCAATGAATTCTTAAAATTAATAATACTACTTAACATCTTTTCCCTCCATCCAGGATTTTGTGATAATTTTTGCAATAAAAATCAAAGTGTTTGTGATATTAATTCAGAAATATTTGCAATATTTATGCTTATTTTCATTGCTTTCTGTATATATCATGGACCATAATCTGACATCAGTGAAAGCTGAGGCAGCTGTTTAGTACAAGTAAGAACATTTTTGACAATTTTTTCCAAAAATTGTCAGAAAACTCCCAATTATTAGCACAAAGAAGTGCGGAAATTTGTTCATTTCGTGTGAATTTTCATGTTAATTCTCAAGAAACTGGAGGGACTTATTGATATAATTTGGCAGTAAACATATTAAAACTGCATTGAGTTGATTGATAACATAATATTTAACCGCACTTTGTGGCCACATAAAACGTCATGGCGGCCCAGTTCTGGCCCATGGGTCTTGAGTTTGACACATGTGATCAATGACATTTCATCACATGATCATACTGGATCATTACATAAACCATATGCAGCATATAACATCATATTATATTAGGGCAATGGCAATGGTTTTATATCTTAATAAATCAAATTATACCTACTATTATCATATTAATTTATTCGTAAGTTGAACCACATCTGTAAAAAAAAAATAGTGCATGCTTTTAAATTATTCTGACTGGTACGTTTAGTTAGTGCGGGTGTGGTTGTATTTTTATTTTTATTCTTTTCTTTGACATTTTCAGAACAGGCTGTTGTTGAAAACGTTCATTTGTTCTCAATTAATTAAATTTAAAAAACATATTGTGTTGTGTCATACCAGGCCACATAGAATCATATTGTATCGTATCATATAATAACGTATCATGTATCATATCTGCTTAGGTGCAACTTTGACTCATCTTTCTCCACAAACTATGACCTCTGACATTTAAAAGTAGCCCAGAAGTAGACCTTTGGTTGATCCCTGAAACACTAGTGCCTGGTTCCCCCTCAGGAGCACAAAAGAGAACAATGTGGGTTTTCAATAAACTCTGTGGAGCAAGACACAGAGGGGGGAGAAAAGCACATGTCCTGGTTTTAACTTTCTCATTTTGCGTCATCCCTCTGTCAAAACATATAAATCACAACAGTGTCATCTGATGAAACGAAGGAGGTTCTGCTTCTGCCGTCTCTCGTCGAGTGGCTTCTTTACACTTCCTTCGCTCTGGATCCCTGCTGTACCGCGTGGAAACAGATAAAGAAATTAAATTTCAGCAGAGGCAGATATGGCAGGAATGTGTGAGGACAAACAGACAGAAATGTCGAGGAGAGTGAGAGAAAGATTGAAGCGAATGGAGGGCAGAGTGGCTGTTTGCTCTGATTTTCCCGCGTGCGTCACTCTCCGGCCCCTCAGGGGGGAACGCAGCGCCTTGAAACTACCAATTGTACTTTAATCAGCTGAACTACAGTTGTGCTGGTCGAACAAATAGTATTTCTTATTCATTTCTGGTGGGAACTGGTAGTCGAAAAGTCACATCTACGAAAGTTTTAAATGTATTTTTAGCGGGACTGGCTTGTAGCTCTGCTGCAGAATAGTCACACATCCCCCACATTACCGACATAAATCCTCCACAGCTGCTGCTGACGCTCAGCGGGATGGCGGAGGGCCTCACGAAAACTGCTGAAGACAGGCTCAATAATCACAGGGTGAAAGGTTAAGCTGAGCACCAAACTCCCCCCAAACACAGATGGAAAGTTCGTCGAATGGCATCGGTGGGACGCATTCCACAGCATTTATCTGTTTGTCGTGAAAACAATGTTAACTGACCCACTTTACAGATCACTAATCCTGCAGGCGCTGGCGGGATGTCACTCGGTGTCGCAGGAACTTTGATTATATCAATTAGTGAAGCGACGTCCTCTGCAGCTGCAGGTGGATTCGTCTCACTTCCATTTCCAAACCCCGTTTTATACCTGTTAATAAAAAGATTTGCTGACAGTTTTCAGTTTTTGTGTTGTTTCAGATCTTTACATGAAGGTTAATCCTTCCCAAAGATAATCAAAATTATTATATAATCATTTTTGAACAGTTACCATTTCATTTATTGAGGGAAAGACAATCCAAGTCAACTGGACCATGCTTGGAAAAGTGATTATCCCATTGTTAAATCATAAATTAATTACAAATCACAATTAGTGGGCCAGAACTCCTCCACAATAAAGTTTGCCACTTGTTATAACATTTTATGGCAGGAATTGCTGCCAAGGATGTTAATAGCTTAATAGACTCAAGGAACAATTAAGTTTCAAAGATTGATGATAGTTTAGAAGACTTATTTTTATTTGAAGTGGGCCTATTAAGAAAAAAATCATTTTGCACATTTTTGTGCTACCATTTGGGTTTTGACTGTTTCTAAGAGTGTTTTTTGATGTCATGTAAAATGAGATCGTTGAGTCACAATTCATGGGAACCCGCGCTGCCACATGGCAAGCCGAACTGAGCTCCAGCACGTTTGGTCAGCTGGTTTACCGCTATACAATGGCTGCTGGAAAAGACAAGCATTCTGTTGTTGACTTAATATTCAGAAACCACTGGCTGCATTCTTCTTGATTGTGCAGGAGGCTCTCCGTCTGCTTTTCAAAGATGTACGCTTATATAATTGCGCATGTGTTTGAAGTAATTTCCACGTGTGTGTAAACATTGAGTTGGGGTCGCAGCCAGCAGCTGCTTATTTGTATCAAAAGTGACAAGATGCCATGAAACAGCTCATTCTGAAAGGAGCTCAAAACAGGGAGACATGAGCAGATTGAAACTTTATCACTTAAGAATGATTTTGTGCAAAAAACCCCAAAAACTTATGAACATGTTTTAGATACCTGTTCGAGGAAGCATAATAAGTCACCTCTCATAAGTGAAGCCGTCATTTGAAAACTGAATTTTGCATTCCTGGGATTTTACTGTCTATGCTTGATCATCTGAAGCCTCTTCGTGTTACAAAAATCTGGAATGTCTGCAAAGAAGGGAAGCTACCCGCAAGACTGCAATCTGCAGATTTGAAAGTGATGGGATGGTGCATTTCATATGACATGATAATAAAGGAAGAGGACGGAAGAAGATTACTAGGGCACAGAGGCACAAGAGCAAAAGATCACTGGCACAAAGAGCCACACAAACACAAGCGCACCGAGCCAGTCATGCCTCAGAGAGGAGCTTGATCCTGATGTGCAGTGAAAGGCAGAGGTGGTGCATGAGATGGAGTGCAGAGCAACTGTGAGTCAGACTGTGTTGCCGGATCAGCTCGTCCAGACAGACGCTGCTCTCCAGGCTGCGTGTAGGTGTCTCTCAGGGGGACAGGCGGGCTTTTCCATTATGAAACCCGGAGTCGAGGCCGGCGGCCGCCTCCGCAGCCTTTCAATTCTTTATGACACGCAAATGACCGAATTAACAACAGTTTCTAAGCCGAGCCCGACCAGTCCGGTGATGCAGCGAAGCCCTTCATCTGAGGGGTCACCGTGCTGCTGAATGAAATTACATCACATGGCCATTAGCAGATTACAGCAAGTTTTCCTATAAATCTTTCATTAAGTCATTCAAAAATGATGTTCAAAGCTTGTTTTATTCAAACTTATGGTTTTATGACACTGACCTGATAGCTTTGAGGTCTGGAGACTAGAATCTTTGTTATATACAAGGCAAGATATCAGCCTTATCTGGAAATTGTTCCTGCATGTGTCTGCTTACATTAGTGGAAGTGTTTTTTCCCCTGAAAGGCTCTGGTGGATTTTACACTTCAGCCTCATTCTCTATCAGTCACCATCAATGTTCCTGCAAACCACAGGCTTGTGCAACTGTAATGGTTTCTGTCTTAACTCAGACACACAGAGAGCTGCTAAAAGTACTCACTTACTTACAGATTTCTTCTACTTTTTCTTTTTTTTTTCCTCAACATCTTTTAGATTAGTGTTTAAAATCACACCAGAATTGACCAATTAAACGCAAAATGCAGGAATTGTGCCTTCCTGGAAGGCAACAATTGGCAACAAGCATGGAAACTGATAAGACCAGGTCACAGGCTCTTAGGTTTAAGTGAAGACTTTGACTAGGCCACTCTAGAGCCTCCATATTGCCTTTTTCAGTCGTTCAGAGGTAGATCTGCTTGTGTATTTTGGATTATTGTTCTACCACATAAGTCAAGCAACTTTAAGCTGCTTGAACTTAAAGTTGATGGCTGGACATTTTTCAAGGTTTTGTGCTACAGATAAAATTTGATGGTTCCATCAATTATGGTGTGACCTGAACCTGAGACAAAGCATTTGTACAACTAACAAATGCTTAATTGTACAGCAGATGTAACAGGACATATACCCTCCATAAAAGTTTCATTTTTGTCCCATTAGTCCACAGATTATCTCTTTTCTTAAGAAATAGTAGATGGACCTTTGTGTTCTTTTTTGCAGAGTTGTTTTGTTTTAATATGCATATTTTTTAAGACAGTCCTAATCTCAACTCTCACACAAAGTTTATTTCTATTTCATTGGTAGACTACAATATGTGTAATGTACAAGGCAAGCTATCAATCTCATTTGAAAATCTGTGCACGCAGATAAATGTTCAGGGATTTGTTTTTGTTTGTTTGCGTGCCTTTGAGCCAGATGTTGCTTATTGTTTCAGCGACTCGAGCTTTTCCATCTTGGGAGCCCCCTTGCTTCCATCAGTTTTTTTTTTTTCTCTTTCCGTCTCTGACGTCAATGCTTCCAGCCCGTCTCAGAGTGAAAGGGTTTTCCCGCTTAATGCCTCCTGAGAGCTGCCCCGCTTTTTCACAGGTCACTTGTGTAGAAATTGCCAATCGGCTTCCTGACTGACTTGCCAGCTTCCCAGTGTCCTTTGTTAGAGGTCTACTTTTTTTTTTTCCACACAGGTGTTTCTCTAGTGCTTTGTAAACTAATTTGTCATTTTTTTTTTTTCCAGCCCGGTGAAATGGCAGAGTGCACACGAACCGATGGCGTCAGCAGGATATGCGCTCACTTCCTCTGAACAAAAAGCTTGTTCCTGTCATTTGACTCGAGGCCATACAATGACTCTGGAAACAAATGAGCAGCTTGGAGGTGAGAGACGGCATCAGAAGCATAAAAGCCTTCGGGAAGATTTGAA